>NC_090935.1:214776254-215401254 GCF_040938575.1 Ambystoma mexicanum | reverse complement strand
CAAAGCTGACTGGTCCTTTTTACTAACTTTACAGACCAGGACACTCTGGCTGCCATTAAAGCTTTAAAATCGGCATCGACTTGTGACCCTATTCCGCTCTCCATCTTGAAAGATGTCTCAGGTATGATTGTGGCTAGGGAAGTTAATAATTCATTTTCTTCAGTGGTTATCGCTGAAGGTCTTAAACATCCCCTTATAATATGATAGGTTATTTATATTGCGCTTAATACTCAAAGGTTTCTAAATGCATAGCTTAATGCTCCGATTTGTTATGAAATTACTTGAATCCTTGGTTTCACCTCTTCTTAGTTAGTTTCTGGAATCTTCAGCTTTCTTTGATTCTTTTCAATCGGGCTTCCACACAGGCCGAGGCACTGAATTGGCCCTGGTGTCAGTGGTTGATGATTTGGCGTGGTTGGTGGACCAGGGGGAGGAGCCCTGTTCCTGTTGGATCTTTGGCCAGCATATGACACTGTGGACCATGCCACCTTGGTCTCCCGTCTCTCTTCCGCAGGCCTCTCTGGTCAAGTTATGGCCTGGTTCTCCTCTTTCCTGGTGTGGCACTCACAATCTGTGTCCTTGCCACCGTTTCAATCTCAGCCAGTCCATCTGCTGTGTGGAGTCCCTCAGGGCTCCTCACTATCTCCCACATTGTTCCACATTGTTCAATGTTTACATCCAGCCGCTTCTTGGCAGAATCCATGCATATGGCTTCCTGTACACAAATGATCATACAACTTCATCTCTCTCAGCCGGGGACCGCTGGTCGGCTTAGGAGTTGCCTGGAGGCAGTGGGTGATTGGATGGCCAGGAACTGTCTTAAATTGAATGTTGAGAATACAGAAGTGCTAGTGGTAGGCACTGCAAACCCTTCTACGCTTTGGAATCTGGAGTTCGGGCTTGTCAGCTTGGGCCCTTTTCCTTTGCCTGCTTTGTCGTGAAAGATACAGGCATTAAGATCATGGCATCATTGTCCATGTCTGAACAGGTGTCATCTACTTGTCAAAATGGACATTTCAAGGACGGATCCTACGGAAGGTCATTCCCTACATCCCTTCTAGTTGTCATGCCCCTGTGGTATCTTCCTTGGTAATCAGTGGAATTGATTACTGTAAGGCTCTTTATTTGGTCCTCCCACAATACCTGCTTCACTGTCTACAGCTGCTGCAGATTATGGCAACGGGGATGATGCTATACCCCCGTATGGTGCCCAAATGACACTGTTCCTCCAGCAGTTCAACTTTCTTCCAGGTGAGCAGTGTGTGAGGTTTAAGTCTTTGTGCCTGGTGCACAGAGCCTTTTACAAAACAGGGGCAGACACTCTTCAGGCAAAGTTTTGCCTGTATTGTTCCCCTGAGAGCCCTGCGCTCTCAATCTTCTATGACTATTCAACTCCATAGGATTAGGCTCTCTCAGGTTGGAGGCTGTGCTTTTTCAGTGGTCACAGCACAGGCATGGTATTCCCACCCTCTTTGCCTATGTGCCATTGAGGCAATCTTCCCTTTCGGTGGGCTCTGAAAACCTTTCTTTTTTAGCATTCTACATATACTCACCTGTGCATACACTTTTGAGAGTATAGCGCTATGATGCCCTTGGGCGACCAATGCATTCTATAAATATTGCTGAGATAAGATAAGATAAGGCTATATATAACAAGTGCTGGGAAGGGTTGAGTATTCAACTCTGCAGCCAGCTCTGGGACAAGTGATGCACGGTCACTGGACCTGATGAGTTGTGGGGTGCAGGATTTTGGCAACGATTTTTAGGGATTCCTGAATTAAAAACCACTAAATCTTTTGTTGCAACTGAACCACCGCATGAGGATCCCGGAGTGCCCCGTGAGTGCTGTTTGCTGCCTGGCTGCCTGGTGGGGACCACTGCTACTGTGAGAATCTCACGGATTATAGCCTATATTCTTGCTGTCATCGGAGCAAGAAAGAAGGTAGCAGACATATGCTGACGGCTCTTTTACACCTAAAAGACACTCCTGTTTGGATTGTAATGCAGCTAATAGAGCTATTCTTTTTTCTTAATTAACAGTTTACTTCATTCATAAGAACTCTTGAGGATCCGCCCATACTCCTCCCACAACTCCCAGCACAGCATTTGAGGCCGGATTGCGCACGCATCTCTGAGTGCCTCATGACTGCTGTTTGCTACCTGGCTGCCTGGTGAGGACCGCTGCTTCGATCAGAATCTTGCGGATTATAGCCTATACTCTTGTTGTCATCAGAGCAAGAAAGAAGGTAGCAGACATATGCGGACGGCTCTTTTACACCTAAAAGATTCTCCTGTTTGAATTGTAATACAGCTAATACAGCTATTCTTTTTTCTTATTTAACAATTTACTTAATTCGTAAGGGCCTTTGAAGCTCCGGCCATACTCCTCCCACACCTTCCTGCACAGCATTTGGGGCCCGGGTCATGCACATCCATGCGCACGCATCCCGGAGTGCCTCGTGAGTGTTGTTTGCTGTTCGCTGAGATAGGGTGTGAGGGGTGTCTCTTCTCGTAAGGTTTTTTTTGGCCCGCTATTCCAGGGAAACAACCTCTTTTTGTGAAGGTGTATACTCTCTTTAGTCCCTGTTAGAAAGGGGCCATTTTGCATAACAACTGCGCTAAGTGAAAAACCGAACTAAACATTATTCATATGGGGACTAGCAGCTGTACTGTGGTTAGCTTCTGCATCTACTGTTAACCTCACAGTGTATTTGTATTGTATTGCATTGATGTTTTGTTGAAATATAGCATCTTATGTTGAAGGAATGAGGAGGGGACTGAGCGTGCTCTGGTGGTGAGGGTGAATGAAATGATACTTGAGAACTGTGGTTATTTTAGCATAAGCATTGCATGTATATGCATATCGCAACAGAATCATGAATTGCTGCTTGATACATCCATACAAGCAAAGTTTAAGCATTTTCATAGAACTACGAATATATTTACACCAATGTAAACCTCCAGTGAGGAGATTAGTGAGCGGCTGTACTGTTGGGTGTGACTCACCCACCTCTTTTCTCATTAGTGCATACTGGTGCCCACATTATTTAACTTGCATATGGCCGATGCAGGTAGAGCCTTAGATCAAAGTGGATTAGCATCACCTAAAGTTGGGGCCCTTAAAGTCAACTGGGCTGCATATGCTGATTATTTTGTATTGGCGGACTGCACACCGATGTGGCTGCAGAGATTTATCAATGCATTTTGGCAATACATGGCCGAGCTTGAGTTAAAAATCAATCCCTCCAAAACTGTCATCTTGAAATTTGCTAAGGGTGGTCGGTCCGTCCGGAGGTTATGCTGGAAATGGGAAAATAGGGTGCTAGCGATTAGAGGGAACATGCAATACGTATGGTATCCCATTCTAGCTAACCATTCCAAGATTTCCTACCACAATTATCTTAACATGAAATCAGTGGCTATGGCCAGACAAATGCAGATGATAGACAGGATATTTGGTAAATTATCGATGGTCCCCTGCAGGGAATTATATTGAATGAAAGTCATGCCAAGAATATGCTCTGGCTTAGAGTTTTTTCCCTCGTGGATTCTCCCGGAACTGAAAGTAGTTGTGGGGCTTGTTTGGAGAATGGTCCTTTTTCATTTACCCAATTGTGTTCCCATACAAATAATCAAATATGAAATGGGCTTCCAATCTATGACCAGTATAATGCAATGGAAAAGATTGTCACTACTGAGAACATGTGAAATCAGCCCTAAGGGGAGGCTGTACAGTCTTTTGGAGGAAGATGATACTGAAGGTTTCGTTACAGATCTACGCTTACAAAGGGCATTAATCCTATGCAATTTGGGATCCTCGATGAAAACTCTCATAGACAACCCTAGGAAGATAAAAAGCCTAAACACAGGTGTGGTATATAAATATAAATTAAGCCGTAGGTTTTAAAATGTATACTCAAGTGGTTCCCCACAAAAACGGTACCCTGAGATGGAACAATATTTAAAGAAATAACCTGTTGGGGAGTTTGGGGGTGAGAAATAATATAATGCGGTTTTGCTTTAATGGTGTAAGAACAAAGGACATATTAGCTAGTAGGATCCAATTGGGTGATGACAACGGCTATTGCAGATTCTACCAGAATACTGATGTGGTTGAACCATTATTCCATCTACTACTGGTGTGCCCAGTTTTACTGGCTACAAGATTGCAATATTTTGGGTAGTTTGTCAGTGACACACAACGCATTTTAAGAGATCTGGTCTGGTTATTTATTTTAAACAGTGATTTTATGTCTTTGAACCTGAGAGTTCTGTCGTTCGTAAAAAATGAATGTAAATTGTATTGAATGTAGTAAATGTGCTCCATGAAAAGATGTCTAGTTTAGGAAGATCTGATTGGTGTTGGGGGTTATTCCACTACATCGTTCATGTCAATTCTGAGAAAGTTGGGATCTTGCTGGAGTTCGCTCCAGGTGAGAAAATGGTGTAATGAGACGTATTTGTTGTTATTTTTAATTTATTTGTGTACTTATTGATTGGCTCAGCTTGATTTGAATGCTACTCCATTAAACTATTCGAATATCAATATCAATAAGAGCATTTATTTAAGTTGTAAATCCCTCACAAATAAATGTACCCACTGGCTCAAAACAGTCTATGGATGTCGTTCCCCAATCAGAGAGGATATTACAAGCTGTAAAAGACTATGTCATAACGAGGGAAGCATCTTTGACTCCATCCACATTGAGCTAAGGGCCCCAAGACTGGCCTATTAGATATTGGAATGAGCCACTGCCTACCACCAAGTAGTTCAATTGTAACCAGTGCTTTCCCCTCTTTGTAAGAACAGCAACCCTATAGGAATCACATACCCTATGGGAATGAGGTCTCCACACCACCCGCTCTCTGGAGCCAAAATAGTCCTGGTGAGGAAATGATCTGAGCAGGCCATCAGTGGATGGGGGAGTACCTGATAATGCTATTTATGCTGCATCTTAATCTCCCAGAGGCAGTCAACTTCAGAATTGTCATGGGGAGGTAGACACTGGTAGTCACTGTTCTTGACATGGGGATTTAGCTGATGTTAATTACTTTTATTGTATATGATGTATGTGTTGTGTTTATGATGTATTTGTCTATACTTTGATGGCCTTACGGCCAAATAAAGTTAAACGATCACAGAAAGCATCATATTGGCATGCCTCCCATGTCCAAATACGGGAGTAGCCACAAGGCCAGAACCTATGCGTTCAGCCCCAAGAGGCACGTCAAGGTTGGCAGCAATACGGGACATACTTACTTGTAGCGATTGATGACACCCCCTCTACCTAGAAGTAGAGGTGGTCTCAGCTTCAGAAGTGGTGTTGACCATGCTTGAGAAGATGTTTGCCATACATGGGCTACCCCAATATATAAAGAGCAACTCCAGGCCCCTTTCCATGGAAGAGAATTTGTTAAGTAATTAGAGAGCCTTCACATCTGTCATCACCACATCACCCCTTGGAGGCCACAGGCAAATGGGGCGCTGAACAATTCATGCAGATGCTAAGGTGCTCCGAATCACAAAAGCGCACAACCTTCCTGGAAGTTCGAGCTGTACCGGTTTCTGAGAAACTATAACACCACAAGCATCAACCGACCCCCCCTCCCCGTTGACCTCATGGACGGAACAATGTTAAACTCATCTATACTGCAACCCCAGACCAAGAAAACTAAAAGCATAGACAGGTAATGCATACAGGCCAAGAAGGTCAATGTCAGTGTACACATGAGCGGCAAGCGACATACCAAGGAGTCACACTACAAGGCCTGCACCCAAGTATTGGTCCTCCAGAACTCAAACTACGCTAAGCTGGCAAGTCTTTTTGACACCACCCCCTGGACCCTGATTACAGCCCTCCGAGGCAGCCAGACAATAGCGAGAGACGCCTCCTGAGACGCCTCCTGGTTCAAGCGGATCCCTGAGCGAATATGGAAAAAAAGCAACGAGCAGACAGAGGGTAGGGAAGAATCTCTGGGGGACAACCGACAACAGACAGAGGAGGAAGAAGAGAAACCCACCCCGTGGTCCAAGCACACCACTGTCTTGCCTCCCTCATTCCAGGGTCGGCCAGACAGAACAGTGTCCAAGAAGAGAGGCGGGCTATGATTTTTATAGTCATGCTTTTGCAGATGTAGAAAACTGCAAACGAAGGCAACAACTGCCATTTTGTGGTTTCCCTGCGCTGCCTGTGTCCCATAAACAGCGCCCCAATGCCCGATGATTTTAAAAATAGGGATTACGCTGTCCTTACAGGCAGGCATGACCAAAAATAAAAACTTGTACCATCACTTAAATGGGCCTATCATGAAAATACAGAAAATACATCAATTATCTGCCAGCACCCCTTTTATGTGTCCATGTAGCTCCCAGCTGCAAACTTCTCATCCGATTGTCGTCTTGCAAATCCTACAATTGCAGTCTGAAAAAACCCACATAAAATGCCCTTCTCCCGACCCCCAGACAAAAGCCAAGTTTCAGTGGTTGCTTTGGTTCACCTGCCTAAGCCGTCACTGCTTTCGGCTGCAATGCTTCTGACAGAATCCCAATTATTAGGCAAGTGGCATAAACAGCTGAGCACCAACTATCCTTGGGAGCTTTTTGATCATTTACGATAAAGACGGAAATAACTTCCATTTGATGGGACTAATACGGAGTACTGGAAATGGGCCAATGTAATTATGGCGGCGACAGTAGCAGAACTCCAGTTAAGGTTGACTTGGTGTTTCCATTATAAACCCCTGTTCTGGTTTTAATACCTCAGCCATAGCAAATTGCAGAAGCTACAAAAGTATTACACAGGTTGCTAGGCGGAATGTACATTTGAAAAACAAATAGTATATCTATTTGCATTCTGAACTTGAGATTTAATTTGTAGCATTTTTGTGCTTAAGTTGCAAAAGTGCATTTAGTACTGACACATTTTTCAGATGTATTTATATATCTTTTTTATTTATTTTATTTTGTATTGGTTATAATGTTAAACAAGTAACATTTAACCTTTACATAGGAAGAACATTTCTAGAATGTTTAAACAAATATACATTGTATAAATAATCAAATTCCACAAATAAAAAATCATACATAACACACACTAAACATTTCATAAAACATTACATCATTATACACTAATTCACAAAAAAAACATTAAACTCCCGTTGTATGGTGTGAATGAATCTGACAACTGATACAACTAAATGAAGTAGTACGCCCTGCCAGACATGCTTTCCAGAACTCCTCTCCCTTATCACGATAATAGAACTGACAGTCAATCATTTTTTTTTTAAACAAAAGCCTTTCCCTTTGTAGAGCAGTACAATTAATTACCAAATGTTTGAGTGTTTCCTTAGAATCAATCACCAAACAAAAACGGTACACTGCAGCAGCCAATGATGTTCTCCGATATTTAACCTGTACCTCAAAATAAAGAGTGTTTTAATGGGTACATTATTTTTCGATTACACATTAAAATCCTACATTGCGCTCTACTTTATAAAGAACGTATTAATATATTTAAACATCTATAGCCTTTCAGTCGCTCACAAAAGGAAAAAGAAAAAATGGGCAGTGGGTTGAAAGTACCAATGCACAGGGGCGTTGCTAGGGGGGGGGGGCTAAGGGGTCTATAGCCCCTGATCTTTTGGTTGTAGCCCCGGATAGAATCTCAGGAGCAACAGTCAAAAGAATAGCTAGCCCCCAGTCCCAACAGTTCTGACATCAGCTTAGCCCCACGTCTTTTCCAGACCTAGCAACTCCCCTGCCAATGCACATGCATGCACAGTGTACACCGTCAGCAGGCACAACCACATGCACGGGCAACCATCAGAGCTATAGCACCCACGCAACCAACCCGCATGAACTGATGCACTCTGGGACACACACATTGTGGCATGAGCGTAATGCAAGCCCACAGACATGTCCGCCAAATGACAGCATGTCACTACATTCCCAACAAGTACTCTGTCCACGGATAGATAAGAGGCCGGAAACTTAACCACAGCCACTTCCAGTGCCCCCACCCCTGCACAGACCAAACTGCTCACCATCAGGAGCAGGCAGCAGGGCTGCGCTGCTAGCCCAGCACCCCCACCAGCACAAGCACCTCCACCTCCCACTGTTGTCTAGATACCATTGAACTTTGAGGGGGACACAACACCCATGCCAGCTGACAGTCCCCCCACACCTGCACTCCAGCATCCCCCTCACAAGGAGTGCAGCCCCTGGCACTTTTTGGCAGGGCCCATGTCCCATCAACAGGGCAAGAGGAGGAGGAGAAGGAGGAAGGGGAGTTTGAGGTTGACACAATACCTGGCTTCAGTCCACACAGTCCACCTCCACTGCATGAGTCCAACATGTGGGCAATACGGTCAAGGCAGGACAATATTGAAAGATAGCAGACAGACATACACGCTCTTGTGGGTAAACAGCTCCAGGAAATGTGTGCAATGTAGGACTGCTAGCAGGGATGTGCCCAACGTATGGTACGCTCACTGGGCCCTTGTTGGGAAGGGGTGACACCCTCCCACCCCATAAGTGCTTTAGAGTAAGGAGAGCTGAATTCGAAGCATTATGATGGGCCAGTGGAGGGAGGACAGTGGTTAGACCCCATGCCAATATAATCAACCCACATAGTGTAGCCCAGGGCACGCCCAAGTCTGTCATTTTGTATAGAAGTTAGTGCATCCTGTACAAATGTTAGTAACCATAGATGCGTGGCAAATGCAGCATTTCATGCACTGTGGCCTAATTGCGAGATGAGGGAAATCTCCAGCAATGCCCGAGCTCCCATTAGGACAAACCACACCCCCAACAGCCAGAAAGCTCATTCATTGTTCTAACAGTGTTGCAAAGATGTTGTTCTGCAAGGGGCCACGATCATAGACCATCATCTGGTGTGCATGTTATCTCACACTGGCCAAACCATGACCTGGACCATCCCCAAGCGACCACGACTTATAGCCCATATAACTGACTAAACCTCAAGATCCCTGAATTCCATGGCACCGGGTGCCCTTTGACCACCAACCCCAAAGTAAGAAGTCCTGAAATGTTCAAAGAGGATGGGCATTGTACGTCTTTGAGCTACTATCTTATGATTTGTATTGCAAGGTGCTGGGAGGGATACATTATAGTTCAACATGAGGGTACAGACCTTGGAGCCAGATGGCATGGAAGGGAGTGAGTGTGTGTGGAGGCTAGCGTGCCCCAGAACCTCCTTTGTGCCAGTCTTAAAGCCTGCCAGGTGCACAGTATGATGAAGTAGCATTGTGTTAGGAGTGTAGGTAATTTGTTCTTTGACCTTTGTCTGTGAGAATAAGATGTTCTCTGCAGCACCCATTTGATGGAAGATGGATGGACTGGGCTGGAACCAATGACCTGGCATCCCTTGTGTGGCACACGGATCCTGTATAGGCGCCCACCAACCAGCTGGGCGAGTTTTTACTGTATATATGATGTCATTAGTGACAATGTGTCTCCTCTTAAGCCTCTGCTTGTACCCTTTTTTGGCAGAATGTTCTTGGCAGCAGAGTTCTTTGCTGTTGCTCACATCTTTGTGTGAGATTAAAACTTGTGGTCCTTACAAGATCGACTTGGGCCTTTCTTCCCGAGCGGGTTATATTCTCTCTGGTGTGAGCGTTCAGGGACTTACTTTCAATTGGTGACCCTGATGTGATCCCAGCACCCGCCCTATTTGCAAAGGTTTCAAGGCCGCTTCTCCAGAAGGAGCCGCGCCCACCTATAGCGACTGGCCCCAAACAAACACGTGTTCCGAGTGGTTTAGCAGGATCCATTTTAAAAGCAGGGCGTGGCTCCGAGGAGAGTGCAGGCCAGTGTTGGATCCCTGTGATGGAGGAGATCGGCTGAGCTTGAATATGTGAGTAGACTCTTGTAAGCGACAACAAGTAGGGGACAGATGCATGGGGAATTGTGTGAGGTGTGAGCATGTGGAGAGTGTGGTTGTTGATGTGACATGGGTGTGGTTTGTGTTATTTCTTATTGGTGTTTGTACTGTGAAGAGATTATTTCGATAAGTCATTATAAGGTAAGGCACAGGTAAGGCAGGGAGCACTCTCCTTGGAAGGGGAGGGAAGGTGGTACAACAATAGAAATACAGGAATACAGAAATAAAAGCAGTGGTCTCATATAAATAGCAAGCCTGGAACAAGTAGTGGTTGTTATTTTAGCTTGTTATTTGTGTTTTATTGGATGAAAAACATGCCCTAGAAGAGGCAGTAATTGTGTGTGTCGCAGCGTGGTGGGCATTGGATGTTTTTTCTAAGTAGTGTGTGCACAGAGGAAGTGGCACAGAAAAGGGTGGGAGGTGATTTTCTTTTTGTTGTCGATTGGCACAAGCAGTGGCAGCATGCGTGGCACATCAGCGGGGATTTGGGGGGTTAGTAAGACATAGACAGCACTAGCCTGGGGGGAGGAGTACCAATAGAGTATATGTATAAGGCCCTGCCACTGTATCGTGAAAGGGTGGAGAAATATCATAATCAGTGTATTCGCAGAGATGGGAGATGGGGGAATGCCCTGCCCATGCCCAGAGCAGGGCTCCCACAATAAGAGCATCCTGGAACACATGTCCACATTTTTGGTAGCTAAGTACAAAGGGAAACAGCTACAGAAGAGAAAAGAAATGTTAGACCTCCAGCGAATGTTTGAGGACACAGAGACCAAGCAATGGAAGGGGAGAACAGGTACAGAAAGATGGAAGGTGTAGGAGGGGAGAAAGAGAGGGTGGGGCTCCAGCAGAGCGCAGGGGATTATATCCCTTGACAGGGTATCCTACAGACAGGTACAGAAATTCAACCTATGTGCCCAATGTGGTAGGGATCCCTTCAGAATCAGCAACACTGCAGGCTACCGCTACCCCAACCCTACATGCACACCTGCCTGAAGTATCGGCATCTGCGGGTGTCAGGCCAAGGGAGTTTTGAAGATAGGTTGGCAGAGTTGCTAACAGAGTGAGGGATGTAGGGGTGTCGAAAAAAGATTGGGAGGATGGAGATCGGGGAGTTGCTGCTCAGGATGGATAATGATGGAATAAGAAGCGTATGTGTTCAGAAGGAGGAAAGCAAAGTTGAGTGGAAAGTTCTTGGACAGGAGAATAATCTGTTGGAAGAAGATGAGGGAGAGGATGACAATGGCATGTTTGACGAGGGACAGGGTGAAGAAGAATGATGAGGTCAAGAGACGGCTGAGAGCAGCCCCCCAAGTACAAGGCTCATTGAGGGGGGCAGGTTAAGGAATAGGGTTGGATGGATGGTGTTAGCAAAGAAGAGGAGAGTTATGAAGAATGGTGTGGAAAGTGGGGTGAATAGATGCAGATGCCTTTCATACATAAGGAGGCGGGGGGGTACAGTATGTGCCCTGGCCCCAGATGGATAAAAATGACTTCATTAAGGCTCTCCCACAGCTCTCAGCAGATGCGAGTAAGTGGATGTATGAGTTTGAATGGCAAACAGCATGGATGCCCTTACCAGTGGGGGACATGAAGAGCTTGATGGTTGCTATAATTGGGACAAGGCCAGGAATGTGTGGGTAAAAGCTGGTTATCCGGGAATAACCCTGGTGGGTGATGCACATGATGGAGCATCATTCAAAGAAATTAGAGCGCAGGTGTGGGATGTGCTACGAAGGGCTTTCCCAGATACTCCTGATTTGCATTTCTTGATGCAGTGTACAATGGGCGATGATGAGGACCCAGATAAATTCATTCTTAAATTACAAGAAATGTGTAGAACTGAAACGGGATGGCTGTGGGATCGTTCAATCCAATTTTTATATTTTATTGTAAAGAGGGGTTTGCCAAAGGAAGTGCAGAAGATGTTAGATACGATTGTGGGTATTAAAGCAAAGGGGTGGCTGGAGATACAGAGACTAATAGTACACTATTGCAAAAGAATCTAGGAACGGGATAGGGAGCCCAAAGGTGTTAAACGGAGGAAACGAAATTGCTAGAAAAGAAATTGGCAGAGGTTGTTGTCTAGGCACCTTTCCTTTGTTGACACCAGTACAGGTGGAAAGGATAGAGTGCACACAGCAGGTCGTGAGCGCCACTATTGCTGCGCTCTGGGCTGAAGGCAGACAAGGACAGTGGGGCAGGGAAACAGTAACCCGGCCCACAGTGGCAGCAAGGATAAATACAGTGAGGAAGAGGGGGCTTCTGAGGAGCAAGAGGGGGGATTTGGACCTAGAGAAGGTGGGTTTGGACCATCACAATGTTGGAATTGTTTGAGGTGGGGGCATTTTGCAAGGGAATTCAGAAGCAAGTCTGCAATGGGGTATTGTTATGGGTGACAACAGCAGGTCAAAGGGCCACAAGGGCCTCATGGGCCAGGGTATGCACAACAGGGTCATGGGTTTAAGAATCAAGGGTATTTACAGGGGCAACACCAAACCTATGACCAGCAGCCCCAAGAATTGGACACACAAGTGCGGCACCTGCCACAGCAACAGCAGGGCGGTGTTGCCCCCGTCAATAACCTTTCTGAGTGGGACTACCGCCTCCTTTGGGGGAGGAACAGTGATGGGGGGTAACCCCTTCTCCGGAACAAACACATATCCCGATTAGGACAGCCCACTGAGAGCACTTGCATGTCCGGTCTTGTCAACAACTATCCACTCTGAAAAGGACCTCTTGCTGGGGGCAGAGATAGGAGACAAACAGTTCATATTTATGGTGGACTAAGGTGCAACAAAATTGTGCATCATGGAAGGGAATTTTCCATTATCAGGCAAATATCTCGACACACAGAGATTCTCTATTGCTATTTCCACAGTTCAATACACTGAGGAGCTGGATCTAAAGGTAGGAGGGAAGGTGGTGCAGGCTCCCCTACTATATTCTGAAAGTACCCCTGTCAATTTGCTGTGCAGGGACACCTGCTCAGCAAATTAAACACGACAATATCATTTACAGATCACGGTATAGTTTCCTCCATGCTTGGGATGTGCTCAATAAAGGCAATGTTGATAATACACACAATAACAAGGGAGGTGGTGTTATGCGAGACGCCCCTGAATGTGGACATGCTTATTTATGGTATTAATGTGTGCTCGGGGAGGCTGTGCCTCAGATTGCTAAACAGTGTTGGAGAGTGCCCACCGATTTCATCTTTCATCCAGTTGTGTCACCTAAGGTGATGGCAGGAACAATATTGTTGCTGGTTTTACAGGGATTGTTGGTCTCTGACAAGAGGGTGCATTCTTCTCGATTCTACTCCATCATGAGTCGAGTTACCTCACGGTATTTACACAGGGCCAGAGGCATTTTGAACATACTAGGTTACCTCAGGGGTACTGTGAGAGCCCAAGCTTCTTTAACAGAATACTGCACACTGATTTAGGGAACATTCATGCGCCCAGCAAGATTATTCAGTGCGTGGATAATCTGTTAGTGTGTAGTGAAAGTGAACAGCCCTGCCGAAGAGATTCCATTACACTCCTACAATTGCTGGCCCATAAGGAGAAGAAGGTTGACAAGGCTAAATTGCAATTCTTCCAACAGGAGGTGTTCTATCTGGGACAGTTCATATCAGCAAATGGTAAAACGATACTACCAGATAGGGCAGCATCAGTATGAGCCACCCCATGACCCACCTCAGTTAAAGAAATGCATATGTTTTTGGGGCTGTGCAACTACTGTAGAACATGGATCTTAGATTATGTAGCATACACACGACCACTTCTGTAGGCCCTTAGGGAAGCACAAAAAACAAAGGATCATAGGTTACAGTGGGCCGCAAATATGATCCAACAGTTCAACGATCTGAAAGAAGTCATTACTTCGGCACCCGTACTTGCCACCCCAGACTACACACATCTATTTTACTTGTTCTCACATTCAGATGGCCAGCTCATGACCACAGTATTGTCACAGAAAATGACTATGGGCCATAAGCCATTGGCCTGTCACAGCAGCACATTGCATTCAGTGATGCACGGGCAGTTTTTGTGTGAACAGGCTTTAGCAGCAGCTGCATTTGCAATAGAACAAGTTCTACTATTGCAGTGGGTTGCTCAGTTACATTGTATGTGGAACATTCTCTATTTGCCATCCTGGAAAGGGAAAGTCACCCCTAACTACACAGAGATCGTCGTCATTTGGGATTATTTTTTCAAAGCCCTACATCCATGTGGTAAGATGCAAAACAGTCAATCCTGCCACCTTCCAAAGAGTTATGCCTACTGCCGAGGATATGTCAGTGCATGATTGTGCCACATATGAGGGGGAGGAGGATGACACCCGTAAAGTTAAAGACTGTGCATTGGCACAGGGTGAGGTACTCTTCATTGATGGGTCATCCACAATTAACCAGGAGAATGGAAAAAGACATACAGGGCAGTGGTGGTACGACTTCAGGAAGGGGAGTACAAGACATTGGTTATGAAAAGATTGCCCATGCATAATTTTACATAGGTGGCAGTACTCATAGCGCTCCTTGAAGCATTGAGAGCCTCCCATGGGTGCCATGCCACAATATATTCAGACTCAGCGTATGTCACAACTGTGCCTGACTGTCAATCTCGCTGGAAGAGGAGGAGGTTTCGGAGTGCAGATGAATCCCCAGTGCAGCATGTGGCACTGCTAGAAACACTGATAGAAGCATTATCCCAGCTATCTGTTGTGGCGGTCGTCAAGTGTTCCGCCCACACTAAGGGGACAAAATATTGATGGGGAACGCAGCCACTGATGCAGCAGCCAAAATGGCAGCATATCTGCCAAATAAAATGTCTGCTGATCCCATCATTACCACTCCACCAGCAAGCGAACATCCAGCACCTTTCATAACATTGCCTATCTACCAGATAATAGAGTTATAGGGTAGGGCATCAGAAAGGGAGAAGGAATTGTGTCTACTAAAAAGATGCAAGTAATCCCCAACAGATTTATTTTAGAGACAAGAGAGCTCAAGAAAGACAGTAATGCCCCTAGCAAGTAGCATTTGAACAGTTATACTATCCATCCCATAGTTTGAAGCAGCACATCGCAGCAGATATACAGGAGGACTGGTTCATACCAAACATCAAGGAGAGCATTATGGAAATGGTTGTATATTGAACCACATGTCAAAGTTTCAGGACAGCGATGACACTACGAACGTTATGGGGCACATTGCCTGGCCCTACTCGGCCATTCCATTAACTACACATAGATCATGATATGGGTGAGCCTTGCAATTGCTCCAGGTACCTCATAGTAGTGGTTTGCCCTTTCTCAATGTGGGTGGAAGCAGGGCCTTGTGCACATCCGGTTGCCAAATGTGCTGCTAGATATTTGGTATGCAAGGTTTTCCCTCGATGGGGTGTGTGCAAGGTTTTAAGGTCAGACAATGGACAACATTTTTTCAATTCTCTATTTCAGCACGCACAGCACTACTTGGCATTAAGCACTGGTTGTGTTCAATTTACCACCCACAGGCCAAAGATGTTGTGGAGAGGATCAATGGACTAATAAAAGAAAATTGTAGAAACTGTGTACCACGCTGAAGAAGAACTGGGTACACTGTTTGCCCATGGCCCTCTTTAGTTTACAAAGACAGTCCAGTAAAGACCACCATTTTTCACCTCACAAGGTGGTCACTGGTTGGCGTATGCACACTCCCATATCGCCTGTAAGAAGAACTTCAGATGTACATAGGGCAGCAGCGGTGTTAGGTGACAAGTTCAAAGATTATTTCAGCACACTAAAGCAGGCAATTAAAAGTGTCCCCGACCGATTGCACCTCCCAGAATTGAGACAGCAGACACACTGGATGTAGCAACCAAGACAGCGACAGATCCTGAGTTCATGACCACACGACCACTGCTGCCTGGTGACTTTGTGTACATTCGCAATTTCGTGCGTAGGTGGAACAACCCTCATTTTGCACGGGCACTACGAGGTGGTATTTTGCACTCCTTTTGCTGTGAACATAAAGAGCTTGCAATATTGGGTCCACCTCTTCAATGTCCGCAGGGCACCTACAGCCAGCATGTCAGAATTTCAGTTATCTTAAAAGGAGGGGCCTTAGTAACTGCACCCTATCTACCTCACCAACCTGTTCAGGCATGATAGGTGTGAAGTGACACACTCCGTTGAGGGGCCAAAGCTCAGCTGCTAGCTCCATATTCTTCTCTTTTTGGGAGCTCTTCCTCTCTCTCTCTCTCTCTCTCTTTCTCTCTCTCTCTTTGTCTCTCTCTCTCTCTCTCTTGTTTTCCCTCTCTCTCTCTCTCTCTCTCTCCCTGTCTCTGTAAAGGTACGTCTTGTACATCTCCTTTTCTTTGTTTTGTGTCTTTTGGTTCAATTTCAGAAGAGAAGATGATGAATCTCACAAATGTAAATAATTGTATGTTAAGTAGGTATCCAAAAGTGTAGATGGCACTTTTCATTGCGAAAAACGAACCTTGCAATCACGCATTGGGAGCTGGTGGACGCTGTGCCTGTGCCTGAGTAAGCGCTGGGAGTCTTCATTACTCGCGCACCCACAGGCAGCCACAGACTAGAACTCGCTTCCTGGAGGAGGCGGAGCTTTGTAGCTCACGTGACCGCTCACGTGACATCCTCTGCCACAAAAGCAGAGACAGCGCACCCGAGCGGCGTTGAGCTCGATAGGAGTAGAGGGCGCCGGCTGTTCTACGGCTGTTCGACGCGGACGGCGCGATACGAGAATGGGAGCCCGCAGTGGACAGTCACCGAAGCACCTCATAGCTGACAAACATAGGGTAAGTTGACACGGCGTAACAATTGCACTTCTTACTCCACATTACTCGTTGTGTATGGATGAGGACATGCGCTTGCGTAGCTCTAAGCAAGGGGAAGAGTGCCCACGCAAAGAAGATCCAAGGTCTTTAACGGAATGTGACCCACATCCTCCCACACCACGAGGAACTAGTCCACAAGCGGCGAGAGCAGAGGGTAGTCTCACCACTGCAATCATCATACGAAAAACCTGTGTTCCAAGAGACCTTACTACGAACTTAGCTTGCTTAGTAGCGGCTACGGGCACACTTGAGGACAAGGAGAAACAGGTTTCAAATGAGACAACACAAGCCATCACGCCATCCGAAGCAATACACGGCGCAGTGAAACTGGCCGAGTTGCAGTCTTCCGGAGGGGAGACTGAACAAAGCCTTACCTGCGACCCTGTACAAGCCAGGAAGTGTGACAAAGACCGTAGCATTGCACTGGGCTCTAGTAGCAACGCATTCATGAAGTCCAAACTGAGCACAGTGTCCTCATCACTCAATACCAATGGGCACAAAGACAATGATGAGTGCACACAGCAGCAGCAAAATACAGGAAATAAGCTCATTTCAGTTTCAACAAGTAATGCGAAGTCACAAGTTCATGTTCCCACTGACGAAGACACAGCTCAAGTCTCGCCAGACCGGACAGGGACATCACCAGAATTATTAACATCTATCGGTGAAGTCAACAAACCCCTACCAGATCATAATGGCAAAAAGAGATCAAGACCCAAATGCACTAAAAGCAATAAGAAAAAGCTGCCACCATCCAAAAAACAACAAGCTATCAGAGGCAGCACGACTCAAAACCCAACATACACAAGACTACGGAAAAATCACTCTCTACGAATTTTGACCGACTTTTTCGAATTTCAACCACACACAAAAATCAACATGTGTGACGAAATCTCTGACGCGGAAATGCTCGCAGTTGAGACTGACCTGCCACCTCCGGCAAAACAAAGAAAACGCGAGCACATAAGAAAAGACTTCTCCAACTCACCACTAATGTCTGAATCTCAGGATGTAGAAGCAAGGGAGCAACAAACTATGGAGAAGATAGATGAACTTCACAACCGAGAGCCAGCCCAGGAATTACCCGCTCATAGTGGAACTCAACCTTCGAGCAGCATTCATGACCAACAAGATACGGAAAAACAAACCATAGATGACCAGCAAATAACACAAAGTCAGATTGGAGATGAAAACAACACATTGAGCAGTGATCTCTTATCCACCAAAGACAACTATAACTACATCAGGGTTCCTTCGGTAAAAGAACTCACAGCAGCAAACACAGCGTTAGGGCAAATGGATGGCACAGCAAGCGAAACAAATTCACTCCACTTCCCAAGAACTGATAACGGTGTGAAGTCTGCAGAAGACGATTGTCAACATCCTGCAATTCCCAAGGACCCAATAGAAGCACAGTCCAACATCGTAACAGATGCACAAGAGCTTGAGCTCAGAAAAGGGATCACTGAAGTAAAGACAGCCACAGAAGGTCACACAATACAAGAACAGTCATTTGCGAAACCAATCGCCTCTATGAAAACCAACACCATTCCTAAAGACAGGAGGGTGTCGGCAGCAAAAGATATCACACCCAACATACAAGAACCAAACATATATCGATCATTGACAAATACCACAGCATCCATAAACATTGGGAATGCTAGCCACTCAACTCAAACACCAAGCAAGCGGCTCTCCGCCTCCGGGCTAGCACAGTACGAAAATATGAGTCAGCAAACATTACATACATCACAAGAGACGAACACAAAGAAAACGGATCTCCAAGGCATAATGTCAGTGATAACCATTGCCCTGAATCCCTTCTGCAAACTTTATGAAACAATGCAAGAAACGGTGAAAGACCAGCAGGTGATGCTAGCCATGATCCTCACAAAAGTATTATACTTGGAGACCTATATAACAACAAAAGAAAACGTTATAGTGACAAAAGACAAGTTGGATACGCAGGGTCCATCAAAAAACAAAGCCGTAGCTACTCATCTTCATGTTCAAACACAAACAAGGAAAGAACAGATTGCACATGAAACTGGAACACAAACCAATACAGTTATTGACCTCACAGAAGAAAAGCGCACCAGCGACCTAAGGTCAATGCAAGGGGCAGTACAAAACCAAACTGTTGAGCTCACTCCCAAAGAGAAGTCGCCGCCACATTCATCACACCAGACCAGCAATACACTGTTCGTTCTAAACAAGGTGCCTGTAAGTAATCAGGCTGGGAAAGACAGAAACGAGCTTATCTACTCCATTTTCGACATGTCCAACGGCAAAGACAAATTGAGTCTTGAAAACCCAACGGCAAATTTAAACCACAACCTCAACAAGAAAATAAACATCAAGGCACCACAAAAAAGTACATCAAATAACGATAGTCCACAAAGAAGACAAGTACAGGCAAAAACATCGGACACTGACAATATAATAAGCCAGAAGGCCACAACGAGTAACAACATCAAACATTCAAAATTGAATAAAACAATCGAAAAACATATGGTTAGAAGCACCTCAGCGGCAAGAAACCACTTGTCGGACTTCGACTCAGAAGACGCACTACTAAATCTCAGCGTCTACTCTGCTGACGACTCTTGCTCAAGTATAACTCCGGATCACTCTAAAAACAAGGCAAGATCTAACCATAAAAATCAGGCGTTCTCTGCACCCCAGGGAGCAAGCAACAAATCGGGTAAGGAACGTGACTTTGAAACCCTCGAAGAAAGGCGTAATCGCCTAGAATATCATTTCAAATCCAATGAGGCAGAAAAACATACGAAAACAATAAACAAGGCACCGAAAACGGCAGACAAAGAAATAACCCAGAAGAAATCCAAAACTGACAGCCACAGACAAGAGAGGGGCAGGGATTGCAGAAAAGAGCCAGCAGAAAGATCTAGGCAAATTCGTGAAACCTCAATAAAAAATAAAAGAGAAAAATCGGAACTGTCAAATCAAGTTGCACGTTCGATCTATCGTGGTGATCAAAACAAGGCAAACAACAGAAACACAACGAAAAAACATCAAAAGAGGGAAGTAGACATCCGAAATGACGAAAAAGAAAAAAGTAGACAAAGTCCCAGCATTCAAAGGAAATATAGGACTGAAAAACAAACCTATGGAGAGACACACCAAAATTCTAACAAACACACAAAGTACAGATGGACAATAAAGATGTCACAAAGACGCTCAAACACAGAGGACCTTATTCTGAATAGACGAACTGTCATGACCATATTCAGCAAAATTGGTAAACTACGAGAAATTCACACGGCAGATATAAAAATTGTGGAGCCATGGCACGACAGATCGGGAGCAAGCACTCTACTCCATGTAAACTCGAACACAATACACACAAAAATTCTAAACCAAAAACTTGACATCTACAGACAGGGATTTCATACTGAGGACGTCTCCATCCAGCTCCCACATGGAAGTCCCGAAGTTTTATCTCGTAGACAACAAACTACCTCAAAAGATAGATATGAGAACCTCAGACATAAGTCTCCCCCAACTCTAAAGGGGGCAAGAGAAAATGAGAAAAAGCCAAAAACCAAAAAAATAATAGTGAACCGAGAACCCTATTTAGATAAGGATCAAAACACCACACGGAGGGATGAGCAACTAAACTCAGAACGTAACTTGAAAATCCACTACCCAAAAGAGAGAAGTCGGAATAGAAAAGAACAAAGATCAGACAGCAGTTACAAGCGAAACAATGAAAAGGAACATAATCAAAAACCGTACACCTCAAGGGAGAGAAGTCGAGACAGAAAAGAACAGAAATCAGCTAACAGCCAGAAATCAACAAACACAACGGTCTTAAAAACATCGGAAACACAGAAGTGCGCACAAACACAGTTAGACCCATCTCGACACAGCAAAAAAGGGCTATGGGCCTGGCTGCCCAAAATGCTTGCAAACCATCGGTCACAATAGCCATCCATGAAAGGAGAACCATCTACTTGCGACACAGCAAAAGAAAGGCCGACACGACTTACCCTATGTTCTTGGAATACAAGAGGTCACTCCCACCTAGCGATGCCAGGTGGCCCCAATTTAGGGGAATACGACATCATCTGCCTGCAGGAAACGTGGCTACAAACAACCCCAAGATTGGAAGGATATCAAATTACTCTAGTCCCGGCCATCAGAGGAAACAAGGGGCGCCCAACCTCAGGATTGCTGATAGCATGCCGCATTGGAACTAGAATACAAATTGAGAAAATCTTATTGACAAATCAATTCCTGCTAGCAATTGTAATCTCGGTGCAGGTTCAGAACAACCAAAATGCGCAATCTAGAAACGTAGTCATAGCTAATGGATACTGGAACCCAGCGGCAATAACAACAAAAGCATTCATTGATTTGTGCGAGAACCTACTTGTAGCCGCATTGATTGACTATCCCACAGCAGACATCATTATGTGTGGTGATTTAAACGCAACTTGTAACGAGATAAAAAAATCATCTACAGCAGCACAACAGGCATCAGCGCATAGAGGGAAAGAATGGCTAAAGTTTTGTGAGCTCCATGGGCTCCATAACCTAGACGTCGCACTTCCAGCATTAGACAGGCCACCTACGTGGGAGCGTCTACCCGCAACAGCCACCATCGACTACATATTTGTATCGCAGTCATTATTACCAATCACTGAAGCATTTACGATACATCGCACGTCCACGAGTGACCATAATATACTTGAAACAGCCTGGTTCCTATCCAGTAAAACAAACACATATCACGACACTAACATTGAAGCTAATACGCAAGGACTACGATTAAGAATAAAGCCTGCAGAGATCTGCGAAGTAACAAAGAAATACACTGAAAACAAAACCTCAGAGGTTGCTGACGGTATAAACTATCAACCATTACTGATTCCATACATGCAGCAAAAACGAGGAAACAGACTAGTCTCCGACCAGAGTCCCAAACACATCTTCAACAAGGAATTAGTGGAGACAAGGCGCAACTATAGAAGAGCAATAAGAGAAATACGTAAGTACACGAACACAGACATCATACACGCCATAAATGGTGTGAAGAAAAGGTACAAGGACTGGGTGAAATTTCATCGACACAAATTATACCAAGCGGATGCTGAGAAAATAACTAAAGCTCTCGTCACTAACAATAGCCGAGAATTCTGGTCTCTAATAAAGGACGCCGATAACACGTCGAACAACCAGATCCTAAACAACATCAATCAAGCAACCTGGATAACGCATTTCACCAAAGTCTTCCAATCAGCCTTACTCACTCCCGACAAAGAACAACAAGTACCCACAGTCCCCTGGGTTGAATTAGAACAAGAAGAGGACATCGTGAACATCATCACTAAACTAAAAAACTCCAGGGCACCAGGCCCAGACGGGATCTCGAATGCTGAGTTAAAAAGTCATCCAAAAGATTGGGCAAAGCTAATGAGTGTCATATTTCAGCGCTGCACAGAAACTCAGTCCATACCCCACTCCTGGACCAAAGCGATAATCATCCCAATCTACAAGAAAGGCAATATGAGTAATCCCGAGAATTTTCGCCCGATTGCACTACTGGATGTAATGGGTAAGGTGTATGCCTCACTCCTAATGGCCAAATTCCAAAAATGGGCAGTGGGAGCCAAGTGCAATGACCCATTCCAATTGGGATTTAAGAAAAGTGCAGGTACAACTTGCAACATCTTATTGTGCAGCACGCTAAAAGCAAACGCATTGCAAAACAAGCAACATCTATATGCTGTATACATCGACTTCACGCAAGCCTTTGACCGAGTAGAAAGATCAATACTATGGGACAAACTAAAAGCGTGGCATGTCCCGCTGAGCTACTGGCCCCAATCCAAGCACTACATTGCGACACCTCAATGAAAGTGCGTTTGAAGCGTAATGGACTGCTATCAGATGAAATTCATAGCACCCGAGGCGTAAAACAAGGATGCCCGTTAGCTTCTGCACTCTTCTTGGCTTATATTGGCGATATTAATTGCATAAACGAAACAACCAGAGCATTTCCGCCAAAGCTGGGGCAAACGAAGATTGGGCACCTTCTGTACGCCGATGATTTAACCATATTCGATCAGACGGAAATAGGTCTGCAGCGAAAACTCGATGCGTTACAAATCTATGCCATAAAAAATCACTTGCAAATAAACACGAGCAAAACCAAAGTTATGATTCTCCAAAACAACGGTAACAAACAAAGAAATCAACAAAGAAATAAGTTTAAATGGCATTTGGGTCAAATCAATCTGGAGACTGTTGCGCAATGCAAATACTTAGGAGTACCTATGGACAGCTCACAAAAGGAAACAGCTATGCAGACAGAACTCTATGCAAAGACTAAGAAACTAGCAGCACAAGCTAAATTCGTGGATGGCAAATTTGGAAAATTCTCATTAATACCAACTATCAATTTCTATAAAATGAAAGTGGTGCCGTCAATTACGTATGGTGCAGAAGCGATGCCCACCTTGCCAACAGGCTTATGGGCTAAGTTGGAAGCGCTGTTCTGGCGCACAGTATTACATCTTCCACTGTCAGTATCAGGGTCAGCAATCAGGCGTGAGCTGAGTTTACTATCGTTAGAATGTACAGTTCTCTGCAACTCCCTTATGCTGTACAGAAAATGTCTACTTGCACACAATAACGAAGTCCTCAAGCTATTAAAATGCGAAATGAACAGTAGAAAATGTAAAATGCTAAATGACTGGCAAGACAAAAATCAACTAGCTATGAAGATCATCGCATGCGAAGAGCAGGAGCTCATAAGCAACCCATGCAAAATACTAAAAAAATTAAAAGACAATGACTGGGCCATGACAATAGATAACGCATCGAAACTAAAACTCACCTCACATCTCCCTGGCAACACCCTAAAAAGGAATGAACTACAAATATATGTCATCCAATGCCCAAGTAAACATATTCGTACTGCTATCCTGCGTGCACGGCTAAATTTGTACAAAACAAGGGAGATACTATACATTCGCGGACAAGTCACAACAAATGGATGCCGCTTTTGCAAAACCACTTCTGTCCCTCCAAAAGAAACACTAAGGCACCTAATCATGAGCTGCCCAGCCACTGCTAGTATCAGATCACAATATCTCGCACCAATGGCAGGGTTTGACATTTTGGCAGAAGAAGCGACATGGTGGGCGCGACTATTAGGAGGAGAAAGAACAACATGGCAAATCGCAATGGCACAAATGGTCCGACACATCGAAAGCAAATTATTAAATGAAAATGACAAGCAATAGACAATCGAACCAGATAAATGGATGTTGTAAAGCACAGGCTAACTACGCGAATCCAACAACGAACTTAACGACAAAAGAGAGAAAAACTCTGGCAAAGCTGGTGATGACAACGATGTTGTTGATAGAATCCATAGTCCGTATTGTAAAATCTTATTTTTTGATTAAACAATAAAAAAAAAAAAAAAAAAAAAAAGTGTAGATGAACAAATGACAAAAATATAGGCCTTTGCCTAATATTGTGGAATGACCATTAATACAGGTCTATGTATGATATTATTGGCACAGTTGAGGCTCTATTGGGGAGAGTATGTTATATGGGAAGGTCCTATTAAGGGGGAATGGGACTGTATATTTAAACGGGACAGTATATATACATGATAATATTATTAGTGGGATTAGATGTATTAGTAGCAACATGAATGCTAACAATAATAATGGAAATACTTATAGGAGTAGTGTTAGGGAGAATTCCCATTTCTGTGCTAATTCCCTTCAACCATAGAGAACCCCAGCTCTTTTGCTAGATTTAGGGCTTTTTAATGTTTAACCCTGGAGTGAGTGAGGCCTCACTCTCTCATGTGTTTTAACCTGATTTGGATTGTGTGTTTTCATTGTTTTTGGAGTATGACAAACTCCATAGGCATCTGATTTTTGTATGGTGACACCCAGCACCTTCAGTGCATTGTCACTGAGGAATACTTTAGATTTCTCTTAAGGTTTAAATACCTTTTCTTGCGTGAACTACAGTTCCCAAGAATAGTAAAGTGAAATTGACTTTACTTATCTTTTCTCTTAGTAGGTCCAGCATGCACCATCTTATGTGGAGTGCTGGGAGTTTACCTAGTGCTCCTTATCCTACTTTCTCAAGTTACCCTCCCTACTTTAAATGGCTGTTGGCAGTGGTTTACCTTTTTCTACCATTGCGCTTTTCTACTGCAGGCTGGACCCTTTGCTTCTTTTTAGGTGTCACGTTGCAACCAGAGTCATTGCATATTTTAGATTATTTGAGGATTTTAGGATTTGCTTCTGCTTAATTTTAGTTATGTTTGCCTTTTATGTCAAATTGCTTGCTTTTCGCCCGCTTTCTGCTCTGCAGTATTGGAAACAACTTGAAACTAGCTGTTAGCCTTGCTTTGCCCGTAATTCTACAATGCCTATAACGGGAAACTCAATTTACTGCTTTGCAAACTACAAGACCCAAGAATCTTGTAGTTCTTAGGCCTATTTCTCCTCAGACCAGGCGCATGAGCGCGGTGCCTGAGGAACAAGCCGGTCTGTGCCGGCCTCTAAAAAGGTAGCACCATTCCCCTTGATAATTTATTGCTACTCTTTAGGTGTCATGTTGCAGCCAGGGTCATTGCATATTTGAGATTATTTTAGGATTTGCATCTGCTTAATTTGAGATATTATTACCTTGTATGCCAAATTGCTTGCTTTTGGCCCACTTTTAGCTCTGCAGTATTGGAAAGAACTTGAAATTAGCTGTTAGCCTTGCTTTGCATGTAATTCTACAACGCCTATAATGGGAAACTGAACTCACTGCGTTGTGAACTACAAGACCCAAGAATCTAGAAGTTCTTAGGCCTATTTCTCCTCCAACCAGGTGCATGAGTGCCGGTGCATGAGGAACAAGCAGATCTGTGCCGGCCTTTAAAAGGAAGCAGCGGTCCCCTTGATGATTTATTGCTACTTTTAGGTTGCAGCCAGAGTCATTGCATATTTTAGAATATTTTAGGATTTTAGGATTTGCATCTGCTTAATTTTAGATATTTTTACCTTGTATGCCAAATTGCTTGCTTTTAGCCCTGTAGTATTGGAAACAAGTTGAAACTAGTTGTTAGCCTTGGTTTCTTCAACGCCTATAACAGGAAACTGAATTTACTGCCTGAGGCATTACAATACCCATGAATCTTGTAGTTCTTAGGCCTATTTCTCCTCTGACGAGGCACGTGAGCACCGGGGTATAAGGAACAAGCAGGTCTGTGCCGGTCTTTAAAAGGAAGCAGCGGTCCCCTTGATGATTTATTGCTACTTTTAGGTTGCAGCCAGAGTCATTGCATATTTTAGAATATTTTAGGATTTTAGGATTTGCATCTGCTTAATTTTAGATATTTTTACCTTGTATGCCAAATTGCTTGCTTTTAGCCCTGTAGTATTGGAAACAAGTTGAAACTAGTTGTTAGCCTTGGTTTCTTCAACGCCTATAACAGGAAACTGAATTTACTGCCTGAGGCATTACAATACCCATGAATCTTGTAGTTCTTAGGCCTATTTCTCCTCTGACGAGGCACGTGAGCACCGGGGTATAAGGAACAAGCAGGTCTGTGCCGGCCTTTAAAAGGAAGCAGCGGTCCCCTTGATGATTTATTGCTACTTTTAGGTTGCAGCCAGAGTCATTGCATATTTTAGAATATTTTAGGATTTTAGGATTTGCATCTGCTTAATTTTAGATATTTTTACCTTGTATGCCAAATTGCTTGCTTTTAGCCCTGTAGTATTGGAAACAAGTTGAAACTAGTTGTTAGCCTTGGTTTCTTCAACGCCTATAACAGGAAACTGAATTTACTGCCTGAGGCATTACAATACCCATGAATCTTGTAGTTCTTAGGCCTATTTCTCCTCTGACCAGGCACATGAGCACCGGGGTATAAGGAACAAGCAGGTCTGTGCCGGTCTTTAAAAGGAAGCAGCGGTCCCCTTGATGATTTATTGCTACTTTTAGGTTGCAGCCAGAGTCATTGCATATTTTAGAATATTTTAGGATTTTAGGATTTGCATCTGCTTAATTTTAGATATTTTTACCTTGTATGCCAAATTGCTTGCTTTTAGCCCTGTAGTATTGGAAACAAGTTGAAACTAGTTGTTAGCCTTGGTTTCTTCAACGCCTATAACAGGAAACTGAATTTACTGCCTGAGGCATTACAATACCCATGAATCTTGTAGTTCTTAGGCCTATTTCTCCTCTGACGAGGCACGTGAGCACCGGGGTATAAGGAACAAGCAGGTCTGTGCCGGTCTTTAAAAAGGAAGCAGCGTTCCCCTTGATCTTTTATTGCTAGTTTTTAGGTGTCACGTTGCAGCCAGAGTCATTGCATATTTTAGATTATTTTAGGATTTTAGGATTTGCATCTGCTTAATTTTCGATATTTTACCTTGTATGCCAAATTGCTTGCTTTTATCCTGCTTTTAGCTCTGCAGTATTGGAAAGAACTTGAAATTAGCTGCTAGCCTTGCTTTGCATGTAATTCTACAACGCCTATAATGGGAAACTGAACTTACTGAGTTGCGAACTACAAGACCCAAGAATCTTGTAGTTCTTAGGCCTATTTCTCCTCCGAAGAGGTGTCTGAGCGCCGGCGTGTGAGGAACGAGCAGGTCTGCGCATGGTCCATGAAGGGCTGTGAAGAAGACACATTATTCTCATCCTCGTTTGCAGGGACCTCAATTGTAGTATGGGTGTATCAGAGGTTCTAGAAGCTATAAAGACTGCTAGAAATAGACTTGAAGTGAATAGCCTCGTATTTGCAAGACAAGGTAGGATTGGCACAGCAGAAAGGCGACCCGATAATACACCCTCTTTGGTATCGGATATGGCCAGCGTTGACCCCAAAGACCTCTCTCCGCTATCGCCACCCTTGACTTCCATCTTTACCCCACCCCATGAGGTCATTTTCAAGGCCCATGGGGACGGCGAACTGACAGTCTGGAAAGGAGAGGCTCAAGAGCTAGGGGAGTAGTGTAACGTCCTCAGAGCTCCCAGCCTCAAACACCCCCAGTGCGCAGGCCTGCCTAACATCATTCACCTCTCACCACCCGTAACTGTCAATTCTACCCCCCATGAGGTTGCTTTCAAGGCCCATGGGGAGGGTGAGCTGACAGTCTGGAAAGGAGACGATCAAGAGCCATGAGAAAAGTGTAATGTAATTAGAGCTCACCCGCCTCACCCACTCACAGTGCTATGTTCCACACACTAACGACGGGAACACAAACTATGGCATCTGATGAGGAGCCCTGCTTGGCCACATGGGGGAACAACAGGGCAGGGGCAGACAACCCTTTATCAGGCAGTCTAAAAGTAATGCTGCTAAATACCAGGTCACTCATTAAGCACGCCTTAGAGGTAGCCATACACATTGAGGAAGGCAGTATAGATATGTGCATACTCACAGAAACTTGGAGCTATGAGGCAGCTGGCCCGACTTTAGGGCTGGCCATTCCCACTGGCTATAGCATCCTGAGCATTGACAGAAAGGAGGGTAGGAGTGGAGGAGTCACCCTTATATTTAGAACATAATTCACATTATGGGAAATGAAAGTTGATGACATACCATGGTTGGAACTCTTGTTAGTCAAATTGGTATCAGTCCTGAAACTTCTCTTAATCTAGTGCTAATTTATAGAGCTCCTGCTGTGGCACCTGACTTCCCAGAGCAGTTTTGTAACCGTCTACTACCATTGCATCTTGGGGGATTTCAATTTCTGGCTTGGTAATGAGGCAGATGCCACAGCTAGCACTTTAGAGGCTGCATTATGCACTTTTGGATTCCGCAATATAGTCAGTACTACCGCCCACGTAAAAGGGCACACCCTGGGTTGAGTTGCGGCCAACAATGTGAATATGTCAGAACCAGAGGTTCTACCCTGTCCCTAGTCAGACCATTCTTGTATTTATTTTCATATTACCAATGAACGCTTCTAAAGGAAAATTGATTATGGTAAGGTCCTGAAGTTAGCTAGAAACTACAAGAAGTTAACAGCTGAAATCCTTAAACTGTGCGTTACGTCCCTGCATCAGAGATCCTTCAATCAGAGATACTGCAGGGGATAACTAGTTCATTTCTCAAGTCATTTCATGATATTTCAGAGAAGTTAGCATGAATAAAGAGGAAATATTGCCAGGAGGGACACAAGCGCAATAATTGGTTCCTGGCAGATATCCAAGTACTGAAAACTGGAAAAATAAAGCACTTCTATGCGTGGAGGAAGAGTAGGGATATCTCAGACCCACAGCTCTACAAAAAATCAGTTAGGATCAATACAAAATGGCAATTCTAAAAGCTAAAAAATAAATGTTCAACAACAGAATCGCTAGGGCTCCTTCAGATAGTAAAGAACTATTTAAAATCTTGAGAGAACAGAAAGTCCCTAGGAGACCTAATAAGGAACCACTGATAGAAAATGAGGTCTGGTGCACCTCGATTCAAGAGACAATGTCGAATAAACTGGCATTAATCAAAAAGTCTTTGAGGTGAAAAAACGTATCCTTAATAATCAATCAGACATGGAGCATACCCAGACAACAGATAATGTGAGTACCTTGCAGCAATTCCATTTCTCGCCGATTAAAGAGGATGAGTTAGTAAAGGTCATCAGGAAGCTCAAAGCTAGCAGCAGCAAAGGCAGCTCCTGCCCAGCCATGATTATTAAAGAGTGCTCAGATATTATATGACCGGCGCTCTCCAAATTTGTGAATACCTCATTCGAGGAAAATCAAGTCCCCAGGGACTAAAACAAGCTTGGATTA
Organism: Ambystoma mexicanum; assembly: GCF_040938575.1. NCBI lineage: Eukaryota > Metazoa > Chordata > Amphibia > Caudata > Ambystomatidae > Ambystoma > Ambystoma mexicanum. The sequence continues at coordinate 215,371,706 of NC_090935.1, read as the reverse complement.
CACCCCTTCTAAAAAAGCCTAGTCTCTGTCTAGTTACCCCGACCAATTATAGGCCAATCACCAACACGCCTTTTCTTCTCAAGATCTTTGATAGGGTGGGGTATAATCAAATCTCTCTACATCTCAATAGCCATCCTATCCTGAACCAGTTCCAATCAGGGTTCAGGCAATACCACAGAACAGAGACAGCTCTCCTCAACCGGAAGTCCACACTACTTGAACTAATGGACAGTGGTCAGATATGACTACTCATGATTCTGAATCTATCAGCAGCTTTTGACTTAGTAGACCATGACATCTTGTCCACCAGGTTAAAAGATGTCACCCTATTTTCAGACCAGACGAAACAGTGGCTTGTGTCGTTCTTGAGTGAGAGACAATAGAAAGTGGCCGGTGGGGAAGCTGAGGCCAAACCAGTTGCTCTGACATTTGGCGTACCTCATGGGGCATGCGTTTCTCTGACCTTGTATAACCTCTTTATGGTACCTTTCTTCAATCTCCTAGCTCAAAATGATATTACCTTTACAAACTATGCTGATGACACGCAATGTGTCATCCCGCTAACTGGTTCTCACAGTTTGGATGCAAACGGTATTAATAAGGTATATGATTATATCCACATGTGGATGGTACAAAATGGCATGGCTCTCAATAACGAAAACACTGAGCTCATGGTAGCTGGCACTGAAAATTAGCTAAGCTAAATCCCAGGTTTAACTGTTTCACCATAGCCAACCACAAGCTAGAAGTACAGAAAAAAGTGAAAGAATTAGGCATGCTACTGGACCAAAATCTAACTAGGAAATCACATGTGAGCATTCTGGTTCCTGCATCAACCTATTATATAAAATTACTTGCACACCTCCGTCTGTTTATCACGCAAGATAATGTGGAGACGATAGCGAGAGCTATAATAGGCTCAGAAATCGACTACTGCAGTAGCATCCTTATTGGCATTTCTCAATCCAAGATCAACTGCCTTCAGGTCATCCAAAATGGTGCAGTCAGAGTGATTAAGAACCTGAAATGGAGTGACCATGTATCGGAGGCTAGGAGTAGTCTACATTGGCTTCCAGTGAAGGCAAGACTCCAATTCAGAACTCTTCTGATTAATCATAAATGCTCTTTAGGCTTTATGCCAGCATATCTGAGGGAATGCATTGTTGTGAAACAGAATCTGAGGCACCGTAGATCAAATAATACATCCCAACCAAAGACACACCGCTGTAAAACCAGTAAAGCCCTCATGGGAGCCTTTAGCATTGCCACCCCAATTTCTTGGAACTGGCTTTCACTAGATGTAAGAGAGACTAAATCAACTGACATTCAAGAAGAAACTGAAAACTCTTATTTTTTGCTAAACGGCGGAGAACCTTTGTCCTAAACCGGTTGCCTGGCAGATAAAACGTACCCCTACACTTGAATTGTGTTGGTCAGACCTGTTATATGTGCGCCCCTAAGCCCATGGGTAACTGGATTACTGGTATAAATTTGAAAGTAAAGTAAATACACTACAGCATCCATGGGTGACCATTTTGTCAAAATTGCACCTCTCTTCTTTTTTTGCCATTTCCTGTTTGTGAGGTCTTTCTTGGGTATTACTCTGTGCGTTATGGCAGATTTGAGCCCTCTGTTTGTCTTGTCTTTGGCAGGCTTCAGCCCTTCAACCCTGATGCCCCCCCACCCCGCCCTGGCTCCAGTATCTCTGGACGGACAGGATGTGAGGGAGGGTCCCGAAACTCCCCCATCCTTTGTCTCTAGGAATGCCTAAATGCAACTAGTCCTGACCGCCACCCTGCTGTTTGATTGACAGCCTAGGCTGTGCATGAATGGGAAATACCTCCTCAAAAGGCAAGGGTTTTGGGACTAACAGCATAAACATCCGACAAAGAAACTGTGAACGAAGCATGCTACTACCTCCTGAATTGCCCGGTGAAGCCTGCTGCTGTGCTGAACTGCTTTCGACCTTGACAGAGAAACTCCATACAGAACGAATTCTCCCCTAGTGGGGCCAACTAAACCTGAGATGAACTCTACTGGACCACTATGCCTGACTTGCTGTGCCTCTCTGTTCGATCGGAAGCCCAATGCCAGGGGTCGAGTGTCCGCAGTTGATTGAAACCTCTGGAGCAGTAACAAATCCAGCCAGAAGCTCCTGAGCCTCCTAAGCATCATTCAGAAGCAGGACCTCCAGATCCAGAATCCCCTCACCAGAGTGCAGGACTGAAGGAGTAAAGGAAGTCCAACTGGTATGCGTGATCCGCATCAGTTTTGTTTGCTAGCAGCTGAAAACGCGAAGTGCTGCTGAACCTTAAAGAGCCTGCAGCTGTCGACGACCTCCGAAGTATCGCGGTAGGAGCACACTAGACGTCCTCCCTCTTGTCCCCCCGACTGAGGCTTAGGAACAAGGGTGTGCACTATTGTAGCAAGACAGAATCCAGCTGGACCACTCTTCTAACCAGAGGTACTGTTTAGGCTTGGGGTACTTACCTCACTGCCTGTAGACGTGCTTTTCTCACTTTGGAATTGCATTGGCTTACCTTTCGAGTTGATTCCAACTCCCTTCTCACTGTTTTTACAGCTTTTGACCCTACAATGATTTTTCTGAAAAGCTCTAACTTTGTTCAAGACTTTGATCTAACAAGTGTCTCAGATTACTAGACTGTGTCCCAAATGACTATGGCCGTCCTGGCTCCCTGAAGACTCTTCTAATCCATTGACTTTGATATTGTTTGTCCTTTATAGGTTGTTATACTTATTGTATATGGGTACTGCTGGGAAAGGCGTATCTGTACTTAATGGGAAGATTTAGTTGTCCTCACATTTGTAGAGAAACGATTCTAGCCTTTTTATTACCCTTAATCTTTCCTTTCTACCACCTCAGAATCAGAAAAGTTTAATAGTGTGATATATAAATGCCATTATTGTCCTCGTGTTTGAAGTCACCTCAGGGTGTCGGAATTGTGTAAGAAGGATATCCAAAGATTATCCACTAACTTGTTTGGATTCTGAAAAGTCTATTTACATTGTTACAACAAATTGCCTTTTTAAAGAATGCTTATTTAAAAATTGATGTTAATTTAATAAATAACTATTTATAACTCAAACCTTGGGCCTCACTACGAGCAGCCGGTAAAAACGGGTTCATTACCGGCATGCCGGTAAGAGTGGGTCCGTGCTCGTATGAACCCGCTAATAGCGGGTGATCATGAGTGCGCAAGCACGCGCGAGCCCCCATGCCGGCAAAAGAAATACTGGCATGCCGCTAAAGGCCCTCCAACCCCCTGATAGCAGCATCACGGGACCCGCCGATACCGGCACCGCCAAGGAGCAACCCCTAAATACCGGCCCAGTAATACCACCATGCTAATACCGGCTTCGAAAAGCCGGACCTGGAAATAACGTCATCGCGCAGGAACTGGAAATGGGCCGGCGGCCATCTTTAGAAACACAATCCAATGCCATCCTCCCTAACCACCAGTCCTTTCGTGTCGTGCTGTGTCAGAAAACCCCGAGGATGTCAAAAGCTACCCAGAAGATGACTCCCGGAAGCGGAAATAGCATTTCTCTGACGCTGAGCTCAACACTCTGGTCCAGCATGCAAACATAATCAAGTCAAATGACATGGAGCATGCTGCCCAGATGAAGAAAAAGCAAATCTGGCAGGAGGTTGCCCAGAGGGTGTCGGCTGTGGGGACCACCCCACGTACTGTGCGGGACTGCTGCAAGAGGTGGGACGACCTCCTTTTGAGGGTGAGGAACATCCTGGCAGTCAACAGGAGGGCGGCCATGGCGACAGGCGGGGGGCCACACTCACCGGCAAAGCTGATGCCCTGGGAGGAAACTGCCAGCTCATTCATTGATCCCGAGTCAATAGAGGGATTCGGAGAGATGGAGATGGGCGCTGCATCACAACCCAGAAGGAGGTGAGTGACCCTGCACATCCCTGTAGGGGAAACTATGATGTAGCACAAGTGACGTGGAGTGAGACTAGGCAAGCCAATGCATGTCCCAGACCCACATCAACATATCCAGTCAAGAATGTGTGCCACACACAAATGCATGCTGAGTGCTAATCTCAATGCCAACACACGGGCAACATAACACGACCGTGCCCATGTAACCCAACACACAGACCCCATATCAATGGCATGCCACCTGCCATGCATTGATGGCCTACATGCCCCCTCAGAACACCAATTGCCACACCCCTGTAATTAATGGATGCATGAATGTATGTATATATCACAGCGCAATAGTATGTAGCTGGCATGTGACATAATCACTGATGACCTGCATCTCTTCTAACCCCCAGGCACCGATGAGGAAGTTGCCAGTCAGGAGAGAGGCGCAAGGGCATCAACATCACGCCATGGGACAATGGCCACCGCCACCACCACCCCCCAGCCAGAGAAACAGGCCAGACCAACAGGCAATGTGCCAGACCGGGTTGATACCCAGCAAAAAACACCTGCTGCCAGTGTGGGCCACACACATCAAGACCAGCAGCAGCCACCCACAACAGTGGGAGGGGTTTCCGTTCCTGCACCACCAACCACCGCGGACGTTGCGGATGCAAATGTGGACACCGAGGGTGTCACAGTCGTGTCCACTACACCCACCCCAAGCCCCATGGCCACCCCCCCAACCCCACATGGAGGCCGACAGCAGTGACAACCCCTGCCTCCGCGACTCCAACCTCGGAGATTCCGACATGTGCCTCTTCGGGTAGGACAGCACCCTGGATGTGGGCCCCATGCAAGCGCCATCCACCACCCTGGCTACCACCACCCCGGCTACAACCACCCCGGCCACCAGCACTCCAGCTACCACCGACACCTTTGAGGCTCACCTGTCGAGGGTGGAGGCACGACAGGAGTCAATGCTTGATCTCATGCGGCAGTATATTGCCGATGGGGAGGACACGAGGAAGGCCATTGCTACTGCCATTGGGGAGACCACAGCAGCCATCGCTGCAAAGACTGCTACCGTTAACGCATCTGCAATCGTAATGAGGAACTGTCTGGGGGCAGTAACGCAAGTGCTAACGTCCATCCTGCTCCATATGCAGCTGCCACGACTTGGAGCAGGCATGAAACCTGCTTCTGACACGTCCTCTGCTACAACACCTTCAACCTCAGCCCACACAAGCCCTGTGCGGATGACCCGGAGGAGTGCACGGCACTCAGAGATGCCACCCCCGGATACCAAAAGGCCAAGAAGTAGATTGGCCAGACAATGGCCGTTGGACACATGGTTGTTGGTGAAGGGAACAATCATTATAGTACATTTGGGGTTTGTTGGGTGGGTTAGGGAGTTCACTGGGGACATTTGGGGTTTGTAGGGTGGGTTAGGGAGTTCACTGGGGGTTGGGGGGAGTGTTCACATTGTTGCCTGTTTGAAAAATACACCCGTTGTGTGCCAAAAATTAAATGGCTGGACATTCTTCATTTTGTGCATGTACATTTAATGTGTGATGGTGTTCAGTGGCCAACTCCCAACAATACAAGTGTGCATGTCCACATGGAGCCAGTGTGTCACTGACACATGTCTATCATAGTCCCTGTGTTTCAGAAGTATTAGTGAATTAGTGCTTGGCGTACAGCATGGCCATCCCGTGCATCACGTACTGGCAGGGGGGCTACTTCACCTCCATTTCCATCCTCATCATCCTCACCCGGGCCATGCATGTCAATGTCAGGTGGCAGTGGTACATTTCTCCGGACGCACATGTTGTGCAGCCTGACACAGGCCATGGTGATCTTCGCCACCTTCTCAGGCCTATATAGGAGTGCCCCATCAGACCTGCTGAGACAGCGGAACTGCACCTTCAACAGGCCAAAGGTCTGCTCAATCACAACATGGGTACCGGTGTGCACACGATTGTACTCCTCTTCATGGCTGTTCTGCGGGTTCCGCACAGGGGTAAGGAGCCATGGCCTCAGGGGATATCCTCCATCACCTGCAAGCAGATACAATTAGGTGTGTTTCACTCTGAACTGCCTCCTTCAGGGAGCACAGTCATGGCGGCAGCTATTTTTTGGTGTGGGCATGCACATGTCCCTGTACGCATGTAAATATGTCACCTAGATGCTATCTATACTGTCATGAGGTGTGGTAGTCTCGATGGTGTTCAATAGATGATGCAGGGTGTATTCATGCATGCTGAGGCAGATGTGCTGTGGTAGTGCAACAATGTTTAGCCTTCAATTCATGCTGTTCATTCTTCACTGTGGATGGTCACACTGACCACATTGCCACCGTTGCCATCCTGTTCATTCATGCATTGCTTGCCCCATCACCATGGTGGCCTGGTTGTGCCTCTTACTTGTTGTCATTGATATGCATAATTTGTGAAATGTGTCCCAGTGATGTGTCATGTTCCATTTGGCCGGTTCAGGTCAGGAGTGTTTAGCTCTGCATGCATTCTCCAATCACCGGCAATTACCACCCAGGTGGAGTATGCCCCCCCTTATGCATCCCTACACATCAGTACCCCAAAGCACTGCCATGGGACAGTTGTGCAACTCACCAAGCAGCCAGGCATGTGGTCCAGCATGTCGTTCCATGTGACGGGGTAGCGTGGAGGTACGCAGTACCATGGCATCATGTGTTGATCCAGGAAATCGGGCGCAGCAATGTGTGATGATCTTGCTGGAGTCACATACCATTTGCACATTGATAGAGTGGTATTGCTTGCGATTGCGGTAGACCGCCTCTATGGCATGGGGGACTACCAATTCCACATGGGTGCAGTCGAGGGCACCAACACAATTGGGCAGGCCTGCCAGTGCATGGAAGCCTACTTTGGTGTTGGCTATCTCCAGGGCAGTCCGTGGTAGGGATATGTGGGTGCTTTCGTGCTTCAGGAGGGCATCCAGCACTTGGTTCAATATGCGTGAAAATAGTGGCTGTGAAATGCCATGCAGCTGACCCACTGTGTGTTGGTAGGTGCGTGTGGCCAGGAAGTGGAGCACAGACACCACCTTTAGTATCGGGGGGATAGCAGTGCGTATTTCAATGAGGCTGGCAAAGTCGTCTGTATCATGTCCACTATGGTGGTGATGGTGTCACAGTCCAACCGGTACAGGGTGTGGATCTGCTCAGGGGTTAGGTTAAAAGGGCTGGGTCTGGTGCGAGGGATTGGTGGTTGCCTACGAGGCACTGCTGGCTGCGCTGGTGGTAATTGCTGGGCCTGTTTCACCCTCCTTCTCGTCCTGCGTCTCCTCTGTGCTGCCTGTGTTTAGTTGTTGTTGTTGCTGCTGTAGTTGTTGTTGTTGTTGTTGCTGTTGTTGCTGTAGTTGTAGCAGTATGGGCATGTCCTCCAGCGCCATGATTGCAACAGCTAGTGGTAGCATTTTGGTGTGGAAGGGGTGTGGTGTGTGGGTGTGCTCATTTTATACAGGCCCAGCCTCAATTGACTCCACCTGTGGGGATTGTGTGCACCTGTGGCAGTTGGCTTGTTTCCTGATTGCTGTTTGCCGGTGGTCCACGATGCCTGTATGGCCGGCATCGTGCAGCCCGTGATTACCGGCTTCACGATGCTGGTATTTGCATGTCGGCGTGGGTTGGGATGTCCTCCTTTTACCAGTATGCCGGTATTTGCTCCCTGAAGGAGTACGCGCCCATGGCGCTATTAGCGGCAACGTTATTTAGGGTGCCGCTAATACCGGGTTTGCGGGTCGGAATACACCGGAGCGGTAAGCCATTACCGGCATCGTTTTTCGCTTACCGGCAACCTCGTAATGAGGCCCCTTGAGTGTAAGTGTTACTTGGTTACTTGTATTCACGAATTTTAATTGTAAAGCTCTACAGCTCACATTTACACTCTTGAGATAGGCCTGGCTGTTCAGTCACAATACCAGCTTGTGTAGTACAGACCTATACCAAAAGGTCGGTTACCTAATACCATGCAGATAAGTGTTGTGTAGCCTCACATAGTGTGACTACACCAATTCTTACCTAACATTCAGCAATAGTGTTCATATAAGTATTAGTGATGATTGTAGCAGGAACAACACGACAGCAAACGCGTGTGCACAATTGGCAATGAGGGTGAGAGTAAAGAGTTTGGTTCCAGTAAGTCCAGGATTGTTTAATTCGAAACAGTATGGTGATATTTTCGAAAGCACTGTTAAATCTAGCACCCCTGAGAGCGTGTATAGAATAATGAAAAGGGAAGTACGAAAAAAGCATGATAGTTATCAAGTGCTGGGTTTGGATGAGATTGAGGATATACATCATACCGAGTTTAGCAGCTCTTGATATGCTGACATGACAGGTGTGGGAAGAAATGTTGTGAATGGAAGCTGTTATGTGTGTTCACTCATTCCACATGTGGCAGGGGCTCCCAAGGTGTTAGTACCACAAGCATTCCCAAATATAGTGGCACAATGCCTAGTTCATCTTGCGCTATGTAGAATAAAAGGAACGCTCCAAACCCACAGTGTTCAACTGCAATTGGTGTGTCTAGATCTTGTGAAGTGCAACGACAATCCAAACAACATCAAGTGTGTGGAGTTTCCCTATTGGATGGTGAAAGGATGTAAACATGTCAATAACAAATGGCAGGACACTACACTACCTTGCCAGGCAGAAGAAATGGTAACATCTAACAAGGACATGATTGAACGAATGGACAATTTCTGTGCACAAATATGGACAGATCATATCACAAAGCTGATGTTGATTGCAACAATGATAAAGCCGGTGCGAGTGCACAGGGAACTTTATATGGACTGTGTTTCCGCAGCAAGGATTACTACTAGGTCTGTGGCCAATAAGCTTACTTGTACCTCCTGCCATTATGGAGGGGCTGTTGTTCGCTAGCCACGCTACACTCAGCATTACTAGTAATCCCAGAAGAACACCTGGAGGGGGGAGCACTGCCTGCCAAAGAGCCAAAAAGCCCTGCCGTATTCGAAGAAGAGAAAAACCTTTTGTCCACACAAGAGCTCTGCGTCCTCCCAGGAAAAGGACAGTTCTAACAACTAAAGAGGACGAAAAGATCAAATAACATATCCCAAAACTCTTCTGCTTTGCTTGATGAAATACCAGATGAATACAGCATCTTCAGCTCAGCAGAATCCTTTTTCGCATCTCTACTTTTGCCCAGGTTTGCAGGCCGCAGCAAATGCAAATGGTTGCAGATCGTGCTCTGGGAGGTGGTCCAGCTTGCGAATGATACAGACAACGGGTTGAACGTGATCAAGGTTGAGTTGTGTGCATTGAGGCTTATGATGATGCAAAACGACTTTGTGCTGGACATGTTAAAAGCAATGGAAGGTGGGTTTTCAAAAGGATTTGCGATTCCCGTTGCACGTTTGTGTCTTCAGAGGATGCAGAGAACGCATCGTTGTCCCATATCATTGCAGCCATCCATGGCCTGGGTGTTCATATGAAGAAGGAGGGAGGAGTACAGGAGGGCGGCTGGTTCACCATGGCATTTGGCTGGGCCCTGTCGTGGCTCAGAGCGTTCATTAACATGTTGAGGCCCATCTTCGTGTTCATCCTTGTTATTTTCTGCACCTGTCAACTGGGCCTTCAACGTGGTGCCAATGTGGCACCCAATAGCACAAGAATGATGGTATCAATTTGGTTTAAAAGCACCTTGCGAGAAAAAAAATATTGAAGTACAGACTGACCTCCCACAGTGTGGACATAAGCATGAAATGATCCCCATCACATATGTAACTGAAGTTGACACTGTCATTACTCCACCCCCTGATATAGAGAATTATACAGAAGTATGGGTGGACCTGGTGGAGGATGTGGGATGCATCTGTATGAATTGCTCACCTGAGGAATAGGCACATAGGGGAGAGTTTGCGGTCAATATTCAGGGCATGGGTACCAATAATGGGAACAGCCACATGTGGAAGCAGAGAGGAGACAGAATGAGCATAGGGGTATTAAGGAGTTTATTACTGTAGAAATAATGAAAGGGTGGAATGTTGGGAAGGGTGCGTCCCCTTCCCACCCACTATGCACTTCAGAGTAAGGCAAGAGGCATTTGAAGCACTATGATGGGCCAGGGGTGAGGGGGGACGGTGTTAGGACCCCACCCCAAAATAATCAACCCACATAGTGTAGCCCAAGGCAAGAGCAAGACTCTCATTTTGTATAGATGTTAGTGCATTCTGTGTAGATGTTAGTGACCATAGTTTGGTGATAAGGCCTGCACTTTGAATGCAGCATTTCATGCACTAGTCCCTAATTGCAGAACTATGAAAATCTCCAGCCATGCCTGATCTCCATGAGGACAACCCACACCCCCAACTGCCATAAAGCTCATTCATGGGTCTAACAGTGTTGCAAAGTTGTTTTTCTATCCACAAGGAATGTGCCCTACAGGTCCGCGATCATAGATTGCACCTGCTGTGCATGTTATCTCACACTGTCCAAAGCATGACCCTGCCTATCCCCAGGCAATGACAAGTTGTAGCCATATAACTGACTAAACCTCAAGACCCCTGAATTCTATGGCACTAGGTGCCCTTTGACTACCAACCCGAAAGTAACAAGTCTTGAAATGTTCAAAGAGGCCAAACATTGTATGTCTTTGAGCTACAATCATATGATTTGAATTGCTAGTTGCTGGGAGGGATACATTACAGTTCAAACGAGGATGAAGACCTTGGAGCCGATGGCGTAGAAGATAGTGAGTAAAATGTGTGTGTGGAGGTTAGAGTACCCCAGAACCTCCTTTGTGCCAGTCTTAAAGCCTGCCAGATGCACAGTATAATGATAAAGTAGCATTGTGTTTGGAGTGTAGTTAATTTGTTCTTTGACCTTTGTCAGTGAAAAGATGATCTCTGCAGCACCCACGTGATGGAAGACAGATGGACTGGGCTGGAACCAATGACCTGACATCCCTTCCAGGGCAGGTGGATCCTGTATAGGCACACACCAACCAGAAGTGCAGGTTTTTACTGTATATGTGTCGTCATTAGTGACAATGGGCCTCATTACAGGTCGGGCGGTCCGGAATGAACAGTGGCGTTAAACCCGCCGCCACTGTTAATTCTGGACAGCCCGATCCCGAGTCCTGCAGGCGGGTGGTGATCTTCCCGCCAGGTCTGACCTGGCGGGTTGAACACCTCCCGCCTGCAGGCGGACGTGGAAACACCAGCACCATCACGAGATGGTGCCAGTGTTTCCACTTCCCCATTCCCATTGAGTCCTATGGCGGAGTTGGTAAAATACCGGCGGCAACCAAGGCGCTACTAGTGCCATGGTTACTGCCTGGGTCGTAATGAGGCCCAATGAGTGGACATTCTTTATTGAGTGAATGTGTTTAATGTGTGCTGTCACTATACACTTCATGAAGGTGCAAGGGTAGTGAAATGCGGTGTCCTCATCAAAATAAATTGTCAATGAGATCCTGGCATGCCCGACGCCAAGGCCTGGCCTCTGCATGCTCAGTGTGTGCATGTGTGCCTCCCACTGCCACTGCATCATGCTACTCAGGGCATGTCCACATCCAGGGGCAGAGGTATGTTGCGCTGGATGCATATGTTGTGCATGATAGCACATTCCAACACACTCTGGCCCACCTTGTCCGGCCTGAACATGATCACACCCCCACTCCGGTGTGGACATCAGAAGTGTGCCTTCCACAGCCCAATAGTGCACTCAATTGACACCCTGGTCCTGATTTTGGCCTGGTTGTATGCCACCTCGTGTGGCATCAGGGTATTCATCAGAGGAGTCATCAGCCACAGAAGCTGCGGGTATCCTGAGTCACCTGCAAGGAGGTAGAGGCATAGCTGTCAATCATAGTGAACAGTGGGTGCGTTTCCTGTAACTGCAGCATCTTAATAGGCAGTCTGTGCATGCATGTCACATGTGTCATCCCACTACGTTAATTCACATTCTTGCATTTACATGTGGAGTCAACCACTTAATGTGGTATTTGGTCTGTCACGTCACATCTTGCACACATCCAACACTAATAGCTTACATGGCTGATGCTTGACAGGTCAGGTCAGCATTCCATGCTGGGTGGTTTGGGCCTGTGCATTACTCTTATGCATGGTTCATGATGGTGTATCGTCTCTGTGGATCAGTTGATGATTTAATATACCTGGTGCCTTGGTTACATGCCATGTCAAATTCCAGAGTTATGTCCCTCAGTGGAAGCTTATCCGGGTGACATTATATGTATGGCAGTGTACCTCATGCCTTGATATGATGGACACCCCATTGGATCAATCGTTGTTGGTGGGCCATACCCATGGTCGTTCCCCCAACCACTCAGCTTGCACAAGGGTGTCTGGGGCTGGGCAGGTTGTTCTAACTTCCAGGGTGCCGTAGTTGCAACTACTCTACTGTGTATATTGTAATGTGTAGTTCGACTATGCATGGGCATGGGCGGTAGCCTTGGGCATTGGGTATGTTGCAGTCTGTCACCTTTGCACTACTTCCCTGGCTCTTGGTGCACGCCTTGGATTCTTTGGACTAGCCCTCTTGCTGACCATGCATGTAGTGGGGTGTGCAATATTGCATTCTGGTACCTGTGGTCCAATGTATGTGGCTAGCTTGTTGTGGTAACATGTCTTGCCCCTTCACTGCTGCCTCGTGAGTCATGTCCTACTCCAGTGGGTTGAAGCTTGTCATGTGTTTAATGTGTGGGTGGGTCCTGCATGTATGTGTACTTGTCAGGGCAGGCAATTTCTATGTGGTGCCACCAGCTCAATATTTGTGCAATCCAGGGCTGCCACCACATTGGGCAATGGCATAAAATCTTGCCTTTGTGGTATTCACCTGTGCCAGAGTGGTGGGGAGTTCAATGTGCTGTCCCACATGCCACAGTAGTGCATCAGTTTGCAGAAGGCAGACTGTGAAATGCCGTGCAGCTGGCTCACAGGGTGCTGGAATGTACCCATGGCAAGAAAGTGCAGGACCTACACCAGCGTGGTATGGTTGTCCTTATGCTGATCCTTCTCCTTATGTCTTCCTGGATTGTGTGGAGACCATATGCAATGTTCTCCATATCAAGCTGGTAGAGGGTGAGGACGTGCATGTCAGTCAGGGTCCATGATGTGGCACTTACATGGGGTATGGGCACACACTGTGCATGGCATCTACTCACAATCCTCCTTCTCCCCGCCCTCCTCCTCTCCACTGCCTCTTGTTCCCTCTGGTAGTCCTTCAGCCCCTGCAGCTCTATGTTGGCCTGTAGCAGCTGAATGTCAATGCTGACTGTGATCAGTGGCTGCATGGTGGTTTTGGGAAATGTGTTTGTGGAAGGTGTGGCCTTTTTGTAGTTTAGTTTAGTTTAATTTATTTATTTGAAGAGTTTGCCAAGCCCTGAGGCATCTGGGCGCCATCCTTACAGGTTACATAAATTCAATCTCTCAGCTTAAAAAATACAAAAATACAAAATTACACATATACAAAGAAATTATCACAAGAACAATGAATGTAATATATATACAATTAATAGAGGCAGAAAAATGGTACAGGAGGAATGACTACAAGATTCGCAGAATTACCGTAGTAAGGAAGTGTGGAGAACATTACATATCATGGTTACAGTGTCATGTCAAACTATAACTCTACCAGTGGGCAATGTTATGAGGATTTGCTACGTTCTTGCTCATGCAGCCATATCTTGAAATTTTTCCTAAATCGGTGGTAGGAAGGATCGACTCTTATTGTTATATGGAGCGCGTTCCAACTTTTAGCTGCTAAGACTGGGAAGATAATCCCTCCTGCTCTTTGTCGCTTGAACCAGGGGATCTTGATGCAGTGAGTCTGAGCGGTTCCAGTTAGACAGGTTGGAATGTTGCGAATGAGGGAGTTGGATAGGTATTTAGGTGCCAAATTATATAGACACTTTTGGGTGAGAGACAGTGTTTTGAGTGTGATTCTTTGCTTGACGGCAAGGCAGTTCAGGTTGCATCTAGTTTCAGAGATATGTTGTGATCTCGATATATTAAGAGCAGTCCTGATGGCGTTGTTTTGAATAATTTGCATCTTATTTAGGTTTCGTTGTGTGGTGCCTAGATAAAGTGTAGTAAAATAGTCAAGTTTGGAGAGGACTAAGGCTCTCGCTATTGTGATACAAATTACCGGAGTTATAAAGGGTCTGCGAGCAGTGATTAATTTCCATGTGTAAGCAGAGCAAGAGGCAATATCATTGGTTTGTCTTGTTAATGAAAGTGCACAATTGATGTATATGCCTAAGGGTTTTACGTCCTTGGACATTTTTTTGATTTGATAGTGTTTCCATTGGTATTGAAGGAGAATTGTTCATCAAGTTTGTTCAGGTTAGCAGGTGATCCTAGAAGAAGCAGCTCTGTCTTATCATCATTAAGACAGAGTCCATGCTTAGCCATCCAAGCTTGTATGATGAGTTAGATGTAATTGAGTATTTTGCTGTCTGTGCATAGTCACCGGTGATAGGGATGAGTATTTGGGTGTCATCTGCATAATTGCTATAGGTGACACCCAAATAGTCAGGGAAATCAAACAGTGGCTTGGTGAATATATTATAAAGTGTAGGTGACACGCAAGAACCTTTGGGGACACTGCATGTGATGGGTGTTGGTTCTGCAGAGGCTGATGGTGCAAAGACCCTCATGAATCTATTATTGAGGAAAAACTGGATCCAAGTGTTAGCTTCATCACAGAAATGCACAGAAGATGTCACATGGTTGCAAAGGACTTTATGTTCAGCAAGTCAAACGCTGCTGACAGGTCGAGTAAGAGTCTTTAAGGGATTGAATTTGGGTCTTAAGGTCAATCAGCGCTGTTTCAGTCCCATGTCTCGGTCTAAATCCTGATTGTCTGAGACCAAGAAGATTGTTAGATTCAAGGTGATGTTGTATCTGCAGATAAGCTGCTCGATCCTGAATTTTCAACAGAAAATGTACTGTGATGATGGGTCTATAATTAGAAGGATTGTTTGGATCTAGAGTTGGCTTTTTTAGGAGTTGAAGTACCTTGTACTCTTCCGGGTGGATTTGGTGCACCTGGGTACATTGGGTGAACCTGTGGCCTCATTTGCCACACCTGAATGCATTTACTAGCTGCTTTCAGATGGAGGTTTTACCACCTGGCTTTTGCCAGTAATACCGGAAAATATCTGATGGAAATTCCAGAAAATAAGACTTGGGATATGCCGGCAATACCATTGTGCCAGTATTACTGGTGCAGATATGTGGCCCAACTGGTATTTTTGTTTTCAGTAATACCAGTGCCAGTAATTCCAGATGCCTTGATACTGATGCTGGTTATTCGGCAACTGTGTTCAGGCATACCAGTACTAGGCCAGTCTGGCAAAAGTTGGGTAAATTTTATTACCAGCACTGTTACCATTTACTGGTTGACTCGGAATAAGCCCCATTGTCCAAAGAGTATGTGTGTGTGACCCCACCTTGCTGTGTGTCAACTGCATGCTCCTTCCTCAGGACAGTACTGCATCCAGGAACTGCTTCCACTTGTTGTTCAGCTGAAGCCCCGGACTGGCACCTTTAAAGCCTTCCAGAGAATGTGTGCCCACCTGCCCTGACCCTGCAATTTCCATCTGTTCTTTGTCCTGCCCTTCCTAATCCCTTAAATACAAATTCCACTTGTTGTGTCCATCATGGGGGTGGGTGGGCTCTGGAAGGACACTTGTCCTTCACCCTTTAATTACCTGAGAATGTGTGCCCACCACCTGCCCCTGTAATTTCCATCTTCCCTCCTGTGGGAACTTTCCAGAAACTTATCATCATGGGGGCAGGTAGTGGGGCTGGATCTGGAGTTGGTGGAAGCAACAACCTTATATAAGCATGTGGAGAGAGGACAGGGGGTCTCTTTTTTGGTTGCTGCCGGTGTGTGTTGACTGTGGGGGGAAATTAGTGCAGGAGGCCCCTTCGACAGCTATCCTGTCTTCTCTTCTCTGTCCTTCCCTTCTCTTTACTCCCACAACCTGCTTTACCTTTCCACCAGTAGGGCTCCTACCCTCTCTGATCTGCTCCCCCTACCCCCGTCTCTCTCTCTCTCTCTCTCTCTCTCTGTATATCTGCCCTGTTCCCCATGCCTCTCTCTCTGTCTCTCTGCCCTGCTTTCCGTCTCTCCATGTCTCTGTGCCTGTTTCACCCCTTGCCTGTCTCTCTCTTTATCTCTGTGCCTGCTCCCATACCTCTCCCTGTGTTTCTCTCTCTTTCTCCCTGTGTCCTTGTGCCTGCCTCCCTCTCACTGTGTTTCCGTGCCTGCCTCTCTCTCTCCCTATTTCTCTGTGCCTGCCTCTCTCTCTGTCTCTCTGTGCCTGCCTGCCTCCCTCATTGTGCATCCCTCTCACACTGTGCACCCCTCACTCACTGTGTGCCCCTCACTCACTGTGTGCCCTCACTCACTGTGTGCCCCTCACTCACTGTGTGCCTCTCTCACTCTCTCTTCCTTTATTTCTTTTTTGCTCACTCTCAGCCCTAACTGTCTCTACCAACCTCCCTCCCAATATCTCTCCAACCCTTCCCTTCTTCCCTTGAAGTCCCTTTTCCCTGCATCCAAGGGTAATCCCCAGGCCCCGGGTTCCATAACAGTGGGTGTGCCTAGCTAGCATTCCTGCCATCAATGCCCCGCCTTGTGCCTGCAACCCAGTGCAGACAATCATCTGTGTCTAGTGTGCCTAACTTACTCTGCTGACAATGTGTCTACTTCTCTACTTGTAATACATCTGTTCCTGATTTCTGCAAAGTCGTTGGTACCGTCATATGTGTTCCACACTTTTCTGTGTAGCCTGCCTGTTATTGGCAGAGGGGAGACCCAGTCCCCATACACAACACATCCTCACCGGAGTCTGTTAACTCCCTGGCCCAAAACTGTGCTTCTGCCTGTGGTCTTCCTCATGGCATCCCCCATTTATGCCTGCCTCCCACTTCCACAGTGCATGGATGGGAGGGTTCATTCCAAACACAAAATGATAGATTGCACAGGGGTGTGAACAGGTAAAGGTTTATTTTGGGAATTGCTCGATGCTCATGATATGAGGTGGTATTGGGTATGCCCTTGAGTCTATATAACAACAGGCGAGTGGAAACTCAGAAAAGTCAGTGGTTGACATTTGTAAAGAAAGGAGTGTTACTGGTTAGTCAGGGAAATGTGTTTTAGCTAATGTCTGTTTATCATTAAATCCATAATAGGGCATCAGTAGAGGCAGGGGATAAACTCGAATGTTGGGTGGGTTGTGTGGGATGTATTGACCCACTTCTTCTCTGCTATGCTGCATCACTCTGTAATGATGGGACCAGAAACAGCAAAATGGCTGCAAGACCCTTGTGCGCGCCAAAACCCCTGAAAATCGTGCTTTTCAATGCACAAAAAGATGGCTGCCCAATCTGCCACACATGTTGTCAGTGGTGGAACAGAGCTCTCACTACTGAAATGTGTCACTGGACTCCACAACAATTGAAAGTGGAGTGCAAAATGAAAAAGCAGTGCTTTGCTAAATGAAACTCCAATATTACTGTAAATCATTTTTTCTTTGCTGCTCAAACTTCAGAATGCCGATACAGAACACCTTTCAAATATTCTAAATTCTAGCTGGGTGCTACAATTAACTTAGTTTCAGAAATCATTGTGAACTTACAAGGGCCTGAAAAGCTGAGAGCATAAAGAGATTTCCACAGCAAAAGCGGCCTGTCTGTGGATCTGTAAAAAAATCTCTGTGCAGCAGAGGGTTACTTGGATGACAGCTCTCAGGGGCCTGCCTGATTTAACTTTAACATGATATTAACTAAAAGTCAAATGTTTGCAATCTAAGAGGCCTGTTACTGATAGTAACCCATATTGTAATTGTTTTGATCCCATGGTTTAAAATCTTGAATGGAAATTCTAGCTGTATTTGATACAACAAGTTTGTTTGGTGCTAAGGAAAAGTCAACAGGGTTATCAATTAAATTGAACCTGGCTGAAGCTGCCAAACTGGAATCGCAGGTTTTTTCTCACAGAAGTAAGGTTCTTTCCCCCCAGCAGGAAATCACAGAGAGGCGTTAATTACAGGGTAGGAAAGAACCTGGTCTACAGTGGGGAAAGGAACAATGACAAGCTGCAGCTCAGGAAATTCGAAGTGTGAAAACAGTCGTAAATGCCCTCTGCAAGGAACAAACAGGGGGGATGGAGGCACACAACCATTTGTTACTTAACATGGACAAAGAACACATTTTAAAAAGACTGATTACTTACTATTTAAAATTGTGAAAAATATAAAAATAACAGAGTTGTTAATTCAATTTCTGGATGCCCTGGATAAGAGGCACCAGAATTGTGTGACATGTTCTGGACAGCAATGGCAAGAAATGTGATTTTACGCAAAATGTATTTCCGCTAGGATTGTGAAACTTTATACACTCATTCCCATGTTAAACACGCACACTTGTTGACATTTGCTTAAAAATTGGACATTGTGTTCATAGTGAAAAGGGCAAAATTCTGTGAAAAAAAAATCAAGATCCCACAGCTACAGGGTTTTGAGGAATAGCTGCTGTGTAAAGTATGTAATCTGTATATGTGATTTTTATAGACGTTGCACATGTGGAAATATGTATTTTGCCAAAAGTAGATTTTGTGTTCCAGGGGATAAGGGTGGATTCTCAGCCTCATAAAATTGCACCATAAAGATGACACTCTGTTTCTCTTCTCCTATCAAGGCAGAGAGTAGACTCTGACCCAATCACCTTTCAAAGGGGCAAGGTTGGCTAAACCGGCCCACCACCCCCTTTATGATGTCATTTCAGAGCATAAATAGAGACAGCTCACCACACATAAAGACCGACAGATTCACTTACTCTCCTGATGCTGGCGAAGCACCCTGCTGCTGAAATCTATATCTTCCATGCTCCAGACTCCAGAAACTTGGCAAAGAAAGAGCCCCATTGCATAGCTGAACCATTCTCAGCTAGGCCTCAAATTCTAGAACAGGACCCCACAAGCCTAAGGGGAAGCATCATAATACAGCCGGGCTGTGCTGTTACTGTTTGCCTCATGTATTGAAATAGCCTCAGAACCAAAGAGGGCAGATGCAGTCCAGTCCTGTGCCATGCTGTGACCAGAGCGCCTTGCTGACCCTGCCCCGTTCGATGTGCCAGCCGTGTTTCCTAAACCAGATCCAATTCCCTGACCAGAACTGATGGTCCCATTTAAAAACATATCCAGTGAGTATACATAGGAAGAATTGTGTTACTAGCATATGTACTTTGAATAGTCTTAGCCCATCTTAAACCCATCCTATCTTGTATTCAGAACCTGTATTGTTAGGAGTATCTTTGCATTGTCTGAACCCTCTCTACAAACCATCCTATCTTTCCACCAGAACCAGTATTGTTAGAACTATCTCTGCGCTGATCCTTTGCTCATCTGAAGAAGGCGAGTTTCCTTAGCAGGCAGTCAGTCTGATAAAGTGACTGTGTTCCTGTGTGGTATTGGTTTTTTTCATAGTCATCCTCTAGTGTAAGAAACCCATTTGTCATTTTTAAAAGTGCGCTCCTGTTTTCCATCCTCGCACCTATCTCGAAAAACAACCTTTACTAAAACCTCTGTGACTCCCCCAGTTTTTGTGATAGAAACAAAATTCCAACTCCTGCGTGTAGCTAACATCCATACCCATCCATCACACCTCAAACATTCCAAATCAATGCGATTCTCCCATTAACATGGATATCGCACAGTGAAAAGCTTGCCGCAAATTTTCATTTTTGGGAAATTTTTACATAGTTTTTAATTGCTTCTGAATTGAATTTTAAGATTTCAAATGTTTTCTTTGGATTAAATAATTGCTTGTGTTTGTGTGCAACTGTGCAAAGTGGCTCCCATAAGAATGTATAACAATTTCAGCAATTTTGACCATATTTGGTGTTTTTGCCCAGTCCATCCTAAAGATAACTTTAAAAGCCATTCTGACAGCTTGACAGCCAATTCCGTTTTCTCTTGTGTTTGAAAGTGGGAAAGTGGGATTGAGATTATGTTTAAATTCTGCCATTCCTGAATACGTGCTCTCTCCTCCTATTTCTTTACATTACCTATTGGGGGTTGAGAGGTGTGCAGGGGGAACCTCTAACCACAGTGCTATCTGATCTGAACCAACACAAAAGTATTATTTTCTCTGCTGAATTGTTTTGCTCACTACTTACTCCTCGTGTATTAAAGAGATTATTCAGTGTTACATCACCCCATTGGTGATTGTTGTGCACCTATTAAACATATCTTGATTAAATTTTAAATACCTAAATAAATATTTACCTTTGCAAACCAGCCTGATTCCTGGTTCAGTGTGACTGGGGGGGTTCCAGGAGAAGGGCGTGATATGAGTGGTATATCGTTCAGAATAATGAACTTTTAGACAAAAATAAATAAGGATTTCAGTTGTGCACTACATGCTAGGCGTTGACTTGGGTGTGTGCCGGATTGAAATCACTTACAGCTGTGGGAACATGATTTGCGTACGGATGGGTAGTACACCAAACCATGGAGAGTTAGGCACACTTTTCTCTTGTAGGTGTCTGTAGTAGTGATAACCCACTTGCATTTTCTGGACAGAGAGGGACATCAGGCAGTGGTAGGTACAGGTGCATTTTATCGGTAAGGAGGAATGTCAAAACATTCTGAAACCGATGTGCATTTTGAAGATGAAGGAGAGGGCCACATAAAGACAGGAGGCTGTGAACACTATTTGCATATGGTATGCATAGTAGAAGGCCCAAGCACTGAGAACACCATGTGAACTTATTGGGCAAAGGAGAAGGCAAACACACTCCAAACCCCACATGCATCGAATATGTAGAGGAGAAGGCCAAAGACATAAGAAATCCACATGCGTTTGGAAGACTCAGGTTTTGTAGGCAGAGGGGAAGGCCAAATCACTGATAATCCACATGCAATTTGAAGCCAGATTGGAAGGCCAAGGCACTAGAATCCTATATACATTTTGTAAATTGGGGAGAAGGCCGAACAGGATGAGAAGGCGAATGCACTGGCAACCCGAAAGGCATTTTGTAGATAAAAAGGTTAAAGCCAAAACACTAAGAACCCAACATATATTTAATAGCAGAGGGACTTGATGCGCTCAGAAACCACACTTGCATTTAGTAGGTGATGGGGAATTGCAAAGCACTGGGAAACTGATATGCATTTAGTAGGCAGAGAAGTCCGAAGTAGTCATAAGCAGTCTTATTATTTACACAATTGTATAAAACGAACATTTCTAAATCTGGTACAGTACCCAAATGTGATAGGGGATGAATGTAAATTTGGGGAGGAGGTGATTTGGGTATATAGTGAAGAGTAATTATATTTGCACTTGCCTTGGGTGAAAGAGGGTGTCGTTCAGTACGAGGAATCAGTTAAGTTCCAATCCTTATGAGGTGCAATAGGAAAAAGATATGATGGGTTATTTATAAAGCACTTAATACCCAAAGGTTTCTAAGTGCGGGATCCGGGGATCGAACCTGCTTCCAAGGTGAGCATGTTGCCCCTGAGCTATCCCCCCGAGAAGAAGAGATGACACCGGTTCAGCAACAAAGAGAGAAATCTACAAATAATGAACAGGAAATGATTCCTGAAAACATCCCTCTCTCATTTACTTGGAAACAGACAAGATTGAAGATTAAGACAATAATTATGTTCAGTCCCCTGAGTCATTATCAAGATTTCCTAGATAATGAGGGAGACACCACGAAGGAGCCAGGTGATGCAGACATGGATACACCTTGCAATTGCTAATTTTAATCTCTCTGCACAGGAAGCAAGCTTCAGAGACCCCACATGTAACTATCTACACAGTTTTCCGAAAATGGTCTCCATAATCACACGCTAGTGGAAGTGAAATTTTACAGTCAGCCACATCAACAGAACCGCCTTTTCAGTCAACAGGATCCATAGAGACTCCATTGCAAAGAACAATGAGCCCACCCCATGGAGGAGGAGAGGTTAGGTCTCATCTCAGCCCCAAAAATAGAATCACGTGTGTGGAGTTATTTTATAACAGAAAAGCAACAAGCACCTCTTGCCATCTGCCATTTATGAATAGGCAGTGGGCCTCATTACGAGTTTGCCGATCCGGGAATTCCGGTACCAGTAAGCATGCCAGTACCGTAGTTCCCAGACCGGCAAACTACAAGATCTGCTCGCGGGTGCCTTTGCAGCCGCCAGGTCTGACCTGGTGGCTTCAAAGGCACCCGCAGGCAGAGCACATCGGATGCATCCGACATCCCCATTCCCATTGAGCCCTATAGGGCTCAATGGGAATGGGGTGTAATGAATACCGCCACCCGGCAATGGGGACAGACCGGGTCCACCAAGGTCTGAATTCCCACATTCGTCCCCATTACAGGGTGCAGGTAAATTCACAAGTTTGGCAGAAGCCATGCCGGGTTTACCGGCACGGCTACCGCCCAACTCGTAATGAGGCCCAGTGTCTTATGAGTGAAGACGGGAGGCAGTTTGAGCACCTCTTCCTGTGGGCCCACATGAGATACAATGATACGCATGCTTGGCAAAGGGAAAGGCTGAGAGGGCAACCTCCACCCTCACCTGCTGGCTAGGACCACATTCGCATAACTGTACTGTATCATGACACCAGGGAGTCTTGCTGATTCACAGATGTTCACAACACTCAATCAGACACCATCTTTTCTGCAGATCCTACAGAAAGTATACAATTAATTTCTTACTCACTACATTCCACTGTAGCCAATCTTTTGAGTGTGTTACAAAATATCCTTCATTGCTAAATATACAAAATATTCAGCAGTGTTTATTATATGTTCATACTGCATACTAGCCTGGGGCAACCTAAGATGTCCATGTCTAATAGAACTAGTTCAGATGGGCACACCGACCCATTGCCAGTGTGAATTGCAGTGGATCGTCATCACTATCCAGTTGACATGTGTGGAGAACATAGGCACCAACCAGCAGGTTCTACAGTGGGCCTTCTTGGGGACTGCAATGCATACAGAAAGACAGACTGGGAAGGAGTCTGTCCATCGGCCTCCTCATGTTTTCCATGGTATGGAATTTCCTGATGGTCCCCATGAACTGGAGTCTTATAGTCTGAAGTTCAGGAGAATGAGTGTGCGCACCATCCAATACTGGGGCCTGGGGCCTCAGTACCTTCAACTCTCTCTTCTTAAATATCTTCCTTCTTGAGCTCCTTGCTCATCCGCCTCCAACTCCCTCAGGGTCAGGGTCTAGGCAACAAGTTGGTGGTAGATCTCTTTCTTCTGCTGGTGCCGCCCTTTGGAACAGCATCCCTGCCTCCCTGAAACTTGAGGAGAACCATCTCCGGTTCTGGAAGCACCTCAAGACCTTCCTCTTTACTTCTCCTTTGTCTCCTCCCCTCCCCTGCTGATCTCCTGGTTGAAAATGTACTGGCTACTTCGCTACCCTCTGTACTGGCTACTTCGCTACCCTCTGATCTCGGGCCCAGGTCCCCTCTTCGCCAGCTGCACACCTGCACTGCCCCCCGGGCAACCCTTGCATTTGCGGTCTGTTTCTGTATCCCTACAGCCCCTTACCAGCACTTGACACCTGATGTCTGCAATTACCCTTGCTCTTGCCACCAGCTGGCTGCACTTTTATTTCTCGTCTTATTTATTCACTGTTATCATAGGTACAGCACTTCCCCATCCCCCTGCAATTTCGCCCTTCCCCCCTCCCCTGCACTTGCGTGATCTCAATGTCACCTGGCCGCGTAGGATCGTTGTCACTGTCTTCCCTATGTTCCCCCTCCCTGCTTTGTCGCGCCTTTAAACAATTGTGTATAGGCGAGTTATAAATGCCATATCATATCATACCGGTCTTCGCAATGTTTGGGTCCTGCATTAATTTGTTGATCTCTGACCCTTTGCTCTCTCTTCTTGTTCTATCTGTGCTTTTAAACTTTTCATTCGCTCATACTAACAAATTGATACCACATTCTCTTGCAACGCCAATTTCCTGCATTTCTCTAATCCTCACATGCAGGTATCCAGTAAAAATGCGGAAAACATTTTTTCGATTGTAATAATGTTGAAAAAAATAATGCCCAACAAAAAAATGTGTCGAATGTGTTTTTTTTATTTGTATGTTTTTTTTGGTTTAGCTAGTAAAAATAAATTGTAAATAAAAAAAAAACAGGGGGTTGGGGGGAACCCCCTCATTAAAAAAAAATCGAAATCATTTTTTTCAGCATTTTTTTCAACATTATGACATTTGAAAAAAATGTCATTCGACATATTCACTATAAACCTCACATGCATGCTATTTGAACAAGATAATAAAAAGCACTATCTATGGCCATCTTGGTGCAATTTTGGCAGTAGATTTACTGCAATCCTCCTTTATTACAACATGTAGTCTCAGAAGGATGTTCATCCTGACTGACTCCTCCTGTGAAATGCACTTTTGTCTCTGCTTTATGCAACCTTTCGCCTCCAGTGGGAAGGGCACGTGACCACTGTGAGAGTAAGACATTGAACCTGGCAATGGTCATGTGGACAGTACCATCAGCGGACACTGGGTCACCTTTCCCATACATGCTGTCAAAGAATCAGAAGAAAGCTTCTGCAGAATGATATCAGTCAGCAGGACACATTGCTGCAGATTCACAGAGTGGTGCAGATCATAGATGGGCAACACATTAACCCGCTAAAAGAAATGCACCTGATTCACAAAGATCTCTGAGATGCGCTAGCAACCAAAGCCTGTGAAAAGGGATGGCAAATGATGCTCAGAGCTGGCAGAAATCCAAAAAAGCAGTCACATTAAGCATGAAAAAGGAAAGTGTACATCAGATGTGGGCCCAGATGCTCCAGAAACACCTTTATGCTCAAACGCTTTGCAGGTATTTGCTGCACAAAATCGCAGTAACCATTTGCACCAAAAGAAAGTGGAACAAATGGCCCAACACATGAGCAAGTGCCTTCCCCAGCAAAATAAGTGACATGTCACTCTGCAATCAGAATTCACAATGCTATACAATGGCTACCCAATTCCAACAGCTACTTTCTTCCAAAATGGTCTGGCAGTGGGCATCAGGCTTCTACCTTTACTCACGAGGAGTAGGGACATGATTTACATGAACATGAGGAGTAGGGACATGATTTACATAAATATGGTTTTGCTATCCGAACTGTTAGATGAAGATGCCATCTACAGACCCCTTCCCCCTGGGCTATACTGCAGAGGCTAAGACACAGCGAGAAGGGCATCAATTCACATTCAATGCACAGAGGCGACCTGCCACCATGGGTGAAGCTAGCAGCAGCCCTGTAGAGATGTTGCCACTGGCACCTTTAAGAGGACCGGCAATGTCACTGCAAACATCTCACATACCCCACAAGCACAGCCCCCACATCGTGGACCCCACTGAATCTGCCAGGTTACACATAGCCATGCTCCATTATGCACATACGAGGTCAGCAATATTGAGGGTGTTTTGTAACATAGCTGAGCTCTGAGGAGTGTGCAGTGCCATGGATTGCAACCATGTTGTCTACACACTCCCTGAAGTCATCGAACACTTGTAGCGGTACAGGATAGACTGCCATTCCATGAAAGTACAGGTGGCATGTGATGAATGCAACATCATCATGAACGTGAATGCTAACTAACCAGGGGCGTAGGAGACACATAAAATCTGGGGGGGGACAGGGGACATCATGGGGACTTTGCTTTATTTATTTATTCATTGTGTTTTAGTCAAAGAACTCGACTTTTCCCAAAATTAGAATTAAAATAGCAGTATGTATTAAATTACAAATATCACTGTATAAAACAAGAGAAAAGAAGAAAAGAAAACAGAAGAAAATTAAAGGATGCAGCAGCAAAAAACATGTCTTTGTATGTAGCATTTCTGGATTTTTCATCTGACTATGAACTCATGGTAAGAGAGAGGAAATAACAATTACTTCCAGTGGGCCACAACTAGGACGCCAGCTCCTTAAGAGGCAGATCACCTGTAAGTGGACTCCTGCCAAATAAAGGAGTTGAAGCCTTTTCTACCAACTGCAAGTTGCTACTTTTTTGTGTGGGGCAAGTAGACGTGGGTGTCTCTTGGAATGGAAAGATGGGTGTTTCAAAGAAAGAGGGAATCCTGTTTGTACCTCTGAGTAAGCCCTGTTATGGGAGTAGAGGGACCAGGTGTGTGATGTTGCTACTTTGACTGTCCTCAGGGCGGTTTGGGGGTTCCAGCAAATAAGGAGGTTCGCAAGCCCACCCCCTTATAAGCACACCCCAGGTCTGCAGCCGGATGTGTCGGACCCGGTGGATGCCTAGTAGGTGGGGTGTATGTGGACCCAGGGGGTGGTCAGAGGGGCAGCCAGCTATGTGGGCTACCTCTCTAGCGCCCCTGCGAGGGCCGGGCCAGCCTCTCACAATGAGTCTGGTCCCTCTTATTCCATCTCATGCTGGCTTCACAGCCTAGCCTTTCTTTGCCTTTGTTATTCTGAATGCAGAGCTGGACTCTGTTCCTTTCTCGTTTAACATTTGCTGCAAAGCCTGATCTATTTGATTCTCTCATATGTTACTAGGACGGCAGAGCATGGGTCCTCTGCCCTGTTACATTATTCAAAGAGCCCCTCTGGCCTTTCCTTGCCCCTCCCTTGTCTCACTGCTTGCTTCCTTAATACATACCTCCTTGCTTGAACACTCAACATATTCTCCCTAACACAGCAAAGGCAGCTGCAGTCTGTCTTAACTTCTATTGGTTCCGTGTCTTGAATTGGCCTCTTATTTCCGCTTTTCTGTCTGCATGGGAAAGGCATTTGCCAGTCACTACCATGATGGTTCTACCTGGCCATAAGAGGGCAACAGCTAGCCAATATTGGAAGAACGTGGGCATATTATGCCAGAGGCTGGCAACTGCCTTCCAAATGCCTACACAAGAGACACAACTCTTGCCTTTGTTTCTAATAGTAATTCAGTGGATGAAGAAATGAGAGAGCACACATACTGCTCATAAAGGAAGGGGATGATGTCACACTTGGTTAAGACATTTTGATCACGCCAGGAGCTAATTTCCAGCTGCAATTAAGCTATTAGCTTTTAGACATCTGGCTTTAAATAACGTTAGTATCACCTGGAAAGCACAGAGGTTGCTCAACAGGGTTCCTGGAGCACGAGGGTTACCCTACTCATGGGCATTGATGATTGGAGGACATTCTTGCTATCTTTTGGAGCCTGCCCCCTACAGCCATGATTTGAATAGGGGCCTATTACTTTTGATTGTACGTACCCTTTGAGGGTGGGCAGACATTGCCTCCTGCTTTAGCCCACTAACAGCTGTGCTTTGCAACTTTATCACACATACCTATCAGGTGGCATGTAACTCAATACTGCTAATGTTATCAGCCTCAGAAGGCTGGAATCCGTTGCCACATCAACTAGGGTACAGGCCTGCCACCTGAGACTTACCCATGTCTGAGTCGGCATCTGTCGCCCTGTAGAGAAGACACACACAGAAAGAACAGGGCACAGTGCCCTTGTGTTTTTTTTGTTAGGGAGAATTCTCTGTAAAGGCTAATTTTCCAAACCTAGTAAGTCCCCTAGCAGCTTTGCTGGATTTTTGGGGTTTATTTTTTTCTCCTGCTAAGAGTGAGACTCTTTTTCTCCCACTCTTAGGCATGATTTGAGAATGTCCTTTAACTTTGTAATGTGTTTTATGAGCTATGGGGTCGTTTACTCCATAGGGCTTCATGTGTTTTTGGTATGTGTGTTACACAGCACCCTCAGTGCAGTAACACAGGGGTGTCATAGTGACCCCCAAACATAGAATCCATACCCTGAGACTGACTACTGTCTCCAATGGCATGTAAAGTCACCATTGACTTTACTAGTCTTAAATTGTGAACAGAACCAGTACAAACCATCATATTGTGGAAGTACCGGTAGGGGTAATTCGATTGCCCCTGGGTCTGTTTTCCAAGGGGGGCACTGTCCAGTCCCCCCTTGTCGAGTTTCTGGCTGGTGGCAGTGGTTACCACGCGAAATATTCCACCAGAATATTTCTTATGGGAATTTACCCATTCATTTTAAATGCACCACTTTTTTGGTGCAATGTTAAAGACACCGCCGGGTTATTTATTTAATATTTATTCCCCGGTTGGGTCTTTTTGCCAGGACTCGGTTTTAAAATGGCTTTTGTGTTCGCCTCTGTAACTCCAACCCAAGTGGAGCCCTTTGTTCCACTTTTGGCGTGCTTCTGCACAGAATCCTCCAAAAGTGGTGCCACTCTGTCTGGGTCCACAGGATGTGTGGGAGGGGGGAATAGGCACCCTGGACTGAATTGCCTTGGCAACCCAAGTCGCACTCTTGTGTGATTGGCCCAGTGGTGAGCCGCCCGGCTCACCACTTAGCATGTTTGAGTGACAGCTAGGACTGATGAATGGGGGTTTTCTGCATAAAAGCAGGGCTTTGGGGACTGGAACTTCAGAAGTCGCCACAGGACCTAAAGAATCCGAAGAGGGAGAAGCTGAGCTGACCTGCAATGACGACACCCCCGGTGGAGCGCACTGAACCGACTCACCACTTCCCAACGACAGAGAAGATCTTCTTCCAGGAGAGACTTCTTCCTTTGAGCTGGTGGGGTTAACTAGTTCGCCCTCTTTTTGCCTTCCTGGATCGTCTCATGGTCGAATCGCCCGTGCCAAGCACCCCAGCAGCCGGATAGCCACGCTTCACCACTACCGCGAATAAACTGCCCCTGCTGGAGCTTTCTCACCATTTCAGGTACTGTGTCCCGCCTGGTCTCCCTTGCAACAGACTGTTCAAGGTGTCCCGTAAATCCTTGACTCTCTATCCTGGGGTGACCTCGGACCTGTTAACTAACTTTTCTGAACTGATCTAACTCCTTTTTGAACTATCTGCAAAGACTTTTAAAGTGTACTTCAACTGTGTGATCTTGGGCACATTCCGCCTTGCTCTCTCCAAGAGTGGGCCTGGCCTATTAAATTTTTGCTCTACAGTAGACCCTGCCTTTCTTGACTTGCTGTGGTCCTCTAAAAGTGTTGGTATTGTGTGTTTTCCTATTTCTGCCTTTTCCCTCCCTTTTTAAATAATTATTGGAGTGCCATCTTGGTTAAGCGTTCACCTCTGTGTTGATAATGAGTGGTGTTCTTTTCCTAAGACTTGTTGAATAATTAATCAGGGAGGTGGCATCTGTCGCCCTGTAGAGATGACACACACAGAAAGAACAGGGCACAGTGCCCTTGTGGGTTTTTCACACTTCTTCCTCGGGGTGGGTACAATTCACTCCGCAGAGAAAGTGGCACAAGCTGGGCAACATTTTCCCACTTTCACAATGTCACCCAAAGAGTTAAATTGGCCATTTGAAATACCTCTGTCGACTTATTATTGCGCAATCCACACTGATGGGTTTCAGCACCTGCTTAACGCGAGATGGCAATTAAGGGCATTTATCAACACACTCAAGAAGCACAGGACACCCTCTTACCAGCGACATGCCATGCACACTCATTCTGATCATGAATTGGCATTTATCTGGGGTCATGTTAAATGTATTTATTTATTTATTACATGTGTAGCATCACGCAAAACCCCCAAGCATCAAGGCGTAAAGTAAACTGCATGGAGTGGACCACTTCCATTGGCGCACATTTTTACTTTTCCGCCACAAAATGGAAGATTTTAGCGTAAAAGGCAGGTGAAATCACATTGCTTTTCCACTTTGGAAGAGTTTAAATACCTCACGCAATTAGCGATTGCTGGCGGAATTGCGTGAGGACAAAAACGGTACCTCAAATGTGTGGATGCACCTACCTCGGTGCAAAGGGAAAAGGCTAACCCACTGATAACCCCAGTGAAAAGTGTACACCCGTGAGCACCCCCCTTTCCACTAAAAACATCCATGGTGGTTTAGTGACCCCCCACACCCACCCAAAACAAGTTATAATTTGTTTTATTTTTGTTTTGCCCCTTTCCGAGGGGCAGATGGGCACATGTGTGTGGCCATCTGCCCCCGGGGGGCAAAATATACTCCCCCAGGCTTGGGGGGTGGCTCTGCCAATATTTGCAGTGGCCCCCCCCACCCCAAATGGATGGGGTCATCTCATGTACACCTTCCGTGGGGCAGAAATCTGCCCCCAGGGAAGGCTACATAAGGTGCCCCCATCCACTTAGGGTGCAGGGAGAGGGCCACCCCCCTTCCAAACACAAAAAATCCTGGTGGTCTAGTGGGCCCCACCACCCCCCCGCCCCCACCCAAAACAAGTTATAATATATATATTTTTGTTTTGCCCTTCCCTAGGGGCAGATGGGCACATGTGTGTGGCCATCTGCACCCGGGGGGGGTGGGTCAAAACATACTGCCCCTGTCTTGGGATCTTGGGAGGAGTGGCTCTGCCAATATTTGCAGTGGCCTCTCCCCCCACCCCAAATGGATGGAGAGCATCTTATGTACCCCTTCCTACGGGCAGAAATCTGCCCCAGGGAGGACTACATAAGGTGCCCCCATCCACTTAGGGTGGAGGGAGAGGGCCACCCCCCTTGAAAAAATCCCTGGTGGCTAGTGGTCCCACCCACACCCACCCCACCCAAAACTACATTTGCCCCCAGGGTATTGCCCCCATGCTTTGGGGGTCAGGGGGGAGACGGCAGCCCCTCCCTCCACTTCAAAAACAGATCCCTGCATGACACACCAAACACATATTCTGGGGGGGATAAATGACATTACATCCCCCCCACTTAAAATTGTGGGGGGGATTTGTCCCCCCTGTCCCCTCCATGTCCTACGCCCATGAAACTAACCTGGGTCTTCACACCCCGGCTACATCTACAGAGGCTCTCTTTTAGTACAACCATGAGAGGCAAGACAGTCCATTGATACATGGTTGCCCTATGATCAGGCCACCGGCTGTTCCTAACCTGCAAGTGTCCTCAGAGGCATTCTGGCAGTCCATGATCCCTGCGCAAATCTGGTCAGAGGTTCCTTATCTTGCAGTTTGTACGGTCAGAACAATGAGAAATACAAAGGAGTAGAGCATCTCCCAAGGGGCTGGCTTTTGAGGTCACACTTACTGACAGATGTGTTGACAATTATGTGACTTAAATGCATAATCCTACTTTACATAAATACAGATGTAGACATCACTCAACAACATTCCAGAAGGGAATGGCAAAACGGCCACAGTGACATATAAATGGTATATTTCTATCCCCATGGGGAGTGACAAAGGAGACTCATCACACAGCTGAATTTATTAACATGAGCATTCTTTTCTTTATCTCGGACTTAATATTGGAATTTGAATTGCCTGCAATGCGCTGTGCACGTGTTTGAAGGTAGTTATTCTTATTTCTGGCGCTTCTGATGTGATGCTCATGGTTTGGGTGTAGCATGATGCTCATCATGGTGTTTGCACAACAACATATCCCTCTGACAAATGCACAAGGAACATATCCATCATATCAGATGCAGCAATGCATTGCTTCTTATGTAAGCATTGTCAGCAGAACAGCTGTCACGGGCTCAGACTGGAGAACGCTTGAGGTTCCTTTCAGACTGAAAGCGTCATGACAGGCATCTGATTCACTGGTCCCCGCTCTGTATGGAAAGCCTTGATAGAAAGCTGCACATGGGAGTAGATCTCTGGTAGAAAGCAAGAGAGGTTGCGGCACATTGGCTCACTCCCGTGCGGACTCTTGGGCGGCTGACATTAGGTCTAATGTTTAGCTGCTCTGATCACAGATGACGCTATGGGATCCTGCTTATTCCATATCGTTCCCCCCATTTCATAAACCAGTATCTGCTACTACTAGATACGATTGTAAGTATGGCTGAGAAGACCTGCACCATCCTTAGGAACATGCCAGACATATGTTAGGACACCTGCAGTCATGCCACCACCTTCCTGACAACCAGCTGAATACCTCAATGCCTACTCAGCATAATTGTATTTATTTATTTTATTTAAAAATCAAGTCAGGTCTGTTGCACAATAGTTACATAATAAGCACGAGGCTACGAGACAAACCAGATAAGTTGCATAAGTAGCACAAGGCTACAAGTCAAATCAGGTAGGTTGCATAGGAATACATAAGTAACACAAGGCTAAAACTCAAATCAGGTAAGTTGCATAGGAATACATAAGTAGCGCAATGCTTAAGTCAAATCAGGTAGGTTGCATAGGAATGCATAAGTAGCGCAATGCTTAAGTCAAATCAGGTAGGTTGCATAGGAATACATAAGTAACACAAGGCTAAAACTCAAATCAGGTAAGTTGCATAGGAATCCATAAGTAGCGCAATTCTTAAGTCAAATCAGGTAGGTTGCATAGGAATACATAAGTAACACAAGGCTAAAACTCAAATCAGGTAAGTTGCATAGGAATACATAAGTAGCACAATGCTTAAGTCAAATCAGGTAGGTTGCATAGGAATACATAAGTAACACAAGGCTAAAACTCAAATCAGGTAAGTTGCATAGGAATACATAAGTAGCGCAATGCTTAAGTCAAATCAGGTAGGTTGCTTAGGAATACATAAGTAGCACAAGGCAACATGTCCAATCAGGTAAATTGCATAAGAATTATATAAGTAGAATCCATAAGAATTACATAATTACATAATGCAATCCTCCACATGCTGGAGCATCTTAGAGAACAAACGAATGCAGTGGAGGATTACTGCAATATGTAGTGCCTTTACCAGGTGGGGTCCGACCTAACAACTATGCAGCAGAACATGTGCGTTCTTTACTGAAGCCTTTTAAAGAGGGCACCCACCACCTTAGACTGCATGCTCCATCACTCAGTGACGTGCAACCAGTGGGTGTATCGGTTGGAATTAGAAATATCCATTTTAATACATGAATATGAAATGTCTTGATGTAGGGCAACTGGACATGAAAGTGGTCTCCCGCAGTATTTTTGCCTTGTTTGGATGAAGGGGAATATGGCGATTTAGAGGCAAGGTGACAAGGTGACCACCTTGAAGTAGCATGCACGTGAGTGTGAGGTAAATGCAGAGAATTGCCATTTGCAAGAGCAAGTGTCATCCATTTGTCAGTGTTAATGAATTATTCTTTTATAATGCACTTAATTCATGAGACCAGTCTCTAAGCAGGACTGGGATTCGAGCCTGTGTTGCTCTGCATTGTCTTGCTTCCAAGATAAGTGTGTTGCCCCTGAGCTATCCTCCTGTCCCAGTATAAGCAAATTAGTTGATTAAAAGCCCTGATAGAACAAGAAGAGAAAGGGTTATGTGGGACTCAAAAACTGCAAGGAAGGCTATTGGGCTGTGCACACTCATACATCAGTTCATGGACAGCATCATGAGCTTTTTATACTATGGGACACATTAAAAGGCTGTGAGACAGACGCCTTCCCAGCCTGTCTTCCTTAATGCATTGTGGTCCCTGAGAAAGCCCTCTGTAGAACATGTGGTTGATGCCTATGCCCCACATACATGCCAACTGGGCAGTGATGACGATCCACTGCAATTTCCACTGGCAAGTGTTCAGTGTGGGCAGATGAACTCGTTCAATTAGACATGGAAATCCTAGGCTTCCCCTGGCTAGTATGCAGTGTGAACATATGTAGCACTGCTGGAGCTATTCTGTGAGAGCACAAGATACACCTTTAAGGCACACAGGTGAGAGAGCATAGTTGAAAAATAATGTAAACAAGCATTTTATTTCCATTTACTATGGAAGGAAGAAACACTTGGCCCATCCCTATGAAGGCCATTCAACAGATAGATTCTTCAGGTTATAAACATGTGTGTACAAACCAGATACAGTCCTGCATATGGGGCACCAGGCAGGGTGTTGGAGACCTTCACTCTTTCAGCAGGTTCTGATATGGAAGCGTTAATGATCATGTAAAACTCAATCTTCTGAGCTAGTCTGAGGCCCTTCAGTGCATTGCACCAGTGAAACATTTGACTAGACCAAGTACAAACCAGATGAGCCACTCTCTAACTCCAAGTAAGATACTCACAACAAACTTTATGTAGTGTTGCGATGTTGGCTCCGCTGACCAGTGCAGTAACTCTCTATGTCCTAATACTGCGCTCAATTACTGGAGACACTGCTCCAAATGATTTGTCTCTATCTACCAGTGGAGCCACGCCTGCATTTCTACTAGACTCTCCCAGTTTGCCTGTTAGGTCATCTACAAGATGATAGGGAGCATGTCCTTCTCTGTGGCATCCACCAGATCCAGGAGATTCAGCACTTCCCAACAGATAGCAGGCAATGCAGGCAGTACTTACCTGCAATCATCATCACTCTCCCCTGTTCTGCCAAAAAGGCCCTACGCCCTGAACTCTACTACCACAAACATTAGTATGTAGTAGAATGTGTGATAAAGTAGGTATCTAATTGATGATGCTCTCAATCAGGTGGTGCTAGGCCAGACACTGGGTGTTGGGAAGACATTGGAGCTGACCTAGATTCAGGGGAAATGAGGATCGCTTGCTAGAGTGTGTCCTGCAGAGAAATGGTGTACTGTCCAACACCCCTTTGTCTTTACTATCACCAGGAGTGTAGAGTGGTCCAGGAGAGTTGTATTTAGCCTTTAATATGCTTCTCTTTCATAAATTATTGTGTCGCATCCTACAGTGCTTGTGCATTGAACATTTGCTGAAGGCATTCTTCCATTGAGTACCCTGCTTAACTATCTGCGAGCAGAGGTTGCATGTTCCTTGGTTTGCTAGGCCTGCCTCTTGTGTGACAGTCATACCCTCTGGAAAGCTCAAGTAGTCCAACAGCCATGTCCAGATGACTTCTTACCCACCTTCACCTGTAATGCACCTGTTATGCCCCCTCCATATGTTAAGACAATGATGCAATTGCACCACTTTCCTCCTCTATCATTTGCTTTCTGATCATCTCTGGCTCCTCTGCCTGGTGCTCGTCTTGAGTTTCCACCTCTGTGGCTATCTCTTCCTGATGCTGCTGAGGTACAACCTCCTCCGTGCCACCCCAAGGAGAATGCACTTGCCCACATTCCGCAGGAACTAGAGGATGTGCTCTACAGCTACCATGTCTTGGCTCAATTGCTTGATGAGAAACCTACTTTTGCGTATAGAAAGAGTAAGCCGTGAGGGATTACCTCATTAGAGCAGATTATACGGAAGGGAGTTTACCAAGTAATACCTATAAGGCAACACTTCCATGCAATAATTGTCAGTATTGCAATAATTTGATCAAAGGGAGTACCATCAATCCTCCTTATACAGGCAAACCTATTCAACTGCAACATACAACAACGTGTGATGCAACACATTGTATTTATGGCATTAGATGCCCGTGCAAGATGTTCTATGTGGGCTTCAGGACAGGAAAAGTGAAAATGAGATGAACAGAACATAAATCTAATAATCGCACCGTGTAGGAAACTACGCAGGTGTTAAAGAGGGATATGCACCTTGGCATTAGGCCGACCCTTTTGGTAACAGCAACAATGCCCTAGTTAACGGGCCTATGCTGCACTTAGGCCCTTAACTTGGGCGTCGAACCGTTACCTAGATGGTCGTCCCGCCCCCTCTGGGCATATCGACTCTATATATGAAGTTATGAGGAAGCCCCATTTAGCAGGTACCCCTGTTCGCTGTATGCCTTCTCCACTCTCCCCTTTTCTCCTCCTCCCCTAACCTGCTCTATTTCTCCACCAATAGGCCTTCTGTCCTCTCTGCCTTGCTTCCCCCTGTTTCTTTCTCCAGGCCTCTCTGCCCCAGCTTCCCCCTACTTCTCTCACTCTCTGAGCCTCCCTCTCTGTGCCTCCCTCTCTGTGCCTCTCTCTCTGTGCCTCTCTCCCTGTGCCTCTCTCTGTGTGTCTCCCTCTCTATGATCCTCTCTCTGTGTGCTTCTCTCTCTCTCTGTGCCTCTGTTTCTCTCTGTTCCTCTCTCTCTCTGTGCCTCTGTGTGTGTGCCCCTTTTATCTCTTCCTCTTTCTTTGTGCCTCTCTCTCCCTGTGCCTCTCTCTCTATGTGCATCTCTCTATCTGTCTCTCTTTGCCCCTCTCTCTCTGCCTCTCTCTGTGTGCCTCTCTCTTTGTGCCTCTCTTTCTCTGTGCCTCTCTCTCTCTATCCCTCTCTATGTGCCTTTCTTTCTTTGCCTCTCTCTCTGGGTGCCTCTCTTTCCCTCTGTGCCTCTCTGTCTCTCTCTGTGCCTCTCTCTGTGCCCCTTTCTCTCTCTCTCTCTCTCTCTCTCTCTCTCTCTCTCTATGCCTCTCTCTCTCTCTCTTTGTGCCTCTCTCTTGCTCTGTGCCTCTATCTGTGCCTCTTGGAGTGTCCCTCTCTCAGTCTCTCTGTGCCACTCTCTCTGTCTCTCTGCCTCTCTCTATGTGTCTCTCTCCCTCTCTCTCTCTGCCTATCTCTCTCTGCCTCTCTCTTACCTCCTCTCTACTTCTTCCTTTTTCTCTACCTCTCCCCTTCCCTCAGCCCCCACTGTCTCTATCAACCCCCTTCTCTCACTTTCTCCCCAGTGGCGCTGTCTCCCTCTTTCCTTCTTCGCAACAGCCTCCCTACTCAAACCTTTCCCTCTCCAAGTTGTCCCTTCCTCCCTTGGGGTCCCTTCTCCCCACTGCCCCTGCATCTAAGGGCACGTCCCACGGCCTGGCTCCCCTACCAGTAGGTGTGCCCAGCTAGTATGCCTCCCATCAATGTCCAGCCTTGTGCTGGCAGCCCAGTACAGACAATCATGTGTGCACAGTGTGCCTAACTTACTCATCTGGCAATGAGTCTACATCTCTTCCTGTAATAAATGTGTCCCTGTTTTCTGCAAAGACTTTGGTGCCTTCATGTGTGTTCCCACTTTTTACAGTGTAGCCTGCCTGTTATTGGCAGAGGGGGGATCCTGTCTGCATCCACAATGCACCCTCACAAGGGGATGTTAACTCCCTGGCTCAAAACTGTAACCCTGCCTGAGGTCTCCCACATGGCCTTCCCCATTTTATCCATCCTCCCACGTCCACAGCAAGTCTATATGGAGTTGCCAGGACCATCTCTGCAGATTACACAGAAAAGGCAGCTTAAATAGGGAGATCAATAATAAAGGTGGGATCTACCAGACGGTTTGCATAAAGGTGACGGTTAGGTGCAACATCTGGAGCAATAGCTGAGCCTTGCAGTTTCCTACCCTTTTATAACATAGGGTTTAGCTAGCATAGCATATGCATCATTTATATAGAAGACAACACAACAGTAATGGTATACCAAATAAGGTAATGAGAGAAGAAGAACAAACAGAAATGTGAGGTGTAACGTCGGGTTCCTGGGCTGCAGCAGAATCTGCTAGCCTGGAGTGTGTGCATCGTGTACAGATGGTTATTCAGGGTGGCACAGAATGGGCCTAGTGAAAGCATATAACAGCATATGGATATTCTGCCACAAGAGATGATTGTGAGCAGGATGGTAAGTACACTGTGTTGTGGATTATGTGGTTTTGGTATTCACACTATACATGGCTATTATTGGCTATTATTGGAATCTGGCAAATTTAAAACCTATAAATATCTTCTTTGTATGTTTAAGAAATTGGTTCTCTATGTCAACTGGTCTATTGACCCTGGTTCTCTGTCCTTTGTACCGCACATCTCCATCTTCCCCCTATCCTCAGCACTTCTCCCCTCCCCCCATCCTCGCTCTTGTGCGATCTGCATGACACGAGGCCTAGTAAGATCATAGTTTTGTCCTCCCTTTTGTTTCCCCCTCCTTGTCTTGTCGCGCTTAGAAGCACTTGTGTACAGGCGCATTATAAATGCCATATCATATCATATATCCACTCACTGCAGAATTTACTATCCACTTTGCATGTTGCTCTTACTCCTCATTAGAGATGTTTGCATTTAAAATTATTTCATGAAGCTCTTAGGTGGAAACAAATTTGTGACGTTCATATTCAAGCTTTTGATCATTGCCAAATTTGGTATTACAATTATAGATGTTGATGTAGTGCTCCTTTAGTCCTCGTTACCTAAATACAATATTTGCTGAATCTGTGAATAACTCCACGTGATGTCTTATGCACCATTTTAAACCCTATGTTTCCTCCACCTTGTCTCCAAAAACTTGAGGAATTACCTATGGATTCGAAAAATGGGGATAAACATCAACATTCGGCAACTTGTACTCAGGCAAATTACAAATGGTGGTTACTTGAATCAAATGTGGATGTAATCCCTTTGGAATTACCGCCAAATTAGAAATACACCTCTGAATCTTTTGAGATATCGTGGGATGATTCACAGAAGCATTTTATAATGGTGCAGTCCCATAGAAAAACTCTGTGACTCAGGCCCGTTGTCTTTAGCAAAATGCCCAGTGGACATATGTGTGGCGCTACCTTAGATGTGTAAAAAGCATTTGATGAAGCGGAATGACCAGTTTTCATGCAGATTATCTTTTCACAAGACATTAGACTGATCCTGACTTTTTTGGAGGAGTTTCTGTAGCATGATGGCAGTTAGTTGATTTTAGGAATTTACATGTTTTCCACTTTTTCCCTTTAGCCAGGGGCACAAGAACACAGTGACCTCCTTGCCCTTGATTGAGTCTCATCTTGAGGTTACCACAACATTTTTCAAAATAAGAGTAAGGTGGACATTAAGAGTTTTAAAGTGTTGGCCTACGCTAATGACATTTTATACATCGTATACCTCTCTATCCTGACTGAATGTACCTCCCTGTTCATTGACTGCCTATAAACAGAATTTTTAACAAATGACAATTCCTGTTAATGTTCATTCTAAAAACAAGATTGCATTCAGTGGTCCAGAGTGGAGCTCTTACAAAAATAAATATCTGTGCATCTACTTATCCCATAATGGCCATTAAATGCTCTCCAATAATATAGAAACACTAATTCCTAGTGCTATAAAGATGATGAAATATGTTCCCTGTTTGTTTATCATGGGGGGAATTAATCCAATCAAAATTGTGCTATTCTCATTATACTTACACTTCCTATTTTTTCCTTTAATGATTTTTAGCATTGTTGAGGGTATATTGCCCAAGAGTGTCTGGAACAGCAAGACACTACAAATGACAATTTAGGATATCAATATGCCATAGAATAAAAAGTAGTTAGCTAAGAATTAGTGTGCTTTATTAAGGGTGTTTTGAACCGTTATATGTCCAGATGCTCACTGTATGGGACTGAGCAAAGTGAGGATGCATATGGGGCGCCTTTCCATTTGTATAGCTCCTTACACCATTTTATGCCAAAGTAAGAATGTGCAATGATACTGATAGCACCGGGTTGAAGTTTGATTGTGCCCCAATGTTGCACAAAAAACATCTGGAAGTCATGCAAAGATGGCTTCCTCCCAAGCGGGGGAAAATGCTGACTAGCCTGGGTAAAATAGTCCGTCCTCTATGTCCGTGTCAGGCTCAGTGCTTGACAGTCCATAGGCAAATCCAGTAAAGGAGGAAGCCTCTTTGAAGAGAGGAGACATGGATGAGAATGGTGGAAACTGTGCTAGATGGTAAGGTTGTAGTGAAGGCAGGGAACAAGGAGAGCTGATCCATGGCCACACTATGGCTTGAAAGGTATGTATCCTGATTGGCTCTCAACAATCTGATGCCAAATTCCAGGTGCTAATGTGTCTATTTGCAGTCCCTCAAGAGTGGGCAATCCCAGTATGGGTTCATTCAAACTTCTGAAAAGGTATCTGCGGCATTATTATACATTTGTATCTCAGCCATTGCTGCTTGACGATATTAAAAGAAGGGATAAGGGGAAATTGTGAACATATCAGCTATTGAATTTACATGAAAAATGCTGTGTATTAGAGCACATGTCTTATCACGGTGTGCAAACCTTCTTTACAAACAAATATTTCCCTTGCATGTGGTAAATATTAAGGCAAAATCGTTTTTGTTAAGCTTGTTAGCATAAAGATGTATTCTATGATTTAATGTTACACATTCAATCATATCTCACAACCTGCTCTAATGACGTCTCCACGCTTTATAAAGTGCTGTTAATTAATAGTAAATAGATCATATTTTTGAAGATGTCTACTTTGCCATGGACTTAGAAACAAGTGCACACTATTCAAGATAAAAACAATTAACCCAATACCTGAGTTTAGTGAACAGCCTGACAATATAAACGTCATCAATGGTAGAGAAGAAACATCATATGCATGTGCCAAACAACAAATGAACACTAGGTTACACCAACTAAGGGAATGCAATAGTCAACTAAGGCAAAAGTATTAATATAGAAGAAATACATAGGGGGTAATTCATAGAATTCAGCGCACAAGTGGCGCACACTGCTGGCGCACAATGTGCGCGTGTGAATCTCTGCGTCAGCTAAAATCCATTTCCGCGCACAGCGTGTTCATGGATTTTAGCTAACAAAACCAGCCGTGGCGCACAGTGGCGCAGCGACCCTGCAGCAGTGCCAGTTACGCCCCCAAGAACGCCCCTCGCGCAAGGAAAAGCCATCAAAATCCCCAATCCAGCGCAAAGGGCTGCGCTAACCCTGTACCAGTATACAGGGCCGCCACACAGCACACGGCAAGGGGGGAACGTGTATTACTGGGGTTCATGGGAAGTTTCACACGCGATCGGAGGGTGGTACATGTATTTCGGGTGTGGGCGTGAAGTTGCAAACGCGATCGGAGCGGGGTACGTGTAATTCGGGGGTGCGCAGGAAGTTTCACACGCGATAGGCCCTGTGTGAGTGGGGTGCGTGTATTCCAGGGTGCGAGGGAGGTTTCACACGCGATCGGAACGGGATACGTGTAATTCGTGGGTGCATGGGAAGTTTCACACGCGATTGGCCCTGTGCGAGTGGGGTATGTGTATTCCTGGGGTGCGCAGGAGGCTTCACACGCGATCGGAGCGGGGTACTTGTAAATCGGGGGTGCGCGGGAAGTTCCACATGTGATTGGCCCTGTGCGAGTGGGGTACGTGTATTCATGGGGTGCGGAGGAGGATTCACACGCGATCGGAGCGGGGTACGTGTAAATCGGGGGTGCACGGGAAGTTTCACACGCGATTGGCCCTGTGCGAGTGGGGTACGTGTATTCCTGGGGTGCGCAGGAAGTTTCACTCGCGATTGGCCCTGTGCGAGTGG
The DNA here is from genome assembly GCF_040938575.1 of Ambystoma mexicanum. NCBI lineage: Eukaryota > Metazoa > Chordata > Amphibia > Caudata > Ambystomatidae > Ambystoma > Ambystoma mexicanum. The sequence continues at coordinate 215,330,692 of NC_090935.1, read as the reverse complement.
GGTACGTGTATTACTGGGGTGCGCGGGAAGTTTCACACGAGATTGGCCCTGTTCGAGTGGGGTACGTGTAATTTGGGGGTGCGTGGGAATTTTCACACGCGATTAGCCCTGTTCGAGTGGGGTACGTGTAATTCGGGAGTGCGCAGGAAGTTTCACACACGATTGGCCCTGTGCGAGTGGGGTACGTGTATAACTAGGGTGCGCGGGAAGGTTCACACACGATTTTGCTGTCAGAGCGGGGTATGTGAATTTCGGGTGTGCGCAGGGAGTCCTACCCGTGAATTGGCAGTGTGGGTCCTCCCAGGTATTCCCTCTACACCCTCCACGGCCCCTGCAGGCAGCCCACACCACAGGGGACTACCCTGCACCCCTGGTCATGTCCTGCAGGCAGCCCATCCACCATGGGCATGCCCCCAGGCCAAGCCACATGTCACCTTGCACTACTGATCACCAACTCATGTCCCCCAGCACCCCCACCCCCCAGTAGTCAGGGTCACCTGCCAGCAGGCCCCCACTCATGTCCCAAACATGTCCCCCTGCACCCCCACCCCCCAGCAGTCAGGGTCACCTGCCAGCAGGCCCCCACTCATGTCCCCCAGCACTCCCACCCCCCAGCAGTCAGGGGTACCTGCCAGCAGGCCCCGACTCATGTCCCACACATGTCCCCCAGCAACCCCACCCCAGCAGTCAGGGGCACCTGCCAGCAGGCCCCCACACATGTTCCCCTGCACCCCCACCCCCCAGCAGTCAGGGTCACCTGCCAGCAGGCCCCCACTCATGTCCCCCAGCACCCCTACCCCCCAGCAGTCAGTGTCACCTGCCAGCAGGCCCCCGCTCATTTCCCCCAGCACCCCCACCCCCCAGCAGTCAGCGTCACCTGCCAGCGGGCCCCCACTCATGTCCCACACAGGTCCCTCAGCATCCCCACACCACAGCAGTCAGGGTCACCTGCCAGCAGGCCCCCACTCATGTCCCACACATGTCCCACTGCACCTCCACCCCCAGCAGTCAGGGGCACCTGCCAGCAGGCCCCCACTCATGTCCCCCCGCATCCCCACCCCCCAGCAGTCAGGGCACCTGCCAGCAGGCCCCCACTCAGGTCCCCCTCCACCCCCACCGCCAGCAGTCAGGGGCACCTGCCAGCAGGCCCCCACTCATGTCCCCCAGCACCCCCAGCCCCCAGCAGTCAGGGGCACCTGCCAGCCGGCCCCCACTCATGTCCCCCAGCACCCCCACCCCCCAGCAGTGAGGGTCACCTGCCAGCAGGTCCCCACTCATGTCCCACACATGTCCCCCAGCACCCCCAACCCCCAGCAGTCAGGGGCACCTGCCAGCAAGCCCCCACTCATGTCCCACTCATGTCCCCCAGCACCCCCACCCCAAGCAGTCAAGGGCACATTCCAACAGGCCCCCACTCATGTCCCACACAGGTCCCTCAGCACCCCCACCCCCCAGCAGTCAGGGTCACCCGCCAGCAGGCCTCCACTCATGTCCCACTCATGTCCCACTGCACCCCCACCGCTAGCAGTCAGGGGCACCTGCCAGCAGGCCCCCACTCATGTCCCTCTGCAACCCCACCCCCCAGCAGTCAGGGGCACCTGCCAGCAGGCCCCCACTCATGTCCCACTGCACCCCACCCCCCAGCAGTGAGGTGCACCTGCCAGCAGGCCCCCACTCATGTCCCACTCATGTCCCCCAGCACCCCCACCCCGCAGCAGTCAGGGGCACCTGCCAGCAGGCCCCCACTCATGTCCCACTCATGTCCCACTGCACCCCCCAGCAGTCAGGGGCACGCAGGCCCCCACTCATGTCCCCCTAAACCCCCACCCCCCAGCAGTCAGGGGCACCTGCCAGCAGGCCCCCACTCATGTCCCACTCATGTCCCCCAGCACCCCAACCCCCCAGCAGTGAGGGTCACCTGCCAGCAGGCCCCCACTCATGTCCCACTCATGTCCCCAGCACCCCCACCCCCAGCGGTCAGGAGCTCCTTCCAGCAAGCCCCCACTCATGTCCCCCTGCACCCCGACCCCCCAGCAGTCAAGGTCACCTGCCAGCAGGCCCCCACTCATGTCCCACTGCACCCCCACCCCCCAGCAGTCAGGGGCACCTGCCAGCAGGCCCCCACTCATGTCCCCCTGCACCCCCACTCCCCAGCAGTCAGGGGCACCTGCCAGCAGGCCCCCACTCATGTCCCACTCATGTCTCGCTACACCCCCACCCCCAAGCAGTGAGGGTCACCTGCCGGCAGGCCCCCACTCATGTCCCACTGCACCCCCACCCCCCAGCAGTCAGGGGCACCTGCCAGCAGGCCCCCACTCATGTCCCACTCATGTCCCCCAGCACCCCCACCCCCAGCAGTCAGAGGCACCTGCTAGCAGGCCCCCACTCATGTCCCCCTGCACCCCCACCCCCCAGCAGTCAGGGTCACCCACCAGCAGGCCCCCACTCATGTCCCAGTCATGTCCCACTGCACCCCCCCAGCAGTCAGGGGCACCTGCCAGCAGGCCCCCACTCATGTCCCCCTGCACCCCCACCCCCCATCAGTCAGGGGCACCTGCCAGCAGGCCCCCACTCATGTCCCACTCATGTCTCACTGCACCCCCACCCCCCAGCAGTGACGGCCAGCTGCCGGCAGGCCCCCACTCATGTCCCACTGCACCCCCACCCCCCAGCAGTCAGGGGCACCTGCCAGCAGGCCCCCACTCATGTCCCCCTGCACCCCCCCAGCAGTCAGGGGCACCTGCCAGCAGACCCCCACTCATGTCCCCCAGCAATCTCCACCCCCCAGCAGTCAGGGGCACCTGCCAGCAGGCCCCCACTCATGTCCCCCTGCACCCCCACCCCCCAGCAGTCAGGAGCACCTGCCAGCAGGCCCCCACTCATGTCCTACTCATGTCCCACTGCACCCCCACCCCCCAGCAGTGAGGGTCACCTGCCAGCTGGCCCCCACTCATGTCCCACTCATGTCCCACTGCACCCCCACCCCCCAGCAGTCAGGGGTACCTGCCAGCAGGCCCCCACTCATGTCCCCCTGCACCCTCACCCCCCAGCAGTCAGGGACACCTGCCAGCAGGCCCCCACTCAAGTCCCCCTGCCCCCACATCATGACGATCCTCAATCATGGGCCTAATGGCCAGCCACATCACACCCCATGCCACCTTAGCCCAAAGACCCAACCAAGTATTGCATCCACCCACATATAAATGCCCATTACATGGCAAGTATGTAAATGAACACATGTCCGTCACACACACACAATGGGTGCAAGTGAATGTGAAAACCCACATCATGACATGCATGAAATCATTGAGAGAATACCACACACCGAAGTATGAAACAAAAATGTATTGAATCCAAAATGAATGTAATGAAAAGAAAACACACAAAATGTGAAGAAGAAATAAAACGCAGCATGTCCAGAAAATAATCAAAAATATGAAATCAGAATCCAAAGAAATCCAAATGAAAATGTGTCCAAAGTCTCAGTCCAACAAAGCAAATCCAAGGGAAAAAAAATAAGTGAAATCCATTGCTCCAAGGTGAAATGAAAAAAATAAATAATAATCCACTGTTCAACTATATACACATCACCAATCCAGGGTCCACAAGCCCAACAAATGAAATGAAACCTACAAAAAAGACTACCTAATAAAGAACTATATACAAAAACGTGGTGCATTGTCCAATCACCCCAAAATAAACAAAAACAGCAAGGAAACCTAACACTATATAACTATTTACAATGGCAGCGGGCTAGTCCGATGGCTCACTTATTGATGTCCCGGGCCAGAGCATCATCGAACTCCTGCTCAATGTCCTGGAGGCAGTCCTCTTCCATGGCCCCGAGGGTTCGCAGGGACAACGACATGGTCACCTCCAACTCCCTGTGAATTGCCTCAAGGCACTTGGCCCGCCTCCCAGCCCGGAGTTCTCCGCCCTGACCATTGTGAGCCGTGCCTCTTCCGCCCGCTGCCGCTCTGCATCTATGGCGTGGCCCAACCGCTGCCACATGGAAGACACTTGAAATCCGGGGTCCTCCTGCCCTATGGCCGATGCCTGCCCCTCTGATGTTGAAAGCCCCGAGCCATCATCGCTCCTACCATGTTGCTGCTGCTGTGCCTGCGCCCTGGCTCTTGCTGCCTGCACGTCCTCCTCCGGCTGGGGTGGAGTTGTCGTGGTGGCCACCCCTGCTGGACGTCCGACTCCCGACTGTGGCAGGGATGTGTCCTCCACCAGCCTGGCCGCTGGGTCAGGGGCAGCTCCACAGGGTACCCAGGAGACACATGGGTGGGAAGTTGGCATGGGGGACGACTGGCGCGTAGGGGGTTCAGGTGAGGAGGGGGTCGCAAGAAGGTCCAGCACACGGAGGAATCTAGCACCTGTGACCCGTCCCAGTAGGTCAACGTGGTCAAAGAGGCATGCGAGATGACGTGCAGTCTCTCCACGAAAAGACTGCAGGTCACCTTGCATGCCCCATTGATGCAACGCTATCCAACTCAGGACAGGCTCAACACGGTCCCTGATAGCCACGTCCGCAGGGAGAGGAAAGCCGGTTGTCATGCGCTCATCCTCTCCCTGAAAACGGGTCTGGACGTAGGCATCCCTGCTGGTGCCAGATGATGCAGTGACAGGATCAGGGACAGGATTACACACAGGCACCTCCGGGGCGGCCTGTGCTGCCTCCTGTCACTGCCCCTGCACTGCACCACTAGCACCAGTGGAATCCCCACCTCCAGACCCCGTGTGTGTCCCTTCCGCGGCCTCCTCCTCCACCAAACACCCCACCAACCTGGATGACTCTGTGCCATCTTCCTCCGTTGGACCCTGTGGGGTCTCAGCTGCCCCTTCTGCTGCCGAGGAGTTTACCTCCAACCTCTACCTCTTGGACCTACCCTCGGCAGCTGCGGCCTGGGATGCGGCACCAGGCTCCTCACTCCCCGACGAGATGACAATCTGGGAGGGGAGCCGGGCCTTGCATCTCCGGCTGGTGGTGCGATCCCTGCCGCTGTGCTCCACAGCAACCTCTCCGCCCTCTTCATCAGTTGACGCTGCAGACAGGGAGAGATAAAACACAGACATCAGGGCACTGTACAATGGACTGATACACACATGACAGTTGCACATGAGTGGCAGTGTCAAACTTCAGACATGGCATCATACTCCACGACACACATGTCATTTCAACTCACACACATGAGCATTTCCACAGCAATATTGCACCAGGCAGCAACATCCATACACATACAACAGCATGAACGGCCGAAGGTGAGCCTGACATCACATGAAACACAGGGAGTGCACTAGACATGCACACACGCCACCACACTTACATGCATGTCTACATCTCCTCCAACTGTCGCAGTGATGCGATCGCCATACATGTCACATCTGGCATTCAGCCTTCTACATATCAGTGTCACGTGCATCCATGTTGCATCACAGTTGCACACTTTTCAAATACACACACATGCACATGTACACAGTGCCGATACATGCAGCAGGAACCACCACCCATGTGTGACACCACAACCATGTCAACGTACATACAAACAAAAATTCAAACATGTGTGCTACCAGACCTGCATTTGCACAGCATGCTTACCAACACATACACCATCAATGTGCCTCACACCTAAGAGGACTCACATGTGGCAGACTCACGCCCCTGTTCATACACATCCCTACATGGCCCTATGAAAACACATGTGCAACCTGCACACTACTGGCACACCACCACACGCACAGCGTCCAATCAGTATGCATGTACACTTACCGCTCGACTCCAGACGGGTCTGCCTCTCAAGGACCTGGATGTGGAGCGCTGGGCATATGTGTTCCAGGACCCTCATCTGGTGGTCGGACAGGTGGCCCCGGCGCCCCTTGACATCCTCTGCCTTCAAGAGGCGCCAGGCCTTGTTGAGGGTCCTGGACCTGAAGTCCTCCCAGCGCTTCTTGACATGGTGTAAGTCGCGGACTGCCACTCCCTCAGCGTTGATGGTAGTCACGATGTCCATCCAGATCCTGGTCCGTCCTTCATTGTCGGCGCGCAAACTTCCAAAGAGGGCATCATACTGCCCCAGGACTTGTTCCACCAGGACACCAACTTCCCTGGCACTAAAGCTGGTGGCCCTCTGCCTCTCTGGCTGGGGGTTGCCAGTGGTGCCAGATGGTGTTGTGCCCGACATGGCAACCCCAGAGGCAGGAGTGGGTGGGCAACTGGGTCCTGGGGCTGGGCTGTGGAGCGATGGCATCCCAGTCGGGAGTCTTCGGTTCCAGCAGGGGTGGTCACAGCAACTGCACCCCTGGCTGACGTGCAGGCAGTAAATAGCAGGGCACGTGGGCAGCAGGCAGTCAGGTAGCAGCAGATGGGAGGTGGGAGCATGCTTAGGGCTCTGGGGGGCAGTAATTCGGCCTTCTGGGCAGGAGCGTGGTCTTCCATGTTGTTGCGTGGACAGCTTGATACGGAGTGATTTGGCACGTGAAAATCTTGCACATCAGTGTGTAGTTCGAGGAAAAGCCCTTCGCGCTGAAGCGCATCAGCACACGTACGCGGTTTCATTGTACTAAAGGTCCCTTAGCACGTTAGCGCTTCTGTGACATGACTCGCGCGGGCGTTTCCCTCGTGACGTGGCAGCGTGCGTTGAAAAACTGCACGTCCGCGTGTGGATGCGTGTAATACGAGGAAAGGGCCTTAGCGCGTACACGCGTAAGTGACGCTGTACGTGTGGGCCGCTTTAAAAGGTACGTGTAGGACCCCATTCCCTTGTACGTGCTTTTCGTGGAGAGTGAGTGGGTGAATTCTGTACTTCTTGTCGGTTCACACGCGATTACTTCACAGCGTTTCAAGTTCGTACTCCCTGTTACCTCTGACAGCATTCTTTATTCTTTTTGGGCCTGTTTCCTCAAACAGCGTTCACTTCTTCTTTTGTCCTGTCTCCTCAGACAGCGTACAATTCTTCTTTTGGCGGGGGTGTTGCCAACGAGCACACTCGTGTCTTTTTCACATTCTTTTTCCAGGCAGACGGTGAGTCGCGCACATATTTACCAAATGTGCTTTCTCTGTGTGTCGCGTACCCCTTCAGAGGTCATTGTAGGTGTTAAGCGGAAACCTGTGCAGTTCCCTCTGGGACCACTGCAAAAGATTTAGGCCTACAGGTGTTTGGCAGTAAACCCACTTGGTAGCAGTCTGTACCACACAGATTCACTTGGTAGCTGTGGCTGAGCCGTCAGACTTCCCTCAAGAAGAGATAGGCAGTATGTGGAGTATACAAAATAGGGCAATCCACACAGTAGAACACGCAGACACGGAACAAAGCTTGGGTGTAAAGATATATAGTTATTTATTTATAAAAACACATCTATGAAAAACACACTGGCACTAATACGGCAAACAATTTCAATTACAATTACTATAAGTATCTCACTCCTCTAACAATATTTCGACAAGTCTAGGTTCAACGGCACCACTTATTTGCAGACAGAGGTGACTGCTTTAACCTAGATGGCACTCTGATATTCGCTAGAACGGGAGAGAAAAGGCAGGGTATGAAACCAACTCGGTACCAACTCTTTTACGAAGCAAATGCAAGGCAAGCAAGGCAGGGTCTACTGTGGATCACAAAGTTCAGAGGCCAGGCCCACTCGGAGAGAGGCAAGGCGATACGTCCCAAAAAAGTATCACAGTGGAAATGCACTTCGAGTCTTTGTAGCAAATTGTCACAGAAAGGTTGGACCAGTTTAGAACAAAAAGTTAAGAAGGTCTGGAGGCGACCCAATGGGAAGGTAAGGATTTAAGACACCTCACGCTAACCGTCAGAAGGGAAGTCAGGCGGACACGGTACCTTGTGAGTGATGAGACAGCTCCGGCGGGGGCAGTTGTTCCTGGTGGTGAATGCAAGTCAGGGCTTTGCCAAGAGATGAGATGATCTCGTCGTCGAAGGAAAGTTGAAGATCATTGCACCACCAGGGAAGAGACCAGCCGTGGAGTGCTCCGTCACAAGGCACCACCTTTTGGTTGCGGTATGGGCTTGTGGCTATCCGGTTGCCGGGGTGCTCAGCACGGGCAATTCGACCACTACGCCCTGGAAGCGAAGAAAAAGCAAAGGGACTGGTTGTTCTCACCAGTCAGGGGAAGAAGACTCTCCAGCCGGGAGATCTCCTCTGTTGTTGGGAAGTGGTGAGTCGGTTCAGCAGGGCTCCACCGGAGGTGTCGTCGTTGCAGGTCGGCTCAGCTTTACCCTCGTCGGATTCTTAGGTCCTGTGGCGACTTCTGAAGATCTAGTCCCAAAAGCCCTGCTTTTATGCAGCAAACCCCCATTCATTCAGCCTAGCTGTCAATCAAAACACGCTAAGTGGTGAGCGGGGTGGCTCACCACTTGGGCCAATCACACCAGAGTGCGACTTGAGTTGGCAAGGCATCTCAGTCCAGGGTGCCTAAACCCCCTCCCACACCCCCTGTGGTACCCAGACAGAATGGCACCACTCTGGAGGGCCTCTGTGTAGAAGCCTGCCAAAAGTGGAACAAAGGGCTCAACATTTGGTTCGGAGTTACAGAGGTGAACACAGACGCCATTTTAAAAACCGAGTTCTGGCAGAAAATACCGACCGGTAGATTTATTTAAGGCAAATAAACCGGCGGTATGTTAGAGACTAACGGGAAAAAGTATTAGCCTCCAACAATGGGAAGAATCCCATAGAGATATATTCGGGGTCGAATATAACAAGTAGTTTCCACTGCCACCAGCCAAAACTCGACGAGGGGGGACGGGACAGTGCCCCCTCGAATTACCCCTACTAGTACGTCCACAATAGGATGGTTTGTACTAGTTCTGTTAGTAAATCTAGGTCTAGTAAAGCCAATGGTGACTTTACATGCCCTGGGAGACAGTAGTCAGTCCCAGGGTATGGAGTCTATGGTGGGGATCCTCTAGGACGCCCCAGTGTTATGGCACAGAGGGTGCAGTGTAACACACATAGTAAAACACATGAGACCCTATGGAGTAAAAGACCCCATAGCCCATAGAACACATTGACATTCACAGGAATCAACCACATTCATGTCCAAGAGGGGGAGAAAAGAGTCTCACTCTTGGCAGGATAGACAAAAACAAACTCCAGAAATCAGGCAAAGCTGCTGAGGGACTCACTAGGTTAGGAAATTCAGCCTATACAGAGAATTCTCCCTAACAGTAGGCTGTGTGTATTACGCGTATGCTTATTTTTGTGTTTCTGGGTGCCACAGCATAGTGCGGGTTCATTTTTTCACGCACGTGGTCTACGAGGTGTTGCATGCACGTTATTTTTTGATTTTGGGCTGCCTGTGCGTTGCGTGACCCGTCATCTTCCCCCAGGGGTCACAGACAGCCTTGTTAGAGCACTAGGGTACGAATTCCATCTAGTACCCTACCCCTTTCACCCCCAATTGCCCAGGACAATAGTTTACTGCCACTCCCATACGCACAACAACATCAGTGCCATGGTTGGGAGGCGACCAAGCGGTAAGGGAGGCAAAGGTGGCCGACCTTCAAAAGGTGGATGTGGTGGGCGTGGTGGGCACGGTAGGGGATCTGGCCGGGATTTGCAGGCTGCCCCTAGACCCAATGTGTGGAGGACCAATCAGGGACACCCATGCCCCCCCCATGGTTGAGGGAAACGTTGATGACACCATCCCAGCTCAGCCCTTGTTGGACCAGCCCATTGTGGCACCTGACCTGGCACAGGATGACTCCCAGGCTGACTTCCAGGTCAGCAAGTCTAGGCCATGTGTGGCAGTGCAAGTTGGTGTCACCAAGCCACATGGATCTGGGGCAGCTATGTCATCTGCTGCCCCAAGTAGGCAGGGTGGGGAGGCTGCAGGGGCAGCTGCAGCTCCATCCACCCAGCTCTGAGTACCCCAGCCAGGACAGTGTCGGTCCAGGTCCATCAAACTGACGTTCCCCCTGCCAACATCACACTTCTGCCAAGGCCTGCACCAAGACCTATGGTCATTGTGCATTCGCACACTCCTACTACCCAGTTCACCGGTGCTTCTGCCCCTACTGACCAGAGCGGCATAAGCCACTCAGGCTCCGCTCCACCTTTGAAAAAGTGGAAGAAGTGTGCTCTGGCACAACAGGCTGAGACCCCAGACACGGCTACACACTCCGGCACGTCAAGGAAGCCTAGCTTTAATGACCCGGAACTTGATGCACTTGTGACCTATGTGTCGGCACATAGCCACGAAATGTTGGTGACTGCAGGGTGCAAGACAATACCTGGTCAACGTAGGGCACACTGGCAGACCATCGCGGACCGCATAAGTGCCCTTGGATTTGTGAGGTGCACAGCTGATGATTGCTACATGCGGTGGAATGACCTGAAACGCAGTGCAAAGAACAAGCTGGCCTCAAATAATGCCGCTACTCTGGTGACTGGCGGTGGGTCTCCACAAGAGGACAACAAACTCACTGAACATGAGTCTGTTGCTGGGACCTTCTTCACAGAGGAACAGATCCAAGGTGTGGGAGAACTACTTGATTACGAGGCATTGTCTGGTGATTGCCCATGCTTGTGTGTGTAATCCATGTGTATGTTGTTTGGGTGACGGGTTCTGATTGAGTGCCAGGTGAGGGTGTGTACTCCTGAGTGTTATGGGTCACCCATTTGCTTCCTCCCATACATTCACGTGCCTTGGATTTGGGTATGCATGACTGTATCCCTTCTGCCCACTGTTGCCAATTATGCCCAGATTAGTGCACTTTACCTTGAACTGTCATCTTGCAACTACATTGGTCAGATTTTTTAAGTGTTCATTCAGGCTGATTGTTTCCACTCTCCCATTTTTAGTACACATTATTCTGCCCTATTGCAACATATGTGATATGCTTCGGTCATTGTTTGCAGCCCGCACTGGGCCACTATTTTCACCTGGTTATGTTAATGATTACACCATTCAGGCCAATGGAGTATTGGGCTGGAGACATTTTTTATTAGGGCCTGTTTGCATGTGTAAGATGACAGATGTTTCATGTAATGTTAAAGTGACCAACCATTGATCAGCCCACAATGACTGTGTTATTGGACACTGGATGTGTTTCAGTGTGTGGCACATGCATATTTTGCAACACTATTCAGCATCAATCTTCGCATCATGTCGATGTGACATGGATGTGTGACAGTACTCATTCACTGACATATTGCTGTAGTTTTGTAATTTACTGTGACTATGCTACATGAAATCTGTGTGGTGGCATGTGTCATGTATGTGTATTGACATGCCACTCATAGCCTGATGTGTGATGCCAGTGCTACCCAACATGCTGCAAATGTGTTGCATTTCCATCTTGCTCTCCCCAGTGTCTGCCTTTTTGACTCTACTTCCAAATCTTTGACAGTGCATGCATGGCAGGGATATAGTCATGTGGGACATGTGTAAATCATGTACTGGATCTCTGGCTTGTCACGGCCTATGTGTGTGCTATGGTGCTCATGCCTGTTTCCATTTGTTGTCTTTCATGTTTTTGCAAGTGATGACGCACTTAGTGCTGTTGAGGTTAAGGAGCTGGTGCAGACCCAGGAGGAATCTCAGACACGACCGGGCACCAATGGGGGACGTGGTGTGGTGGTGGGTGAAAACCCAATGTTACTGCAGACCACACTGTCCAAGGGTGCCTCTGGGTGCACCTTCCCAGATCTCTATTCAGGTGCTGAGTTGGATGATGAGACTTATGTGCCGTCGCGGGTAAGTGTTTCTGGCAGGGATTCTGTTCTGTCCAACCCACCTGCACCAGGGGTAGAACCCTCTATGGAGATGTCAGTGTTGGTAAGTCCGCCTTTGGCGGTTACGGATGCAGGGTCACACTCCACAGCATCTGATCCTGTTTCTGGGCCAGCAGATCAGAGGGGGAATGCAGTCCTGCAGCCTCAGGCAGTGCCAGCACAGCAAGGTGCAGATCGCCTTGCCCCAAACAGGTGTGGTGCCCTTCGACGCAGTGGCCGTGCGCCACCAGGCAATACTGTATGGGAAAACTCAATGTATGGTATGGTAACCCAACAGGCAGCATCAGTAGAAATGATGGCTCAGGCAATGGAGAGGGTGGCCACTTCCATTATCCCGCCTGAAATGCAGATGGAGAAACAACTGCAGGCAACAGACTCCATTTGCCAATCACACAGGGAAGACATGTTGGCGTCCAACAGGCACAGACGGGCGGCACTGGAGACTCTGCATAAATCCATATCAATAGAGTCCCAGGGCCACAGGGAAGCCCTGAGGGTAGAACTCCATAACCTCAGGCAGAGTCTGCTTGAACTTGAGGCTTCCTGAAATGTTAGGGCAGAACAGCAGCTGGAGCAGCTCACACGTTTGCTCTCAGCTGAGCTGTATACAACACGTGAGGAGATCCGGGCATCACGCGAGGCCATGCGTGCAGAAATGCAGGCAACCCGTGATGTGCTGCATGGGGATCTCCGCACTTTAATCCTCCAGAATCAGACCTTCCAGACCCGCATGCTTGCTGCCATGGAGAACCATACCAGGGCTTTGCGTGGGCTGCCTCCCATAGTGCCACCGCCTCCTGATGCAGCAGCAGAGGATGAGCAGATCAACAGCAGTTCTCCCACAATGGCATAGCCGTGCAGGCCATGAGCCCAAGGAGGTATTTTTTTTTCGCAACTTCCACGCAGGTGGGTGTTGGTGTGCACCCTGTCCTCGAACCTCCTGGGTGGCCTCCCCCACCTCCCCCCGGCCTCCACATGGCCTTTTTTTTTTTCTTTTTTTTTTACAGTATGTGGCCTTGTTTGGCTCCCGTGGGCATCCACTGTATTCCGGCTGGGCACATGCAGGCTTGTCCTGAGTTGGGGTTAGATGCTTGGATTCGTGAGACACACACCCCTCCTGCTTCCCCTTTCCATGGGCTTGCAAAGGGTGTGACCAAGTGACAGTGAATTACACAGTGACGTTGGGCTCCCATGAGCTGTGTGGGCAGTCTGTATTCAATACTGTGTAGACATCCCTAGTGGACATTGTTGTTGTATTGTGCACTGTATGGTGTATTGATATGTGCTTCCATGTCTTTCTCCTAATCTGCAGGTTCCTTCCTCATGTCTTCACAAGGCTGTCTACTTTACAGATGCAGTTCATGTTGTATGCAGTACACTGAGACATTTGCGTGGCAGCAACACTCTACAGTTGTAAGGGGTCGATGTGCTGGCGTATTCAGGTTGTAAGACTACCACTACTTGAACTTAGTACTGTCATGTTTTTGTATTTTCCATGGTGTGTTGCAGCATTGTTTTGGTGGTAAGTATTTGGTAATGTGTGCTGTTAGTTATACATTACAGGGAACATATTGTGTGTGGGCAGTTTCCATTAGGGACAGTGTACTTTGTGACACTTGTGTCAGGTCTTGTGCATTGCTTTGTTTGCTTTCACATTGCATGACATGCCGTGGTGTGTTTGGTGGTGGAGCTGGGGAGGGTTTGGGTGAATTGGCGCTGTTCTCATGTTGTATTTAGCAAGGGGGTAATGAATTTCGCAGCATAGATGTATGTCTTTTGATGACACAGCATAGGTGGTGTTTGGGTGGGTAGGGATGCACACAATGTAACACTTCCAGGTGACCAATCTCAGGATGGTATGGTTGTGACAGTTGAGTGTCCCTTATGCCATCATCATTGATTGTCAGCTAGTATGTGCCAGGGCTGTGTGCATTCCACAGGGGTGTTATTTTAGGTGAAGTAGCCACCAGCAGCGTACGGGCTGCCTCACCATGTGCCCTTTTCCCTCCCATGTGCAGCGGGTGTGCATGTGGTTGGGGATGTGGGGGCACCGCCATGTCCACGGGCAGGCCCTGGCGTGTTGCAACATTGTGCAGGACACATGCTGCCACTATGATCCTGCACACTACTGGGGGAGCATATAACATCTGCCCACCAGAGCGGTCAAGGGAGTGAAAGCGTGACTTGAGCACTCCGAATGTGCGCTCCACTATGCCCTGGGTTGCAATATGGGCTGTGTTGTATCTTACCTCGGGTGGCATGGTGGGGTTCCGAATTGGCGTCATCATGTGGGTGCTCAGAGGGTAGGCACTGTCCCCTGGGGAGGTGGTGATGGGTATCATTAGTGGGGTTGTGACATTACTCAGTATCTGACATGCATGCATTTACACTCACCAAGCAGCCATGTATCGCCATGCCGCCCAGCTTCTAGGTCCTGGTTTAGGGTTGACATTCTGTAAATGAAACTGTCGTGGGTGGACCCTGGATAGTTGGCATATACTGAGGTGATGATTCCATTGGCATCACATACTACCTGCACGTTGATGGAATGCCAGTGCTTGCGGTTTCTACAGATGTGCTCAGATGCCCTGGGGGGACGTAGAGCCACATGGGTGAGTCAATGGCACCTAGCACTTTGGGGAATTGTGCCACCCCATAGAAATCCTGGACGGCAGCCTGCCTTTCTGCAGGTGTTCTGGGCAGGTATATGTGCCTGCGGACTAATGGACTCACATGTTTGCGCTAGTTCCTAATGCAGCCCCCTAAGGGGACCCGCCTGTACGCTTACCTTCAGCCGCAAATACTGTGTCAAATGGTCCTCGCGTTTCTTTGTCGTCTTCCTATTTACTTTCAGCATGATGTTAACTAGTCCTATCATTGTGTTTACTATGCTCTCCATGTTGGTTTACTTGCATCACTTACGGGAGGCCAAGGACCACTTTACAATGTTCTTTTTACATATTAGCATGAAAAATTGACTTTTATATGTAAGTATATTTGAACCAATGTGAAATACGAATTAAAAGAAAATATTTGTTAATTTCGTAGTTACGCACCAATAGATACTACGTGTTGCTAAAAAGTTGTTTCCAACCTTATGTATTCATATCCATGATGGAATTCTATGCGGGTAAGAAATTACGTGTCTATTTTTGATCATAGTAACATATATGTGTTCCTTGCTTGTTTACAATTGGTCCTTTTTTTGTTTTCTTTGTCGCAGCCATCTTTTGGTCAAAAATTCACGGTAAAAACGCCAAATAGGTGACAATGGTCATTATTAATTGACACACTGAAGTGTATTGTTGTTGTCTGCCCCTGATTTAAATGGAGCTGAGACAAAACAATTAAAAAATTAGAAACGTGCTGGTCTGAAAAGAGCCTTTACAGGGAAAGAGAAAATTTAAATTCTTTCAAAATATGTGACAGCACCAATGTATAAAAATGGTCAATTACATTAAGAGAGAATCCTTCAAAGGTCCTGATTTTTTGAAACAGTCAATTTCATAAGAAAGAGGCCATTTCATGGTCTGAATTGAGACCCCTTTCTATTGTCCGAAATTTACATATCAATTTCGCTTCCTCTTGTCTGAGTTTCGCTTCATGATCACCTCCTCTTGGGCCCAAAGTCACTTTCTTAAGGCCTAGGAATTTTAATGTTTGTTTGTCTGTTAGTTGGTGATTGCTTTGCCAATGTGCCAATGGTAGATTAATGTCCTGGCTTCCTATAGTTGAAAGATGTTCTCTTACTCTGGTCCTGAGTTCCCTAATTGTACTCCCTAAATAGATTTTCTGACAGTCACAAACAATCGCACAGACCACAAACTTCGTTTTACAGTTAATGGAGTCAAGAATTCTTTCACTAAAGCCATATGAATCTTTGAATATCATCGTGTTGGTAAGTGCATATCTGCACATGGAACAAGTACCACATTTTCGGAAACCGGTTGGTGGGGGAAGAAGCCACGTGATAGGATGGTCTTTTTTAACTTCTGGAAGAAAAGAGGGACTGAGAATGTTTTTGATGGTTTTCGCACATCTGTACGTCACTGTTGGATTCGTTCCTATGTACTTCTTTACATTTGGGTTCAATTGTAGCAAATGCCAATTTTTTCTCCAAATTTTTCTTAGTACCTTATTGTTTGCACAATAATTTGTGATGAAGTTTATCTCTTCTTTTCTCACTGGATCAACATTGATCATTTTAAAAGTGCTTTCTCTTTTCAGTTTTGATGCCTTCTCTTTTGCTTGTAAAATTATTTTATCTCCATAACCTCTTGTTTTAAATCTGTTTGTTAGCAATTTGCATTCTTCATTGAACGCTTTTTGTTCTCTGCAATTTCTACGTGCTCTTATGAACTCTCCCTTGGGTATATTCCTAAGCACGGAAGTGTAGTGACAGCTGGTTGAAAACAAAGTCGAAATGGCCTCTGTCGGTTTCCTGAAGGTTCTGGTGTTAAGATGGTTTTGTGCAACATATATATTTAAGTCTAGAAAGTTTATCTCTTCTTTACTTGATTCTCCTGTAAATTCAATTCCCATCGTGTTTTTATTTGCTCTTAATCTGAAATTCTCTAGTCCTTCTTTTTCCCCATTCCAAATCTATATATCTGGTCCATAAAATTCCATGTTGTTCGTAAACTTCATCTGTATAGATGTGCTTGTCTTCAAACATGGCCATAGTTAGATTTGCAAGTGCTGGGGCATATTTGATTCCCATCGCTACTCCTCTGGTTTGTTTGAAGAATTGACCATTGAATAAAAAGACATAATTATGTAGTGTCAACCATAACATTTCTTTCAGCATACTGACTGATTGGAAGTTTGATGCTGTTTCTTTCCGGAAAGTGTAATCCATTGTTTCTATTGTGGTATCATGATCATGATTTCATTCATCACTTAAAACAAAACCTTGTCATACCTTACCAATCCTTCCTTTCACCCCTCCCCAATGGCCAACCAAATGTTTTTATATTGTTTTGAACCATTTAATTATTGCATGAATATAACAAAAATGTTATCATTCCTCATGTACTTTAATGTTTCAACAACCTGATTCATGATTGTCAATTTATGTTTTCAAAAAATCACTATCTATTTTTTGCTAACTAGCCCTGATTTGAAAAAGGCGATGGTTTCGCCGAAACACGTGTTATCATAGAGGGCAATTCAGCAAACAGAACAATATGTTTAAATAAAAGATATCTATGAATTACAAAATCAAGAAAAAAGTTTGGTATACATATTTTTTCTATCCATAAGGGCGCAGAAGAAAAACAGTAACCCAAAACATGATATAAATCAGATATGTATTCTTATTATTGTGTAAATTACTCCCCGCCATACCTAAAACTACCTTCAACTCAGATGTGGCTTTATGTTTAAAAATGAATCTGCCACCAGACTAGTAATACTCATAACTATGTCGTTTTGGATCAGAGGTATGTGTATTTGTATTTATTTGAAGAAAAGGGATGTCAATTTCCATCAGAAATGATGTACAAAACACATTTACAGAAGGTGGAAGCTTTTCTATGAAGGGTGCGTGTACAATAGCACAAAGATGAGAAGAAGCTGTGAGCCAGTTTATGAGTATGTAGAAAAGTGGGACATATCCCAACGACAAAACAAAACATACAGGAGAAAAATATATATAAGAAAACAGGTGACCTACAAAGGGAGCAAGTGCTTCAAAACTAAAATGGTGTATTGTATAAACATACAATATTATACAAGTAAGGGTAATTGGAGGCAGTGGTGGAGGCAGGTTGGGAGGATGATGGAGGATGGTGGTGAGGGCAGGGGGGACTCCTTTTTTACCAATTAAGTAAAGTTTAAGCTTAGTTTTGAAGAGAACAATAGTATGATATAATTTCTACAAATGTCCTGAAGTGTTCAAAGTTTAGCACATTTAATATGCAAAATGCTGAGCAGTACACAATAATTTTCCCTAAAACTGACACGTGTTTCTACCATGTTGCGGTCCTTATCAAATCAGGGTTGATTACAATTGGAAAATAATTGAAAACAAAATAATTGCATTACAACAAATACACAACATTTATAAGAATAGATCATTTTCAAAAGAAAGGGGTTGTGTGATGGAGGGAAAAGGTGGATCTAGAAAGAAAAGAAGAACAAATATAAAGCAAACCATTAGTAGTGATCACACACTTTGATATACATTACATTTCACAAAGGCCAAGTAAGGCTTTTCCTATAGTGCATCAGAATCTACCTAGAAGAGGTTTACCCCAGTAGTTACTTACTATGTCCCATGTTGTAGCTGGATGTGGATACAACTATCAAACATTCAAGAGAGGTGTAAGGGCTATGATTTTGCAGGTCTTGTTCCTCTGCTACACGACTCTGCAAACCCTCTTCCTGCTTCTGCCTGCTTCCCTTACCTGTTCTCTGGGTTTCCCGTCACAGTGTGCAGCGTCAGCCCTCTTCCGCCTTTCCTGGCGCTTTTCACCATGCATTTTTGGCCCATCACTGCCCTGTCTGCTCTTGTGCATGACACACTCCCATGCCAAAGCATTATTTGATTGGAGCAGGGGTAACTCATGTTAGCTTAAGTTCCACACACACCAGTGGCTCCATATTCATTTTTTAGATTGTTCTCACTGGATACAACCCTTCAAAACCCATGCTTGTTCCTGAAAAACCTCATGACCCGATCCCTTTCTACCTCCCACCCTGTCTGCCACATTGCCTTTTCCTTCTCTCACTGTTTATAGTGTTGGTGCGGAAATGTTGGCTACATAATAGCAGGTGTGAAAAGGTGATCAGAGATCGCTATGCGCAGCATCACTGCTGGCAATCTGACACTCCTCCTCAAATGAGACTAATGCAAAACTGGGCGGCTCTAAGGCAGGCGGCAGCTCCTGAGGAGGCAGCCTCACTCCAGGGTTGCCTGTGTTAGCCTGGGAAGCCTGCATCAGTCAACCAGCAGCAACAGATAAGATAAGTGTTGTCTGGTTGGGAGTGCAGCCATTGCTGTGCTCCAGTGGGGGCCCACCACTCCTATTACCACTCATGGGCCACTTAGGTTGGTCATCTAGTGATTAGCTTTCCCATTACTGCTCTGTCTCACATATGGGAATTTTTCCTGTTAATGCTGTGTCTCAAATCTAGGTGTTTATCCCACTACTGCTGTGTCTTGGGCCTGGGTGTTTCTCCCGCTGCTACTGTGTCTCAAATCTAGGGGTTTCTCCTACTGTTGCTGTGCATCAAATCTGAGTATTTAACCCATTACTGCTTGGTCTCAAATGTAGGTGCTTCACCCATTTATTCTGTGTCTCAAATTTGGGCACTTCAACCATTACTTCTGTGTCTCAAGTTTAGGTGTTTCTCCCACTACTGCTATACCTCAAATCTATGTGTTTCACCCATTACTGCTGCATCTCAAATGCAGGTGATATGGCCATTACTTCTGTGTCTCAAGTTTAGGCACTTTGCCCATTACTTCTGTATCGCAGGTTTAGGTGTTTCTCTCACTACTGCTATACCTCAAATCTAGATGTTTCACCCATTAATGCTGTGTCTCAAATGTAGGTGTTTCTCTCACTACTGCTATGCCTCAAATCTAGATGTTTCACCCATTACTGCTGTGTCTCAAATGTAGGTGTTTCTCTCACTACTGCTATGCCTCAAATCTTGATATTTCACCCATTACTGCTGTGTCTCAAATGTAGGTTTTTCTCCCACTACTGCTATACCTCAAATCTAGGTGTTTCGCCCATGATTGCTCTGTCTCAAATCAAGGCATTTCTCCCACTGCTGCTATGCCTCATATCTAGGTGTTTCACCCATTATTGCTGTGTCTCAAATGTAGGCGTTGCTCCAACTATTGCTGTGTATCAAATCTAGGTGTTTCACCTATTACTGCTGTGTCCCAAGTTTAGGCGTTTCTCCTACTAATGCTATACCTAAAATCTAAGTGTTTTACCCATTACTGTTGGCCTCAAATGTGGATACTTTACCCATTACTGCTGTCTCAAATGTAAGTGTTTCACCCATTACTCTTATGCCTCAAATCTAGGTGTTTTACCCATTACTGATGTGTCTCAAATTTAGGATATTTTTTCAACTACTGCTATGCCTCAAATCTAGTCATTTCACCCATTACTGCTATGCCTCAAATCTAGGTGTTTTACCCATTACTGCTGTCTCTCAAATGTAGGTATTTCACCCATTACTGTTATGCCTCAAATCTAGGTGTTTTACCCATTACCGCTGTGTCTCTAATTTAGGTGCTTTTCCCACTGCTGCAATGTCTCCAATTCTGGTGTGTCTCCATTTATTGCTGGGTTTCAAATGTATGCATCTCTTCCACTCCCAATGCAGCTTTGTTTCTATTTCTATGCATTTCTCCCATCACTGGTGTATCTCAAATGAAGGCGTCTATCCCATTTCAGCAGTGCTTCAAATGTAGCTGTTTCTACTATCAGGCGCATCTTCCCTACCGTGCTCTCTTAATACGAGTTGCATTCACCCAGCTTGATACCTTCAATTCTAGGTGGCATTTTAATTGCTGTGTCTCTTGAATCTAGGTGCATTTCGACTGCTGCGTTGTCTTGAATTTAGGTGCATTTTTATCACTGTGTTATCTTGGATCTGAGGTCTTTTTAAGTAATGTTTTCTTTGATCTGGCTGCTTTACCACTGCTGTGTTGTCTTGAATCTCAGTGGTTTTTCATTACTGTGTTATCTTAAAAACCAGATGGAATTTTACCCTGCTGTGAATATAGAATCTAGGTGCATCTCCGCTGCTGTGTCCTCTTTGGACTGGCTGCATTTTGCCTGCTGTGTTCTCTTAAATCTGGGTGCTTTCCCCTACTCTGTTGTCTTGGGTCTGGGTACATTTTTGTGGCTCTTTTGTCTTGAATCTAGGTGCATTTTACCTGCTGTGGTCTATTGGGTCTTGGAGCATTCCACTGATGTGTTCTCTTGGGTCTGGGTGTGTTTTTTGTGCTAGGCTGTCTTGGGTCTGGATTCATTTCCACTTCTGTGGTCTCCTGATTATGGCCCATCTTCCCTGCTGCGTTCTCTTGGGCCTGGGCGCATCCTGTCGGTTGTGTTTTCTTGGATCTAGTTGCACCTTCCCTCTCTGATAACTTTGCTATATGTTATTAACCTTCGGTTTCACCTACAAAGGCATAATTTAGCCATTGTATTGCACAGAGGTTACAAGCAGATATCCTGATATCCTTGACAACATGTTTATTATGCTGCTTTGGTGAGCGTTTGTAGAGCATGGGAGATATGTAGTCAGACGATAAAAGTAACCTGCCTATTGCGTTAAGAGAACCTCATTAGCCTTGTTTCTATGGTAGCCTGTCTGTCCCTCTGACAAGATGTTCTACGTCACCCAGTCTATTGCATTTGTTAAACTAGTAGGGTAGATTGTCCATGGAGCCCAAAAAAGTCTATAAGGATAGTTGTCTTTTCACCGCCACAGAAGATCGGATGACACAGCGACATCGAAGAAAAGCTCCGTCTGATCTTAAGGTATGTGTAAACGCAATACTTCAGTGGACATCTGCCGCAGGCACGGCTATCCATCCACGCACTCGAGAATGCAGCCACAACTATGTCAAATTAGGCTGAGCTGGTCAAATAACGAGTTTGCACTGAAACACCAGACTTGCCTCAACACCTCTGCCATTAGAATACTGTGACAACCTATGACACAATTTGGTCTAACGGGACACACATCGAATCTCCTGCACTAGCACTCTGTCATGAATTCTCGCAGCATCTGCCCATGTGCCTGACCTCTTGGGTTGCTTACTTGAGCCTGGCTAGCCCTCCTAAGTCCTATTCTTGGCCGAATGCACACAAGCATTTTATGCCTCCTCTTAAAACGATCACATAACTGGACTTTGGGCCAACCACAAAGCACATTGAGGCATACAAATGGGGAAATGGTGCTATTTAAATGACAACTAGAATACAATACAATAAATGATGTATCCTAGCAGAATCCTCAAATAGAAAATGTTATATTAGATGTTCAGACCCAGAAAGGGGCGCTCAACCAATGAGGTCGCTGGAAAGGCATGAAAAAACATAGTGTACTAGTCACATATTCCAGTCACCTAACGCCCTTCCCCAGTTGCCACAATCTTGATTGTGGAGAGGCAACAGGGAGCCTCTCCCAGTTGCCATCCCCTCACCTCCATCTTCCGACCAACACCTCTGAGAAATCACACACACTTCCCCCAACCCTCTCCCTCCTCACTTACCGTCTGGAATCAAGCTCGCTGTTCTGGTCCTGGTGCTCCATCCATTCCTCGGCAACCGCTAGGTAAATAGAAAAGTGACTAGCCCCTTTTCTATTTACTAAGGCATGATGCCATCTTGCTCTTTTTATGGGATATTGGGCAGAGCCTGTCTCCCATGAACAAATAAAAATAAAACTCTTTGCACCTCGGGTGGCACCCTGGGGTTCAAATAGCAATAACCTCCTCTTGGGGGATACGTAAATAGCCGGTGACAGCCCTAAACCCTCTCTGAGGCCCTTGCTTCACTCGGGTCTGCCTAGGCTCGGTCTGTGGGCTGTTATTAGCCATATACGCCCCCTGACACGGGGGTGATAGCCATATAGAACAACATTGCCAATTTAAATATCAAAAGTAAACACACAGACATCCGGATATCAAATACAAAAAACTGCATTGCCTGCTTCATGATATGTTTCAGACCCTCCCATGCAGCTTAAATGCAGTAAACATTATCCTACCTAGGACATTAAAACTATATCTCCTGATTTAAAAACAAAACTATGCTCTGAAAATCATTACCCTTACTACACAGGTACACCTGACTTGAATGCAAAGTAGTTTTCCCCGTAAATTGTTTGGCATTAAATAAACCATGGGGCCTCATTACACGGACAGCGGTAACCATAGCGCTATTAGCGCCATGGTTGCCGCCGGTATTTTGGTGAATGGTGGAATTACCACCCTAGTCCAAGGTGTGTGGGGGCGGTAATTCCCCATGGCCCTTCCCCATTCCCATTTTTGCCCCATAGGGCTGAATGGGAATGGGGAAGGTGGTAATTACGGTACCGCAAATTGCGGTTCCGTAATTACCTCCTAGGTCCCTTTGCGGGTCCCGTCCTTAGGGTAGGGTACCACAAAGGGACCTTGTAGTAAGGCGGTAAGGGTTTACCAGCACTGGTACCCTTACCGGTACCGGTAAACCCTTACCGCCACCCGTGTAATGAGGCCCCATATGTTTTATTTCATATGTTTCACAAAACTATCCGAAATGTAGGAGATAATATAATTATAGTTTAGTATAGCGGTACTACTGTCAAGCCCTCCAATGTAAAAGTGGTAAACTAATGTAACATTGCAAGTGGATGTTTATTTTAGTAACATTCCTTACAATGCTTCACCTTTTTCTGCAGAAGGCCAGGTGTGGTCCATTGATGTATGTGCGCAGCACCATTTAATAAGATTGTTTTTCGACTATTATTTTTCCAAAAGAAAATACATGCGATTCTCTTCGTCATCGAGACTGGGACTGTGCATTCTACGCTTGGGTTCTGACAAGTGCACGGTTAATTTCCGAGGCAAAGGTTGATTAAATGCGTCTCCTGCGATAAAGAAAGATATAGACAATTATTCAGAAGGGGAAAAAAATCCTGCTGTTTAGCCAAAGAGCGTACATTGCAATCCGGTACTTGATGTGCTTGTGATAAATGCTCACATGACAAGGTTATTTGGTGTAGAGAGCCTGGGCTCGTTGTCATGGAAACCCGTTCACAATGCTCATAAATCTGATGAGTAGTTATCCTTGCTGTGAATGTGAAAAGAGAGAAATACAAAGCCCAGTCAAGCAGTTACATTTTGCGCTGTGTCTCAAAAAAAAAAAAAAGGTCCAGGGCCAGGTAATATGCTTTTCTGCGAATTACTGAGCGATTTCCTAGGACAGATGATGGCGGATGTAATGGACTCTTGAGCGGCTATGCAACGTTTTAATGTTGTGATCATGAGATAGTGAAGGCTGCGTCACATCCGAACCTGCATAAATACAGGCTATTTGCAGTCGTGGGTTTGTTTTGAGTGATGAATGAAATCATTTAATGAAAGGAAGCTAATTGAGATTATCAAAGAAAATGTCATAGTCATCTTTGTTAACTGAATACCTAAACACCACTGCATAACAAAGTATCGGTGCAAGCAGGGCTGTCCATGGCGCTATATCTCTGTGATGAATTATGATACAGTACTAGATTCATGCTGCGTTCGCTCAGGCGGAAGTCACTGGGAAAACCAGGTACAGCTGTTGCATCACACATTCTTTTTATTTTTGCTTTTTTCACACAGCCCTCAGGCATCAAGGCGCTGTTACAGGAATTGTTTGTTTTTTAGTTGCGTAATTGTTTTTTTTCTTAGTTGCATATTAGTTGCATATTTATAACGTGCTTAAATACCCAGAGGTTTCTGAGTGAGGACCCGGGGATTGAACCCGTGTTGCTTTGTGTTGTTTTGCTTTTCAGGCGCACATTGCCACTGAGCTATCCTCCCGGGACATTAAGTATGGGTATGCCAAAGCTATGCAGTACACCTATCCAAAGGCAATTCAGAACTTCGAGCAAATGACACATACATAATCAGACACTGCTGTAACACCTGGACAAGGGCTAGCCAAGGGTCGGACCTGGCGAATTTCACACCACCCGCCTGCAGGTGGACATGGAAACACTGACTCAGTCATAGACGGAACCAGTGTTTCCATGGTCCCAATTCCCATGGAGTCCTATGTATGTAATGCCCTGGTTATTCCGGCAATCACGGAGGCGGAATGGTAATACAGGTCCGGTGGCAGCCTGCCGGTTTTTCCCGCATGGCTACCGCCGGACTCGTAATGAGGCCCAATGTCATGCTCAAGGATCATCCAGAAGCATGGGCCAACATTCTCTTCACCATATTTAAACAGGTATTAACAACAAAAGAACCACTAACAGACCCACTAGAGAAGTGTACACCAACTGTCTAGCCGTGCCCTCATTCAAATTGACTACTGCTGGAGGTAACAGTTTCCCGGTCAAAGCGGCCCAATTGTGGAACTCCATGGCAACCTCTCTAAGGTCTGACCAGTCCTACATACACTTTAGACTTAACCTCAATAAATGGATCAAAGAAAACAACCAATAATCGTGTCTCCTTGACCTCTCGCGTCCTGCCTAACTGAAACCCTACTGCTTGCCCTGCATACTACACATTGTATATATATATATATATATACTTCCCATTGCATATTAACATTACCTTGTACATTGACTATCTGTGTATATATTTACTGTATTGTAATTAATATCCTCATGCTGTTAACTAATCTTTTTGTTATTCTGTAATTTGTAACTGTAACGTGTTAGCTTAAAGTATTCTTGACCACGCACCCGGATTCCTTCGGGTCTGGCGTGTGATACAAATAAATAAACAAACAAACAAATAAACAAACAAAAATCCTTCCACCCTCGTGGTTAAAGGCATGGTCTAGTAAAACATTTTATTTAAAAAATAGATAGGCAACATAAAAAAAAATACTAGCATTCTCTTTTTTAAAACTTCCTATGTAAAATTTTGAGCTATTCGAGGAGCCTGAGAAACTCGTAAAGAAAAACTGCAGCTCCCCTGGGAGCACCGGAGACCCAAAGTGATAGACATAGCAGGCAGAAACACAACGCGGTTGTGTTTACATGCCGCGTAGTGTTTCTGCTTACAGCTGATTTCCCATTTGGGGCTCTAAGAGAACACCAAATGGGAAATGCTAAATGCTGGGTTGTTTCTGCCTAAATCTGCTTTCCCATTTGGGGCTCTCGGGCTCCCCGGGAGCCCGAGAGCCCCAAATGGGAAAGCAGATTCAGGCAGAAACACAACGCGGTTGTGTTGGAAAACGCTGCGGTTTTTCTTTCCAAGTTTCTCAGGCTCCTCCGAGCCGGAGGAGCCTGAGAAACTTGGAAAGAAAAACCGCAACGTTTTCCAACACAATAACGTTGTATTTATATTTGCGGTCGCTTCAAAAGCGACCGCAAACATAACTACAATGTTTTTAAAGCTGCGGTTTTATTTCTAAGTTTTCCGGGCTCCTCCAGCCCGGAAAACTTAGAAAAAAAAACCCAGCTAGTGCTTATTTTTTTTTAAAAATAAATAGCACTTACCGAGTTTCAGCTGCAGCTTTCCTGCTCTGGTCTCCGGTCCCCGTCCTCCGCGTACAGCATTAATGAAGGGAAAGCCACCCAGCGGTAGCTTTTGTTTACTACAGCTGTCTGGCTTTTCCTTCATTAGTGCCGCAAAAGCAAAAGCCAGCACAGGAGGGCATCCATTTCACAAAATGGATGCGCCCATGTGCTTGCTTTTGTGAATTTTGAGCTTGAATAGCTCAAAATTTTACATAAGAAGTTTTAAAAAAGAGAATGCTAGTATTTTTTTTTTATGTTGCCTATCTATAAAATATTTTAGTAGACCATGCCTTTAAAATCGATAATCATGCCCATTTTCAAAAAATGTGATTGACAGTCTCCCACCAATTATAGACCAATTGCTCTTCTTGATGTTCTAGGCAAAATCTTTGCATAATTGATCTTAAGAGATTTCAACAGCTACACAACCAAGCACAACCTACAAGACCCATTTCAAACAGGATTTGTACCTGGCTTGGCCACGGCAGTTAACTTAATGGCGGTTAGTGCCATCAAAGCACAAAGTCATTTAAAGGAGAGTTCCGGGACTTTTTTTTTATTGTCCCTACGGTTCGGCCATGTGTTTTTAAGCATAACTCGGTAGATCGTAGAAAACTTTCCTATGGACCTTACCCGACTTTTCGTCCATTATCGCACTCGAAATCAGCCGCCATTTTATGATAATCCTATCACTTGCCGCATCGCCCTGGCTCACCTGCTTTTGCGGCACTAAATCAAATCCCCCGCCCCTGAGCCTGACATCAGCAGACGCGTACCGCCCATTTCCCAACGCCAAAGCACGTTTCGTGTCAACAATCGCTGCGCCTCAGCTAATGAAGTGTCGCCATGGAAACGGCAGGACGCCTCTTTCCTCAATAAGTATAAACACACCGTTTCACAACACACAGCAGCAGATTTTCGATTCCATTACTCTCGCTGTGTTACTTTGAGTATTCTGTGACTCGTTTCTGTGCTCTGGTCAGCTACCTTCGTTGATTGTAGCCCGTGTGAACAGATACCAGTACCACCGCTATAAATTATTTTACTTTCTTTACCACACAATGGCTACAATAATGCCGTATATGTACGAGCCCGAGTACACCGAGGAAGAACTACTGGAAAGGCAAGCACGCGAAAACGATGGGGATTCGGACGGCAGTTGGGAGGACCAGTCAACGGATGAAGAGCCTGGACCATGTCGCATGGACGGCGTCTCCACCTGGTGCACGTGCAATCGGTGCGAGCTAATGCCAACTGAGGAGGAGAACTGCTGCTGCCGTGAAAATTCCGGGTGCTTGGCCTACATTTCGGAAGGCGAGCCAAGTCCGCAATGCATCACCGAGCTGCCAGAGTTCAGGGAAGCCTGCCTCTCACGGACAGTGTTGAGGATGATGATGGTGCTTATGCACGAACTTTGCGGCACTGTTCGTCCGCGTAATCCGAGTAACGAGTAAGTATACTCTGGTTGTGATGTCAGTGATGCCACTACTATTTCATGGTCGTCTCCCACATATAAAACTACATCTACATATCATTTGAATGCATGTAAATTGGTTCCATGTTGTGCATTTTCTAGATAGAATTTTTTTCAAAGCAGAATGACATTTTTGTACCTGAATCGACAGTGATAAGAAAGTTGTCATTTTAATACAGTTTGCATCTTTCATTTTCACAGGTGGTACAGGCTGGTGGCCTATCGTTGCTTCACTTGGTGGCTTCACGGGAGGCTCGGACACCGCGTTCGGAGAGTAATACCTGCCTGTGCGGTACTTGCCATTAGACAACATTTCCCCAGCGACAGTGGACAATACCGCGGCTTTTCCCGGGATGTGCTGCAACCGCAACTTTACAATGTGTAATGTTTATTATTTATGTTCAATTGAAATTAAGATCTAAAATAAAACCCAACATACATTTTAACAATGGTTGTTTTGATTTGCCAAGCATCTCCCCTCACGCTGGACGGCCCCCTGCAATCCACATAAGTGTGTCTCCATTCACGAGTCTTCCTGTGTCTTGTCTGCACGACCACCGCCCCAATCCACCCCCCGCCCTATCAAAGGCAGTTCGCACCGGGGTACTTGCACTGGCAAGGGGAGCTGTCAGGGAGCGATAAAGGCCAAGAGGTGCCAAAGACCATGTACACTTCAAAGTGGTCTATAGAGCATGGGTTGTTGTTCCCATGTCTACCGCCAGACCCCGTGTCTCCTGCCAAGCATCTCCCCTCACGCTGGACGGCCCCCTGCAATCCACATAAGTGTGTCTCCATTCACGAGTCTTCCTGTGTCTTGTCTGCACGACCACCGCCCCAATCCACCCCCCGCCCTATCAAAGGCAGTTCGCACCGGGGTACTTGCACTGGCAAGTGGAGCTGTCAGGGAGCGATAAAGGCCAAGAGGTGCCAAAGACCATGTACACTTCAAAGTGGTCTATAGAGCATGGGTTGTTGTTCCCATGTCTACCGCCAGACCCCGTGTCTCCTGCCAAGCATCTCCCCTCACGCTGGACGGCCCCCTGCAATCCACATAAGTGTGTCTCCATTCACGAGTCTTCCTGTGTCTTGTCTGCACGACCACCGCCCCAATCCACCCCCCGCCCTATCAAAGGCAGTTCGCACCGGGGTACTTGCACTGGCAAGTGGAGCTGTCAGGGAGCGATAAAGGCCAAGAGGTGCCAAAGACCATGTACACTTCAAAGTGGTCTATAGAGCATGGGTTGTTGTTCCCATGTCTACCGCCAGACCCCGTGTCTCCTGCCAAGCATCTCCCCTCACGCTGGACGGCCCCCTGCAATCCACATAAGTGTGTCTCCATTCACGAGTCTTCCTGTGTCTTGTCTGCACGACCACCGCCCCAATCCACCCCCCGCCCTATCAAAGGCAGTTCGCACCGGGGTACTTGCACTGGCAAGTGGAGCTGTCAGGGAGCGATAAAGGCCAAGAGGTGCCAAAGACCATGTACACTTCAAAGTGGTCTATAGAGCATGGGTTGTTGTTCCCATGTCTACCGCCAGACCCCGTGTCTCCTGCCAAGCATCCCCCCTCACGCTGGACGGCCCCCTGCAAACCGCATAATGCCACGACATATACACGTCATTCATTCACAAACACACCCCTGTTTCGAATTCTTTATAACCCACTTCATATTTATAATGAGAACTTCTTTGCACTTTGCTAGTCAACCCGTGAAGGTGCTGGTTATCTGCTCTTCGTCTCTGTGAACTTCCGTGACCACTTCGAGGAAACTCGTCAGTTTGCAACCTGTGAACTGCTCCCTGTTCTACGACAAGAAACTACTCTGATCCCTGCATCTAACTGTTTGCTCGTCAAGGTAAGGCCATGTACCATACTCATTTTGCGTCCAATTTCTTTTCGTTCAAGACAGTACATGCAAGGAACTAGTCACATGTTCTGAGTTTAGTCAAATTATTTTTCTATTTTTTTAAAGTTATTCAAATACTTATCCGCATGTGAATAACGTGTATAGTTCCAAGAACCAAAACATACCTTGCATTGAACCTTTTATGTATTTAATTTTTTAACACATTGGTATTCATAGAGAATTGTTGATCTTTACTTTTCAGAACTTTCCACAATGCCTGCCTGTTCCATTGGCGGTTGTCCTTCGAAGACCCATAATAAATCTGAAGGTACTATAATGCATGTTTTCCCTAAGACAATAGATCAGATAAGAGAATGGGTCCGATATTGCGGATATCCACCCTCTGAGCTTGAAAGTAGAGTCCTAGAAGTCTTTGCGGACAAGAGGGGTGATCGATACCGCATCTGCAGCAGGCACTTTACCTCTGACATGTACTCCACATCATTGCTAATAAAGAAGAACACACCGCGAGCGAGGCGAAAATTGCTCTCAACCGCTATTCCCACTCTATTCGTCCACATCCCTCCACTGGTGAGTCAAGTTTACGTATTTATCTCTCGGCCTTGCGGTAGTGTGTAGCATTAGCTAACAATAATTTCCCCATTTATGTATCCACTCAATATGAAGGCGGAAGATTCTCCATCCGTGTCGTTATTGCAGTCATCAGCCACTTCAAGCGCCTATCGGGTAATCTTACTTGGCTATTCTGCCACTGACTTGTTTTAGGCATGTAAATCAATAGTTTTAATTTATCGTGTAATTATTTTACCTAATGGTACACCCTTGTACTCGTCCTCTAGTCTTTGTTTTCAGTTATAATTATTGTTATCCAAAATAATTCAAGTACTGTCTTTCAGGGAGATGCTGAGGAGTCCAACGTATTGACGACTACCGTTGATGTCACTCAGATGCTCGAGGTACGTTTCAGGACAGTTCCATCGATGGAGATCATCAGATCTTGCATTCTTGTAGCGTGATTGTTACACACAATGTTTCTTTCGTTTTTAGCCATTGATATGTCCTTCTGTCGTCGCCCTCCTATGTGTCTTCTTTTTTCAATATTGTGTTCATTACTAATGAAAGTCCTATGTTTCAGGGAGTCGATGGAGCATTAGTCCAAGAAGAAGGGGGAGCGTGCAGTTACGGGTCGGCGCAACAGCTTGCAGAAGTGTGCACCGCAGTTACATCGTCCCTTGATGTTCTTATGCATTTCGAGGTATGGATATTGACAGTTCGATGAAGCGAAATCATATGACGTGATTACATCCGCTATACTTCCTTCTTTATTAACGCAAGTACTATGTTTCAGGGAGATGACAGAGCTTCTTCTACAAGAACATCACCCCTAGTAGTTGATGCAGATTTCTGGGTGGTGACACTTCCAACGATCGAGCAAATCGAATCATATTTAGATATCCATTATTTATTTTAGACAACTGATCATTTGTGCAGGTCTATTTAGATGAGCCGTTCACGCCTGCACAAACTTTCTGTTCTTTTTATCAAAATAGAAAACCATACTAATGCAATTACTGTGTTTCAGGGAGTCACTGAAGCATCATCTTCAATAATATCATCAATGGAAGTCTATGAGGAGCCCGAGGTATGGATCTTGACAGTTCCATCTAACTAGATCAACAATGCTTGAATAATTGTCGTTTGAATGTTCTACACAAAGCGTTCATTCGTGTTTTGCTATTGAGATGTACGTGGGTATTGGTCCCCAAGTACATTTTGTGTTTTCGATATTATTATACATACTAATGAAAGTTCTATGTTTCAGGGAGTCCATGGAGCGTCAGTGCGTGATGGATGTGCTTATCAGGAAAACATAGTCGTTGCAGCGCAAGAGGAAGTGGAGACATGCACACACGAGTCGGAGCAACAGCGTCCTGATGTTGAAGTTCGAGGCAAGAAAGTTTCAAAGAAAAGAAAGCAAAAGAAGGTTAGTGTCCTGGTCACTATATTATGTTGTTTTTCACTGTTAATAGTTCAATACTGTAAGTTGTGTTTAAACTGAACACCCCTTTTCCAATCTGTCCTCTAGTTGCGAGTGGGTGTACGAACTAGATCTACACAGACAGTGAAG
This sequence comes from Ambystoma mexicanum, assembly GCF_040938575.1. Taxonomy (NCBI): domain Eukaryota; kingdom Metazoa; phylum Chordata; class Amphibia; order Caudata; family Ambystomatidae; genus Ambystoma; species Ambystoma mexicanum. The sequence goes on along the minus strand of NC_090935.1, from coordinate 215,299,267 downwards.
CGAACGAGAGATGTTGCTTGTCAAACCTTTTGGCAGGGACTTGAGACTGGAGAAGCATCGTGCCAATGGGAAGAATATGAAGTGATTGACAACGGAGCTATACCACCACCAGCCATTGATAGTGAATGTCCTCCTGGTAGTTCGGATGCAGTCGGAGATCAATTCACAGAATCCACACCCGCAAAAACTAAGACGGCGAGAAAGTTGAAGAAATTGTTTTATTCACCCATCGCCGGAGAAGGAACAGATGTTGCAATGGAAGAGAATGAAGTAGACGACAATGAAACACCATCAATATCACTGAACATAGCGGAAGACGATATCAGAGATTCTACCTTTCATGTGAGTGACATGTCCTCAACGTTACAGGCCGAACCAGCTGGGATGCAGAGTGACAGTATAAGGAAAGAGGCCAAATTCATTGTATTCGATAGTTGTTTGATTGATATTATTATTCGGATTAAATGTGGGCATTTGGTAGGTGGGGAAGTATGTGGGGAGCCATTGATTAATGTGACTCGTGCAATTCGAGGCACTAACCTTAAAATACATGCCACCTGTACAAAATATCATCCTTTCACATGGTCTGCACAACCTATGCTGGGACAACTGCCAGCAGGCAATCTACTTTGTGCAGCGGCTGCACTTTTTAGTGGTTCAAGTTTTAAAAAATTAGAGTCTTTCTTTCAGTTTGTGGGAATCCATTTCATTGCGAAAACTCAGTTCTACAAATACCAAACCGATTATCTATTTCCAGCCATTAGCGAAGCTTGGAGAATGGAAAAAATGTCTATTGATAGTACATTCGCGGGCAAACGGTTCAGGCTAGCCGGTGATGGACAGTGCGACAGCACCTACCACTTTCAGGACATGGAAAGTAAGAAAATTGTGAATTCGGTGGTCGTGCAGGTGTCACAAAGTACATCCTCAGTGGCCATGGAGAAAGTTGGCTTTGTAGCATCATTGCAAGAACTACAATCGCGGGGAATGGTGATCGACCTGATAGCCACGGACAGACACGTTTCAATTGCCAAGACAATGAGAGAACAGTACAAAAATATAAATCACCAATTTGACGTTTGGCATCTTGCAAAATCAATCAATAAAAAATTGTCGGCTGCAGGTAAAAAAAAAGAATTGCAAGGTATTTCACAGTGGTCCAAGTCAATCAGCAACCATCTTTGGTGGAGCTCAAAAACAGTTGGAGGGTCGTTGGAAATTCTACTGGAAAAATGGCGGTCAGTAATGCCACACTGTACAAACGTTCACCGATGGAACACGAACCAACATTTCCACAATTGTGAACATGGCCATTTGTCCACAGAGGAGGCACGGAAGAAGAAGTGGTTGATTCCTTCATCACCCACTCACAAAGCCATTGAAAAGATTGTATTTGATAAAACTATAACAAAAGCTTTGAGGGGACTCACGGAATTCTGCCACACAGGAGATTTGGAGGTGTTCCACAATATGTGCCTCAAGTACAGGCCAAAACGATTGCATTTTGGCATGGAGGGCATGATAAATCGGACTCTTTTAGCGGTCTTGGCACATAACCATAATGTTGGCCGTCAACAAAGTAGGACGACCGGAACTTTAGGGACGCTTCGCTACAATAAGGCCTTCACTAAAAGAAGTAAACAATGGGTGATCAAACCAGTGTTTGAGGATATGCAATATGAGTTTATTGAGAAACTTATTGTTGACGTCCTAGATAGGCACATAAATGGAGTTGTGAACGAACCTGTGCAGGGGAAAACTGCATTGCCACCCAACATTGCATCTGTTCCATGTCCACCTAAAGAAGAACTCATTGAGAAATACACATCACGGTTTAAATGATTGTAATTTGATTGTCTGTTCTCTCAAGTCTCCTCATGTCGCAGGCCCATTGAATATGTGTATCTAGCCAACCTTGTTCATTTGCGCATTAAATTAAACCAAACAGTAATATAAATCATTTTTCAATAAATATAGAATCTCTCCGTATTTATGGTTCTGTGTGGCTGCAAAGCACGCAGACAAGATGCAAAGATGGAGTGTAAATTTCAAGTCCTGTGAGAATGCCTTACACTGAATGTAGCTAACTTGGAATGTGTGCTCGTTCAAAGTGAAGGTCAGCTGCTTTGATTTTTTCTCGGGTGCCAGAATGGCCCACGACTCAGAATAAGGTTCTATTGTATTTTGACCTTGGCAGGCCTGGACCACGTAAGAAACGATAATGAATATAATTTCAGAAACGAAAGCCATTTCATGTTCGTTCATTAGAAGAAATAATGTCGGCATAGAAGGAGTGGTATTTCGGGGCTGCCCTACGCACAGACGCAATGGAAAATGCAAATATAATGTAAGTAACTCTTTAGATGAGTTTATACCGCAATTTAATTACTATACAGTAGCTTTAAAGACGGGTTAAGTTGTACTTGTTCGTTCTATGTGGCATGTTGTTTTGTACCGCGCACTATCTTGGGGAGAACCTTCTACTTTTACGGAAGCACCTCAAAACCTTTGCTTCTGCTTTCTCTCTCCCTCTCCCCTGCTACAACTGGTCCACTGTCTGCGATCTCGGTCCTGGGCCCTTCCACTCTCCACCTGCACTCCCTGTCAACCCCTGCACTGGGGGACTGTCTCAGTATCCTACAGCCCCCCCTTGACGTTTAAAACCCAGTTGCACTGTCCTAGCTATGAAATAATTTCCCGACCGAATATATAAAATGAATAATTTTAATAAAGATCTGATGGTGAGACTAATTTCATTGTTTATGTTTTTCAAACAGGTACATCATGCATTACTGCATGTGTCACGAGTACCAGACACCGGCGGACGGTTTTTTTAACCGCCAGTTGCTTCTCCGCGTGAACAACGTTACCACCCTGACCATTTTATGGGACGATCGCCAAGTACAAGTATGCCCTTATGCGGTACTAACGGCTAGATGCAACATACAGACCGTTGTGGTGGCCTAGTGCCTCGTTGTTGGAACAGCCATGCGATTATCAGTGCGACCGAAGAGCTTATTTTATCGTAAACCAACACCCTGTTTACTGCACACGAACATCGCTTGCCTCAAGACGAACTATTTTGGATCGAGAGCAAATAAAAATGAAAATCGCTGAATATTCTCTAAACATTTGATGTCCAATAAATGTACTTTGCCAAATGTACAATCTTGCAGTTTGCTTTTAAACCACAGTTTGATATTCCGAATTGTGGCGCTGTATTGTGAGATGATCTAAGACCCTGTGTACAGCAAAGGAACATCGCGTGCCTCGAAACGAACTATTTTGGATCGAGAGCAAATAAAAAAGAAAATCGCTGAATATTCTCTAAACATTTGATGTCAAATAAATGTACTTTACCAAATTTACAATCTTGCGGTTTGATTTAAAAGTACAGTTTCATATTGCGAATTGTGGCGCGCTGTGTTGTGAGCTGATCTGTGTTGGTTTCCGGGTTCTGTGTGGAGTCGCGTAGAAGACGCCTGGGCGCGTTTGCCTACGCAGCACAGTCACGTCACGGATAGAGGCGGGGAATATGAATGTTTTGATAAAGTCTGTTTCAGGGGCGGGGGATTTGATTTAGTGCCGCAAAAGCAGGTGAGCCAGGGCGATGAGGCAAGTGATAGGATTATCATAAAATGGCGGCTGATTTCGAGTGCGTTAATGGACGAAAAGTCGGGTAAGGTCCATAGGAAAGTTTTCTACGATCTACCGAGTTATGCTTAAAAACACATGGCCGAACCGTAGGGACAATAAAAAAAAAGTCCCGGAACTCTCCTTTAAAGCAACACCAAGTCTGTATGGCTTTCATCGATTTTAGGAATGCCTTTAACTCAGTGTCAAGAGAATTACTGATGGCAAAATGATATAGGTCAGCGTGCCCCCAATCCATCTGCTCCCAGTTTGATCAATTCCATACCAGTACAATGGTACAAATCCACCTGACTCTGGATGGTAAATTATACTCTTCTATTCCATTCTTTAGGGGACTGAAGCAGGGATGTATCCTTGCTTCAGCCTTGTATCCTTGCTTCAGCCTTGTATCCTTGCTTCAGCCTTGTATCATTGCTTCAGCCTTGTATCATTGCTTCATGTCTGATCTTAAAACAAAATGCACTAACATTTTTTCTGATTCACCCAAATTGGGGCACCATCCTATAATATAGCTACTGTAAGCGGACAACTTGATTCTATTATCATAGACTCCTAGAGGTCTACAAAATCTTCTAACCACATTAGGAGAACATGCGGATGAAAATGTGTTATCAGTCACTTTAGATCAGACGAAGGTCCTGCACTGTGGCAAGAGGCATAATGAAAAGAGCTCCTACAGATGGTCCCTGCATGAAACAAAACTGGAAGGAGTACCTGAATATCGCTACTTAGGAGTGAATATGAATGATCACAGCTCCGATCTTCCATATATCACAGAACTTAAGTCCAAGATGTTAACAGCTATTGCACAAGCCCAGGCACTATATGCTAAACATGGTACATTTTCCTGTGTTGCAGTGTTAACTTTCTACAACCAAAAGGTATTGCCAGCAGTTTTGTATGGTACAGAGACCAAGACTTGGAGACCTGAATCAATTTGGCTCAAATTTGAAGGGATGTTTTGGAAACGTGTCCTTTCCTTGCCGCTAAATCAGCCGATGCATATTATCAGGCATGAACTAGGGCTGTTATCCTTACATAGTTTGTATGCGTGGAAACTGTGCTCCTTGTATACACAGTGCTTATTGGCAACTAGATTGGGATCTATATTGCACATATTATCCACATACTTAATGTCTTCCAACCATGTGTTTATAGCGACATGGAAACATGAAACTATAGGCATTTTGGAAGCAACTGGCGCATTGTCTGAACTTTTGATGGATAAACCAACATGTGCCAAAATAAACCTCTGGCAACAAGATTAGATCAACTGTTCATACAATAATATTGTACTCAGGAGTCTTATTTAGTGAGATTCCCCTCTTTAGTTCTTTGAAGTGGATTTTTAGGATTTATATTCAATTTCTGGTACACCAAAGAGGTGTTGGCAAAAAGGAAAATCATAATGACATCTTACAATGTGTGTAGATTCTGCAGAGAAACGAGCCAGTCGGAATCTCTAAAACGTTTAATAATTGAATTTCCTATGCTTACGCACAAGCGAAGCATTTACCTAGGAAAACACTTTAAAGAGTATAGGAATTCTAACTCCAGAAGTATTAGAATATAACATTTTCTGTACCAGACGGACAACAGTGAATATTGCTATCATCAAGTTTCATTTTTCATTAGACATACTGCAAGATGATACTTCTATAAGTTAAATAATTGCAACCTGTTGTTAAGAGTCAAGAGAGAAGGGTGGATTGTCCCTGTGTTGCTCTCAAATTTTACTTGTTTCGCCCACAAACACATCAATGTAACAATGCCTCATTACAAGTTTGGAGGTAGCCTTGCCGGTAAAACCGGCAGGCTGGCAGCAAACTTGCATATTTTTCCAGCGCCCCAAATGGGCAATTACCGGGTCATTACGGCCCTGGCAGACCCAGTAATAGTCCATTCGGGGGTGCCGGAATGAAATGCTCCCCATTCTCATTTGAAACCCATCGAGCTCAACGGGAATGGGGAGGTCGGATGCACCGCATTCAGAATGGTGCCTGTTCATCCGACATGCTCTGCTCGAGGGTGCCGGTACGCCCACCAGGTCAGACCTAGCACGCGGGAAGGCACCGCAAGCAGAACTTGTAGTTTGCCGGTCCAGTAACAACGGTACTGGCAAGCTTACCGGTACCGTTGTTATTGGACTGGCAAACTTATAATGAGTCCCAATGTTTCATTATTGTACTGATTGTATTCACTTCCTCAATTATATTTTGTAAATTGAAAGATTGATATTTTTCTTTTATATTAACCATATCAATAACAACAACAAAAAGAATGTCATTAAAACACCAGGAGCGAAAACTGCTGAATCCTGAACTCCAGAATGTGGCCTCATCCTTCTGCCAGCTCTAGTTAACTTACCAGCTGCATACAACGTCTGCAACACATATGGCCACTGGCCCTATTTTCCAAGGCAAAACTTCTGGGGTACATCCTAGACAGCAAGTTTCAGCTTACAATAAGCTGAAAACATAGTAAAATAAAAACTAAGGTAATCTGTTATGAATTTCCTTAAATTGTGACAGCCGTGGTTTAAAAGGTAAGGGTCAAACTTGCATTTCCAGCCCCCAAACAGGGATAGAAATGCTTTTGTTTATTCACGCATTTCATCTAGTTGGGCCCCATGCTCTGGACACTAATGTTGGTAAGGGGGCTGGACAGTGGCGTAAAGATGCTCAGGTCACCTTTGAGAATAAGGTGACATGAGCATTTCTGAAAGTAGAGCAAATGAAACAGGCGCATTATATTAGCTCCTTTCATTTGTGTTAAAATCTGCGAATCTTTCCCTTTAACTACAAAAGACACACGCTATTAGCTACCTCTCGTCTCAAGTTAGCACCAAAATCCAACAACACAGTGGCAAAATGCCCAAAAAGATCAGTTCCAGACACTGAAACAATCTAACACAGAAAAAGCTCTGAAGGCTATCCTGATATGCCACGCCATCCTAAATTGAACATCCTTGAAATGTTGGCCAATTAACTCAGCTATCACAAGGACGCTGATGAAAGAAAGAGAAGCCTACTAGATGCCTCTTTATTCTTATGTCTTGTATCAGATGCTATATAAATAACTATCCTCATGCCTCTTCTGAAATAGCCACAGGAACATTCTCATAATCTAGCTGCGTTCAGGTTTGTTAGACAGTATCCATATCCATATCCAATGTTTTGAGTGGTGGCCAAACAACTTCAGGCTCTCATTAAAGCTCATTAAAGCCAATGCGCAATTTCGGGGTCAGCTTTTCACCATTTCAGGGCACAGAATATATTGTTACTGCCAAGACCCTAGGATAGGGCATGCAATGGAGCATGCAGAGAATGGTGGATTTTGTCCTCTCTGGGGTCTGTGACATTTTCAGTCTTTATTTTTCTTGCTTTGAAGTTTTTGGAATAGTACAGCCTCTGCTTAAATGCGTTGAATCCTCCTTGTCTCCCCATGTCCAAAAGAACTCTCTGTGACTGTCCAAATGTTTTAGAATACAACTCCCATGGACCCTGTCCAGCATAATCAATGGTGAGGGATCATGGTAATCATAGTACAAAACATCTGTAGAGCAATAGGTTGCAGACACCTGGCTTAACTCCTTTTGTCGCTCTGCCATCAATATTTACATGTCTCCTTTGATATACCTGATACAATCAATGGGTATCACAGCACTTAATTACATGGAGGATATCCTCTTACTCTTTCCATGCTTCATTAATTTTCAATTCAGTCTTTGGATTCACAAAAAGCCCTTTAACCAATAATGAATGGATGTTCCTAAAACAACTTAAAATGAGCTCTGATAAGAGAGCAATTGTGGTAGTCAGAGCACAAATCTTCAGGTGGCCTAGTGAAATCTGGCAGCAATCCCTGATCACTCCTCCCCAGCCCCAAACCACCATGAAGAAGTTATGTGCTCAAATTGATTCCATGCTTTCTATGAACACCTACATGTCAGTAGTAGTAAACATACAATTGTTCCTTCCCGAAATAAACTTGACTATGCCAACAGCACCTTTCGTGTGGGTGGGGGGGGGGGGGGTGTTTCCAAAATGCCAAGTCAATCAATTACAGAATTTCCAATAAAGTTTGACAGTACATCTGGCACTCTGTGTATGCTGCACTGTCTCCCAGTAAAACTTCAAATTGACAGTAAGGTGATCTGTGTGGGAAAAAGAGCCATCCACACATATGATCCACATCTTCTTTCTGACAGATTCCACTTTCATCTTTCATCTTCAAGAACGCACATTGCGGTCTGCTAAGTCCAGATTTTTTATTAAAGGGATTTTGTTAAAGGGACGTTATGGTTCAAAGTAAAACCGAAAAACCCCTGAAATTCGGAAGTTATGGTAAGATAATCAACCATAACTCGCGCCACCGTGCACTGCTAACACTAACACCCAGGACATCAAAGATGACATCACAAATGTCATTGATGACATCACTGATGACATCACATGTGCATTTACTTTTCATGAAAACTCTGTAGGAGGGATTCTTATAATGTTGACCAAAAAGTGTCAAGGATCATTTGAATAAATATCATGAGCTAATTAGTGCATTAAGCAATGCATTGATATAAATAGCATTCTATTATGAAGTTCTATCCAGTATACTAAGGAACCAATGCAGAAACTTAGGCAGTGTGTGCAGCATACATGATGAAGGTGCAATATTCATAATCCTGCCATGTAGAATAATGAAATGATAACTGCTTTCTTATTAGAGTTTTGCGTACTGTGAAACATGTAATAAGTAGCTAATAAAACCCACTTAATACATAATTACATTACTACAGACAAAACACAAAGAGACAACAACACGTACAAATATGAGTATATACAGGGACAGAGAAGTAAGCAAAAAAGCAGAAGTAGTAGCAGAAAGAGTTCATAACCTAACTGATTATCTTTATGCAGAGAAATGATTGCTCTGTTTCAAAGCTGCTACTTACTGTATGTATGTGTATCAATTGATGTCAGTGAACCCTCAGGAAAGGAGTGTGAGTACAATGTATACAAATATGAGCATATACAGGGAAGGTATAGTAATAAAAATAAAACTATGAGAAAGTGCTTATAACTCTAATGATTATCTTCATGCACAGAAAGGATTGCTCTCTATCAAGCATGTGTATTCTGCTATATATATGTTTCATATGATATGACTTGACCCTAAGTCTACAAATATAGTACCTTTTCAATTTTTACTTCCTGACTGTTACTGAAGAAAACTATGTGGCTTAGATATGTCAGTAAAGGAAAAAAAGGGAGAGCCAGCCATGTGATGTCATCAGTGATGTCATCAATGACATTTGTGATGCCATCTTTGATGTCCTAGGTGTTAGTGTTAGCAGTGCACGGTGGCGCGAGTTATGGTTGCTTATCTTACCATAACTGCCGAATTTCAGGGGTTTTTCAGTTTTACTTTGAACCATAACGTCCCTTTAACAAAGTTTTTTTACTGAATTTGATAGGTTTTTAGTAGCGCAACTTAACCATAACGTCCCCTTTAACAAAGTTTTTTCATTGAATTTCATAGGTTTTTATTAGCGCAACTTAACCATAACGTCCCTTTAACAAAGTTTTTTACTGAATTTCATGTTTTTAGTAGCACAACCTAACCATAATATCCCTGACTTTATATACATGTAACATAGAACATACTGAACCCCTAGCTAGTGATTTCGATGTCCGCGGACTACCACCATGCGGACATATCGAAAATCTGAGCGTGTAAATTTAATTAGTGTGCCCCATTTCCCCTTTGAGGTTGGCTCTGAAAAGAGTCGGTTTTTTTGGGTTTTTTTTCAGATACTTGACAGACACCTGTTATTTTGTATTTTTTATTTTTATTTTTCTTACTTTACTCCTAAAATCTTCACATAACCTTCTCCAAAGCAACCCTTACATTCCAAAACAGAATGGCATTTCCCATAAAAGATAAGGAAATGCCATCTTCTTTAAAATAAACAGCATTACTGGAATCAATATTCTCATTATTACAGAAGAACATACCAGCTCTAAGCATGAAGGCACACATGCCTCGGTTGATTATACACCTAGCAATGTTTTGCTGAGGACAAAAAACTGAACTATTGTCCCATATTGCCCTAGGTACTAATCCAGAAAAAATTACTTTGGCATTTGGAAGGATGTTCATTACTGCTTGAACCAAGTGTTCCAAATCTGCCAACAAAGTAGGGGCACTGACATAGCCCAAATGAAAAGCACCATAGTGCAAAACTACCACATGGGGACTGTTCATCCTGCCCATATCTTCACAAACTTGTTCAATTCCCTGTACATTGCAATCAGGCACAGTGCTCCACACCACTTCCACTACTTTAACATCAAAATTCTTTGCAACATGCCTGCATTGAGCATACTGTTGTAAACCATGCAAAAACATATCTCCAAGCACCAACACCCTGACTTTCTCCACTTCTGCCATCTTCACTACACACAGTCTCTTTGAACACAAATCCACAACCTCAACATCTGATTGGCTGATCCCTACAGTCTTCTTTCCATGCTGGATTTGCTGGAAAACCCTGGATGTAGCACGCCCTGTCCGGGAACCGCGTAACTCTTAGACAGCCATTCTACCATTTACACTTCACTCTTTGTGCCATTCCCTCATTGGATACCACTAAGCAGGCACACAATACGGAGAACGTCCTCAGAACACCCCCATTTTGTTTATTTTCGAACATTTCAGGACACCGCGAGTGTTCTTAGAACACATTCAACTTGCCAGCGAACAATACGGACAACGTCTTCAGAACACCCCCATTTTCTTTATGTACGAACATTTCAGGACACCGCGAGTGTTCTTAGAACACTTTCAGCTTGACAACGAACAATACAGACAACGTCTTCAGGACACCCCCTGCAAACATTCCAGGACCCCACGAGTCTTCTTAGAACACTTTCAACTTGACACCGAATCCATTCTGTTTATTTACAAACATTTCAGAACAGCTGTGTTGTCTGCAGAAAAATCGAATACAACAAAAGCATCGAGCACATAAAAAAAACAGAACATTGAACCTATCTCATACTCCCCAAACCTTCCCAAACACTCTTACACACCAAGACACTCCACTAAATACAATTTTTAATCCAAGTTTCACCGCGCTGTCTGCGGTCGTCGGCGAATACAAGATGGCGGGCACCACAAAAAATCTGACGCGCTCCACGCCCCACGTCGTCCAATCAGCGAACACGTCGGATGTCGGCGGACATCGCGCAAGCCGCTCGGACAATCAGGGCACTGTCCGCGGAGCGAACCGGGAAGTCCGTCCGCGAAGCGAACAGAGATATCACTCATTTTTTTGCCTTACATTTTGGTCATTTAAAAAAAAACTACTGGACGGATTTACACCAAATTTGCAAAAGCACGCTTTCAGGACCAAGCTCCCGCTCCTGCCGCAAATTTGGTGTAAATCCGTCCATCGGTTTGGGCTGTAGGCGTGCGCAAAGATTTTTCCCATTATGTCTATGGGAAAAAACAAAAGTTTTGGGACCCCCCCTATAACTTTGCCCTCCCTAGACTAAACCTCTCCAAACTTTGCAAAACAATTTAGAGTGGACCATATACTTTTTTTGCAATGTTTGGTGAGGATTCGTCCAGAGGGAGCGAAGTTATAAGCCACCCAAAAAATGCTCTTCCTATGGAAACACCAACTTAACCATAACTACATGGACGTTACCGCGTCCATGTAATATACTGAAAACACCTTAGTTAAGGTGCAGTTAAGTTGCACAGATTTAATGCAACAAAACCCTTGAAATTCAGAGGGTGTGTGAAGTCATGACCAACTTTACGCGGCGTGTTCCTGATGATATGCCCCATAATGCCACTCTGTATGTCATTGTGAATCCCTTCTCTTACAAAATGAATGTCCTAATGAGCTTTGCAACGGGAACACACCAATTTATGCTGGTCATGACTTCCAACATCCCCTGAATTTCAAGGGTGTTGTTGCGTTACATCTGCCCAACCTAAATGCACCTTAACTAAGGTTTTGATGCTTTTTCCAGTGAATTTCCAGGGTTTTCTTAAAACACCATTTTTTTTACAGGCCACTAGCCATGGCCTTTGGCCGTGTCCACTGTACATTTCCGGCCCTGTTCAGTGAGCACTGCTTTCGGCTGTGCTGGGCCTCTAGCCATGGCCGCTGCACATGTTCCACCTCTCGTTTTGGACCACTCTCTTTTTTTCTAATTTTTTCCAGATAACAGCAGTCATAATAGAAATGTACTACAGAGATGTACTCCAGGTTGAAGCCGAACCATAATACCGAAACCGCGCTTACCGACCTGAAAATTCAAATAGACGCGATAAGCGAAGAAGAATTGCCATATTACTGCTGTTAGATCTATCGGCAGCGTTCAACCTCGTAGACCATGGCAAACTTTACGAGACATTAGCTAAATACTTAATTTTCTCTAATAATGCCACTGTCTGGATCAAATCATTTCTAGCTGAACATACATCCAGAGTTGCCATTGGAAACGATGCAGCAGACCCCATTGCTGTCCCCATCGGAGTACCCCAAGGATCATGTCTCTCCCCCACCCTCTACAATGCCTATACCAAACTTCTATTTTCAGCACTAGACGATATGGGTGTCATCTACATTAACTTTGCAGATGACACCCAGATCCTTATTCCCATTACTGGGAACTACGCCCAAGATACCCAGACCATTAAGAAAATCTATGCCATCATTCAAAAGTGGATGGCTATAAACAGCCTCTGTCTCAATGATGAAAAGACATAGGTTCTCATTGTAGGATCCAAATCTAGAATAGGTTCACTTCATCCAGATTACACAGATATCAAGATCGACGACACTTTGTTCCAGTTCTCAAGCAAGTTAAAATCCTTGGTGTCTATCTAGTTACCAATCTCACCATGAGTAAACATATTTCAGCACTCTCATCCTCCACAGCATACACATCTAAACTCATTGCTCTAAGCCATCAATTCCTTACTCCCTCCAATTGTACAACGCTAGCTAGAGCACTGATATTAACTAAGCTTGACTATTGTAACATCCTATTACTAGGAACCTCAAATACCAACATAAGTAAACTACAACTGTTACAGAATAAAGCCCTTAGAGCGCCACTAGGTATAAAGACATCAGACCACATCTCTAACATCGGGCGAGAAAACCATTGGCTGTCTATCAAAGCCAGAATAATTTTTAAAACGCTATGTTTTGTATATAAATGCCTCACTAACAAAGCCCCCAGCTAACTCAATAATGCTATAAACAAAAAAATGACTAATAGAACACTCAGATCAAACAACAAGGCTCTATTACAAATTCTGTGCTATAAAAGTACCAAAGCAGGAGGGAGTCATTTCAGAGTCCTTGCCCCCACATTATGGAACTCCCTTCCACTCAGAATTAAAAATGAGGATACCATTGTAAGCTTCAAAAAATCGCTGAAAACATGGTTGTTCAACCAATACTGATGGACTAAGATAAACTGTTTTTATCTAGTAAATATAGGCCCACACTATATCTACGAACAATGCAGGACCTCCCTTAAGTTTTCTTTGCTTGCTAATTTTTGTAACTATATTGTTTTTAGCCACTTGGCCAATTGTCATTTTATCTGTATCATTGTGACATTGTATAAGTAAATATTGAGCTGTCTGTAACCTCGCCGTGCTACCTAAGGGTCTGGGCGTGTAACAAATAAAAAGAAATAAAAATAAAAAATAAAAATAGCCGCGGTTATCTGCAGGCATCGGAGAGCCACGTTTATTCGGAAAAATAATGAAAACAATCAATGTTTTCAGGTCCTCCAACTCACTCTCCAGGTACCCCTCTCATCCTGGCATGCACCCCCTCACCTCTAAACACGTTTCCCTCCCCAGTCCTCCCCTATGCCCCCAAACCTCTTTCCATGTGTAGCCGCGGTTATCTCGCCAAATAAATGCATTTATGAGAAAACAGTTGTCATTTTAACTTGGTCCCTGGCACACTCCAACTCCCCAATTTCACATGGCGTCCTCTACTCCCTCCACACCTAAAGCCTGGTGCCATTACATCATTTTATCTCCTTTGAATTGCATTTTTTGCCTTTTTGTTTTCAGGTAGCTGTGGGTATAAACGCAGTTATCTCAAACATCGAAGAAAAAAAATGGCAGCTTTGTCATGTCTGAAATGCCTCTCTGCTGCAAAGCCCCATGGGAGATAGCCTTATAATTTTGGGAGAAGAGGGAATCTCCTTCTCAATCAGATATTTAAAAATACTCGAAGCAATCACCCTAGACCACCTATGTGTTAGAGATGCTTCTTGAAATATATATGTGTGACCCATTAGATTGGGATATTTTAATAGTAGGTAGTAGCTTAACTCCCCCTGTTTTATGTTGTCAAATGAGAAAGATGCACACTATTATGTGGAAAACTGACACAAATATAAAAAGATTGCATGGTCAACAATGGAATTCCCTTATGAAAGATGGGAGATTATATATGCTTAATGGCAATGTGAAGGGGGATATACTGACTATAAACAACTGGCATAGAGACTCAAATCAGTCAAGAATAGACTATGGGCCATATCCATTGAAAGGGTGCATTAATCCCACAAGGGCAGTGGTACGAGAATGACAATGCTCTAACCTGTGCGCATAAGTAAATCTGAATGCTCCACTTATTCATGGATCCAAATGTTCATTTCCAGTCGACACGCAAAGGGAATCGAGCTGCATGAGGAACGCCAACAACACACAAACCAAAAACATAGCTGATGACCAACCTTTGGGCAAACCTCTGTGTTCACCTCTAACACAACATCCAGCACCCCAGCCACTCTTTGTGATGTTCTACCTAAGCAAGGGCTGCACCCTATCTACTCTATGCAAGGTTCCATGTAAGTAACCGCTGCACCCCAGTAACTGTGTGATGTTACATGTAAGCAATGACTGCACCCAAGCTACTCTGTGTGAGGTCCCACGCAAGTAATGGCTGCACCCCAGCTACTCTGCACAAGCTCACTCATATGTAACTGCTGCACCCAGCCACACTGTGCAAGGACCCATGTAAGTAACTGCTGCACCCCAGCTACTCTGTGTGAGGTTCCACATAAGTAATGGATGCACCCCTGCAAACCGTACCCCTACTCCCACTGCACACAAAGTGCTGGCACATACCCTAACTCCACATCAGCCCCCTCAACTGCAGACACCACCCACCAGCCCTCCTGACCTCAGCCAATACCCCAGGCAGCCTTCACACCACTCACCAGTCCCCCTCACCTCCAACACTACCCCAGGCAGCCTCCTCAAGTCCTCATACCCCCCACCAGCCCCCCTCACCTCCAACACTACTCCAGGCAAACCCCTCAATTCCTCACACCACTCACCAGCCCCGCTCACCTCTGACACTACCCCAGGCAGCCCACACACAACCCACCAGTCCCCCTCAATTCCTCCAATACCCCAGGCAGCTCTCAAACCACCCACCAGCACCCCTGATGCCTAATAATACCCCAGACAGCCCTCACACCACCCACCAGCCCCCCTCACCTCTGACACTACCCCAGGCAACCCTCACACCACCCACCATCCCCCTCACCTCAGACACTATCCCAGGCAGTCCCCTCAAGTCCTCACACCTCTCACAATGCCACCTCACCTCCAACACCACTCCAGGCAGCCCCCTCAAGTCCTCACACAACCCACATGCTATCTCACCTCTAACATTACTCCCAGACAGCCCCTCAAGTCCTCACACCACCCACCAGGCCACCTCATCTCTGACACTTCACCAGTCAGACCTCACACCACCCACAATCCCCCCTCACCTCCAACACTAACTCATCCAGGCCCTGCCACCTGACCCCCATACCAGTGCAATATTGAACAACAATCCACCTCAACTCCACTGCCATGCCACCAACAAGACGCGCACTGGCCACATGCACACCGATATACCCACCAACTGGGTGCACTTATGCAGAATCCATGTTTTTAGCTCATTACAGGACACCATGGTACAGCAACAGGACAGCTGCATTTAGCTAGTTACACTACAAGCACTGTTATGCAATGTGATGTATCATTGTGCACATGTGCCATTGTAATTGCCTCAAAGTGCCGTATGTGAATGACCATGGAGGACAGTAGTCCAACCTATCACTGACGGCACAGAGTCACATCTAATGTCAGTGCATATTAGCAAACAACCATCAATGAATCAAGGGACTGAGGCCGGAAAGCACAGCATACAAAGCCACTGCAACTAACATAATTTGACCAGGCATGTTTTGTGGTGTTGTGAAGGAAGTCTGAGAGTGTGTGAGCCAAGTAGATGGATGATGTGTCCTGTCAGAGCACACACTGTGTGGTAGCTGATGTGTGTTGATGGGTGACTTGCATTGTGAGGCACACCCCTCCCCACCAACATGATTGATGAGCGTATGCCACACATCTCCACCGTTTTGCCCCAACCTATGTGAGAGTCACATAACAAATGCATAGCAAAATCAAAGCAAACCACATGCCGCCCATGAACAAAGAGACAAAGAAACAACAATAACTGGGTGAGAGCAGCAGGGCCTAGTGGATTGACTTATCAAGTCCTAAAAGGCAACCCCATTATGTGGGCCCAGATTATGCATACACTCTTTAGGAATGTCATAGAGAGGAGAAATATCCCCTTATCATGGAAATCGGCTATTATTATACCCATTTTTTTAAAAATGGAGATCAGCAGAATCCAAAAAACTACAGACCCATAACTTTATTAGACGTGGAAAGTAAGATCTTTGCCAGTCTAATCTTAAGAAATCTGGAGGACTGGGCCGTAGTAAACAAGATCTTATCAAAACAACATACAGGGTTCCATAAGGCCCATGCACAGTACTAGCCAATTTGCTAAATAGCAGAGAAAGAAGTAAGTCAACAAGGCTGTACTGTGCCTTTATTGATCTGGCAAGTACCTTTGACCTAGTAAATAGAGAGCGGCTGTGGTCTAAGCTTATAATTAGGGGGGCACCGATTCCTCTGATCAACATTCTGGTCTCTCTACACGAAAACAACTCTGTGAGAGTACGACTAAATAAGGAAGGCCATTTGTCAGACCAGATTCCTGCGAGGAGAGGGGGGAGACAGGGATGCATGATTACTCCCCTTCTCTTCCACTTCTATATGGCAGATTTTGGACAGGAAGTTGATATGGTAGGTTTGGGGAGTGTCAAACTTGGTGTAAGGCCTATAAAATGGCTGATGAATGCAGATGGCATTGGACAAAACACTGGTGGGCCTACAATGGTTAGTTACTAAATGCTCTCGATGATTATATGAGGAAGAACGACCTAAAAGTGAACCCGGAAAAGTCAAGAATTGTAATCTTTGGCGATAAGCGAGCTGGCGAAGGTAGATTCCAGTGGAAGGTGGGGGGAGTCCCTATTTTGGTGGTGGAAGAAATTGTATATTTAGGATACACACTGTATGATACCCCTAGAAAAAATCTGACCTGGTTAGAGTTTACAGCAAAGGCAACTCAGCTAACTTCCCAATTACAGGGAATAAGTTCCCAACTGTGTGGCTTTTCACTGCTGCCGGCGGTGAAATTATACACAGCAAAGATCGTACCAGTTCTCTTGTATGGGATAGAGGCCAGACCCACAGCCTGGGCCTTCAACTGGCAGATAATCGAGGGGCAGATATGGAGAAAAGCCTTAGGGTTACCGAAAGGTGTTCCGATGGCAGGTTTGAGATTCGAGTTAGGCCTCAGGTCCTTGAAGTCCCATATGGATTGGAAGTTACTCTTATTATACAGATTGATCATCAACCCATTGAATAACTCGTTATACAAGGAGCTAAGAGGCCACTTCCAATCGGGTCATACGTGGGTGCTACATGATCTGAGGAGGTTTGCAGGCGAGATACTCAGCACTTGTGGGAGTAATGAAGATACTTTGTCAGAAAATCCATTGAAGACTAAAAAAGTGTTATTAACAATGGACTGGATCAGAACGATCAACCAAATGAGTTCTTCGCCCATTACAGCTTCCCTCTCTAAGTGTGATAAGAAATTAGGTTCTCTCCCAAGATATCTGGTAAAACTTCCCGACAAAAAGGTGAGACAGAGTTTTCTCAGAGTGAGATTAAATCTGACTCACACTGGGTCAGTCTTAGCTCGGTGGGGTCTGGCGGAGGAAACCTAAGTCTTAAATCCAGGTTGTAAAGATCCCAAAACTCAAACTATTTAGCATTTGCTGAGGTTTTGTGATGGAACAAGGCTGGCCAGAGAGAGATATGTGTGGTCATTATTTGCATCATCCAACTGGCTCTCTTCTAAGATGTTTTCAGAAAGAATGATAGCGGGACAAGAAACTGCCTTAACAATCAATGTGATTAGAGTATTGTATCATACTGGTTTTATTTTGTCGAAATATTGCTAATTGTATTAGATAGATGTATTTTAAAGAATTTAGATAGGCAAGTTTTGTATTCTGTGAGTTACTGCTTTTATACATGTTGATACTGAATTTGGTGTATGTAGCTTCATTTTCTTTTGTTTGCTTTTCATTTTTTGTGTCTTGTTTCTCTTTTTTCAAATATATTCATTGGTGTATGAATTTTTTTCCATAATTTGGTTATATCACAAATAAAAAATAACGGCCTGATGAATAACGATGAACTGTGTTAACAATATTTACACTATCCAAAACTACTATGTGGAAAGGAGGAAATGTCCAAGGGAAAAACAAATAATAACACATATGACTATTTACATAGGCAGCAGGCTCAATACTCTGTCATTACGTCCTCCACTGCAGATTCCTATTTATCATCCTCCACTTCTGCACCTGTCTGGTCCTCAGCTTTCTGGCCTGCTGAGCTTGGTCCCTGCCCCACACCTGTGCTCGAGGTTAAAGAATTTGGGCTTTAAGTTCTCTTCTTCACTGTCTACTTGTGCTCACTGGGACTAGGTTTTTTTCTACTCAAAGACCTGCGCAAAGTTCTACCTTTTCTTCTGGCCCAGGTTAGGCCTGTGGTGACAGCCTCCTTGGTTCTTAGCCGATTAGACTATTGCAATTCTCTCTTTCTTGCACAGCCTTTATATCTATTCCGTCGATTATAGCTTCTTTAGAATCATGCTGCCCAGATCTGAATAGGCACACCTTATGGTTGGTTCACATATTTCACTGGTTCTCCACTCACTTCACAGGCTACTGCTATTTCAACGAGTGCAGTTTAAATCACTTACCATGGGTCATCAAGCCTTTTATGGCTTGGGAGCGGAAAAATCTGCAGGAAAAATTCTTGCCGTACTTACCGGCCCGGGTGCTTCATTCCAAGGATGCTTTCCTACTATGGTCCCTTGTTACCGCTTTGAGCGGGCTGGGGGCCTACCTATTTCAGTGGCAGCTTCCAAGTTATGGAATTCTATTCCCTTTACTCTCTGTGCCACAAGTAACCATCTTGTCTTCCGGCGTGCACTGAAAATGTACCTGTTCCAATTGTTATGTCTTTCAGCCTCAAAAAACCCTGCTGTATTTCCTTTTTCACGCCAAGATGTCTCGACGAATGTGCACTTTATAAATAATAAATAACATACAATAAATAACATAACTCTTGGAGGTGGGCCATTATCCAGTCCTGGATTGCTTGCAGGCTGTTCTTCACCCTCCTCTCCTCATCCCCCACATCCCTACAAGCCTCCTCCAGGATGTTAACACACCTCTGTGTCCTCCTCTCCACCACCTCAGCCCTTGTCCTGGCAACCCATGCCATCCTTGCCCGCTGCCTCTCCGCCATCAGCTGCATCCTCAAATCCATCCTGATGCATACCAATTGTCTAAAGTGGTGGTGCTCCTCCTGACAGGTGTCCGAACCTAACTGCATTGTTTGCCACCCCTATGTAGCACGGCCCTGTGTTGATTGCCCCTGGGCACTCCTATAGTGCTGCTGTCAGGCCAAGCCTACACTGCGGATGCTGCCCCGCCATCTGGATGTTGCATGATAGGGGGTTACAGTACCAGCACTGTTCTGACGTGCCAGCTGCCCCACTGAATTCTATTCCTGTGTAGGTGCCTCGGCAGACACAAAGACCACCTCTACTGTACTTCTTTGGACTTCCACCTTAGGCAAGGACGTGCTGACCACCAGACTGGGTGGTGTGGGGAGGCCAGGAGCAGAGGGGGCCGTGATGGGAACTGGCAAGGAAGGCCCCCCTGGACGAAGACAGGGACACAGAGGATGCAGTGGAGGAGGGGGCATGTCAATGCATCAGCGCACAGAACCCACCCGAGAGCAGAGCATGTGCCAGCTGGGCCATGGAGATGGACATCCATTTGTGATGATCTGAGAGCAGTCCACGAATCACTCTCACATCATCATGAATGGAGCCCATCCAACATGCAATTCCAGCCAGCATTGCGTGCAAATGCTCAGGGGTGATATCTGTGGCCCCAAAGTCAGACCCGGACTGGATGGAGGCATCCACGATGGTGGTCACAGCTGCATCAGATGGATCAGAGACAGGGGGTTGGTCAGCTCCCTCCATGGTGAAATGCACATCCTCCTGTCCCTATCCCAGTGGTGCAGCCTGAACACCCTCCTGGATGACCCCACCCGACGCTGTGGGCTGGCCTTCATCTTCCTCCTCCTCCTCCACCACCAACTTCATATCCCTGGATGACTCCAGAGAGTCTTCCTCCCTGGATGGCTCCTCTGTCTCTGCATCCTGGGCCAAAGCCACTGAGGAGTCCCCCGCCAAAACAATCTTCTGGGACATACCCCCAGCAGCTCTGCCCAGTGGAACGTGCGCTTCCAGCCAACTCATCCTCGGAAGATGCTGACTCAAATCGTACTGGCCGGGGTGTGCGTTTCTGTCTGGTGGATGTGTCCCTGCCTTTTTGCTCCACAATGATGCCTCCACCCTCTTCACGAGCTGCAGCAAGTATTGAAAATTAGGGGAAAAACGACATCAGTAATAGTCGTCAATGGATGTCTGGCATACACAAAGTACACATGCGAAATCATGCATCATGTTTCATTCATGAACTGACACACACACAATGCACACACATGTATGTGCCCTGGCAAAGTGCATTGAAAATGTTGTATGAGTGTAGTGTGAATGCTCAATCACAGTCATGACCCATGCACATGTGAACAAAGCACATTGTACAGTGCTCAACAACAGATCACCTAAAACAGGCAACACCACCATAGCAATGTCCAACCAATAAAAGAAAGGCATGCAGCCATGGTCATGGGAACAGCACCCGGGTACCTTTCCAAACATACACAGTCATCAATGACCACGTGCAACATGTACCGCCACACATATCTGTGAAAAAATTGCACATGTCAGTTGGCCAACCATACAAACGTTGTATGTACACACACACACTTGTCAAATCAAGTGGAATGATAGGTCACAACCCAGGCCCGGAGGCATCAACGCATGAACCCCACATACACAGGCATCAAAGCACTGTCAGTTGTGCCACACATAGATCTGGAAATCATGTATGTCACTCACATGCCCACAACATAGTGTGTCCTCATCTGCCATGTCCAAGCACTTGCTCCATGCTCACACACTGCATGTGAACAATGACAACAAGCTACGAATGCACAATCTGGCAATCCTCATGCAAATGCCTGCATACAATGTCTAACGCCACAAATGGCTTGCATTGGCATGAGCCAGCAATCAACTGTTTCTCATAACACACACAAGTCACAAACTGGATGTGGCATCTGCATACATGCATGCCACACATTCGCCCTCTAGAGCATTGTACTCACCGGTGGCATCCAGATGACTTTTCCAGGCCAAGATTCGGGAGTGGAGGTCCGGATAGAATCTCTCAAATACACCCAGCTGTATCTGGCTGAACCGGTGACAGCCAGCATGGTACACCTCTATGGTGGGTTCCGTGGAGAGGGCGGCCACCACCTTGATATGGCTAAAGGCTTGAGGTTGTCCCAATGGTTCCAGTCTGTCTCTTTGGGACAGATTGCCACCCACTCTGCATTAATGGCAGCTGTGATGTTGTCCCAGATCCTTTGCCTTGTGTTAGTGCCCAGCTGTGTGGTTGGGTTGAAGAGGGCATTTTAGGCAGCCAGGCCCGGATTCACCAGGATGCCAAGTTTGTTGTTGGTGAAGAAGGCAGCTCTCTGCCTCAACATGGGTGTGCTGCCCTCCCCAGATGATGTGGAATGGCAGCCATGGCACCCCCAAGGCAGTTATATGCTTCCTGGGTTCTAGTTATGTGCTGTGGCGCTTTTGTGGTGTTGGCAGAGATGGAAGTCCTGGCAAGTGCAGAGGAGGTGGTTGCAGGCCCAACACAGGAGTCCAGGCAAGAGTGGGGCACACCAAGACAGTGCAGTTTGCAGGCAGGCAGGCACTCGACCTTGAGCAGGCAGCAGTACTATAGGAGTGACTGAGGCAAAGCAGGGCCAGAGAAGGCAAATGCAGCAGCAGGAAGGCAGGAGGAACAGTGGTGTGCATCTTGTATCTGCAGCAGCTGTAGCAGAATAAAGGCCATTAACAAATAAGGTGTGTCTTGCATGTGCTGACAGTGTGCACCTATGTGGCACGTCTATGCGGCTCACGTGACGGACAACCCTAGTTGTGTGCAAGAGGGTTACGATCCGTATGAGTTATGTATACATATTTTGTATTGCTACGAAATCCTTTCCTTCCAGTACTGCACACCCATTTTTCTTTGTGGGGGTAGCCTCCGCGCAAACCTACATTATTTTGGTGAACTTTTTGAGGCATATGGTGTGTCGCATACAGAATTATTTTGTCTCAGGGTGCCTCTGTGTATCGCATACCACTTATTTTCACTTAACTGAAGCTTTCCGGTAGTGCGTGTGCAATTTTTGTGCTTGGGGTTGTCACTGAGTGTCAAAGACCACTTTTTAATTTTCCGTAAGCTTTCCGGGCATCGCCATGCAATTTCTGTTTTTCCCAGGTTCAACTGCATATCACAACGGTATTTGTTGTCATTTTGGGATACATATGAGCCTTGCTGGACCACACATCTATGTCGCACATCACATGTTAGTTTTCTGTACCCATTTTGCCCAGAACAATAACTTGGTGTGCCTTCCATTCATCCCATACACCTGTGACATGAGTGGAAAGGACATCAAGAGGGAAAGGGGGCAGACGGGGCCCGGGACATGGTGATGAAACATCTGCCCCACCCTAGGAGGTCAGGGACGTGGTGTGGGGACACCTGCCCCAACACTAGGCGGTCTTGGGACGTGGGGTGGAGAGATCTGTGCCAGCCCCAGGAGGACATGGCAGGCCCCAGTCCACAGGTCGCCCAGCACCTGGAGGCCAACATGGTTCTAGCCAGGGCCAGCACCAACACCCCATGCATCTCGTGGCAGTTAGAGGCTCATCCCCAACACACGGCACAGAACACTGGCCCACAGTGGAAGAAGGACTTCACTAATGAGGAGCTCCTGATCCTCATTGACTATGTCACCAATAACCATTGTGACATGTGCCTGTAGACAGGGAGCACAAATATACATGCACAACATATGCTGCATTGGCAGCATGCAACTGACCAGATTAATGCCTTGTGGGTGGAGATGCGCAGAGTGGAACAGGTTGTTAAGCACTGGAATGATCTCACCTGTCGCAGCAAGCACAAGCTCAGTGTCAACCTGGCCTCTGCAATGCCAAACAAAGGGGGTCCAGCAGAGGAGGTGCAGCTGACACTGCATGAAGAGGCCACACGCCAATTCAGTCTTCTTGAACAGGTGCAAAGTGTGAGAGGCCTGGAGAATTGTGAAGAAATATCAGGTGAGTGGCTGTCATTGTGCATCCTGTGTTTTGCCAGTCATGCATCACCCACATAATTTATGTATTGGCACATCTGCCTACATTTGTATGACAGCCCTGGGTGAAGCATGCCATATCTGTGTGACAGTACACATACCGCACAGGGCAATCCTCGGTATATGGGCACCATGAGACACCTGCATGCACTGTTGAGAGCTACATTCTTGTTGCGTGTCACTCTGCACTACTAGTCAGGTGCATGCAAACAAAGTTTAACTTTCACGGAATGTCATGCAGAGTTGCATGTTCCTATGGTTTGCCTTGTCATGATGCAGATCTGATCTGTATGTCAATGCACCTTATTCTGTAGCCAGAGTGAAGTTGCATATGTGCCCACAGACCCCATCCCCAATGCCTCAATTACAGTGACACAGAGAGCCTACTCATTGTGACACCTGCTCCCTCTTACCCTCCCACACCCTGGCCCCATCCCATGGGGCTACTGCCCCCTTCTTGTGGGTCAGTGAACCTTGTTTACATCACTAAATCCACTCTCTGTCTCTCTGCACTTCACAGACCTTGACTAGAAGGCCCACTTTCAGTTGTACCTACTCATGGGCCTTTACCCTTTCCACACCTTCCTGCAGGTTTCCTTGTCTCCAGTTCCCTGTCCGATACCTGTGTAGTGTGCCATGTGTTGACCATGGTGTTGTCCGTGGATATGGATGGATGGCTATTGTCATGTGATGTCATTCACCATTCCAATGTCACATGTGCATTACCCTTCACCTGGAATGTGTGGCAAATTGACAGTTGCATGCCCCTCATTATGCGTTGACCCCACTGTTGAATGTCATTGTGTCCCCTGCTGGCATGGACATGATGGGTAGAGGGGTGGTCACTTGTCAGCAAATGCCATGGATCTGTTGCTTACTGAACAAAGTGTGTCAATGCACAATGTCTGATGCGTGCATGTCCTGCTATTTGTTGTTAGACTGCACCTTGAAGCATATGTGCATTGTTGTCTCTTTGAACATGGATCAATATGTCTTTCTTGTTACATGTACAGGTGAGGATGCACCAGATGCAGAGGAAGCGAAAAGCCACCAGTGGGGGATTGTTGTCATCGGCCGTGAGAACCCACTGGTGCTTCAGACCATCCTGAGTCATGCTGCAGATTCTTCTGACTTTTCTGACTCAGCTGGCGTTGATGCTGAACCTAATGTGCATACCTCAAAGAAGGCAAAGGTGAGTGGCCTGCGCTGATTACGGCTGCAAGGCCACCCGCCCATGATTTGGCTTCAGTTCATGGGACTGATGTCCAAGGGAGCATTGCAGACCTGCAGCCAATGACCGGGGCACCACAGCAATGGGCATGGTGTCTTGCATCTGGCTGTCGTGGGCCCCATCTGTGTAGGCTGGAGAGACAGAGTGGGAGCATCAGATGTTGCATACTGCCCTCTAACATGGGAGCTAGCGTAATGACCTCATCTTTTACATTTAGAGCATGTAACCTTCCTTCCTCACCATGCTGGGGACCCAGTTAAATGATTTGCACTAGCACATCTAAAACACACATGTTCCACTGTTTCCTGTCCCTTAGTCTTATCACTGTTTGGGTCAGGACCCTCTCAAAAGCGCTGACCACTCTCCTTCTGCTTCTTCTTCTTCCCCTTTCCTCCTTCACCCACTATCACAATTTCTGTTGTTGGCACTTTACCCTGCTTCTTAGTCAACTTGACCACACACGCCATTGAATGTGCAACTATTTTGCAACATATATAACCTCATTCAAACTTGACTCATCCTTCAGGCAAAATGCCTCACTTATTTTGTCATTACTATGATGAATCATGCATTTTTCCCTTATATATTTATCCAATTTGTCAATAAATTTGCAGGACAAAGATAAATGGCGAAGAGCAGTAAGATACATCTTCCTGCACTCTAACGCCAACATAATATCGCTCTAGTATCGTGCTGGTCTTTGGATCAAAATGCATATCCAACTTCTGCGAAGTAGCGTCAAATTCATATGATACAGACGCCTCTTCTGATTAATCCAATTCCAGCAAAGTTTCATATATGCGCTGTCCTTCATACCTAGGGAAATGCATTAAAAGTGAAACCTTGTGGTCTGTAAAAATGTATTTGCCACAAGCAGCTCTCATATAATGGAGAACGCCCTTTTTCCCCTCATTATGCATTGGCCCCACTTCAGGACCCCATTTCAGGAGTCCTCCCACATTTATGCCTCGTCCTGGCCCACATAATCTTGACTGGGCTAGGACGAGGCATAAATGTGGGAGGACTCCTGAAATGGCTATTCTGTACTGATATTCCTCGCTCCTTGCACAAATATTTTCTCCCAGCACCCAGTTTAGTCAGGCCAACACACTTCCATTTAATTGATCTTCTTCCACATACCGTTATTGGAGCTCGTGAAATTCCCTCTAGAGTTGCGAACTCTGGGAGCGCTCCTGATTCGCGCACTGCTGTGAAACCTGAGAGCTCCGTAATCCACTGCAATGGTTGTCTTGGTGACCTACGCAAACAAAGATGGCCACTGTGTGTTCGTCACATATAAGGTCCTTTTTTCTTTTGTAAGAGCTCCGCGTTGCACACGGTCGTCTAGCAGCGCATCAACATGATGCAGAGCAGCAGATACACAGTTCACTTGCTTGTTGTGCGGCTAGCGTGACCCGATCACAGCAGAAGAAACTAAGTACGCACCAAAATTGTATACCCTTCCTTACTTGTGTGAAGCTTCTCTCCAACTCTCAACTGACGGAATACCAGAGTAAAGATTCCATCCTACTAACATTCCACACACAATGGATTCTATGGCCAAGGAATGCTCAACACAACACATACATTCAGATGATTTTTGGAGAAGGTTGTATACTGGCCACAATAACACATTAATAATGGCAGTGGTGAGATTCCTTCTCAAGTTAGAACTAGTCGGCTTGAAAGGTAGCAAGCAACGCCTAAATTGGATAGTTTTATTTCTGTGTGCATGTTCAATTGTAATCTCTCTAATAGCATTTTAATGTATGTTTTTGAAGCAAACAAACATTTTAAGTAATTCAACAAATATGCTAATTTTCCTTAACTATTTGTATATGTATTTAAATATTATTTAAATATTAATTAAATGTGTTTTGGCTGTGTAAAGTTTGAACACACCAATACACAACAAATACATCAATAAATAATGTAATGCCTTAAGGGTGCAATATATACCACATCTGCTTTTTACTTAATGAGCATTAGCTAAGTGCCAATCCACTACTTAGAGTATGCACTGTGACAGTATTTACTGTTTAATCAGACTCATCATTTGAAACTACAAAGCACGTGTTGAATTACAATAGCACCTGATGTATTGCTAAATGCATAATAAGTGGGCACATTTCCACGTCTATGTATTTAACAATTTCTAATGTGGTATCTGCATGCATATTTGTTTCTTCTGATTTAGGTAATGCATGCCTCCTTCTCTGGCAAAATGATATTGCAGTCTGGGGCAGACAACATAATTGAGGAAGATATAGGGCCTCATTACATGGTAGGCGGTAAGGGTTAGCGGTCACCGGTAAGGGTACCGGTGACCGGTAACCCTTACCGCCTGATTACGAGGTCCCTTTGCGGGTTGGTACTTTAACGCCTGCTTTTTAGCAGGCGTTAAAAACCAACCCGCAAAGGGACCAGGGTGCTAATTACGGTACCACAATTTGCGGTACCGTAATTAGAACCTTCCCCATTCCCATTATGCCCTATGAGGAAGAAGAACTTCACTAATGAGGAGCTCCTGATCCTCATTGACTATGTCACCAATAACCATTGTGACATGTGCCTGTAGACAGGGAGCACAAATATACATGCACAACATATGCTGCATTGGCAGCATGCAACTGACCAGATTAATGCCTTGTGGGTGTAGATGCGCAGAGTGGAACAGGTTGTTAAGCGCTGGAATGATCTCACCTGTCGCAGCAAGCACAAGCTCAGTGTCAACCTGGCCTCTGCAATGCCAAACAAAGGGGGTCCAGCAGAGGAGGTGCAGCTGACACTGCATGGGGAGGCCACACGCCAATTCAGTCTTCTTGAACAGGTGCAAAGTGTGAGAGGCCTGGAGAATTGTGAAGAAATATCAGGTGAGTGGCTGTCATTGTGCTCTCTGTGTCACTGTAATTGAGGCATTGATGATGGGAAAAGGAAACCTGCAGGAAGGTGTGGAAAGGGTAAAGGCCCATGAGTAGGTACAACTGAAAGTGGGCCTTCTAGTCAAGGTCTGTGAAGTGCATATAAGGTCCTTTTTTCTTTTGTAAGAGCTCCACGTTGCACACGGTCGTCTAGCAGCGCATCAACATGATGCAGAGCAGCAGATACACAGTTCACTTGCTTGTTGTGCGGCTAGTGTGACCCGATCGCAGCAGAAGAAACTAAGTACGCACCAAAATTGTATACCCTTCCTTACTTGTGTGAAGCTTCTCTCCAACTCTCAACTGACGTAATACCAGAGTAAAGATTCCATCCTACTAACATTCCACACACAATGGATTCTATGGCCATGGAATGCTCAACACAACACATACATTCAGATGATTTTTGGAGAAGGCTGCATACTGGCCACAATAACACATTAATAATTGCAGTGGTGAGATTCCTTCTCAAGTTAGAACTAGTCGGCTTGAAAGGTATCAAGCAACGCCTAAAATTGGATAGTTTTATTTCTGTGTGCATGTTCAATTGTAATCTCTCTAATAGCATTTTAATGTATGTTTTTGAAGCAAACAAACATTTTAAGTAATTCAACAAATATGCTAATTTTCCTTAACTATTTGTATATGTATTTAAATATTATTTAAATGTTAATTAAATGTGTTTTGGCTGTGTAAGGTTTGAACACACCAATACACAATAAATACATCAATAAATAATGTAATGCCTTAAGGGTGCAATATATACCACATCTGCTTTTTACTTAATGAGCATTAGCTAAGTGCCAATCCACTACTTAGAGTATACACTGTGACAGTATTTACTGTTTGATCAGACTCATCATTTGAAACTACAAAGCACGTGTTGAATTACAATAGCACCTGATGTATTGCTAAATGCATAATAAGTGGGCACATTTCCACGTCTATGTATTTAACAATTTCTAAGGTGGTATCTGCATGCATATTTGTTTCTTCTGATTTAGGTAATGCATGCCTCCTTCTCTGGCAAAATGATATTGCAGTCTGGGGCAGACAACATAATTGAGGAAGATATAGGGCCTCATTACACGGTAGGCGGTAAGGGTTAGCGGTCACCGGTAAGGGTACCGGTGACCGTTAACCCTTACCGCCTGATTACGAGGTCCCTTTGCGGGTTGGTACTTTAACACCTGCTTTTTAGCAGGCGTTAAAAACCAACCCGCAAAGGGACCAGGGTGCTAATTACGGTACCACAATTTGCGGTACCGTAATTAGCACCTTCCCCATTCCCATTATGCCCTATGAGGAAGAAGAACTTCACTAATGAGGAGCTCCTGATCCTCATTGACGATGTCACCAATAACCATTGTGACATGTGCCTGTAGACAGGGAGCGCAAATATACATGCACAGCATAAGCTGCATTGGCAGCATGCAACTGACCAGATTAATGCCTTGTGGGTGGAGATGCGCAGAGTGGAACAGGTTGTTAAGCACTGGAATGATCTCACCTGTCGCAGCAAGCACAAGCTCAGTGTCAACCTGGCCTCTGCAATGCCAAACAAAGGGGGTCCAGCAGAGGAGGTGCAGCCGACACTGCATGAAGAGGCCACACGCCAATTCAGTCTTCTTGAACAGGTGCAAAGTGTGAGAGGCCTGGAGAATTGTGAAGAAATATCAGGTGAGTGGCTGTCATTGTGCATCCTGTGTTTTGCCAGTCATGCATCACCCACATAATTTATGTATTGGCACATCTGCCTGCATTTGTATGACAGCCCTGGGTGAAGCATGCCATATCTGTGTGACAGTACACATACCGCACAGGGTAATCCTCGGTATATGGGCACCATGAGACACCTGCATGCACTGTTGAGTGCTACATTCTTGTTGCGTGTCACTCTGCACTACTAGTCAGGTGCATGCAAACAAAGTTTAACTTTCACGGAATGTCATGCAGAGTTGCATGTTCCTATGGTTTGCCTTGTCATGATGCAGATCTGATCTGTATGTCAATGCACCTTATTCTGTAGCCAGAGTGAAGTTGCAAATGTGCCCACAGACCCCATCCCCAATGCCTCAATTACAGTGACACAGAGAGCCTACTCATTGTGACACCTGCTCCCTCTTACCCTCCCACACCCTGGCCCCATCCCATGGGCTACTGCCCCCTTCTTGTGGGTCAGTGAACCTTGTTTACATCACTCAATCCACTCTCTGTCTCTCTGCACTTCACAGACATTGACTAGAAGGCCCACTTTCAGTTGTACCTACTCATGGGCCTTTACCCTTTCCACACCTTCCTGCAGGTTTTCTTGTCTCCAGTTCCTTGTCCCATACCTGTGTAGTGTGCCATGTGTTGACCATGGTGTTGTCCGTGGATATGGATGGATGGCTATTGTCATGTGATGTCATTCACCATTCCAATGTCACATGTGCATTACCCTTCACTTGGTATGTGTGGCAAATCGACAGTTGCATGCCCCTCATTATGCGTTGACCCCACTGTTGAATGTCATTGTGTCCCCTGCTGGCATGGACATGATGGGTAGAGGGGTGGTCACTTGTCAGCAAATGCCATGGATCTGTTGCTTACTGAACAAAGTGTGTCAATGCACAATGTCTGATGCGTGCATGTCCTGCTATTTGTTGTTAGACTGCACCTTGAAGCATATGTGCATTGTTGTCTCTTTGAACATGGATCAATATGTCTTTCTTGTTACATGTACAGGTGAGGATGCACCAGATGCAGAGGAAGCGAAAAGCCACCAGTGGGGGATTGTTGTCATCGGCCGTGAGAACCCACTGGTGCTTCAGACCATCCTGAGTCATGCTGCAGATTCTTCTGACTTTTCTGACTCAGCTGGCGTTGATGCTGAACCTAATGTGCATACCTCAAAGAAGGCAAAGGTGAGTGGCCTGCGCTGATTACGGCTGCAAGGCCACCCGCCCATGATTTGGCTTCAGTTCATGGGACTGATGTCCAAGGGAGCATTGCAGACCTGCAGCCAATGACCGGGGCACCACAGCAATGGGCATGGTGTCTTGCATCTGGCTGTCGTGGGCCCCATCTGTGTAGGCTGGAAGGACAGAGTGGGAGCATCAGATGTTGCATACTGCCCTCCAACATGGGAGCTAGCGTAATGACCTCATCTTTTACATTTAGAGCATGTAACCTTCCTTCCTCACCATGCTGGGGACCCAGTTAAATGATTTGCACTAGCACATCTAAAACACACATGTTCCACTGTTTCCTGTCCCTTAGTCTTATCACTGTTTGGGTCAGGACCCTCTCAAAAGCGCTGACCACTCTCCTTCTGCTTCTTCTTCTTCCCCTTTCCTCTTTCACCCACTATCACAATTTCTGTTGTTGGCACTTTACCCTGCTTCTTTGTCAACTTGACCACACACGCCATTGAATGTGCAACTATTTTGCAACATATATAACCTCATTCAAACTTGACTCATCCTTGAGGCAAAATGCCTCACTTACTTTGTCATTACTATGATGAATCATGCATTTGTCCCTTATATATTTATCCAATTTGTCAATAAACTTGCAGGACAAAGATAAATGGCGAAGAGCAGTAAGATACATCTTCCTGCACTCTAACGCCAACATAATATCGCTCTAGTATCGTGCTGGTCTTTGGATCAAAATGCATATCCAACTTCTGCGAAGTAGCGTCAAATTCATATGAGACAGACGCCTCTTCTGATTAATCCAATTCCAGCAAAGTTTCATATATGCGCTGTCCTTCATACCTAGGGAAATGCATTAAAAGTGAAACCTTGTGGTCTGTAAAAATGGTTTTGCCACAATCAGCTCTCATATAATGGAGAAATCCCTTTTTCCCCTCATTATGCATTGGCCCCACTTCAGGACCCCATTTCAGGAGTCCTCCCACATTTATGCCTCGTCCTGGCCCACATAATCTTGACTGGGCCAGGACGAGGCATAAATGTGGGAGGACTCCTGAAATGGCTATTCTGTACTGATATTCCTCGCTCCTTGCACAAATATTTTCTCCCAGCACCCAGTTTAGGCAGGCCAACACACTTCCATTTAATTGATCTTCTTCCACATACCATTAGTGGATCTCGTGAAATTCCCTCTAGAGTTGCAAACTCTGGGAGCGCTCCTGATTCGCGCACTGCTGTGAAACCTGAGAGCTCCGTAATCCACTGCAATGGTTGTCTTAGTGACCAACGCAAACAAAGATGGCCACTGTGTGTTCGTCACATATAAGGTCCTTTTTTCTTTTGTAAGAGCTCTGCGTTGCACACGGTCGTCTAGCAGCGCATCAACATGATGCAGGGCAGCAGATACACAGTTCACTTGCTTGTTGTGCGGCTAGCGTGACCCGATCACAGCAGAAGAAACTAAGTACGCACCAAAATTGTATACCCTTCCTTACTTGTGTGAAGCTTCTCTCCAACTCTCAACTGACGGAATACCAGAGTAAAGATTCCATCCTACTAACATTCCACACACAATGGATTCTATGGCCAAGGAATGCTCAACACAACACATACATTCAGATGATTTTTGGAGAAGGTTGTATACTGGCCACAATAACACATTAATAATGGCAGTGGTGAGATTCCTTCTCAAGTTAGAACTAGTCGGCTTGAAAGGTAGCAAGCAACGCCTAAATTGGATAGTTTTATTTCTGTGTGCATGTTCAATTGTAATCTCTCTAATAGCATTTTAATGTATGTTTTTGAAGCAAACAAACATTTTAAGTAATTCAACAAATATGCTAATTTTCCTTAACTATTTGTATATGTATTTAAATATTATTTAAATATTAATTAAATGTGTTTTGGCTGTGTAAAGTTTGAACACACCAATACACAACAAATACATCAATAAATAATGTAATGCCTTAAGGGTGCAATATATACCACATCTGCTTTTTACTTAATGAGCATTAGCTAAGTGCCAATCCACTACTTAGAGTATGCACTGTGACAGTATTTACTGTTTAATCAGACTCATCATTTGAAACTACAAAGCACATGTTGAATTACAATAGCACCTGATGTATTGCTAAATGCATAATAAGTGGGCACATTTCCACGTCTATGTATTTAACAATTTCTAAGGTGGTATCTGCATGCATATTTGTTTCTTCTGATTTAGGTAATGCATGCCTCCTTCTCTGGCAAAATGATATTGCAGTCTGGGGCAGACAACATAATTGAGGAAGATATAGGGCCTCATTACACGGTAGGCGGTAAGGGTTAGCGGTCACCGGTAAGGGTACCGGTGACCGTTAACCCTTACCGCCTGATTACGAGGTCCCTTTGCGGGTTGGTACTTTAACACCTGCTTTTTAGCAGGCGTTAAAAACCAACCCGCAAAGGGACCAGGGTGCTAATTACGGTACCACAATTTGCGGTACCGTAATTAGCACCTTCCCCATTCCCATTATGCCCTATGAGGAAGAAGAACTTCACTAATGAGGAGCTCCTGATCCTCATTGACGATGTCACCAATAACCATTGTGACATGTGCCTGTAGACAGGGAGCGCAAATATACATGCACAGCATAAGCTGCATTGGCAGCATGCAACTGACCAGATTAATGCCTTGTGGGTGGAGATGCGCAGAGTGGAACAGGTTGTTAAGCACTGGAATGATCTCACCTGTCGCAGCAAGCACAAGCTCAGTGTCAACCTGGCCTCTGCAATGCCAAACAAAGGGGGTCCAGCAGAGGAGGTGCAGCCGACACTGCATGAAGAGGCCACACGCCAATTCAGTCTTCTTGAACAGGTGCAAAGTGTGAGAGGCCTGGAGAATTGTGAAGAAATATCAGGTGAGTGGCTGTCATTGTGCATCCTGTGTTTTGCCAGTCATGCATCACCCACATAATTTATGTATTGGCACATCTGCCTGCATTTGTATGACAGCCCTGGGTGAAGCATGCCATATCTGTGTGACAGTACACATACCGCACAGGGTAATCCTCGGTATATGGGCACCATGAGACACCTGCATGCACTGTTGAGTGCTACATTCTTGTTGCGTGTCACTCTGCACTACTAGTCAGGTGCATGCAAACAAAGTTTAACTTTCACGGAATGTCATGCAGAGTTGCATGTTCCTATGGTTTGCCTTGTCATGATGCAGATCTGATCTGTATGTCAATGCACCTTATTCTGTAGCCAGAGTGAAGTTGCAAATGTGCCCACAGACCCCATCCCCAATGCCTCAATTACAGTGACACAGAGAGCCTACTCATTGTGACACCTGCTCCCTCTTACCCTCCCACACCCTGGCCCCATCCCATGGGCTACTGCCCCCTTCTTGTGGGTCAGTGAACCTTGTTTACATCACTCAATCCACTCTCTGTCTCTCTGCACTTCACAGACATTGACTAGAAGGCCCACTTTCAGTTGTACCTACTCATGGGCCTTTACCCTTTCCACACCTTCCTGCAGGTTTTCTTGTCTCCAGTTCCTTGTCCCATACCTGTGTAGTGTGCCATGTGTTGACCATGGTGTTGTCCGTGGATATGGATGGATGGCTATTGTCATGTGATGTCATTCACCATTCCAATGTCACATGTGCATTACCCTTCACTTGGTATGTGTGGCAAATCGACAGTTGCATGCCCCTCATTATGCGTTGACCCCACTGTTGAATGTCATTGTGTCCCCTGCTGGCATGGACATGATGGGTAGAGGGGTGGTCACTTGTCAGCAAATGCCATGGATCTGTTGCTTACTGAACAAAGTGTGTCAATGCACAATGTCTGATGCGTGCATGTCCTGCTATTTGTTGTTAGACTGCACCTTGAAGCATATGTGCATTGTTGTCTCTTTGAACATGGATCAATATGTCTTTCT
The DNA here is from genome assembly GCF_040938575.1 of Ambystoma mexicanum. Classification (NCBI taxonomy): domain Eukaryota; kingdom Metazoa; phylum Chordata; class Amphibia; order Caudata; family Ambystomatidae; genus Ambystoma; species Ambystoma mexicanum. The sequence goes on along the minus strand of NC_090935.1, from coordinate 215,264,756 downwards.
TGTTACATGTACAGGTGAGGATGCACCAGATGCAGAGGAAGCGAAAAGCCACCAGTGGGGGATTGTTGTCATCGGCCGTGAGAACCCACTGGTGCTTCAGACCATCCTGAGTCATGCTGCAGATTCTTCTGACTTTTCTGACTCAGCTGGCGTTGATGCTGAACCTAATGTGCATACCTCAAAGAAGGCAAAGGTGAGTGGCCTGCGCTGATTACGGCTGCAAGGCCACCCGCCCATGATTTGGCTTCAGTTCATGGGACTGATGTCCAAGGGAGCATTGCAGACCTGCAGCCAATGACCGGGGCACCACAGCAATGGGCATGGTGTCTTGCATCTGGCTGTCGTGGGCCCCATCTGTGTAGGCTGGAAGGACAGAGTGGGAGCATCAGATGTTGCATACTGCCCTCCAACATGGGAGCTAGCGTAATGACCTCATCTTTTACATTTAGAGCATGTAACCTTCCTTCCTCACCATGCTGGGGACCCAGTTAAATGATTTGCACTAGCACATCTAAAACACACATGTTCCACTGTTTCCTGTCCCTTAGTCTTATCACTGTTTGGGTCAGGACCCTCTCAAAAGCGCTGACCACTCTCCTTCTGCTTCTTCTTCTTCCCCTTTCCTCTTTCACCCACTATCACAATTTCTGTTGTTGGCACTTTACCCTGCTTCTTTGTCAACTTGACCACACACGCCATTGAATGTGCAACTATTTTGCAACATATATAACCTCATTCAAACTTGACTCATCCTTGAGGCAAAATGCCTCACTTACTTTGTCATTACTATGATGAATCATGCATTTGTCCCTTATATATTTATCCAATTTGTCAATAAACTTGCAGGACAAAGATAAATGGCGAAGAGCAGTAAGATACATCTTCCTGCACTCTAACGCCAACATAATATCGCTCTAGTATCGTGCTGGTCTTTGGATCAAAATGCATATCCAACTTCTGCGAAGTAGCGTCAAATTCATATGAGACAGACGCCTCTTCTGATTAATCCAATTCCAGCAAAGTTTCATATATGCGCTGTCCTTCATACCTAGGGAAATGCATTAAAAGTGAAACCTTGTGGTCTGTAAAAATGGTTTTGCCACAATCAGCTCTCATATAATGGAGAAATCCCTTTTTCCCCTCATTATGCATTGGCCCCACTTCAGGACCCCATTTCAGGAGTCCTCCCACATTTATGCCTCGTCCTGGCCCACATAATCTTGACTGGGCCAGGACGAGGCATAAATGTGGGAGGACTCCTGAAATGGCTATTCTGTACTGATATTCCTCGCTCCTTGCACAAATATTTTCTCCCAGCACCCAGTTTAGGCAGGCCAACACACTTCCATTTAATTGATCTTCTTCCACATACCATTAGTGGATCTCGTGAAATTCCCTCTAGAGTTGCAAACTCTGGGAGCGCTCCTGATTCGCGCACTGCTGTGAAACCTGAGAGCTCCGTAATCCACTGCAATGGTTGTCTTAGTGACCAACGCAAACAAAGATGGCCACTGTGTGTTCGTCACATATAAGGTCCTTTTTTCTTTTGTAAGAGCTCTGCGTTGCACACGGTCGTCTAGCAGCGCATCAACATGATGCAGGGCAGCAGATACACAGTTCACTTGCTTGTTGTGCGGCTAGCGTGACCCGATCACAGCAGAAGAAACTAAGTACGCACCAAAATTGTATACCCTTCCTTACTTGTGTGAAGCTTCTCTCCAACTCTCAACTGACGGAATACCAGAGTAAAGATTCCATCCTACTAACATTCCACACACAATGGATTCTATGGCCAAGGAATGCTCAACACAACACATACATTCAGATGATTTTTGGAGAAGGTTGTATACTGGCCACAATAACACATTAATAATGGCAGTGGTGAGATTCCTTCTCAAGTTAGAACTAGTCGGCTTGAAAGGTAGCAAGCAACGCCTAAATTGGATAGTTTTATTTCTGTGTGCATGTTCAATTGTAATCTCTCTAATAGCATTTTAATGTATGTTTTTGAAGCAAACAAACATTTTAAGTAATTCAACAAATATGCTAATTTTCCTTAACTATTTGTATATGTATTTAAATATTATTTAAATATTAATTAAATGTGTTTTGGCTGTGTAAAGTTTGAACACACCAATACACAACAAATACATCAATAAATAATGTAATGCCTTAAGGGTGCAATATATACCACATCTGCTTTTTACTTAATGAGCATTAGCTAAGTGCCAATCCACTACTTAGAGTATGCACTGTGACAGTATTTACTGTTTAATCAGACTCATCATTTGAAACTACAAAGCACGTGTTGAATTACAATAGCACCTGATGTATTGCTAAATGCATAATAAGTGGGCACATTTCCACGTCTATGTATTTAACAATTTCTAATGTGGTATCTGCATGCATATTTGTTTCTTCTGATTTAGGTAATGCATGCCTCCTTCTCTGGCAAAATGATATTGCAGTCTGGGGCAGACAACATAATTGAGGAAGATATAGGGCCTCATTACATGGTAGGCGGTAAGGGTTAGCGGTCACCGGTAAGGGTACCGGTGACCGGTAACCCTTACCGCCTGATTACGAGGTCCCTTTGCGGGTTGGTACTTTAACGCCTGCTTTTTAGCAGGCGTTAAAAACCAACCCGCAAAGGGACCAGGGTGCTAATTACGGTACCACAATTTGCGGTACCGTAATTAGAACCTTCCCCATTCCCATTATGCCCTATGAGGAAGAAGAACTTCACTAATGAGGAGCTCCTGATCCTCATTGACTATGTCACCAATAACCATTGTGACATGTGCCTGTAGACAGGGAGCACAAATATACATGCACAACATATGCTGCATTGGCAGCATGCAACTGACCAGATTAATGCCTTGTGGGTGTAGATGCGCAGAGTGGAACAGGTTGTTAAGCGCTGGAATGATCTCACCTGTCGCAGCAAGCACAAGCTCAGTGTCAACCTGGCCTCTGCAATGCCAAACAAAGGGGGTCCAGCAGAGGAGGTGCAGCTGACACTGCATGGGGAGGCCACACGCCAATTCAGTCTTCTTGAACAGGTGCAAAGTGTGAGAGGCCTGGAGAATTGTGAAGAAATATCAGGTGAGTGGCTGTCATTGTGCTCTCTGTGTCACTGTAATTGAGGCATTGATGATGGGAAAAGGAAACCTGCAGGAAGGTGTGGAAAGGGTAAAGGCCCATGAGTAGGTACAACTGAAAGTGGGCCTTCTAGTCAAGGTCTGTGAAGTGCATATAAGGTCCTTTTTTCTTTTGTAAGAGCTCCACGTTGCACACGGTCGTCTAGCAGCGCATCAACATGATGCAGAGCAGCAGATACACAGTTCACTTGCTTGTTGTGCGGCTAGTGTGACCCGATCGCAGCAGAAGAAACTAAGTACGCACCAAAATTGTATACCCTTCCTTACTTGTGTGAAGCTTCTCTCCAACTCTCAACTGACGTAATACCAGAGTAAAGATTCCATCCTACTAACATTCCACACACAATGGATTCTATGGCCATGGAATGCTCAACACAACACATACATTCAGATGATTTTTGGAGAAGGCTGCATACTGGCCACAATAACACATTAATAATTGCAGTGGTGAGATTCCTTCTCAAGTTAGAACTAGTCGGCTTGAAAGGTATCAAGCAACGCCTAAAATTGGATAGTTTTATTTCTGTGTGCATGTTCAATTGTAATCTCTCTAATAGCATTTTAATGTATGTTTTTGAAGCAAACAAACATTTTAAGTAATTCAACAAATATGCTAATTTTCCTTAACTATTTGTATATGTATTTAAATATTATTTAAATGTTAATTAAATGTGTTTTGGCTGTGTAAGGTTTGAACACACCAATACACAATAAATACATCAATAAATAATGTAATGCCTTAAGGGTGCAATATATACCACATCTGCTTTTTACTTAATGAGCATTAGCTAAGTGCCAATCCACTACTTAGAGTATACACTGTGACAGTATTTACTGTTTGATCAGACTCATCATTTGAAACTACAAAGCACGTGTTGAATTACAATAGCACCTGATGTATTGCTAAATACATAATAAGTGGGCACATTTCCACGTCTATGTATTTAACAATTTCTAAGGTGGTATCTGCATGCATATTTGTTTCTTCTGATTTAGGTAATGCATGCCTCCTTCTCTGGCAAAATGATATTGCAGTCTGGGGCAGACAACATAATTGAGGAAGATATAGGGCCTCATTACACGGTAGGCGGTAAGGGTTAGCGGTCACCGGTAAGGGTACCGGTGACCGTTAACCCTTACCGCCTGATTACGAGGTCCCTTTGCGGGTTGGTACTTTAACACCTGCTTTTTAGCAGGCGTTAAAAACCAACCCGCAAAGGGACCAGGGTGCTAATTACGGTACCACAATTTGCGGTACCGTAATTAGCACCTTCCCCATTCCCATTATGCCCTATGAGGAAGAAGAACTTCACTAATGAGGAGCTCCTGATCCTCATTGACGATGTCACCAATAACCATTGTGACATGTGCCTGTAGACAGGGAGCGCAAATATACATGCACAGCATAAGCTGCATTGGCAGCATGCAACTGACCAGATTAATGCCTTGTGGGTGGAGATGCGCAGAGTGGAACAGGTTGTTAAGCACTGGAATGATCTCACCTGTCGCAGCAAGCACAAGCTCAGTGTCAACCTGGCCTCTGCAATGCCAAACAAAGGGGGTCCAGCAGAGGAGGTGCAGCCGACACTGCATGAAGAGGCCACACGCCAATTCAGTCTTCTTGAACAGGTGCAAAGTGTGAGAGGCCTGGAGAATTGTGAAGAAATATCAGGTGAGTGGCTGTCATTGTGCATCCTGTGTTTTGCCAGTCATGCATCACCCACATAATTTATGTATTGGCACATCTGCCTGCATTTGTATGACAGCCCTGGGTGAAGCATGCCATATCTGTGTGACAGTACACATACCGCACAGGGTAATCCTCGGTATATGGGCACCATGAGACACCTGCATGCACTGTTGAGTGCTACATTCTTGTTGCGTGTCACTCTGCACTACTAGTCAGGTGCATGCAAACAAAGTTTAACTTTCACGGAATGTCATGCAGAGTTGCATGTTCCTATGGTTTGCCTTGTCATGATGCAGATCTGATCTGTATGTCAATGCACCTTATTCTGTAGCCAGAGTGAAGTTGCAAATGTGCCCACAGACCCCATCCCCAATGCCTCAATTACAGTGACACAGAGAGCCTACTCATTGTGACACCTGCTCCCTCTTACCCTCCCACACCCTGGCCCCATCCCATGGGCTACTGCCCCCTTCTTGTGGGTCAGTGAACCTTGTTTACATCACTCAATCCACTCTCTGTCTCTCTGCACTTCACAGACATTGACTAGAAGGCCCACTTTCAGTTGTACCTACTCATGGGCCTTTACCCTTTCCACACCTTCCTGCAGGTTTTCTTGTCTCCAGTTCCTTGTCCCATACCTGTGTAGTGTGCCATGTGTTGACCATGGTGTTGTCCGTGGATATGGATGGATGGCTATTGTCATGTGATGTCATTCACCATTCCAATGTCACATGTGCATTACCCTTCACTTGGTATGTGTGGCAAATCGACAGTTGCATGCCCCTCATTATGCGTTGACCCCACTGTTGAATGTCATTGTGTCCCCTGCTGGCATGGACATGATGGGTAGAGGGGTGGTCACTTGTCAGCAAATGCCATGGATCTGTTGCTTACTGAACAAAGTGTGTCAATGCACAATGTCTGATGCGTGCATGTCCTGCTATTTGTTGTTAGACTGCACCTTGAAGCATATGTGCATTGTTGTCTCTTTGAACATGGATCAATATGTCTTTCTTGTTACATGTACAGGTGAGGATGCACCAGATGCAGAGGAAGCGAAAAGCCACCAGTGGGGGATTGTTGTCATCGGCCGTGAGAACCCACTGGTGCTTCAGACCATCCTGAGTCATGCTGCAGATTCTTCTGACTTTTCTGACTCAGCTGGCGTTGATGCTGAACCTAATGTGCATACCTCAAAGAAGGCAAAGGTGAGTGGCCTGCGCTGATTACGGCTGCAAGGCCACCCGCCCATGATTTGGCTTCAGTTCATGGGACTGATGTCCAAGGGAGCATTGCAGACCTGCAGCCAATGACCGGGGCACCACAGCAATGGGCATGGTGTCTTGCATCTGGCTGTCGTGGGCCCCATCTGTGTAGGCTGGAAGGACAGAGTGGGAGCATCAGATGTTGCATACTGCCCTCCAACATGGGAGCTAGCGTAATGACCTCATCTTTTACATTTAGAGCATGTAACCTTCCTTCCTCACCATGCTGGGGACCCAGTTAAATGATTTGCACTAGCACATCTAAAACACACATGTTCCACTGTTTCCTGTCCCTTAGTCTTATCACTGTTTGGGTCAGGACCCTCTCAAAAGCGCTGACCACTCTCCTTCTGCTTCTTCTTCTTCCCCTTTCCTCTTTCACCCACTATCACAATTTCTGTTGTTGGCACTTTACCCTGCTTCTTTGTCAACTTGACCACACACGCCATTGAATGTGCAACTATTTTGCAACATATATAACCTCATTCAAACTTGACTCATCCTTGAGGCAAAATGCCTCACTTACTTTGTCATTACTATGATGAATCATGCATTTGTCCCTTATATATTTATCCAATTTGTCAATAAACTTGCAGGACAAAGATAAATGGCGAAGAGCAGTAAGATACATCTTCCTGCACTCTAACGCCAACATAATATCGCTCTAGTATCGTGCTGGTCTTTGGATCAAAATGCATATCCAACTTCTGCGAAGTAGCGTCAAATTCATATGAGACAGACGCCTCTTCTGATTAATCCAATTCCAGCAAAGTTTCATATATGCGCTGTCCTTCATACCTAGGGAAATGCATTAAAAGTGAAACCTTGTGGTCTGTAAAAATGGTTTTGCCACAATCAGCTCTCATATAATGGAGAAATCCCTTTTTCCCCTCATTATGCATTGGCCCCACTTCAGGACCCCATTTCAGGAGTCCTCCCACATTTATGCCTCGTCCTGGCCCACATAATCTTGACTGGGCCAGGACGAGGCATAAATGTGGGAGGACTCCTGAAATGGCTATTCTGTACTGATATTCCTCGCTCCTTGCACAAATATTTTCTCCCAGCACCCAGTTTAGGCAGGCCAACACACTTCCATTTAATTGATCTTCTTCCACATACCATTAGTGGATCTCGTGAAATTCCCTCTAGAGTTGCAAACTCTGGGAGCGCTCCTGATTCGCGCACTGCTGTGAAACCTGAGAGCTCCGTAATCCACTGCAATGGTTGTCTTAGTGACCAACGCAAACAAAGATGGCCACTGTGTGTTCGTCACATATAAGGTCCTTTTTTCTTTTGTAAGAGCTCTGCGTTGCACACGGTCGTCTAGCAGCGCATCAACATGATGCAGGGCAGCAGATACACAGTTCACTTGCTTGTTGTGCGGCTAGCGTGACCCGATCACAGCAGAAGAAACTAAGTACGCACCAAAATTGTATACCCTTCCTTACTTGTGTGAAGCTTCTCTCCAACTCTCAACTGACGGAATACCAGAGTAAAGATTCCATCCTACTAACATTCCACACACAATGGATTCTATGGCCATGGAATGCTCAACACAACACATACATTCAGATGATTTTTGGAGAAGGCTGTATACTGGCCACAATAACACATTAATAATGGCAGTGGTGAGATTCCTTCTCAAGTTAGAACTAGTCGGCTTGAAAGGTAGCAAGCAACGCCTAAAATTGGATAGTTTTATTTCTGTGTGCATGTTCAATTGTAATCTCTCTAATAGCATTTTAATGTATGTTTTTGAAGCAAACAAACATTTTAACTAATTCAACAAATATGCTAATTTTCCTTAACTATTTGTATATGTATTTAAATATTATTTAAATGTTATTTAAATGTGTTTTGGCTGTGTAAGGTTTGAACACACCAATACACAATAAATACATCAATAAAAAATGTAATGCCTTAAGGGTGCAATATATACCACATCTGCTTTTTACTTAATGAGCATTAGCTAAGTGCCAATCCACTACTTAGAGTATGCACTGTGACAGTATTTACTGTTTGATCAGACTCATCATTTGAAACTACAAAGCACGTGTTGAATTACAATAGCACCTGATGTATTGCTAAATGCATAATAAGTGGGCACATTTCCACGTCTATGTATTTAACAATTTCTAAGGTGGTATCTGCATGCATATTTGTTTCTTCTGATTTAGGTAATGCATGCCTCCTTCTCTGGCAAAATGATATTGCAGTCTGGGGCAGACAACATAATTGAGGAAGATATAGGGCCTCATTACACGGTAGGCGGTAAGGGTTAACGGTCACCGGTAAGGGTACCGGTGACCGTTAACCCTTACCGCCTGATTACGAGGTCCCTTTGCGGGTTGGTACTTTAACGCCTGCTTTAGCAGGCGTTAAAAACCAACCCGCAAAGGAACCAGGGTGCTAATTACGGTACCACAATTTGCGGTACCGTAATTAGCACCTTCCTCATTCCCATTATGCCCTGAGGGGCAAAAATGGGAATGGGGAAGGGCAATGGGGGAAGGGGGAATAACCGCCCCGCCAACCTTAGAATAGGGCGGTAATTCCGCTTTCCTCCAAGGCAGTGCCGGTATTTTACCAGCATGGACCAAGGTGCTAATAGCACCTTGGTCCTCCGCCTACCGTGTAATGAGGCCCATATTCATGAGAGATGGTTGTACTGTTAAGTATAACGATGACAGACTTCAAAAACAGGACTATACCCCATATGGCATGCTTTCCTCATATTTTCCCCGAACACAATGAAATCTACATAAACTAATTGCATGTGTAAATTCAAGCCATGATGCTTCTAGGCTGTGATTACATAGGCAAACATAGAGGGAACTGTGCTCATTCCATAAAGATATATAACAATCTGGAAGTGTGCAGACGGTCTGGCTACAAAGTGAGGCTCAATAGTATGGGCAACGCTGATAATTTGCATACTCAATCACAGTACTCTGAGTGCAAGGCACCAGAGCTAACCTGCTCAAATAACTGTTCTTAAGTCTGAACTGTCAAGTTACGTCTCCACATAACTTGACAGATGACACACAATCTCAAAACAGACTCTAAGACTTACGTTTGAGAAATGTACATCTCTGAGTGAATCAAGCAACACTTTGATCAATTCTAATCTCATTGCCTGGCCATCCAGAATATCTATAAACCTAAGTTCACTAGCTTTTGATTTGGAGTGGCAATCACTTTAGAAATGAACCGTTCTCATTAGTTAACAGTAGACATCAGGATAAAATACTGAGGCGCTCATGTTCCATGAGCATGCAGCGTAAATGAATGGTGTACAAGCCTTAGATAAGGCTTTTACACCATTCATTTACGTTACGGCTCATATTCAATCATTTGCATGAGGGGGTGGGGGGTGGAACACAACATGCATTTCTGCCACCTCTTCCCTCTCTGCCATACAAATACTCCAGCATCTGTGCGGGCATGGATTTTCATGCCAGGGCAGATGCTGGTGATCCCTATGAAGTCCCCCTCCTTGATGCACCAACATGCCAGGCAGTGTTTACTCACTTTGCACTGCAGAGTGCATATGTGAAGGGCAAAAGGCAGCGTACTTGCGTGTACGCTGCCTTGTGTCCTTTGCGTTTGCAACCCACAGTGCAAATGATGAACATTTGGTGGCGGGGAGCCGCTTACGTCACAGCGTAAACGTAACGGCTCCCCATTATTAAATTACTCATTTGACCAACATGAGCCCCTGATTGTTTTACTTGCAGTAATTCCATCATAACCTCTGGACCAGTACATACATTATAGCAGGGGAGTTGCTAGGTCTGGAAAAGATCCGGGGCTAAGCTGATGTCGGAACGGTTGGGACTGGGGGCTAGCTAGTCTTTTGGCTGTAGCTCCTGAGATTCTATCCGGGGCTACAACCAAAAGATCAGGGGCTATAGCCCCCTTAGCCCCCCCCTAGCAACGCCCCTGCATTATAGCCTATGCTAGAAATTAGCCTACTTGTTAGGACTCTTTTCACATCTGCATCTTTCACTCTTCCACACATACTTTTCATCATAATGCATCATGTTGAAAGTTATCTGGTGATACTCCAGAGATTCACATTTCCAATACTGCCAATGGTGCCCACATCACCTTTACTCCCGAAAGCCTGAAACACTTTCCTTTTACAGGATTTAACTACATGAGATCAACAAAAATAATCACTCGTTTGCCTCCGACTAGTCTGTCACAATTCATCTTCTGTACCTCCTGCATTCTCAAATGTACAAACGCTAAAATGACATTGGATACCATGAACAAGGAAACATTCCTTAGGTTGCAATTGGAGGCCCTTGCTTCTGCTCTGGACCCCAGGGACTATATTACTTTCTGGAAACTGGTGCCAGGTGGTGTAGTACCAGGGTAAGTAGAGAACCAGTGTACTGTAACTGCTGGGAAGTGGTTGGTACATTTTTCGGGTTTATACATTGGTGGGGGGATACAGATATGCTGAGTGATTTCAGTATGCCGTGAAGGTGGGAAGAGAGTGGGTTTACGTTTAGCATTGAAGATGTGAAAAACCCATAAACTCAGAGAAGGCAGGGGAGGCGGCTGGCCCTCATAAAGTGCCAATTGAGATTTATAAATAGGGGCCAATCATTTGGACCCCAACACTTTGTAAATTATTCAAATCACACGTTACAACCACTCTGTCCAACGCTCATGGTGTCTCGCAGAAATAGTGCCAATTTATAAAAAGGGAAGGAAGGAGTGCCTGCCAAATTATCATCCAATCTCACTGCTGGACAGTTCAGGCAAGGTCTTTGCGAAGGTGATATTGGGATAAATTCAGACCTGTATAATTGAAAATGAGATCATAAGCACGCTTGAGGCAGGTTTCCATAGTGGAAATGGCATAGTGGACCAGAGTTTCAAAATGTTTAATATCATTCAAAAATATACCGTTCTGAGGAAAATGAAATTGTGTGCCACTTTCGTGGACCTCTAGACTGGATTTTGACTTTGTACCAAAGAATTTACTTTGATCAGTATAAGAAAAAAGGAGTATGCCCCAAATCCTAATCTCCACCATCCAAACGCTCTATAAGGACAACAAGGCAGTCAAAAGAATGGGCTTGAGCGTAGAGGTCATCAACCAGCAAGAATGTCACAAAAGGTGTCAGGCAGGGATGTGTCTTGGCCCCACTTTGATTCTGTGTATGTATAGAGGAGGTCATAGAACTGTTGCTTGCATAAGGAAAAGACCCTACTAGGCTGGGCAATAGGAAATATCCAGATTTTTTCTTCGCATCAATGCAGTGATCCTGTCATTATCATCCTTCACAAGAAAATGCGAGGAATTAAAGCTAAGCTTAAATACGGATACAATCAAAACGATGGTGTTCAAACCCAACTTTGGTAAACATCGAAGGTCGATGTTAGAGTGGAGGCCATGCCATTGAAACAAGTAAAGTCGTATGACTACCTTGTAACACGATTCAATGAGGTATTGGACAAGCCAACTAGCCAAATCTGTGGTAACTTTGGAAAAATATAGTGGTGGTGCACATGTTTTTTACAAGCATGGTGATAAGTGCCATTTCCCTGGTTTTGGACTTATATAGGTAACAGGCCACAGCAGTCACTCTCTATGGGGCAGAGCTCTGGGGGTATATGGATTTAAAACCATTGACTGAGGTAGAAAATACATTATTTAAGAGCCTGTTATGGCTCCCCCAGAGTATGCCAGATTCTTTGTTAAATCTTGAAATTGATATATGCCCCACATATACGATTGCTGTATCAAAAACTAGTTTTGCTATGGTTATGGTTTACCCCAGAACTTGCAATATTCAAGGATGATTTGGTACATTTGTTGAACCTCGAGGGGCCTAGGAGCCTGCCATGGATGGCACATGTCAGGAAGTGCCTCGCGATCTATGTGAACAGGGTGCTTGGCTGGACCCATGACAATTGACAAGGCAAAGTCTAAAAGTATTAAAAGAAAACAGTTTGATGAAATATATAGAGAGTGCATGATGGCTGCCTGTAGGAATTTGAAGCTGTCTCCCGACTTTGACTTTGAAAAATATATGGATTTAATGAACCCACTGTATGCCTGTGCATTACCTATTGAAGGTGGCAACGTTTTCTATGTCATGGGGCAATAGAATTTGGGCAAATGCCCTTTATGCAACAACTGTGACGAGAATGTCACCCACTTGTTTTTCTGCTTTAACCGAGGACTGAGATTATTATATTTTAAACAACTTTATATCTCCTCGGAGATCCAAACTGTAAGTGAGGTCCCGGATTTATCTAAAAACTCTGACGACCCAGAAAGGGTTTATCAAGTGGCTGAATATATACATGGTGCTTGGCTTTTGAGGTCCAAAAATACTTTAAGGGGCACATTGACCCCCATTTAGGAGGAGGTAGGCTTTTTTTTTATCATATCATGTTGACCTTAACTTTGAGTGCTGCAAGCATTTTTCTTTCCTCTCCCGCAATTGTTATTATCTGCTTTATTATTATACCATGCTGATCTTTTTATTTAGAGCTGCAAGCATCGTTTTTCCTCTCCCTCTATTATAATGACAAACCTGTTTTAGCGTCTGGATGAATGTGGTGCACCTTATGTAAATTACTTTATTTTGTCTTAATAGCGTTTAAATACATCTTTCATTGTTGTTAATGTGATGGAATGTAAAGTTTTTGTGATGTTCTTTTATGGCTCTGAGCCGAATAAAGGTTTGATTGATTGATTGATTGATTGGATAGCATGTCCATGCCAGCTTCATTATCATTGGGACCATTCAGTTTCCAGAGTACTTTGTCTATCTTGTGTCCCACTTCTCTACACAGTTTCATGAATTCCACCTTATGGTCATTCTTAACTGGTAGCATCAAAAAGTAGCACTTCCTATGTTAAATGCTGCCACGCCAGTGGAGGCACTCACTAGGCAAGATAGACTGCAGCCATTCCATTGTTGCACAAAGCACTCAAGGAATTATTTGTGTTTTGAAGTCATTCTAAATTAACACTGATTGTCATTGAAACTGGTGAACACATATTTCATAATCTTTCTAAACCATTATCACTCTATCACCCCTCCTTTTCATGTGCCAACTATGGTAAAGCATTCTGAGGCCAAAGCTGAACAGTGTCTGTCCCAATGTCTTGCATGCTGGCAAAGAAGCTCAAACCTCATTATTTTCACTCTTTTCATTTTTGATTGTGTAAGCTGTATTACAACATAACTGTAGTTGTGTTGCAAGTTATATATCATATATTTAAGTTTGAAATCCAAAGCAGATCAATGGCAGTGTTGTACTCATGAAGAATTTCTTTTGACATATTTTTGGGAGATTTGCCAGTGACATTGTGGTAAAAGGTTGACATACAACTGCTTGCCTGACCATCTCCATGCATGTATTGTGAAAGCACGTCGGGCACATTTTCGTGTGCTCTGGTACCTTTTGTGGCATTATCTGCTATAGGTGTGCTTTTGAAAATGCAATACTCTTAGCCATATGTCTGAGCAATCAGCTTCTGTTGGAATTGCACACGTGACAGGGTTTGCACTGAACCCGAAGATATCGTTGTGAGGTTAACTTTCCAATTTAATAGACACTTTCACCGATAACAACATGTTGAAGGCAAGTCCCCAAATGCTCACACCAGAGAGAATACAACCCTCTAGGCCCAAGTCAATCTTGTAAGGATAACACGTTTTAATCTCACACGCAGATGGGAGCACCAGCAAAAAAACTCTGCTGCTAAGAACGTTCTGCCGAAAAGTAGTACAAGCAGAATCTTATGAATGAAAATGTTGTCATGAATGGTGCAATACATACAGTAAAAACCTGTGTGGCTGGTTGGTGTGCTCCTATACATGATCCGCCTGCTCCATAAGAGATGCCAGGTCATTGGTTCCAGCAGAGTCTCTCCTTCTTCCATCACGTGGGTGCTGCAGTGATCATCTTCTTCTCATGCTGAAGGTCAAAGAACAAATTAATTTCACTCCTACCATAATGCCACTTTATAAGTATACTGTGCACTTGGCAGGCCTTAAGACGGCACAGAGAAGGTTCTGGGGCACTCTAACCTTCACAAACACGTTTCACTCACTCCCTTCTGCGCCATCCAGCTCCAAGGTCTCCACCCTCATTTTGAACTATAATGTATCCTTCCCAGCACCCTGCAATACAAATCACACGATTGTTGCTCAACAATGTGCCCTGTCCGTCCTATTCGAACATATCACTTGGTTTTGTTGGTCAAAGGGCACATGGTCTAAACTGTTAAAGCGTAATGAGGATGAATATGATAGTTTCACTAAATAATTCTTTGTTCAATTATTCATTATCTCTTTAAGAACTGCCATAGCGGGCTATATGAAATGTTGGACATACATATAACAGAACAACACACAATTAAGACAGTTTCATCAGTTTAAAATTCATCATAGAGTTCATACATATAAACAGTCATAAAGTGCAATGTGAAAATGTGCAATGGTTCTAACCATGTATTCCACCACAATCTGACCCTGCGTGTGTGTGTGTGTGTGATGCAATGCTAATACATACAATTATACAAAGCACATTATATAGAAAACCCTAGACCCAGATTCTAAATGTATAAAACTATTTTTCCATTGATGTGGAAACAACCATCATCACAAATGGAACACAACCAAAAAGTCGTGGAATTCAGGGATATTAAGGTTTAGTCAGTTATATGGGCTATAACTCGTGGTTGCCTCAGGATAGGGCGGGTCATGCTTTGGCCAGTATGTGTGGTAGTTGGGGGTGTGGGATGTCCTCATGGGAGCTGGGGATGGCTGGAGATTTCCCTCATCTTGCAATTTGTGCCTAGTGCATGCAATGCAGCATTCGGCATGCAGGCTTTACCTTCTACCTATGGTTCTTGTGCCCTGCTCTACATTATGTCGGTTGATTATATTTGATTATATTGAAGTGGGGTCCTCTGTATTGGGTGGGTGTTCCTTTCACCATCCCCCTTCTACCCCCTCGCCCATCATTGTACTTTGAATGCATCTCGCCTCACTTGTAAGTGATTTCAATCCGGCACCCACCCAAGTCAACGCCTAGCATGTAGTGCACAACTGAAATCCTTTTTTTATTTTTGTCTAAAAGTTCATTATTCTGAACGATATACCACTCATATCACGCCCTTCTCCTGGAACCCGCCCCGGTCACACTGAACCAGGAATCAGGCTGGTTTGCAAAGGTAAATATGTATTTATGTATTTAAAATGTAATCACAATATGTCTTAAGAGGTACACAACAATCACCAATGGGGTGAGGTAACACTGAATAATCTCTTTAATACACAAGGAGTAAGTAGTGAGCAGAACAATTCAGCACAGAAATACTTTTGTGTGGGTTCAGATCAGATAGCAATTTGGTTAGAGGTTCCCCCTGCACACCCCTCAACCCCCAATAGGCAATGTAAAGAGATAGCAGGAGAGAGCAGGTATTCAGGAATGGCAGAATTCAAGAGAATATCAATCCTACTTTCCACCTTTCAAACACAAGAGAAAACGGAATTGACTGTCAAGCTGTCAGAATGGCTTTTAAAGTTATCTTTAGGATGGACTGGGCAAAAACACCAAATATGGTCAAAATTGCTGAAATTGTTATACATTCTTATGGGAGCCACTTTGGATAGTTGCACAAAAACACAAGCAATGATTGAATCCCAAGGAAACATTTGAAATCTTAAAATTCAAGTCAGAAGCAATTAAAAGCTGTTTTACATGTGTAAAAATTTCCCAAAACGAAAATTCGTGGCAAACTTTTCACTGCGCGATATTCGCAATAACAGGAGAATCTCATTGATTTGGAATGCGATGGATAAGCTGTGGATGTTAGCTACAAGCAGAAGATGAAACATAGGCTTCATTACACGGACGGCGGTGGACCAAGGTGCTATTAGCACCTTGGACCATGCCGGTAAAATACCGGCACCGCCTTGGTGGAAAGGGGAATTACCGCCCTATTCCAAGGTTGGTGGGGTGGTAATTCCCCCTTCCCCCATTGCCCTTCCCCATTCCCATTTTTGCCCCATAGGGCATAATGGGAATAGGGAAGGTGCTAATTACGGCACCGCAAATTGCGGTACCGTAATTAGCTCCCTGGTCCCTTTGCGGGTTGGTTTTTAACGCCTGCAGAAAGTAGGCGTTAAATTCTCCAGCCCGCAAAGGGACCTCATAGTAAGGTGGTAAGGGTTAACGGTCACTGGTACCATTAACGGTGACCGTTAACCCTTACCACCGTCCGTGTAATGAGGCCCTTAGTTTCTATCACGAAAACTGAGGAAGTTAAAGACGTTTTAGTGGAGGCGCAAGAATGGAAAACAGGAGCACACTTTTAAAAATGACAAATGGGTTGCTTACACTAGAGGATGACTATGAATACCACACAGGAACACAGTCACTTGATCAGGGTGACTGCCTGCTAAGGAAACTCGCCTTCTTCAGAAGAGAAAAGGATCAGCGCAAAGATAGTTTTAACAGTACTAGTTCTGGAGGAAAGATAGGATGGTTTGGAGAGAGGGTTCAGACAATGCACAGATGATCCTAACAATACAGGGTCTGAATACAAGATAGGATGGGTCTAAAATAGGACTAAGACTATGCAAAGTACATATGCTAGTGACATAATTCTTCCTATTTATACTCACTGGATAAGTTTTTAAATGGGACCGTCAGTTCTGGTCAGGGAATTGGATCTGGTTTAGGAAAGACAGCTTGGCACATCGGACTGGGCAGTCTCAGCAAGGCGCTCTGGTCACAGTACAGGACAGGACTGGACTGGATCTGCAAGGTGCTCTGGTCACAGCATGGCACAAGACTGGATTGGATCTGCCCTTCTTGGTTCTGAGGATATTTATTTCAGTAGGCACGCAGTAACAGCACAGCCCGGCTGTATTATGATGCTTCCCCTTAGGCTTGTGGGGTTCTGTTCTGGAATTTGAGGCCTAGCTGAGAATGGTTCAGCTATGCAATAGGCCTTTTGCTTTGCCAAGTTTCTGGAGTCTGGAGCAAGGAAGATGTAGAGTTCAGCAGCAGGGTGCTCCGCCAGCATCAGGATGGTAAGTGAATCTGTCTGTCCTTATGAGTGGTGAGCTGTCTCTATTTATGCTATGACATGACATCATAAAGGGGTGTGTGGGCTGGTATAGCCTAAGCATGGCCCTTTGAAAGGTGATTGGGTCAGAGTCTACTCTCTGCCTTGATAAGAGGAGAGAAACAGAGTGTCATCTTTTTGGTGCAGTTTTATGAGGCTGAGAATCCACCCCTAGCCCCTGGAACACAAAATCTACTTTTGGCAAAATACATATTTCTACATGTGCAACCTCTATCAAAATCACATATACTGATTACATATTTTACATAGCAGCTACTCCTCAAAATCCCGTAGCTGTGGGGTCTTGTCTCCGCTTTTCACAGAATTTTGCCCTTTTCACTAGGAGCAAAATGTCCAATTTTTAAGCAATTTTCTACAAGTGTGCTTGTTTAACATGGGAATAAGTGTTTAAAGTTTCACAAGTCTAGCGGAAATACATTTTGCGTAAAATCACATTTCTTGCCATTGCTGTCCAGTACATGTCACACAGTTCTGGCGCCTCTTTATCCGTACAGCCAGAAATTGCATTAACCACTTTGTTATTTTTATATTTTTCACAATTTTGACTAGTAAGTTATCAGTCTTTTTAAAAATATGTTCTTTGTCCATGATAAGCAACAAATGGTTGTTAGGCTCCACACCTTGGTCTCTCCCTGGAAGCCCAGGAGCCATCCCCCATGTTTGTTCCTTGCAGAGGCCATTTACGACTGTCTTCACACTTCGAATTTCCTGAGCTGCAGCTTGTCATTGTTCCTTTTGCCTCTGTACACCAAGTTCTTTCCACCCTGTAATTAACACTTCTCTGTGCTTTCCTGCTGGGGGGAAAGACCTCCCTTCTGTGAGAAAAACCTGTTATTCAAGTTCTGCAGCTTCAGCCATGTTTCAATTAATTGTTAAATTCTGTGGCATTTTCCTTAGCACAAAATAAATGCGTTGTATCAAATACAGCTAGAATTCTCATTCAAGATTTTAAACCATGGGATCAAACAATTACAATATGGGTTACTATCAGAATGGGTTACTATCAGTAACAGGCCTCTTAGATTGCAAACATTTGATTTTCAGTTTATACATGTTAAAGTTCAATCAGGCAGGCCCCTGACAGCTGTCATCACAGTAGCCCTCTGCTGCAGAGAGATTTTTGACAGATCCACAGACAGGCCACTTTTGCTGTGAAAATCTCTCTATGCTTTCAGCCTTTCAGGACCTTGTAAATTCACAATGATTTCATAACTAAGTGAATTGTAGCACCCAGTAAGAATTTGGAATTTTTTGAAAGGTGTTTTGTACCGGCATTCTGAAGTTTCAGCAGCAGAGAAAAAGAGATTTAAAGCAATCTTGGAGTTTCATTTAGCAAAGCACTTATTTTTCCTTCTGCACTCCACAACAACTGTTGTGGAGCCCAGTGACACATTTCAGTAGTGAGAGCTCTGTTCCACCACCGACAACATGCGTGGCATAACAGAGTGATGCAGCATAGCAATGCAAAAGTGAGTAAATACATCCCAATGCGCCCCCCCTCCCGACTTGAGTTTGGCTGCCCGTCAAGGGGAAGTCGGGAGATTGGGATGTTCTTTTTTTTTTTTGGTCCAGGTGGCGAAAGTCATCTGCTTCTCCCGTCAGTGCTAAATTGGCACCCTCTCCTCACCGGTTCTGGTTGGGAGTATGGAACAGCACTCCGGGCTCCTTGGGTCTTTCCTCCCGGTCCCCGAGTGGTCCTCCTTGGTAATTAGAATTTCTTAGTTCCAATGCTAGGAGACAGAACATAGCAAGGTTATGGACATTGCCCCACTACTACTCCACGAGGGTGTAGTGTGGCAGATGCATACATTGACTACAATTTACAATATTCCCCGCCTGTATTTACTAATGGTTTTAACAGATGGATTCTTCTAGGGTTCCAAATGTTCCCCTTTGGGTTTCCGGTTGGCTCCTCTATTTATCGGCAAGTATGCCTGGGATGGCAACTCTTCAGCTGGTTTATGTGGACCCACTTATCTTCCCCTTCTGCCAAACTGCCCTTGGGGATACGGATTCTGTAGGCGACTGGTGAGATTCTGTCCACAATTTCAAAAGGACCCCGCCAACTTGGGAGGAATTTATGCTCTTTGGCTTGGTTCCTTTGGAAATTGTACAAGTAGACCCGGTCTCCTACTCGATATTCTTTTCTAGTTGTCTTAAGATCATAGTGGGTCTTCATACTGTCTGCAGATCTTTCTAGATTCTGCTGAGCATAGGCAAATGCCGGTTGAAGGTGTTTTCTCAGATTCTCAACATACTCATGAGTTGTGGAGGCATTTATCAAAGTCTGCTCTTGGGTTCTATAGAGCAGATGCTGGGGTAGCACCATCCTTCATCCAGTCATCAGCGCAAATGGAGACATTTTTGTTGCAGAAGAGGGGTAGATCTGATGGCCATCAGGACAAGGGGTAATCGAATGTCCCAACTAGGCCCAGAATATGCCACAAACTTTTTTAACATGCTCACAATAGTTTTGTTATATCTCTCAATTCCACCACTATAGGATTTCCGCTAGGCAATGTGTAGTTTCCTTTTGACCCCAAGTATCTCCCACATCTTTGTCATCACTTTGATAGTGAAGTGACTACCTCGGTCTGACTCAATCCTTTGTGGTAGTCCAAAACGTGAGAAGATGTGATTGATCATCAGGGCAGATGCTGTTTTTGCCTTGCAATTTGGGGCCGGGAGACATTCCACCCATTTAGTGAAATAGGCATTGGGGCAGTTGATGACGTTGGGGGGTGTGGGCTCTTCTCATGGGATCGCGGGCATGGCTCGAGATTTCCCTCATCTCGCGATTTGGGCTAGTGCATTCAATGCCACATTCACCAGGCATGCCTTACCTTCTACCTATGATTCTTGCGCCCTGCTCTACACCTTGTGGGTTGATTATATTTGATTATATTGAAGTTCAGTCCTCTGTATTGAAAGGTGGTCCTTTCACTGTCCCCCCTAACCCTTGGCCCATCATAGTGCCTCAAATGCATCTCGCCTCACTCTATAATAATTAGGGGGTGGGACGGGGCTGCCCCCTTCCCAATAATGTGAATATGAGCTTTCCCAAAGATCATTTTACCTCTCACATAAAACCAACAGTGCTCAAAGGAGCAAGGAGCATTATGGGTCTGGCGGTAACTGCTCTGGTAAAACCTGCAGTTTGCCATCGGACCCGTAATGAATTACCAGTGCCTGACTTCCCGGTAACACCAGGGTATTCCAACCCCAGCGGCCGGGAAGTCAGGTGCCAGTAATGTGTAGGTCCCCATTCCCATGGAGTCCCATAGGAGTCCATGGGAATGGGGACCACGGAAGCACTGGCACCATCAACTTTGTGGGCGGTTGCCATTTCGTCCCCACCAGGTCTGACCCTCTCGCAGAGTCGTAGTGTACCAGTCCAGAAACAACGGTGCCGGTAGGGTTACCGGCACCGTTGTTTCTGGACCGGTACACTCTTAATGAGTCCCATTGTCTTTGCTTTCATGAAACAGAGCACAGCTAAGAAGATGATGGTGGAAGGCACATGATACAAGAATCGGCCCATAGCACAGAGTTCAGCTTGTGTCATATGCTTTACTCCAACTTTTACAGAGTTACCTGTATCCACCAGTTCATATTATCTATACTCTGTAAAACCTTGAGTTACAAACCAGTTTGAGAGCACCCATATTTAGCAGCATGCACTCACTTCTGAATTGCATCAGTACTAGTACTCTTTCATTCCACATATGCTGTCCAGGGTATTTGTGGACTTTGTTTTGCAGTCACCTTCTGGTAATACCTTAAGTAAAGAATAAATGCATTCGATATTTGTGTTGAATGTTTGGTTCTCTGAAGACATTTGTGTAAAACTGTATTCTAGTGCTAAAATAGAGGAGAGGTGACCATTCTTTTGTCTTCATGTTCCTATGGGTTAAAGCTTTTTAAGACATCAAGCTTCTAGTCTCTTCTCTCATAGATTGATTAGTGTACCATTTGCATGCCACATCTGGTTCAGTTCTATCACAACACCAATCAAATCCCCTTACAATAATTCAATAGATGAATAGTACAGTGCACACAAAGGCTGGTAAATTCAGCAACTTGTTTAAACTCTCATTGCCAACAGCCAGGAGCATAGCTCAAGCACATCACACTCACTTTTGGGAACAGCACAATATTCTGTTAACATGGACTCTATATCTCAGTAGGGTCCGCTTATATCTTTACCCTCCACAACCCGCCAGGTCAATACATTGAGTACCACATTGTGGACATTAATGATGGTAATACGCAACATCAATAACCAAGCAGTCAGATAAAGGATTCCAGGAGGTAACTATGTTTTACAAAACACCTGTCTTATTGCAATTTTTAACATGTGGGACATCCTCTCCAATCTTAAGTGTAGTATATATTTGTCCAGCGATGTCAAATGCTCAAAGGCTGTCTTTGAAACTTCTATTCATTTCTGACAATTCCTATATCTTTTGCAGGGACACCAGTCATTAATAACAACTTGAAATCTTCACGCTGCCTGATGTAACTCCGATTCTTAATATTTTCTTTCAATTTCACTGGCAAAGATGCCAATTAACCCACCACACCCTGCACAATCTCCTTGAGATGAAGCATAGAATACTTTGTGACCAACCCTCCTATAACATGAAATAGAGTGATTGTTTGAAATACAAATACCTCTGACTACATATTCAGGCATTAAGAGCTGGTCGAGCAGCACAAAGTTCTATTTTAATACAATCATACACCTAGAAGACATAGGGCCTCATTATGACACGGGCGGTAAGCACCAGTCATTACCGTCATGGCGCAAGTACCGTGTCCGTGCTGGCAACAGACCGCTAAAAGCGGCCTATTACGAGTACGCAGGCACAAGCTTTGCACCATGGCGGTAATGACCCCACCGCCATGCCGTTAAAGTATGAAAAATCCCCCTTTCCGGCATCGTCTGTAGTGGAAATAGCTCCTCGGGCATCAAAGCCATCGGCATTAGCGGTGACCGCTAATAGCGGGCACCTCTAATAGCGGTAACCGCTATTGGTGGTGACCATTAATAAGCGGAACCGGAAGTAGCGTCATCGCACAGGAACGGGAAAGAGCACGACGGCCATCTTTAAAAACACAATCCATTGGAGCCATCTGAACCCCAGAACTCCAACACACATCCACCACTACCTGTTCCATTCAACCATGCCAAAAGCTGTGAAGAATACGGGAGATCGCCTGCGCAAGGAGCGCTATTCCAGAGAGGAGTTAACTACGCTTGCGTAGACACTGCAGGAACATCCAGATGTGGTCTTCTCAAACGAGATGTCCCGCCCAGCACTGGGGCACAAAAAGCAGATTTGGGCGGAGGTCGTCCAGAAAGTCAGTGCTGTTGGCACCACACCCCGCACATCCAAAGAATGCCATAAGAGCTGGGATGAACAGTGTTTACGCGTGCAGAGCATACTCTCTGCCAACCGCAACATGGGGATGGTGAAAGGCGGAGGTGCAGAGTCCCCCATCAAACTCCAACCATGGGAGGAGATATGTGCCACCACCATAGGCAGAGAGGCCATTGAGGGAGTCAGGGACATGGAGCGAGGAGCCCCGTCATCAGCCGATGCAGGTAGGTGTCCCAAATGAAACAATGCTAATACCACCACGATGATGTCCACCTGAACTGACAATGGCAATGATGTAGAGCAGGGTCCACCAGACACATAAGTACAAGACTGCCTACAGGCAGTGCAGAGCATTACCTTGTCCACATGCATAATGCACCCCATATTTGTTGCAACCCAGACGCCTCCATGCATCACCCACCCAAGATTGAAGCAACCCATATGTCACTCCCCCAATGTTAATCATCTACCATTCCATATCAATGCAGTCACCCCAAAGCATGCCCGATGCTTGTAGACCCATCACTAACCGTCTCCCTCCATTGGTCCCCCACAGGCACACATTCTGACAGCAATGATGAGGACACAAAAAAGCCACACCACAGAAGAAGGCCAGGGCCGAGGAGGGAGAACACCGCCCCTCAACCTCAAGGGGCAGAGGCCAACCTGCACCACCACGGAAGGCCAAGAAAACCACAGAGGCCACAGCACCAATGTGCACCATGGCCCCCACAACTGCACCCACACCAGCCACCATCACCCAGGAGGCATTGGCAGAGGGCACAGCATCGGCTGCCAGCAGCACAGTCGGTGAGACAGCTGCAACAGCAGCCATATCGGACGACGAGGCAGACGTACAGCTGCATGGCACAACCCCCCCCCACAGGCACTCACCACAACTATCCACATGCAGCGTGCAGGACAGCAGCATGCACGCACTGTCACCTGGTGATTCATGGCCGGAAAGTTTCAGCCCCACGCAAACTGTGCCTGATGAACAAAGCATGGTTGAAATGCCTCACACTTCCACCCCAGTGACAACCACCCAAGAGGGGATCAGGCATAGACAGAGGTGCCAGGAGGAACTCACAGGGCTGTTGACGCAGCATATAACGGAATGTACCCATGCAAGGGATGACATTAGGGATTCTGCTGCATTCATAAAAACAGCCATCGGCCCACCTTAAAGGACGTTTGTGCCGAATTGGCAGCAGTCCGACATGTCCTCTCGGAAATGGTGGCAGCAATGCGGGCCATGCATCCCCCACAGTATAATCTGGAGCATCATCTACTAGGACCAGCCCTGTGCGTAGGTCTGGCAGGAATCTGCGCAGATCGGACAGGGGTGCACCTGGTGCTGGTAGAGGGGGAGGGCTGTAGGTACAGCCAGCCATACTGGTCCCATGGGGACTTATGGTGCATGCCAGTGCAGACCATGTTTGGGGAAGTCAAGGGGGGGAGGGTGGAGAGGGTGTGTGTGGGAGTTGATGGGGGAGAAAGTGTGTGGGGGAGTTGAGGGGGGAGGAGGGAGAGGGTGTGTGGGGGAGTTGAGGGGGGAGAGGGTGTGTGGGGTGGAGGGCTTGTGCAGTGTGTTTTATTTCTCTAATACACCTTTGGTTAAATCATGATTCACATGTGTGAACATTGCTTATTGCGTACGTGTGCTTTATTGGTGAACAGTCTACAGTGTCCATGTCCCTGACAAACCCAGTGCCCCGAGTGCCACCTCCATGTCACACTCCCCGTCCATGAGTGCTAGAAACATTGGTTGATCAGAGTCTGACGCATGGCACGTCCCTCCTGTGCATCGCTGCCTCCCTGAGGCGCTGCCCCATACCCAGCCTCCTCATCCTCATCATCAGGTGATTGCAGTTCAGCGTCAGGGGGCAGGGGCACATTCTGTCTGATGCACATATTGTGTAGCATGACACATGCCATGACGATCTTGGCCACCTTCTCATGGTGGTACAGGAGTGCCCCACCGGACCTGCTGAGGCAGCGAAACCATGCCTTCAAGGGGCCAAATGTCTGCTCAATCGCCACACTGGTATGTGTATGTGCACGATTGTCATCCTCCTCGTGCCTGTTCTGTGGGTTCTGGACTTGGGTAAGGAGCCACCTCTTCACGGGATAGCCTGCATCACCTGCATGTGGGAAACAATGTATATGTGTAATTCATCACATCATATGGGCCCTGTATCAATGACACCATAGCATGCATTGATTTCCTGATTGCAACCACATTCCCATGCATGAATGGAGACACACGATGTGACTGCTATGTGTGTATTCCTCTTATGGACTGGTGTGCGTGCCATCAACTAGTGGGCACAGGTGGGTCCAGTTCCTTGTGAGTGCTCATGCACTGTGTTAGTCTACGCCGGTTGTTTCTATGATCTGGCTGATGTCCAGCCATTTGTATGCTTTCATCCTGGAACGGTTGATGTCAGCCTCATGATAATTTCACTATGCACAACAAATGGTAGCTTGCACTTTTGTTGGACCTCTGTGTCAGTGTAGTGGTGTATTGATGTATTTGGCCCTCATGTGACTCCTTAGTACGCAGTAATGGGGGACAGTCTTTTCAGTTGATGGTATTTGGTGCTGTGTATTGGCCATAGTAATTACTTGTAGCTGCATAGTGTTGAGGGGGACACGGTCTGATTGAGTACAGTGCACATGTAGATGGCTATGGAATGGTTGTGACACTGCATCATTTACATGGTAGGGCAGCTTTGATCTTGCATTATGTGCTCAGGTGTCAGGTCCGGTCTGGCCTGGTTTGGGGTATGAGCATGGTCAATTCTCTCAGGCACTCACAGCCAGGTGAAGTATGCATCCCCCCCCCCATCTCAGCCAGGTGAAGTATGCATCTCTCCCCCCCATCTCAGCCAGGTGAAGTATGCATCCCCCCCATCTCAGCCAGGTGAGGTATGCATATCTCCCCAATTCACCTACCCACATCGCATTTCCATGAGCCTAACAAGCAACTCACCGAGAAGCCAGGATCTGTGCCCTGCATGTCACTCCATGTAGCGTGGTATCGTGGAGTTCCACAGGACCATTGAATCATGGGTTGATCCGGGGTATCGGGCACAACAATATGTGATGATCTTGTTTGAGTCACATACCATTTGCACATTGATTGAGTGGTATAGCTTACGTTTGCGGTACGCTACCTCCATGGCATGTGGGACGACCATTTCCACATGGGTGCAGTCGATGGCACCAATGCAACCAGGGATGCCGGCCAGTGAATGGAAACCAACCTTGGTGTTTGAAATCTCCTGGCCAGTCCGTGGTAAGTAAATGTGGTCGCCTGTGTGCTTCAGGAGGGCATCAAGCACTTGGTTCAGCGTACGTGAGAAAAATGGTTGTGATATGCCATGCATGTGCCCCACTGTGTGCTGGTAGGTGCCTGTGGCCAGGAAGTGGAGCACAGACACTACCTTTAGCAGAGGTGGGATGGCGGTGCGTGTTTCAATCAGGCTGACAATGTCGTCATGTATCATGTCCACAATGGTGGTGATGGTGTCCCGGTCCAGACGGTACAGGTTGTGGATCTGCTCAGGGGTTAGGTTGAATGGACTGGCTCTGATGCTAGGAATTGGGGGCTGCCTGCGTGGTGCCACTGGCTGCACTGGTGGGGCATGCTGGGCCTGCCTCACCCTCTTTCTCCTCCTGCGTCTCCTCTGTGCTGCCTATAGTTGTTGTTGTTGTTGTTGTTGTTGCAGCAGTTCCAATGCAATCATGTCCTCCAGCCCCAGCATTGCTAGTAGTATAGGAATCATTTTGGTGTGTGGCTGGGTGTGGGAAGGGGTGGGGTGTGCTCCTTTTGTGCTAGACCAGTCTGTATGTATGTATGTATGTATGTATTTATTTTTGTATAGCGCCGATAGCCCGTGGGCATCAGGGCGCTTAGGCAAACAACGAAAAACAAAACAATACAATTGGAACGTCTGCGCTAAGCCATGAGGTGGTCATAATCCCCTGTATCCCAGTTCATCATCTGAAAAGATGAGTCTTCAACCCTTTCCTAAAAACAGTAAGGTTGGTAACGGTTCTGAGTGTTTCTGGAACACTGTTCCACAAGCTGGGGGCCTGCACCAAAAAGGAACTGCCCAGCCCAGATTTCAATTTAAACTTGGGGACGATCAACAGGCATGTACCCTTTGAACGAAGGTTCCTACTGGGGGTATGAAGCACTAAGCCCTTTTTCAGATACTCAGGAGCAGAGCCGTACAGGCATTTATGCACCAGGCAGAGAGCTTTGAATTTAATACGCTCCTCCACTCTGAGCCAATGCAAGGCTATTCTCTCTGCAGTAACATGATCTCCTTTCTTCAGATTTTTTACCAGCCTAACCGCGTTGTTCTGAAGCACCTGACAACTAGAAACATCCTTAGAGGAGGCCCCTAATAACAGGGCATTGCCATAGTCAAGCCTTGATAGTATAATGGCCCTGGCTATGGTGGCCATATTACACTCATTAAGAAACGGCCCAATGGCTTTCATGAGCCTTAAGTAATATGCCATATTTTTTGTAGGTAGCTAGTCTGGGCATGAGAATCCACCTGTGAGTTGACCATTATTCCCAGGGTCTTCACTTTCTGGACCACCTGGATAGTGGCATTCTTGATTTTAAACGATTTATATTCAGCCCCCAAGTTCGCTAGCTGACGACTTGATCCAAACAGCATCAGCTCGGTTTTAGAGTCGTTCAGACACATCCAGTTTGTCTGCATCCAATCGTCGATTATTTTATAAACCCTGGCTATTATTTCACTGTCTGAATCATAGTGGCTGCCACCCAGTTCCAGAATGAGTTGGGTGTCGTCTGCGTAATTAGTAAACGACACCCCCGCATTATTGCCTCCACCTGTGCTGATTGTGTGCACCTGTTGCAGTTGGGAACACTGCACATAGCCGTTTACGGGTGGTCCGTGATGCCGGTATTTGCTCCATGTCGCGCTCCTGTCGCTATTAGAGGCACCGTAAATTACGGTTCCTCTAATAGCGGTAAGCGATGCCGGTAATCCTTTACCAGCATCGTTATTCACTTACCGCCCGGGTCGTAATGAGACCCATAGATCCCTATTTATTTTTATTTTTTATTGTTTTTATTAGCCATTGGTTTTAATCTTAAACCTTAGCTACATACAACATTGAAACAATCAAAGCAATTCTCCCATAAATACTTTGAATAAACACATAAAAATAAAAAAATAAAGGAGAAAGAGGAAGAAAGAAATAAAAAAATAAAAAAATAAAAAATACGATTTTAAAACAATACTTGCAGAATGTCGAAGCTTCTCTGAATTTACACATATCTAATATATATAGAAAACGAGTATCATGTATCATGTATCATTGTTACCTTCTATGTAATATCCACTATCTGTACTTGTGGCATTGTAAGATGCACACATTGACTTAAGTTTGATTGGCAACAGAGTCAAAGAGAAATATCCCTTTTACAAATGTTTTATAGATTAGATTTCTTTGAAGCATACCATGTGTATGTCCTGTTTCAATATTTGACTTACTGATGCAAGAGTATGAACTGAACATGTATCTGTATACAGAGTCCAAAACACAGTTTAGTTCATTGAAAATGCCAGTATCCAGCACTTTCTTAAAAATTATATTGCCATGATAAGGTGGTTCATTCTAGTATGATGTGAAGACAATGCATACATATCATGGCTCTCATTGTTACATTCCTCTTCAGTCAAACAAGTCAAAGAATGAAATTGCAAAACACTGAACTCTAACATTTCACATTAATCTAACTTTTAAAGCATTGTCATCTGCTTTTCTCGGTTTTGTTGAGGGAGGATTTAAAATGGACACACGACTGTTGAAAAACATTGCGTATAGAAGCACCCTTCCACTGTAGCAGAGGCTTCCCAATCACAAGATCGATCAGCAGTGACAGAATTGTCTTGTTTTCTAGGAAAATGTTTTTCTTATGTGTATTCCTTTTAGTTGAAATTCCATTTGCAAATTCAAAATGTTCTCCTGAAACTCTATATAAGTGAAAATGCATCAGTCTGATGGTTCCCAACATTTTTTGCTTAATCCCTCTTCAGCTGTCACTGATGGTCCTTTGAAGGTCTCTTCTATGAAGTCCTTGGTAAATATTGTAAAGTGATTTACAGTATCCAAATACACTGTAATATCTCCAACCATGTTTCGCAAGAGCACATTCCTAATGAACGATTTGTATATGTATACATACCAATTTGTGAATTCATTCCATTTCACCAGCTTCTGAATAATACAAATCAATGAATATTATGCACATTTTGCAATTCACTCCAGCATACAAATAAACTTACATAGCCAATATGTCATACTAATGCTTCTAATGTACAGTGCAGATGGTACCAAAAATAACTGTAAGCTCACTAGCTTTACACACAGCAAAGTATCTCTTGCCAAGAAAGCCTTCACAACGGTCGGCATAATATACCACACTGGTGCCACAACCACTTCAGGTCACTATACTGCATATATTTAAAAAAAAGTGGTTAATTTGAATGTAACAAAAACAAACTTTTCTGTCAATACTTTTCCGCTCTTCTCCAAGTCAAAGAACGGAACAACTTTGCCTAGTAAGCTGGCAAAACAGGGGTCCATTTCTTCAACATTCAAATCTACACGCATCAAGAAATCACAAATGAAATCCACTCTGCTGCAACTAGACTGGGGCTTGTCTAAAAGGGAACCCAAAACATCAGACACAAGCTTATACCATTTTGTTAATGGGACAGCGCCAATCGGTCTACAAGGTTATGTATTTTGTGAGAAAACGTCATCCACTGATGAGGTGTCCTCTTTAATCCCACTAAACCCAGTTAGGAAGACCAGAAAACAGGGACACACCCAACCACTGGAAAGTCCTGATCCCTTCTCGATTCTGCATGACAAGCGTCCTTTAATACATTCAAATTGTCAATTTTCAAAAAAGGAAACTGATTTCTCAGCTAAAGTTATGGGTTGGTCCCATGATGTGGCAGAAGATACAGAGAGGCAAGAGGATGACCCAGTGCATGAACAATCAGAGGATGTGGATATGAACTTGCTTTCAAATCTGTTAATCTACTCTATAGATGAGGAGATCGAGGTGTTAATTGACGTCCAAAAAACCAACAAACTCGGTAAAAAGGGGGGATGTGTAGGCCCCAAAACGGCACAGGAAAAAGCTTAGAAGTCGGCGAGGCCATTTAGGTCCCTGGTGAAAAGGAGGGAACTAGCAATAAAGAACCATGCTAATGAAAGATTACCAAAAAAAAGTCACACCGAGAAATCGACAAACTGAGTTCAAACCAACACAGGGGCAGGAAGACAAGTTTAAACTATACTAAATTGGACATAGAAACCACAGTCTCAGCTTGACCATCCATAAGTTAACCTGACGGACGTCTCCAGAATTTTTCAAACCAAATGATTAAGAGAGAAAAGAAGAGAGATATGTTTCAAGAGCAAGGGCGGTCCCAGGAGCACTTAAAGCCTTGTTCGATCAGGCCAATGATTTGATCTGATCCGTAAGACTGGAGAGAATACTGTAACTTTGCTGAGAATGTATCTTGAATAGATATAACATTTTGAAACTGTGCCATTGTGTTGCAACACTCAGACAAATAATATCAGATGATTCATCAATAATTGAATTCCCAATGGAAAACCGTACAGGCTTGGTCCTGCTTCACCTCTGCTCGTCAGTGGTGAAAAAATAATTCTAGAGGCTACTACCAGCCATTTCTTCTTAGGTTTCGACATACAGGAGTTTCGGATATGGCTGCACAGAGTGAAGAATCCTTTGAAAGGGTTCCCCCTCAAAGACCAGGGGTACAGTCCTCCAAGAAAATTGCAACTACGCCAGAGGATGAGTGAGTGCAAGAAGGTTGGGTTTCCTCTCAAAAGGACTCAGGTTGGGAGATTCTCATAACCAAATAAAAAAAAGGTAAAACTTGACCTTGACAATCAAGATGGACAGGATTACCCTGGGGAGAAGATCTGTCACTTGCAAAACCGCAATTTCTAACTCGAAGGACACAGTCCATCAGGCGCGGACACCTGGTTACCCTGTGTCAGAACATCAGGTTTAGCAACTAGCGGGCAAGGAAGCCGCCACAAATCTTCTTATTTTAGTTTCTGGGAACATGAGAGGATTCTCTCATCTGATGGAAAAAGGCCCCACTAGCTGGGCTGAGGCAGATTTGATTTTTCTTCAGGAGGTATGGCTATCTAGGAACCCAGCTTTGGATGGTTTTGTATCATTCCTCAACCCAGCGTTTGTGCATCAGGAAGGTCATCCTTCGGCTGTGCTTCTTACCCTGATAAAGACGGATTCCAATTATGAGCCTCTGACCTCAACTAACTATTTGCCCTTTATTCTACTAACCGTATGGAAGCATCACCTCAACAAACTCACAACATCTAACCCAACCCTCAAACACCTGGTTTTGATTAACATATATTAAACCCGAAGAAAAAAGAGGTGGAGTATATGTTAAAGGTCATATGGAAGGCAATTGACAAAGTATATAGCTTGGAGAATGCCTTGATTTTCTTGTGTGGGGACTTACATTTTTCGGCTGAGGATGTGTTTAATGAAAATGGTGGTTAGGCCCCTAAAATCTCGGTTGCCAAATCACAAAGAGGCACCGTCTGGAACCAACTAATTAAATCTTGCGACCTACACTGTCTTAATGGTACCTTTGAAAAGTGGAAGAAATGGAATCCAACCTGGCACCGTGGCCTGCAATCGTCAGTAATAGATTATATCTTTGCCTCAAGAAATCTAGTTGGAGTAATTATAGTATTGGAGGTCCGTTACACTGACCAAAGTGATCATAATCTATTCAAAAGTTGACTGGTACTCAGAGGAAACACGACTGAGGCAGTTCCATCAGTACCCCTTGGAACTAGAAAACAATGGTTCTAGACTCAGGGTACGGAAGAAGAATGTAGCTAAAAGGAATATAACTCTTCAGGCTCAGGCGAACCATGGATTGCAACGACTCTTACATCCACATTAGATTACACGACACTCCTGGTGGTACACCGGAAACCTAACTGGTGTCCACACGATACACAGACCCTCCACAAATACAGTTTTGACCTGCAACTTGCCAAGAAAAAGTCGTCTTTGAGAAAAGAAGTGAAACTACTTAAAAGTGCGGACCAGACAGACGCAGCAGTGACCATGGAAGAACTAATTAAAAACTATAAAAAAATGGGCTAGAGTTCACAAGAATTATCTGATCAGGAGAGATGCACAAACAAAGTTGGGAATCCTGGGGCAAAAGAACACCACAAGGGAAATGTGGTCAACCTTTAACTCGACTGGCTTTAACCAAAAACTACCATCGATAAATGAAGTAGCAGAAGGACTGACTTTCTTGAACCTGTATTTGCGGACCTGAACACTAATTTCCACCCTGAGGGAAATCAACCTTGGCTCTTGAATTACAACCATATGGAGATAATATCCTTAATTCAGAAAACAAAACCCTCAAGAGCCCCGGGTCCTGATGGTCTTTCAAACAAAATTCTGAAAGCCAACCTGGGGTGTTGGACTCCATCTTAAAGATGATCACTGCCACCAAGAAGATTCCATCGTCCTCGAAGGGTGCTATTGTTTTCACAAACTTCAAAAGCAGAGATAGAGAGGACCCAGTAAACTTTCGCCCAAAAGCATTACTGGATGTATTGTGAAAACTGTACGCATCACTTTTCTTAAAGAGACTGAAAGAATGAGCAGCTGATCAGGGACGTTGTGACCACCGCCAATTAGGCTTTTTTACTAAGGTCCTTGGAACTTCTGCCCCCCTCTTTCTACGGTCGCTCCTGATAAATAAGATGCTAAATTCATCTCAAAATCTATACTTGTCATTTGTAGACTTCTCAAAAGCTTTTGACAGCATTTCCAGACCCATGCTGTGGGAATAGCTGAGGAATTGGAACTGTTCAGAAGATTTATTGGGCCAGATGAGGGAACTCCACACAGACACTTTCATATCAGGGTTCATCCAAACTCAGCTGACCTCCTCAGCGACAAAATCAAGATGAACAGGGGAGCCCTCTGGTGCCATACATTTTCAATTTTTACATTTCAGACCTTGCTGCATTTATGAATTCCTGCAGAAGCTTCCCCCCAAAAATTGGAGGGATGGAAATATCACATCTCCTCTATGCGGATGACCAAGCCTTGATGGGCAGAACTCAAATTGGACTCCACAGACAACTCACAAGTCTAGAATTCTACACAAGGAATCAACATTGAATAAACAAAGATTATCCAATTTGGGAAACATAACAGGAAGGCACAGGCATTCAGCTGGATCATTGGCTCAAGAAAACTGGACTGCGTATCCAGCATGAAATACCTGGGGATTCAGATCTCTTCAAACGGGCTGGAAAAAGTTAACAACTGCTTTGAAAGAAAAAATCAGGATTCTCTCTATCCAATCTGTAATATTAAAACAAAGGTTCTGCAACTACACACTACATCTGGTAATTGAATTCTATTGAGCAAAGGTGGTTCCCATCATAACCTACAGTTCAGAGGCAATGTTTTCTATACAGGAGAATCTGTGGCCCTTGCTAAAAAGAAAGTTCTGGAAGCGAGTGCTTGGGCTACCTAGATCTCCTCCAATCTATATAATAATAAGAAAATTGGGTCTGATGTCACTGAAGGCATCGGTCGAATGGAATAGCCTGTCCTTTCTCCAGGAATAAGAGATTCCTGAGACTGTGGCTAGCTGTGAAGCCATTACAACTGAAATATCAAATGGAATAAAAGCAGCAGGAGTTGTCTGGGACCAATCGTGTAAAACACTTCTGAGCAACCTTGGTGTTTCAGTCGAAGATCTCCTCCTAAACCCGGACAGAGTTAAGAAAAAACTGTGGGGAAAAGACTGGATTGACACCATCGAAACAGCAAACAAATAGACATGTTTCCACTAATTGGCAAAGGAAACTAGACCCTATGACCAAACTTTGCCTTATATCTTGAAATTCCCAGATGCCACGTACAAATCTAACTCACTGAGATTAAGATTTTATCTATTCCCTAGATTGGAGGTTTTAGCGGCACAATCTAAGGGGAGTTGCTTACAGCCTACTTGTAGGTTATGTAGAATAACAGACTCAGTGGAGAATTTACAACATCTGTTTACCCTCTGTCCGGGCCTCACAGAAATGAGATCTAAGTACTTTGAAAATCAGTGGAATCCACAACATCACTTTCTGCTGACGAGTGGTGGTCAATGGTTCTGAGAGAGGACTGAGTTGGTGTAACAATTGCCACGCTAAACATTCTAAACAAATGCATGAATAAGGAGGAGGTTGCAGCAGTGGATGCCTGGTGCTCCTCTGGATTGATGTTAATTTCTCCAAAAGAAGTGTTGTACTTCTCCGAGAGGAGAGGTAGTTTTATGAAAGATGAAGTGCAGCATGGCAATGAAGCAATGGTGAAAGTACCTTGCAGTGCGTAAGAAGTCATGCAAGTCAACCCTCTACACAACTGAAAGTAGCAACCCATATGGGTGGGCCTAGGTTCCTTAGCATACAACATACATCAGTGTGACATCAGAACTAGTTTTTTTTTGTACCATGCTTGTTTTCCTAGAGATGTGTTATACTTGACTGCAAAACATAATCTTTGTCTTTTATTTTTTGAAATTGTTGGGTAGCAGACATGTTTAAAAAATGTGGGCTTGTTTTTAATGTGTATGCAACTCCATACAGGAGGTGGAAGATGTACTCTGCTTTTTCTCTGAATCAGGGGTGTTCAGAATACATTTGTAAGGAGCAATATTCTAATGCACTAATTTGTGTGGACCTTTTATCATATCTTCCTCCTTTTCCGGTAGGAAAGAGTATAGGGAAAGAACATGCTTCTACACTTTTTTCCCATATGCCCATGGGGGATCCTTTGGCTTGATGTATTTGATATGTTTCTAATGCATCTTCAATGGTGTCTTTGGAGTGTAGTGGGTGAATTGTATGCTGGTCTAAAATGTTGGCTTCAGTAACAGGATCTACACGTTCAAATTGCTGGTGAATCTTGAATTATTTGTGTGCTTTCTCTAAAGTTTTCCTCTATGTGTATATCTTTGTAGTATTCATTGTTTTCTTTCAGATATTGTATGGCTTGTCTACCTTTGTTTAAGTCGACTACCAAATTTGTTTGTCTTTTGTTGGTACACCATTAACTATTACAATCAAAGATTGATGTATTATTGGCCGTTGGACTCCTAGGGCCTCATTACATGGATGGCGGCAACCATGGCGCTATTAGCTATTAGCGCCATGGTTGCCTCCGGTATTTTACCGAGTCCGCCATGGTGAATGGAGGAATTACCGCCCTATTCCAAGGTGTGTGGGGGCGGTACTTCCCCATTCACCATGGCACTTCCCCATTCCCATTTTTGCCCCCATAGGGCTCAATGGGAATGGGGAAGGCGGTAATTGCGGTACCGCAAATTGCAGTAGCGTAATTACCTCAAAGGACCCTTTGCGGGTCCCGTCCTTAACGGCTGGTAAAACCAGCCGTTAAGGTAGGGTCACCCATAGGGACCTCGTAAGGCGGTAAGGGTTTACCAGCACTGGTGCCCTTACCGGTACCGGTAAACCCTCACCGCCATCCGTGTAATGAGGCCCCTAGAGTTTCTACATTTACTTTAAGATCTAATGGCATATATACTACTTGGCCACAGGTGCCTTTTAATAACTCAGATGGAGGCAATTTGTCTGTTTTGGGTTGAAGATGTATTATTGCTTGAAATGGGTGTATTATTTGGATTATAATGGTTTCATACAAGTTAAGTTGTTGAAGAGCCTTTGGAACTGGGAATATTTCTAAATTATTAATGATAGCATGTGATGGCATTTGTATGTTGTCAATCTTTGTATTGCAGGGGGTACCAGTGTATCATGAATAAAGAGCCAAAACATGTGTCGACCTGAGGAAAGACCCAATATCATTGTATTTTTTTATGTTCACATAAACGAAACACACACAGAAGAGTATCAAACTAATCTGGACTCGCAAAACTAAAAACTGTTGTAGAGTTGAAAAAAAGCAGATTAAGACTGTAGTACAGATTACCAATTAATTAAGCATTGTATTTTTTGCTATATTTTGTGCTTACTACTATTGTGTTTATTCGCTGTATATTAATTCCCAGTCACATTCTACTCATCGAAATGTTCCGTTTTCAAATCTCTTTGAATGTGTTGGTTTTTAGTGCTGACTTTAGGGGTTTTATAATTTTGTATGTTCGGAAAACACTTCTCAAAATAAAATAAAAAATAAAAAACACTAATTGAAGATAGGTTGATATGCGTTCCCTCTCTAGCTGTTTGAACAAAAAAGTGATAAGCAGAGTTAAAAGTAAAATGGTGTGGGCCCATTGGTTTGTGTAAAGAGTAAGGGAGGGGTAATCAGCCTCCTATAGATAGATAGGTGTTCTGCATCTTCCTTAATTAACAAAAACATTGGTGGAAGTACCCAACATATTGACCTCTATTTTGTAGGCCATATCTATTATTTTTGTGCTCTTTTTATAAAAAAGTTCTGAGACAACAGACACATACTTGGTCTGGTATTACAGCAGATGTGTTTTGAAACATAGCTATTTCTTTTTTGTGGTTCTATCTGATTTTAACAAATACATTAGAGAGACAAATGTTTTACCGAAAAACGAAAACAACAAAACAATCACCAATTTTTATTTGGGCTTGTCCCCCTCAATTCTCCTATGCTTTTAAACCCACTACAGACCCCTCCTAACCCCTATTAACCCCTAATCCCACACAACATATATAATAAACAAATACATTCTGTGTTTTTTCACTATTTTCGTTTCAGTAAAACATTAGCCTCTGAAAATGATTTTGTTATAATCACTGGATACCCTTATTTGTATGTGTTTGTTAGGAGGATGGTGTTTGTGAGGTTTTCACTTATGTTTTATGAAGTTACTGAATTTCCTAAGTCAACTTCAGTTCCAAAGTATTCACTTTCGATGTGCTCTATTTCTTGAAGGAGTTCTTTGTCTGTTCCATGTTGGAGAATGTTATGAAAATGTTGTAGATCTAGAGCAGGACTGTTTCCATAGTATAGTCTATGTACAAGATGTAGTATAGCGGAATGGTGTGTTGCTAACATTTTGATGTGGTGGAAGGTGCTGTTGGAAGCAGTTTCTGAAATACATGCTAATGAATATACTCGAAGTCCAGTGTGGCTGCGTAGTGATCTAATATGATATGATATGGCATTTATAACGCGCCTATACACAAGTGTTTTAAGGCGCGACGAGGTAAGGGAGGAGAACAGAGGGGCGACAGAGACAACGATCCTACTAGGCCAGATGACATTGAGATCGTGCAAGTGCAGGGGAGGAGGGAAGGGGAAAGTGTGGGAGGATGTGTGGGGCAGTACATAGGATAAACAATAATGAATACAAGCAGTAAATGAGAACTATTAATAAGAACTGCAGCCAGCTGATGGCAGGTGCAGGGCTAAGTGCAGATGTCGGGTGTCAAGTGCTGGTAGGGAGCTGTAGGGATACAAAACAGTCCCAGGGTGCAAAGGATGCCACGGGTGCAGTGCAGGTGAGCAACTGGTGGGGAGGGGACCTGGGCCCGAGAACAGAGGGTAGCCAGGTGACTAGTGCAGTTTCAGTTTCAGCCACAAATTCAGCAGAGGAGAAGAGGAGAGAAAGCAGAAGCAAAGAGGAAGGTTTTGAGGTGCTTCCGGAACCGGAGATGGTTCTCCTCATTTTTCAGAGAGGCAGGGAGGCTGTTCCAGAGGGAGGCCCTGGCCGAAGAAAGAGATCTACAACCAACTCGTTGCTTGGAGAAGTGACTGACCCTGAGGGAGTTGGAGGCAGATGAGTGAAGAGCTTGTGAAAGAAGATATTTGGAAAAAGAGAGTTGAAGGTATTGTGGCTCCCAGCCCCAGAAAGCTTGGTGGACAATGCAGATGGTTTGAACTTAATCCTCACAGCCATTGGGGGCCAGTGCAGAGATGTCAGTCCTGGAGAGATACAATCCCTGGGCTTGGGGCCAAGGACACGTCTTGCAGTCCTATTTTGGATGAGTTGCGCAGGCAGGAGAGTAGAGGCAGGCAGATTTAGAAAGAGGCTGTTGCAGTAGTCCAGCCTAGAGAGAACCAGAGCTCTGGAGAAAGTGAGCTTCTGGGGGAAGGAGAGATAATAAAGAATACCCAGTAGGTGCAGCTGGTAGTGTGACTTCTTAGGGGGGTCATAGATGTGAGGGAAGAAGGAGAGTGAGAAGTGAAAGATGACCTCAAGGTTTTTAGCCTCGCAGTGAGTTACAAGAAAGAAGGGAGTGGGTGTGCCGATGAGGAGAATCTCAGTCTTACTGGCATTACGGCATAGATCATTGGTGGCACACCTTAAAATGATAACAGACAAACAGTCAGAGATGAGAGAAGGAGAAGAGGTGCCTGAAGTGAGCTGGAAAGTGAGCTGAGTGTCATCCGCATAACACTGAAAGTTGGGGCAGAGAGTGGCAATGCGGTGGGCAAGAAGTGGCAGGTATTGGCTGAACAACCAGGGAGAAAGCTTAGACCCCTGGGGGAAATCACAGGTAGAGATAGAGATAGAGGAGAGGAAGGACCCGTGATGGACCTGGGAGGGTCGATCAGAGAGGATAGAAGGCAGCCAAGCCAGGGCCTGATCAGTGATACCCATGTTATCACAGAGACAGTTGAGCAGGATGGCATGTTTGACCGTGTCAAAGGCAGAAGAGAGATCAAGTAAGATGCGGACACAGGGGGTGTTGGAAGCATGGTTGGAGAGCAGGTCTTCATGGATGTTCAGGAGAGCAGTTTCTGTGCTACTGGCAGCTCTGAAGCCAGACTGATGGTCATGGAGACAACTAACAGATTCAATGTGAAGAGCTGGGAGATGGCCAGCTTTTCCAGGAGTTTGCCCAGTAAAGGAGTGATGGAGATGGGGCGATAGTTAGCTGGACAGGACGGGTCAGCAGAGGGTTTCTTAAGAAGAGGGTGCACAAGGGAGGGCTTCAGCGGGGAAGGGAACACTCCAATGGTGAAGGTGTGGTTGCAGAAATCAGCCAGAGCAGGAGACAGGATGTCAATGTGGTCCTTGATGGTTTTGGAGGAACAGGGGTGAGCCTGTTTTGAAAAGACTTTCATAGGTCAGACTTGTCTAGAAACCGTCTCAGGGAAGAACAGGGGAGAGGCAGAGAAGGAGGGAGGAGAGCTGGCTGAAAAAGGGCCAGAGGAAGAGCTGGGAGTAGAGGGAGGAAGGGGAGAGGAAAAGAGAAGCCAGAGCTGTGCAGCGGGCCTGGTAGGGGACAGTAGAGGTAGAGACTGCAGCAGGATTGGCCAGTTCCTTGCAGATTTTAAAGAGTTCAGCCGAGTTGTTAGATGCCGCTGAGACATGGGCTTGGGTGTGAGCTCTCTTCTTGGTGCAGACAGAGAGCCGGTATTGCTTTTGGAGCAGGCAGCAGGCCAATTTGTCAGAGGATGTACCAGAAGCATGCCATTTCCTCTCAGCGACCCTGCACTTGCATTTGAGGTTGACAAGGTCTGAGTTGTAACAGGAGTTGCACGTGGCTTTGGGCTTCAAGCGGATCCTCATGACAATGGCAAGAACATCAAGAGTAAAAGATGTAGCAGAGTGGAGAATTGAAAGGGCTGTGTCAGGGTGTGAGCAGCCAAGGGGGAGGGGGTGAGAAAGTGGTGGCGAAAGCCTCAACTGACATACGCTTCATGGGTTGAATACCTGAGAAGGTGGGTGGCAGAGCTGGAGGTGGCTTGGCCTGAGGGCTCAAGAGGGTGAGCTGGGAGGAAAGGAGAAAGTGATCACTCTAGGAGAGAGGAGTGGTGAGAGGGGTAGAAAGGGGAAGGTCTGAAGGGATTAGAACATCCAGAGTGTTCCCTGCAGAGTGAGACAGGCCAGAGGGGAGAATAAAGAGTGAGAGAGAGTCGCAGAGGTCGCGAAAGAGTCCAGAGGAAGTAGTATTCGGAAGGGTACCTGGTTACTGCCTTGCTCTGCCCAGGTCGGTACAATAATATCAACAAATGAATGAGCAAGGTCAGGTCGATCTCTGCTGAAGAGTAACCACTGCTACACCCTGAGTGGGTAACCCCTTGTGTGGGTGGTCACGGAATTCTCATGAAACTGTTCTTCTGCACAAAAGGGTTTAATGTGTTGCAGGGTTTTAATGAATAGGAATACTGTGGCCTAGTGGTAATGCAATGGAGGATTTTTGATGTAGTAATGTTTGGCGTCTTGTAGTAGAGATTGGGAAAGAAGAGTACTTATATGTAAGGTGAAGTGTTGTATATAGATACTTTGGTGGTATACACATATGTGTGAGCAGATGGAGAATGGTGGTAGTGTAACGAATATAATGTGTAAGGTTGGAAATTGTAACATTTATATGGAATGGAAAATGCAAAATGCTGACCATTTTAAAATGTTTTGTTTTAGGAGCATTTTCATGAAAGATAAAACATGCAGATGTGCATTTATAGCAGCACTGTGTGTAACTTTTTTGTAAGAGAAAAGACCAGTAGAAAATTTGTAGCAAATGTTTAAGTGGCAGTTGGTGTGTGGAAGTTTAGTATGTTGGCAGTACCTGCATCCTTGCCATCGTCACCATTGCAAGATGTAGGTGCTTATGAAGTCTTGGTATTTTCTTTGGATTTTGGGAGGTGTACTTGCACTTTTTTCGATTAGAAAACCTGGTCTGCAAGTCCCAGAATTAATAAAAGGAACTAGGACTACATAAGCACCTACATATTGGAATGGGTGATGGTAGCAAGTATGCATGTACTATGAAGATATTGAACTTCCACACACTAAGTTACACTTTACAAATGTTGGCACAATGTTTTGTATCTGCCTTTTATTGGTTTTACAAAGAAGTTACACATATTGTGGCTATAAATGTGTGTGTGAATTTTGCAACTTCAGTGAAAATGCTCAGTATTTTCTATTTTTAATTTAATTTAAATGTGACACTTTTTAATCTGCAGTCTAGGCCTGGTAATTTTTTGGTTGCATTCTGGCCCTTGTAGTCTGAGTTATATAATGGGAGAAGTGGTACTAGAAGTCACAGAATGCAAAGAAAGAACCCAAGACTTGATATGCAGCTATTCTTTGGAATGGGTCATGTTGGCAAGTATGCCTGTTCTGCCAAAATGTTGAAGTTGCACACACCAAGTGCCACCTAAAAATGTTGTACAAATCTGCTTTTCTTTTAGAAATAAGTTACAAACAGTGCTGCTATAAATACACATATGCATTTTTTACTCTCATGAAAATGCTTCTAAAACTTTTTTAAACATTTAGTAAGTAACTGCCACTTTATGTGAGCATGTGGTAAATGCTGCATTACATGGTATTTGATAGCCTAGTTAAAAAAGAGAATGGGCCTCATTACACGGATGGCGGTGAACCATGGCGCTATTAGTGCCATAGTTCATGCCGGTAAAATACCGGCACCGCCTTGGTGGAAAGGGGAATTACCGCCCTATTCCAAGGTTGGCGGGGCAGTAATAACCCTTCCACCATTGCCCTTCCCCATTCCCATTTTTTCCCCATAGGGCTCTATGGGAATGGGGAAGGCGCTAATTACGGTGTCGCAAATTGCGGTACCATAATTAGCTCCCTGGTCCCTTTGCGGGTTGGTTTTTAACGCCTGCAAAAAGCAGGCGTTAAAATCCCCAACCCGCAAAGGGACCTCGTAGTAAGGCGGTAAGGACATACCGGTACCGGTAAAATACCGGTACCGGTAAACCCTTACCGCCATCCGTGTAATGAGGCCCAATATGCTTACTGAGAACCCTGTAAATATACATTTGTGAAAGAGTGGACACAAATACTTAAAAAATATTAGCATACCTGTACTATGTCTTGTTAGATGCAGAAGTTGTTGAATCTGCAAATAGAAATCTTAGATTGTTTTCTGGTATTTTTTAATGCAGATGGCTGTGAATAACGGGAGACATGTACTTTGAGAGTTCAGGAGTACATCTGAAGTGTTGAACTGAGATGACAGGGTTACATGTACAGTTTTGGGATGTGATTGGTGGATGGAGTCCGTGATATGGGGTCCGCGGACACTATGGACACCGCAATAGTCAGCTGACAGCGAGCCTGCCATCTGAATCCTTTGAGGATGCCTGACATGGAAAGGGGACTGTGGCGATTAGCAAATGAGGTGTTCTGGTTTTAGTCTACAGGAAGAGAGGCTAGCAGGCGTTTTCATTGCTGTGTGTACTGATGATGGATGTGGCTATTGC
The DNA here is from genome assembly GCF_040938575.1 of Ambystoma mexicanum. Taxonomy (NCBI): domain Eukaryota; kingdom Metazoa; phylum Chordata; class Amphibia; order Caudata; family Ambystomatidae; genus Ambystoma; species Ambystoma mexicanum. Next base: position 215,222,795 of record NC_090935.1, on the reverse strand, counting down.
TATGAAAAAGCTCAGTGTGTGGATGTTGGGAGATTGATGGATGAATAATTTGAAAGGGTACACTGAATCCTGTGGCATCTCTGGTACTATTGGAATGAAGGGAGTGGAGGTTTGGTGGTATACCGTGTCTGGGCTAAACTGGGAGAGTTTACTATCATTTTGTAAGGCTATGGCTCACTTTCAATGTTCAGATATTATTGTGCATTTTCGGGGAAATAGTTTGGGCTAAGTTACTCCACTATCTTTGCAGGTTGCATTAGTGTAAATGTTCTGAGGCTTAATCAAACTATTTCCATGTGGAAAGATTGCTTTTTCACAAATACATCCAATCGAATTATGGAGATGCCAAGTGTGTTTTTTGCACAACTAGAAGAAGGTAGGCACCTTGTAAATAAAGGTGTATGTGCTTTTTTAATGGTGTAGGCATGGCATCTTTTGAAAATGAAAACATCAAGTTGTACGGTGCAAACAATTTTTGGAATGATGGAGTGAATTTTACTGATTTTGGCAATCAGAATGTTCTTGTAAATATTCAAAATGCACTGAGAAAGTTTATGTTAAAAAGATGTACAGTGCATATGAAACATTTGTAAGTAGTTCTAGCAAATACAAATCAGAAAAGTAAAAAGGATCAAAACTGAAAAAACCCAAAAACAGACTTTTTAAGTGCCATCATGGTACAATACATTGTTTAGAAATAAGTGTGAACCTCAACACCCCCTTCAATTTGACATTCTGTCCCTGGACACTGCACATGTCATTCGGCTCTTTTAAGGATGCCTGGCATGGAAAAGGGACTGCAGAGACCACGGAAAGTAGTGGATGTCCTCGGACATCTGGGGGATCAGTCAATGAGGTTTTCTAGGTGTGGTGTACAGGAAGAGAGGGGAGAAGGAGTTTTGTTTGGGGAGTGCACTGAAGATGTCTATGGCTATATCTATCAAGAAGCATAGTGTAGGATTCTGGAGACTCTTGGACAATGTTGCCTCTAATTATTTTTCTCTAAGTGTGGAACTGGTTGCCTTTCGTGCACACTTTATTTTCCATGTGTGCAACGGAATAATGAGGTAAGCCACTTTTTGAACATGCAAAGTTAGTGAGCTACATCTCCAAAGAGAGTTTGGAAAGGAATTTCCCCTTTCCAACCACTGCAATTCTTTACAAATCTGTGTAAAAGGTGCATCACGCAACAATTTTTGCAAAACAAATATGCTAAAAAAGCGGATATTTTATATAAGATTACAAAGGGAACTCAATCATGTGTATTACAATAAACAATTATCACTTTTCATAAGTGATGTGGCTGTCAAGAAATCAGACCGGATACCATATTTGCAGATTAAATAATGGCAACTTAAAGGAATGTGTATGAAACCATTCCAATAGGAATTCATGTGTCACTTTAAGTAATTTAGGGGCTGGGAGAACATACGTCTCATAATTTGTGTAAGGATGATAATTGCATAAAAATAACTGCACCACAGAATATGATGCTACTAATCCCCTAGCTTCTGCTTACTAACCATATTACATTGTCCTGTGAGTTGTGACAGCAGTTATTCAAACCTAGCCTTAAAGCTAAGAGACATATACCTAAAATTGGCCCATCAAAAACAGGAAACAATGAACACGTAGGAGCCAACCCCTGCCTTCTGTCAACAAAGCTCCACTGATATTTCTTCAAATTAGTGCCCAGCACAGCAGTGGCATAGGAAGGAACTCTAATAATATTTCTGCACAATCTCAAGATGAATTTTAAAGGGAAATAAAATTGTTTAGTAAGCATAAAGTATCCCTGTTGGCAAAGGTAATTATTTTTGTACTTCCTGAAAAATCATTTCACTCCAATTAGGAAGTAAATTCTTATCAGAGCCCTGCTTGTAACCCTGACATAGGAAGTAAATTGACTGGGCACATAATACAGCCTATACTTTTGCCCACCCTTCCTAACCACAACCTAGACAAAATTCAACAAGGGCCTTACTGAGGTTTGTTATGGAGCCCAGTGGAAGAAAATCTGAGATTAATAGCATCAATGCTTAGAGGTACAGCAGCTTGAGTGCATTATTACTAGGGATTCCTCTGTAATTCATTGTTATCAGTTAAACAAGATGCAGGGTGATGCTAGAGTCAATAAATGAATGACACATGTTTATATTGAAATGTTCTCAGCAGCTGAGCATAGAAAGAAACAGAAGTTACAGTTCTACAGACTGTTACTAGAGTCTCCTATCCATAAAGAAACAAACAACACATGTCCTTCACTGTAATGTACCATCAACACAACTCACTTGGTTCCTGAAAGTTACTAATTTGTTTATTACCAACAAGGAGTGTTTTGCTCTGACCTTCCACCCGTACCCAACCCCCCTGCCTACTGTGCTAGCCTCCAATACTAGTTGACAGGGCACTGTAACAAGTGAGGGATAGCAGCAGCAAAATACTCACTGGGATATGTGCACCCCCATGATACTTTGCAAGCAAAACAAATGTAGTGCCTCATCATGATATTATGTGTATTTTAAGAAAATGTAATTAATCTGCATGTACACAATTATTTTGCAGTGAATTCAAGAATGTTTGCAACGTACCCCTCCCTTATATCATTGGGTAGGATTATACAACGGATAATTGAAACAGTTTTGTAAAGCAGAATAGTTTGATAAGGCCTATGCCCAATGCAACTCTGAACACTTGGAAAGAATGCAGATTGTGTTGAAAAGCATTATATTGTTTGAATATCTGTTGCCCTAATATTATAGACTAGTAATACCAGCCATATCCCATACCCATTATCCTTATGTGCCAAGCAAATGATATTGCAATGTTCCTCTCTACATATAGAGTGTTAGCAATGCTAAACTAGCAGACACTGAGCATGACACGTGTCTACTCAAAATCCTTAGAGAGCAAATTCATATTTGAGTTATATACTGCGTGAAACTTGCAGGGGGACCACTTCAAAGCACTTGTCTGCCATATGTATTAACAATAGGAAGAATATGAAGCATGGGATGAGGTTACACATCCAAGTAGCCTGCTTACTTACAATCAGTATGAGATATTTGAGATAATAGTTGGATTATATAGTGTGGGTGATGCTTTTATTATTATTACTATTATTATCATTAGGGTAATTAGGGTATTTATTGAGCGCAGACCTAGCTTTGGGAGCAACGGAGCACTTTACAATTATAGGGTGAAGAACATATTGCGGGAAGCAGAGAAAATGTGAGTGGGAGCTAATAGGAGAGGGCACGAATGGGCAATTTGCAGCAAGGGATCTACAAGCAACCAGTGGAGGAGACAGTGGGGAGCAGATCACAGAGTCACGGGTACGTTGGGTAGTGGAGGGTATGTGGACCTATGTTTTACAGAGCAGCAATTACTTGAAGTGTACGTACTTGAGTTCTTTCCCGAACTGTAGCCACAATGGGGTGAGTCTGATGTTGACAGGAGGGCGTTCCAGAGTTTTGAAGCATAAACAGAGAAACCTGGTCTTCACATTCTTTCCTTCCGTCCAAGTTCAAGTCTGAACATTTCCTTAATTCTGTTGGACCGCAGTCCTCCAGAGATGCTGAGTTTCTCAGGCAGTTAACTTGGGGACTTCAAGGCGACAGCCTTGTTGATGACGCAACAGGATTTGAAGATGAAATGGGCTTGCAGCAGAAAACAGTGCAGTTAGTGGAGGACTCACTCCAGGCTTTGGAGCTAGGCACTTCCTCTACGTCATCTTCATCTTCCTCTTCTTCCTCTTCTACATCCTTGTACCTATTCGTCTTTGCAGGCCCTCCAGATGGTGATGCTCGTGATCATGGCTGGGGAGTTGGAATGGCCATGAGTAATGCCATTTCCAGCAAGATTGCTGCTCTCCCAAATAGCTCTTCTAGGCAGGTGCTGTCAGGATCTGTGCCAGATTGAGAATTACTGAAAGTAATGGGTGAGTCCCTTCAGAGGAGCCGTCCGGGGAACACACAACTGCCTGTGGACTACCAATTCAACTTGGGAAGTCGTACAAAATTGCCAGATCAACTATGATTGGGTCTAGGAGCTCTGGTAGGGTAAACGTTCAACTTGAAACACCCTAGATTGGCCGAAAAGGCAGTTTTAAACTGTCCACAGAGCATGGACACTGTCCGCAGTCAGGCCGTCACACCGCATGGGTGCAGTCACATGATGACATCCAGGGACATCCGTGGCGCTGCCGGCCATCTGCGGACACCCATCGGGTAGAAGACGGAGGGTGCATACATGTTTGTCGGTAGAACTGGCTGCTGTCCGTGGACTAATTAAAAGTGTATCATGCAAGAACGGACATGTCCGCACACAACGATGTGTCTGCGGACACCTCCATTTTGAGAAATAAACAGCCTAGACAGTCGTATGGTCTTCAGACTATTATATGGGGTTTTAAAAAAAATTATGAGAGAATAATATACAAGATATGTATAGTATACAACATACGTATTTATGAAAGGGATGGGGTATCGGAATGGGAAATATAAAAGGGAGGATTTGGAATTTATCAGGGCAGGGAGTGAGGTTTAATAAAAGCATCTTTCATTTATATTTCAGGAATTTGATGGGGATGATTGCACAGGACAAGGGTGACAGGTGTAAGAAGAATCGTGATAATCAACATTTTTAATAACATGATTTTTTGCATAATTTATAAGTTCTTAAAAGTCATTATTAAGTTCATCTAATTTTGCAGACACGGTCATGATTTCATTATGTACAGGTGGGGATAGAGATTGTGTTTGTCATTCTTGTGATTCTCCATAATTAAATTGGGGTGTTGTTTCTTTATGTAAACTATGTACTATAAGAAAAGAAGACATTATTATTTCACTGAGGCCTGTAACAATTACATTATTTTTATATATTAAAAGAGGTAGTATTTACCATTGGAGATGTTATCATTCATTTCTTCTGTTGGAAAGTTTTCATCCAACCACTCAAGTGTGTTTGCCATTTCTGTTAAAATAGAAAATAGTAATATTTGCTTATAAGGAATGTTTACATGATGAATGGTAATAATAAATAAATAAATAGTGTGTACTTACTATTTTGTGAGAAATGATTTTCGAGTAAGCGTTTGGTGTCTTTGAGTCTTCATGAACAGTTGTATTGAACTGATAATATGAGATGTACAGTTATGGTTTATGCTTGGTGCATTTCATTATATTGTGTTATAAATAAAAAATAATGTGTACATTTTGGGGAAATCATTTTTACAAATAGGTATATTTGGGTGCAGTAAATAAAAGTAATGTAGTTTTATATCTGATATCTGTTTGTTGATTGATGGGTAGAGCATGTTGTGTTCTCGCCTGTGCTTCTGAGCTTTGTGAATGCTGCCTTCTGTCCGCGTACTAACGCAATGTCTGCAGGCTCTGGAGCTGCTACATTAGAGGTCAGTACAATATAACAAACTTGTAGCAAATCAATGGTGCACTGGTAAAAACATATGAAATTCAGTATCAAATTCAGTGTAAAAAAGCTTTGTACAGGGGCGTTAAACATCCCTTTAACAATGTTTTTTCTCTGAATTTCCTAGGTTTTAATTAGTGCAACTTAACCTTAACGTCCCTTTAACAAAGTGTTTTCTGTGTATATAAATATATACATTATAGAGCTGCGATAGCCGCTCTATAGTTAAGGTGCGTCGGACTCCCATAGAAACCCCTCAAAATTCTATCATTAATAACTTTTGATTTGAGTAATGGATTTGGGCAAAATGTCAAAACAGATTGAAAACAGGCCCCCCCAGACTGCAAAGTTTAAGAAAGATTTCTAAAAATATTATATTAATAAATTAAGTGTTAAAAAATAGTTTTTTTCCTAAAGTGCGGCCTAGTTCCCATTCATTTTCCCGCAGACAAACAAGGTCAATGTTTGCCAAAACGCACAGCCCAAACCGCTAGAAGAATTTGGACCAGGTCTGAAAAAAACTTGTGCATGAAGCATTGACTCGCGATCAATGCCTTGTTTGGGGTTATACCATGCAGCTGTCTTTTAAATATTTGACAGAGAAGGGGGTGACCCCTTCCCAACAATAGATAGAGATATCTCTGGGATTTACCAAAAACCCAGTGTTTTTAGAAATTAAATAGCCGCCATTTTGTTTTTCTGTCAATGCGAGCGATAACCGCGGTTATAGTCGAAGATAACAGCAACAGAAAGGTAGTTACAAAGCTATTTTCAGGTTAAAATAATTGCAAATGACTTTAGTGTAGAGGTGCGGAGATTGTTTGAGGACTGCAACTGAAATTTTGAAGTTATAGGAAGTTATCTGTAAACAAACTGCTTCACAGAAACAGCGTGTGTTGTGGGGGGCAAGGGAGAGGGTAGGGGGGAGGTGAGGAGGACTCTGGTGAGTGGGGAGAGCTGGCACAGATGTGGAGGCATTTTGTTAGGGCTTACGGGGGCCAGTAAAGATATTTTTGTACGGCTGTTCTTCTGTTATTTACAGCTATATCCCAGGACATGATAGGACTACAGATAACTGCGGGTATGAGTAGTTCTGTGGATACACTGACAGGGTAATTCATAGAATCTCGCAGAAAAGTGTCGCAAGCGGCTGGCGCAGAGTGTCCGCGTGCGATTGTCTGCGCCAGGCACGTGCGCTAAAACCGATTTCCGCGCACAACGTATTCATGGATTTTAGGCTCCCAAACCAGCCGTGGCGCAGAGTATCGCAGCGATCCTGCAGCAGCGCCAGTAACGCCCCCAAGAACGCCCTCGCGCAAGGAAAAGCCATCAAAATCGCTAAATCATCGCAAAGGGCTGCGCTAACCCTGGATCAGTCTACAGGGCTGCCAAACAAGGAACGCAAAGCGGGTAACGTGCATATCAGGGGTACGCGTGAAGTTATACACGCGATTAGCCAGGGTACGTGTATTACAGGGGTACGCGTGAAGTTTTACACGCGATTAGCCAGGGCACGTGTATCACAGGGGTACGCAGGAATTATCACACGCGATTTGGCTGGGTACGTGTATTACAGGGGTACACAGGAAGTTCTACACGCGATTCGGCTGGGTACGTGTATTACAGGGGTGCGCGGGAATTCTCACATGCGATTTCGCCAGGTACGTGTATTACAGGGGTGCGCGGGAATTATCACACGCGATTTGGCTTGGTACGTGTATTACAGGGGTGCGTGGGAAGTTCTACACGCGATTGGCCAGGGTATGTGTATTACAGGGGTACGTGGGAATTATCACACGCGATTTGGCTGGGTACGTGTATTACAGGGGTACACGGGAAGTTCTACATGCGATTCGGCTGAGTACGTGTATTACAGGGGTGCGCAGGAATTCTCACATGCGATTTGGCCAGGTACGTGTATTACAGAGGTGTGCGGGAATTATCACACGCAATTAGGCTGGGTGGGTCCTCACAGGTGTTCCCTGTACACCCTCCACGGCCCCTGCAGGCAGCCCACAAAACAGGGGACTACCCTGCACACCTGCTCATGTCCCCCTGCACCCCCACCCCCCAGCAGTGCAGGGGCAGCCTCCACCAGGCCCCCACCCATGTCCCCCAACACCCCCACCCCCCAGCAGTGCAGGGGCAGCCTCCACCAGGCCCCCACTCATGTCTCCCACCACCCCCACCCCCCAGCATCCAGGGGCACCCTCCACCAGGCCCCCACCCATGTCTCCCACCACCCCCAACCCCCAGCCACCAGGGGCACCCTCCACCAGGCCCCCACTCATGTCTCCCACCACCCCCACCCCCCAGCATCCAGGGGCACCCTCCACCAGGCCCCCACCCATGTCTCCCACCACCCCCACCCCCCAGCATCCAGGGGCACCCTCCACCAGGCTCCCACCCATGTCTCCCACCACCCCCACCTCCCAGCCACCAGGGGCACCCTCCACCAGGCCCCCACTCATGTCTCCCACCACCCCCACCCCCCAGCATCCAGGGGCACCCTCCACCAGGCCCCCACCCATGTCTCCCACCACCCCCACCCCACAGCCACCAGGGGCACCCTCCACCAGGCCCCCACTCATGTCTCCCACCACCCCCACCCCCCAGCAGTGCAGGGGCAGCCTCCACCAGGACCCCACTCATGTCCCCTATCACCCCCACCACCCCGCCACCAGGGGCACCCTCCACCAGGCCCCCATCCATGTCTCCCACCACCCCCACCCCCCAGCAGTGCAGGGGCACCCTCCACCAGGCCCCCACTCATGTCCCCTATCACCCCCACCCCCCCGCCACCAGGGGCACCCTCCACCAGGCCCCCATCCATGTCTCCCACCACCCCCACCCCCCAGCAGTGCAGGGGCACCCTCCACCAGGCCCCCACTCTGGTCCCTATCACCCCCACCCCCCCGCCACTAGGGGCACCCTTCACAAGGCCCCCATCCATGTCTCCCACCACCCCCACCCCCCCGCCACCAGGGGCACCCTCCACCAGGCCCCCATCCATGTCTCCCACCACCCCCACCCCCCAGCAGTGCAGGGGCACCCTCCACCAGGCCCCCACTCATGTCCCCTATCACCCCCACCCCCCCGCCACCAGGGGCACCCTTCACAAGACCCCCATCCATGTCTCCCACCACCCCCACCCCCCAGCCACCAGGGGCACCCTCCACCAGGCCCCCATCCATGTCTCCCACCACCCCCACCCCCCAGCAGTGCAGGGGCACCCTCCACCAGGCCCCCACCCATGTCCCCTATCACCCCCACCCCCAGCAGTGCAGGGGCACCCTCCACCAGGCCCCCACTCATGTCCCCTATCACCCCCACCCCCCAGCCACCAGGGGCACCCTCCACCAGGCCCCCACTCATGTCTCCCACCACCACCACCCCCCAGCATCCAGGGGCACCCTCCACCAGGCCCCCACCCATGTCTCCCACCACCCCCACCCCCCAGCAGTGCAGGGGCACCCTCCACCAGGCCCCCACTCATGTCCCCTATCACCCCCACCCCCCCGCCACCAGGGGCACCCTTCACAAGGCCCCCATCCATGTCTCCCACCACCCCCACCCCCCAGCCACCAGGGGCACCCTCCACCAGGCCCCCATCCATGTCTCCCACCACCCCCACCCCCCAGCACTGCAGGGGCACCCTCCACCATGCCCCCACCCATGTCCCCTATCACCCCCACCCCCCAGCAGTGCAGGGGCACCCTCCACCAGGCCCCCACTCATGTCCCCTATCACCACCACCCCCTAGCCACCAGGGGCACCCTCCACCAGGCCCCCACTCATGTCTCCCACCACCACCACCCCCCAGCATTCAGGGGCACCCTCCACCAGGCCCCCACCCATGTCTCCCACCACCACCACCCCCCAGCCACCAGGGGCACCCTCCACAAGGCCCCCACTCATGTCTCCCACCCCCCCCACCCCCCAGCATCCAGGGGCACCCTCCACCAGGCCCCCACCCATGTCTCCCACCACCCCCACCCCCCAGCCACCAGGGGCACCCTCCACCAGGCCCACACTCATGTCTCCCACCACCCCCACCCCCCAGCAGTGCAGGGGCACCCTCCACCAGGCCCCTACTCATGTCCCCTATCACCCCCACCGCCCCGCCACCAGGGGCACCCTTCACAAGGCCCCCATCCATGTCTCCCACCACCCCCACCCCCCAGCCACCAGGGGCACCCTCCACCAGGCCCCCATCCATGTCTCCCACCACCCCCACCCCCCAGCAGTGCAGGGGCACCCTCCACCAGGCCCCCACCCATGTCCCCTATCACCCCCACCCCCCAGCAGTGCAGGGGCACCCTCCACCAGGCCCCCACTCATGTCCCCTATCACCCCCACCCCCCAGCCACCAGGGGCACCCTCCACCAGGCCCCCACTCATGTCTCCCACCACCACCACCCCCCAGCATCCAGGGGCACCCTCCACCAGGCCCCCACCCATGTCTCCCACCACCCCCACCACCCAGCCACCAGGGGCACCCTCCACCAGGCCCCCACTCATGTCTCCCACCACCCCCACCCCCCAGCATCCAGGGGCACCCTCCACCAGGCCCCCACCCATGTCTCCCACCACCCCCAACCCCCAGCCACCAGGGGCACCCTCCACCAGGCCCCCACTCATGTCTCCCACCACCCCCACCCCCCAGCATCCAGGGGCACCCTCCACCAGGCCCCCACCCATGTCTCCCACCACCCCCACCCCCCAGCATCCAGGGGCACCCTCCACCAGGCTCCCACCCATGTCTCCCACCACCCCCACCTCCCAGCCACCAGGGGCACCCTCCACCAGGCCCCCACTCATGTCTCCCACCACCCCCACCCCCCAGCATCCAGGGGCACCCTCCACCAGGCCCCCACCCATGTCTCCCACCACCCCCACCCCACAGCCACCAGGGGCACCCTCCACCAGGCCCCCACTCATGTCTCCCACCACCCCCACCCCCCAGCAGTGCAGGGGCAGCCTCCACCAGGACCCCACTCATGTCCCCTATCACCCCCACCACCCCGCCACCAGGGGCACCCTCCACCAGGCCCCCATCCATGTCTCCCACCACCCCCACCCCCCAGCAGTGCAGGGGCACCCTCCACCAGGCCCCCACTCATGTCCCCTATCACCCCCACCCCCCCCGCCACCAGGGGCACCCTCCACCAGGCCCCCATCCATGTCTCCCACCACCCCCACCCCCCAGCAGTGCAGGGGCACCCTCCACCAGGCCCCCACTCTGGTCCCTATCACCCCCACCCCCCCGCCACTAGGGGCACCCTTCACAAGGCCCCCATCCATGTCTCCCACCACCCCCACCCCCCCGCCACCAGGGGCACCCTCCACCAGGCCCCCATCCATGTCTCCCACCACCCCCACCCCCCAGCAGTGCAGGGGCACCCTCCACCAGGCCCCCACTCATGTCCCCTATCACCCCCACCCCCCCGCCACCAGGGGCACCCTTCACAAGACCCCCATCCATGTCTCCCACCACCCCCACCCCCCAGCCACCAGGGGCACCCTCCACCAGGCCCCCATCCATGTCTCCCACCACCCCCACCCCCCAGCAGTGCAGGGGCACCCTCCACCAGGCCCCCACCCATGTCCCCTATCACCCCCACCCCCAGCAGTGCAGGGGCACCCTCCACCAGGCCCCCACTCATGTCCCCTATCACCCCCACCCCCCAGCCACCAGGGGCACCCTCCACCAGGCCCCCACTCATGTCTCCCACCACCACCACCCCCCAGCATCCAGGGGCACCCTCCACCAGGCCCCCACCCATGTCTCCCACCACCCCCACCCCCCAGCAGTGCAGGGGCACCCTCCACCAGGCCCCCACTCATGTCCCCTATCACCCCCACCCCCCCGCCACCAGGGGCACCCTTCACAAGGCCCCCATCCATGTCTCCCACCACCCCCACCCCCCAGCCACCAGGGGCACCCTCCACCAGGCCCCCATCCATGTCTCCCACCACCCCCACCCCCCAGCACTGCAGGGGCACCCTCCACCAGGCCCCCACCCATGTCCCCTATCACCCCCACCCCCCAGCAGTGCAGGGGCACCCTCCACCAGGCCCCCACTCATGTCCCCTATCACCACCACCCCCTAGCCACCAGGGGCACCCTCCACCAGGCCCCCACTCATGTCTCCCACCACCACCACCCCCCAGCATTCAGGGGCACCCTCCACCAGGCCCCCACCCATGTCTCCCACCACCACCACCCCCCAGCCACCAGGGGCACCCTCCACAAGGCCCCCACTCATGTCTCCCACCGCCCCCACCCCCCAGCATCCAGGGGCACCCTCCACCAGGCCCCCACCCATGTCTCCCACCACCCCCACCCCCCAGCCACCAGGGGCACCCTCCACCAGGCCCACACTCATGTCTCCCACCACCCCCACCCCCCAGCAGTGCAGGGGCACCCTCCATCAGGCCCCCACTCATGTCCCCTATCACCCCCACCCCCCCCACCACCAGGGGCACCCTTCACAAGGCCCCCATCCATGTCTCCCACCACCCCCACCCCCCGCCACCAGGGGCACCCTCCACCAGGCCCCCATCCATGTCTCCCACCACCCCCACCCCCCAGCAGTGCAGGGGCACCCTCCACCAGGCCCCTACTCATGTCCCCTATCACCCCCACCGCCCCGCCACCAGGGGCACCCTTCACAAGGCCCCCATCCATGTCTCCCACCACCCCCACCCCCCAGCCACCAGGGGCACCCTCCACCAGGCCCCCATCCATGTCTCCCACCACCCCCACCCCCCAGCAGTGCAGGGGCACCCTCCACCAGGCCCCCACCCATGTCCCCTATCACCCCCACCCCCCAGCAGTGCAGGGGCACCCTCCACCAGGCCCCCACTCATGTCCCCTATCACCCCCACCCCCCAGCCACCAGGGGCACCCTCCACCAGGCCCCCACTCATGTCTCCCACCACCACCACCCCCCAGCATCCAGGGGCACCCTCCACCAGGCCCCCACCCATGTCTCCCACCACCCCCACCACCCAGCCACCAGGGGCACCCTCCACCAGGCCCCCACTCATGTCTCCCACCACCCCCACCCCCCAGCAGTGCAGGGGCAGCCTCCACCACGCCCCCACTCATGTCCCCTATCACCCCCACCCCCCCGCCACCAGGGGCACCCTCCACCAGGCCCCCATCCATGTCTCCCACCACCCCCACCCCCCAGCAGTGCAGGGGCACCCTCCACCAGGTCCCCACTCATGTCCCCTATCACCGCCACACCCCCGCCACCAGGGGCACCCTCCACCAGGCCCCCACTCATGTCTCCCACCACCCCCACCCCCCAGCATCCAGGGGCACCCTCCACCAGGCCCCCACCCATGTCTCCCACCACCCCCACCCCCCAGCAGTGCAGGGGCAGCCTCCACCAGGCCCCCACTCATGTCCCCTATCACCCCCACCCCCCCGCCACCAGGGGCACCCTCCACCAGGCCCCCATCCATGTCTCCCACCACCCCCACCCCCCAGCAGTGCAGGGGCACCCTCCACCAGGCCCCCACTCATGTCCCCTATCACCCCCACCCCCCCGCCACCAGGGGCACCCTCCACCAGGCCCCCACTCATGTCTCCCACCACCCCCACCCCCCAGCATCCAGGGGCACCCTCCACCAGGCCCCCACCCATGTCTCCCACCACCCCCACCCCCCAGCCACCAGGGGCACCCTCCACCAGGCCCCCACTCATGTCTCCCACCACCCCACCCCCCAGGAGTGCAGGGGCAGCCTCCACCAGGCCCCCACTCATGTCCCCTATCACTCCCACCACCCCGCCACCAGGGGCACCCTCCACCAGGCCCCCATCCATGTCTCCCACCACCCCCACCCCCGAGCAGTGCAGGGGCAGCCTGTAACGCTCACCTGGTTCCCCCGGAGGCGCGGGTCTTGATCTGGCGAGGATACTGTCTTCAGTGTTAGGCGCAGGGTTCGTTTTGCTCCCGGACTGGGCCCCCTTCCCACCGACAGTTTAAGCTGAAGAGAGAGATGTCTGCAAGGGTAAACCAAGGTATTAGTGTTTGGAAGGTTCGGAAAGTTCCTATCCCCTCTCACCCTTTCTTTCCCCGTGGAACTGGGTTGATATTGCGCTTACCTTATATAGGTAAATGCCGGGCTCTCCATCCTGCGTCTTATGCAGGGGCGCTGGATCCAGTTGCTTCACTGGATGCGAGCTCTGCCTCTTGATAGCAGAGGATTTGCTGAGAGCGAAGACGCCGTTAATGCACGAGCGTGCCTTGTAAGTATTAAAGTTCCTTTTGCCTTGTTTTCTTCTCTTTCAAAAGTCTTAAATCTGTAAAGTCTATGTCTTTCCCTTTTCAGATGCTGTGACGATGAAGATTATCCTTCTAATGGCACGTAAGTAGAAAGACTGCACTAGCGCTGGAGAATGCTCCGTAATGTCTCTTTTGTCTTTGCAGGTGCTGAGGTGCAGCGCGAACAGATTGAAAGCGAGCATAACACAGGTAAGCAGTCTTGTAACTAAGCGTTACTAACCGATGTATCTTGCCTTGCAGGTGCCGGAATGCAGCGCGAGCTGAGTTGGAACGGGCGTAACACAGGTAAGCAGAACTTGTAGTTGGATATTACTAACCGATGTTCTCTCTCTTTGCAGATGTCGGATGCCGGAAGAGAAAGGCAGAAAAAGGCGCCTTGGATGCTGCCGTTGGATTAGGTAAGTAGATTCACTGCCTTTACTTTAACCTAACCTGTGCCTTTGTTTTGCAGGAGCTGCAGAAGACTGAAGAAGACTGCAGATTGGATTCCAGCAGGTTATTTCGTGTTCACAGGATCTGGAGCTGGAGGTTTCCTGGAGCTGACACGGTGAGCGTCCTGCTGCAGATGCAGAATAACGCGAAGCACGTGAAACCAATCGGGTGTGGTTTAAATAGCCTTCTGTAGTGCTTAGGCATCTCCTTCCACGGCCCCACCCAGGTAAGAAAAGAGTTCCAGATTTCTAAAAGAGTTCCTGTGTTCTGCTTCCAGGGAGTGGCTCCTGCTCCACCCAGACAGAAAAAGTAGTTCCAGGCAGAGAAGGATCAGGAGACCAGTTAGCTGGTAAGTAAGCAGCATGGTCTGCTACAGGTAGGTCCACCAAGCACTCTTATCCAATATGAGCCCGGCGCTTCCTGTGCCGGGACCAGTCACCATCATGAGCCTGGCGCCACTGGCGCCAGGACAAGGTCCAGAGGGTCCCTATAGGGACTGGCTGGTTCCTGGGATCAGAGTCATGGGCCTGCTTCCAAGGTCGTGGGGCAAGTCCTGACCCCTTGGAAGCAGGGATCATGACAGCACCCCCCCTCAAGGCCCCTCCCAAGGTTGACTTCTCCGGAGGTCTTGGTTTGTTAGGAAATGTCCGATGAAATTTCCTGATTAGTCGAGGAGCGTGTACATGTTCTGCAGGTTCCCAAGATCTTTCTTGGGGGCCGTAGCCTTTCCAGTCAATTAGGTAGTGTAGTTTTGATTTGGAGATCTTGGAATCCAGGATATTTTTGATTTCAAACTCAAGTTCTCCGTCAACTAGGATAGGTTCAGGAGATTTAGTCAATCGGGTTTCTGGTTGAACAGGTTTTAGTAGTGAAACATGGAAGACTGGGTGCATTTTCATGCGAGGGGGTAAATCCAACTTGACCGCTACTGGATTTATTATGGCAGTAACAGAGTAGGGTCCCAGGTATCTTGGGTTAAAGGTGCGTGGTCCCTTTAGGGGTAAATATTTGGTGGATAACCAGACTTGATCTCCTATTTGGTATTGAGGGGCTTCATTTCGATGTTGATCTGCTCCTTTCTTGTATTGTTCCTTGGCCCTTTGAAGGTGGGTAGTAGCTTCCTTGAAGGCTTGGGTGATGGTTGAATGTAGGTGGTCCACTGCTGGTGTTCCAAGATCCTGAGGTGGATCCAGGTTAGAGGTTCGAGGATGATTACCATACAAAAGAAAAAACGGGGTCTTTCCGGTTCCAGAGTGGACTGAGTTATTGTAAGCGTACTCGGCTATCCAAAGGATGTCCTTCCAAGTTCCTCCTGTCTGTTGCAGCATGCAGCGTAGGTACTGTTCTAAACTCTGATTGGTCCTTTCGGTCTGACCATCGGTTTGTGGGTGGTGACTGGTGGAAAGCCTCACATCAATTTGAGCTAACCGACAGCAACTCCGCCAGAAGTGGGAGATGAATTGACTTCCTCTCTCTGAGATTAAAACTGAAGGAAAGCCGTGCAACCGAACAATGTTTTCAAGAAATTCTCGAGCCAGGATTGCTGCTGACGGTAACCCCTTTAGTGGGATGAAATGTGCCATTTTTGAAAATAAGTCTACGATCACCAGGATTGTATTGTATCCGGAACAGGGAGGTAAGTCGGTGATAAAGTCCATGGAAAGGGTATGCCAGGGATGAGGTGGAGTTTCAAGTGGTTGTAAGAGGCCTGCTGTTTTTTCCTTAGGACTCTTGTTCTTGGCGCACACTCCACAGGACATGACAAAGTTTCTGATGTCTTTTCTCCAAGATGGCCACCAAAAGTGACGCTTGACCTTTTCCGAGGTCTTGGCCATACCCGGGTGTCCTTCCATTAAGGAGTCGTGATAACAAGAGATGACTTGAGTTTGTAAGCTGGTACAGGGTAGATACAGTCGTTCCTTGAAGTATAATAAGTCGTCCTTTACTGTGAAGTCTTCCCCCCGAAGTTGCCATTTTTGTATGTCCGTTGGAGTTACAAGTTGTTTAACCTGGGTTTCAATTTCTTCAATGGATTGCATGCTGATCAAACCCAGGATTCTTTGTTCAGGAATAATAGGTACGAGCTCGGGGTTAACCATGTGTTCCTCTACTCCGATTCGAGAGAGGGCATCCGCTTTACCATTCTTATTGCCTGGTCGGTAGGTGATTATAAAATCAAATTCGGAAAAAAATAATGCCCAGCGAAGTTGTCTGGAGGATTGCGCTTTGGCTGATTTAAGATACTGTAGATTACGATGGTCAGTAATGACAGTGACTGTGTGTCGGGCTCCTAAGAGATAATGCCGCCAGGCCTTAAAGGCGGACTTAATAGCCAACAGTTCCTTATCGGTAATGGTGTAATTTATTTCTGGGGCTGATAATTTGCGAGACCAAAACGCCACGGGGTGCAACTGGTTGGTTTTTGGATCTCTTTGTGAAAGCACTGCTCCCATAGCAAGGCTGGAGGCATCGGTCTCTACGATGTAAGGTAGTTCCGGGCGGGGATGTTTTAAAATCGGGGCGGAAGTAAATTTAGTCTTTAGCTCCTGAAAGGCTTGTTCTGCCTCGGTAGACCATTCAAAATGTTTGTTTTTTCTGAGGAGAGCTGTAATGGGTTGGAATACCCGAGAAAAGTCTGGAATAAACCTGCGATAGAAGTTGGCGAAGCCCAACATACTTTGAACCCCTTTTACAGATGATGGTGAGGGCCACTTGATTATTGCATCTACTTTCCTCGAGTCCATGTGAACTCCGTTAGGTGACAAAATAAATCCCAGAAATTCGACCTCAGTAACATGAAAGACGCACTTCTCTAATTTTGCAAAAAGTTTGTGTTTGCGGAGCCTCTCCAGTACTGCGGTTACATGTTTTCGGTGTTCTGCCTCAGAGGACGAATAAACCAGAATGTCGTCAATGTATACAACTACACACACATCAATGAGTTCACGGAGCACGTCATTCTTAAAGAATTGGAATGCGGCCGGTGCTTTACACAACCCGAAGGGCATCACTTGATACTCGAACAGTCCATACTTGGTACGAAAGGCCGTCTTCCATTCATCGCCCTCCTTTATTCTCACCAAATGGTAGGCTCCTCTGAGGTCTAAATTAGTATATATGCAGGCGTTTTTGACTTGGTCAAGTAGTCCTGGGATCAATGGCAATGGATACCTGTTTTTAATTGTAATCTGGTTCAGGGCACGGTAGTCTATACACGTTCTTAAGTCTCCCTCCTTTTTTGGCACGAAGAACAGAGCTGAGGAGGCCGGCGACTTCGAAGGACGGATGAATCCGTTAGCCAGGTACTGGTCCAAATATTGCCTTAGGTGGAGATTTTCAGGTTCAGTAAGGGCATAAATCCGACTACACGGAGGAGTGGATCCGGGAATCAGGTCTATCTGACAGTCGTATGATCTGTGGGGAGGCAAAGAATTAGCTTGGTCTTTCTGAAAGACATCTTGGAATTCCTGGTATTCAGGAGGCAGTTGCGGACTCTCAGAAACAGTTGCAGCTAGTTTGGTGGAGAGCTGAGGGTAGCAGG
The DNA here is from genome assembly GCF_040938575.1 of Ambystoma mexicanum. Taxonomy (NCBI): domain Eukaryota; kingdom Metazoa; phylum Chordata; class Amphibia; order Caudata; family Ambystomatidae; genus Ambystoma; species Ambystoma mexicanum. Next base: position 215,205,089 of record NC_090935.1, on the reverse strand, counting down.
TAGAAGCGCATTCTGGAAACCGGATTGTCTTTGCTCGCCAATCAATTTGAGGATTGTGTTTTTCCAACCAAGGAACTCCCAAGATGACTTGAAACTGAGGGGCCTTGATCACATCAAACACGATCTTCTCTTGATGCCCATCTTGGCTTACTAACGTTACTTCCATGGTGGTGTGAGTTACGGGTCCGGAAGCTATTTCCGTCCCATCCACGGTGGTAATGACGTCTTTCACCGTCTTTGGACAAAGAGATAGATTCATCCTGGCGGCCAGCTCACAGTCCAAGTAATTCCTGATTGCGCCACTATCAATGTATGCATTAATGGCATGCATACGATTAGGTTGTTCAGGACTCACGAGGACCATGGGCATGATGAAATGCGAGGTCAAAGAACTGGTTTTAACGCTCGGCAAGCGGACCTCTACACTTGCTGGGCGAGGTCGTTTCCCGGCTCAGAATTCTCAGTACCTTTATCAGACGCCCCTACTATCTTCTTCTTGGGCTTCACTGGACAATCTCGAAGAAAGTGCCCTGAGTTTCCGCAATAGAGGCATAATTGCAGTTGTCTCCTCCTTTCCCTCTCCTTTTGGGTTAAAGGTCCTTTTACACCCCCTATTTGCATGGGTTCCACGAAATCAGTTCCTTTCGTAGAACTTTGCAGCCTTGAAAAAAGTCGGGTTTCAAATCTGGATCGATCGGCTTTCCGATTCTGTAGTCGATGATCCAATTGCACTACCAGATCGATATATTCGGAACAGTATTGTGGAGGATTTACCACTTGAGCCAGAACGTCTTTTAATTCCCCACGCAGACCTCTGTAAAACAGTGTGATCCTCTTATCCTCCGGCCATCCGGTTTCCACCACTAGTCTGTTAAATGATGCAATATAAGTCAGAAGATCTTGATTGCCCTGTCGTAGTGAAAGAAGTTCATTGTCCAAGGCCTGTCCCTGATAGTGCCTTGCGAACAGTTTCTCCATACTGGCTTGGAAGTCCTGGAAGTTATGGAGAATGGGGTCATCTTGAGACACTAAAGGAACAGACCAATCTGCGGCACTGCCACTGAGATAAGAGAGCACGAAGGCCTCTTTAGCCTGGTCCGTTGGAAAAGCGGCGGGTCTGCACAAAAAGTGCAAGCGACATTGATTGAAGAACACAGCAAACCTTTTTGAATCACCTGAAAAGCGTTCGGGTGGAGCCAAAGGTATATTTCCTGGTAGATTGATTTGTACCGGATTCGAGGAAGCTGGAGGAGCGTGGCCCCCACTTGGGGTTGGTAGAGGAGTTTGTCCAGCTTGGGCTTGCAGCAATTGTCTAGCCAAATCGTCTGTTCGCTCTTTGGAGACCACTAACTCCCTCCTTAGGGCATTTGTTTCCTGACGTGCAGCGTGTACTTCCGCCCTCAACTCCCCGAGTAATTGGGCCAACTGGTCTGTGTCTGAAGTTTCCATTGCGCCTGGGCAGGAATTTTGTGGTAAGGCTTCACGTTCTGTAACGCTCACCTGGTTCCCCCGGAGGCGCGGGTCTTGATCTGGCGAGGATACTGTCTTCAGTGTTAGGCGCAGGGTTCGTTTTGCTCCCGGACTGGGCCCCCTTCCCACCGACAGTTTAAGCTGAAGAGAGTGATGTCTGCAAGGGTAAACCAAGGTATTAGTGTTTGGAAGGTTCGGAAAGTTCCTAGCCCCTCTCGCCCTTTCTTTCCCCGTGGAACTGGGTTGATATTGCGCTTACCTTATATAGGTAAATGCCGGGCTCTCCATCCTGTGTCTTATGCAGGGGCGCTGAATCCAGTTGCTTCACTGGATGCGAGCTCTGCCTCTTGATAGCAGAGGATTTGCTGAGAGCAAAGACGCCGTTAATGCACGAGCGTGCCTTGTAAGTATTAAAGTTCCTTTTGCCTTGTTTTCTTCTCTTTCAAAAGTCTTACGTCTGTAAAGTCTATGTCTTTCCCTTTTCAGATGCTGTGACGATGAAGATTATCCTTCTAATGGCACATAAGTAGAAAGACTGCACTAGCGCTGGAGAATGCTCCGTAATGTCTCTTTTGTCTTTGCAGGTGCTGAGGTGCAGCGCGAACAGATTGAAAGTGAGCATAACACAGGTAAGCAGTCTTGTAACTAAGCGTTACTAACCGATGTATCTTGCCTTGCAGGTGCCGGAATGCAGCGCGAGCTGAGTTGGAACGGGCGTAACACAGGTAAGCAGAACTTGTAGTTGGATATTACTAACCGATGTTCTCTCTCTTTGCAGATGTCGGATGCCGGAAGAGAAAGGCAGAAAAAGGCGCCTTGGATGCTGCCGTTGGATTAGGTAAGTAGATTCACTGCCTTTACTTTAACCTAACCTGTGCCTTTGTTTTGCAGGAGCTGCAGAAGACTGAAGAAGACTGCAGATTGGATTCCAGCAGGTTATTTCGTGTTCACAGGATCTGGAGCTGGAGGTTTCCTGGAGCTGACACGGTGAGCGTCCTGCTGCAGATGCAGAATAACGCGAAGCACGTGAAACCAATCGGGTGTGGTTTAAATAGCCTTCTGTAGTGCTTAGGCGTCTCCTTCCACGGCCCCACCCAGGTAAGAAAAGAGTTCCAGATTTCCTGTGTTCTGCTTCCAGGGAGTGGCTCCTGCTCCACCCAGACAGAAAAAGTAGTTCCAGGCAGAGAAGGATCAGGAGACCAGTTAGCTGGTAAGTAAGCAGCATGGTCTGCTACAGGTAGGTCCACCAAGCACTCTTATCCAATATGAGCCTGGCGCTTCCTGTGCCGGGACCAGTCACCATCATGAGCCTGGCGCCACTGGCGCCAGGACAAGGTCCAGAGGGTCCCTATAGGGACTGGCTGGTTCCTGGGATCAGAGTCATGGGCCTGCTTCCAAGGTCGTGGGGCAAGTCCTGACTCCTTGGAAGCAGGGATCATGACACAGCCTCCACCAGGCCCCCACTCATGTCCCCTATCAACCCCACCCCCCTGCCACCAGGGGCACCCTCCACCAGGCCCCCATCCATGTCTCCCACCACCCCCATCCCCCAGCAGTGCAGGGGCACCCTCCACCAGGCCCCCACTCATGTCCCCTATCACCCCCACCCCCCCGCCACCAGGGGCACCCTCCACCAGGCCCCCACTCATGTCTCCCACCACCCCCTCCCCCCAGCATCCAGGGGCACCCTCCACCAGGCCCCCACCCATGTCTCCCACCACCCCCACCCCCCAGCAGTGCAGGGGCAGCCTCCACCAGGCCCCCACTCATGTCCCCTATCACCCCCACCCCCCCGCCACCAGGGGCACCCTCCACCAGGCCCCCATCCATGTCTCCCACCACCCCCACCCCCCAGCAGTGCAGGGGCACCCTCCACCAGGCCCCCACTCATGTCCCCTATCACCCCCACCCCCCCGCCACAAGGGGCACCCTTCACAAGGCCCCCATCCATGTCTCCCACCACCCCCACCCCCCCGCCACCAGGGGCACCCTCCACCAGGCCCCCATCCATGTCTCCCACCACCCCCACCCCCCAGCAGTGCAGGGGCACCCTCCACCAGGCCCCCACTCATGTCCCCTATCACCCCCATCCCCCCGCCACCAGGGGCACCCTTCACAAGGCCCCCATCCATGTCTCCCACCACCCCCACCCCCCAGCCACCAGGGGCACCCTCCACCAGGCCCCCATCCATGTCTCCCACCACCCCCACCCCCCAGCACTGCAGGAGCACCCTCCACCAGGCCCCCACCCATGTCCCCTATCACCCCCACCCCCCAGCAGTGCAGGGGCACCCTCCACCAGGCCCCCACTCATGTCTCCCACCACCCCCACCCCCCAGCAGTGCAGGGGCAGCCTCCACCAGGCCCCCACTCATGTCTCCCACCACCCCCACCCCCCAGCCACCAGGGGCATCCTCCACCAGGACACCAACTTCCCTGGCACTGAAGCTGGTGCCCCTCTGCCTCCTTGGCCGGGGGTTACCACTGGTGCCAGATGTTGTAGTGCCCGACATGGCAACCCCAGAGGCAGGAGTGGGTGGGCAACTGGGTCCTGGGGCTGGGCTGTGGGGCGACGGAAAAGCAGTCGGGAGCCTTTGGTTCCAGCAGGGGTGGTCACAGCAACAGCACCCCTGGCTGATGTGCAGGCAGCAAATGGCAGGGCACGTGGGCAGCAGGCAGTCAGGCAGCAGCAGATGGCAGGTGGGAGCGTGCTCAGGGCTCTGGGGGGCAGTAATTTGGCCTCCTGGGCAGGAGCGTGGTCTTTCGTGTGTGAACGCGTGGACAGCTTGATACGTAGTGAGTGATTTTGCACGTGAAAATCCCACACGTCTGCGTGTAAATCGATGAAAGGCCCTTAGCGCGTAAACGCGTATGCGCGTCTATGAAGTCACTTGCACGCGTAGGAAAAAGTTGCGTGACACGTCCGAGTGTCAAAGCGTGTTATTGGTGGAAATAGCCCTACACGCAGAAGTGTCAAAGCGTGTAATTGGTGCAAATGGACCTACACGCAGAAGTGTCAAAGCGTGTAATTGCTGCAAATGGACATACACGCAGAAGTGACAAAGCGTGTAATTGGTGCAAATGGACCTACACGCAGAAGTGACAAAGCGTGTAATTGGTGGGAATGGGCCTAGCACGTACACGACGCGTAAGTGACGCTGTACGTGTGGGCCTGCATATAAGGTTCGTGTAGAACACCAATTCCTTGTACTGCTTTTCGTGGAGAGCGAGTGGGTGAATTCTGTACTTCTTGTCGTTTCACACGCGATTTACTTCACGGCGTTTAAAGTTCGTACTCCCTGTTACCTCTGACAGCTTTTTCTATTTTTTCTCTTGTACTGGTTTACCTGGGCCTGTTCCCTAAAACAGTGTTCCCTTCTACTATTGTCCTGTCTCCTCAGACAGCGTACATATCTTCTTTTGGCGGGGGTGTTGCCAACCAAACGCGCTCATTTTTCACGCTCTTTTACCTGGCAGACGGTGAGTCACGCACGTATCTAACATCTGTGCTTGCCCCGTGTGTCGCCTACCCCTTCAGAGGTCATTCTAGGCTGCGTGTGACACGCATACGTTCATTCTTGTGTTACTGGGTGCCACAGCGTAGTGCAGGTTTTTCTTTCTGCACACGTGGTCTAGGAGGGGTTGCGTGCACGTCATCTCCCTTTTTTGGGCCTCCTGTGCGTTGCGTGACCCGTCATCTTTCCCCAGGGGTTACATTCAGCCTTGCTAGAGCACTAGGGTACAATTACCATCTGGTACCCAACCCCTTTGACCCCCAATTGCCCAGGACAATAGTCTACATCCACTCCCATACGCACATTAACACCAGTGCCATGGCTGGGAGGCGAGGATTCCGTAAGGGTGGCAAAGGTGGAAGAGCCACAAGTGGTGGCCGTGGTGGATCCGGTAGGGGACGTGGTCGTAACTTGCAGGGTGAGCCTGTCCCCCCATGTGTGGAGGACCAGTCACGGGCACCCATAATCCCCCCCCTCCCGTTGAGGCTGATGTGGCTGACACCATCCATGCTCAGCCCTTGTTGGACCAGCCCATTGTGGCACCAGACCTGGCTGACTCCATGGCTGACTTCCAGGTCAGCAGGGCTACGACACGTGCGCTGGTGCACGTTGATGCCATCATGCCACGTGGATCTGGGGCAGCAAGGTCATCTGCTGCACCAAGGAGGCAGGGCGGAGAGGCTGCAGGGGCAGCTGCGGCTCCATCCACCCCAGCCCTCACACACCCAGCCAGGACAGTGTCGGTCCTAGTCCATGCTGCTGACATTCCCCCTGACACCATCACACTAGAGCCAATGCCTGCACCAACTCCCATGCTGAGTGTGCAATCACACACTCCTGATACAGAGTCCACCAGGGCTCCTGCCCCTAGTGTCCAGAGCGGCGCAGGACACTCAGGATCACCACCACCTTCCAAGCGGAAGAGGAAGAGTGCTCGTCCGGCACAGGCTGATGCCCCAGACACGGCTACACAGTCCGGCCCGTCCAGGAAGCCCAGCTTCACGGATGACAAACTGAATGCACTTGTCGAGTATGTGTCCGGACATGACAACGAGATGGTCATTGTTGCAGGATCCAAGACCACACCTGCACAACGCCAGGCACACTGGCAGACTGTTGCGGACATCGTAAGTGCCCTTGGAATCGTGAGGCGCACAGCCAATGATTGCTATAAGCGCTGGAATGACCTAATGCGCAGGGCAAAGAGTAAGCTGGCCTCAAGTCATGCCGCAACTCTAGTGACTGGAGGTGGGTCTCCAGTAGTAGACATGGAACTCACTCCACATGAGTCAGTCGCTGGGACCTACGTCACGGAGTAACCGATCCAAGGCATGGGAGATCTGGCTGATTACGAGGCATTGTCCGGTGAGTGCACGGTGTGTGTGTGAGGGCTTCTGTTTGTGTGCCAGGTGAGAGTGTGTGCGCCTGAGTCGTATGGGTCAGCCATGTGCTTCATGCAATACTTCTTGCGCAGCTGCATTTGGCCATAGCAGTATCCCTTCTGCCAACAGTAGACATCTAGCCCAACTGCACGCCAGTTGCCCTTGAAGTGTCACCTTGCCACAACATAGTTGCTTATTTTTCACTGTTCATTCAGTCAGATTGTTTGCATTCCCCCACTTTTACTAGCCATGTCGCTGTCCACTAGTCACATGTCTGACATGGCTATGGTAAAGTGGAGTGACTTTGTTACCTGGATATCATTTGTACACACATGTCCCTGTGCAATTGGACCATTTCAGACTGGCAGCTCCAGGTGAAAAATCTGACCTGTTAGAATTAGAAAAGCAATTACATGCGGGAACTGGACTGAATGAATAGGTGCTGCCCTCCTCTCCATCTTCACTCAATAGCAATGGTACATGCCATCTGTGTGATGGCATGTGTGTTTCACCTGGCAATCACAGGCCAATGTGTGATGCCACTGCCAGGCAGCATGCAGAAAATGTGTTCATCTTCCATCTTGGTGTCATCAGTGTGTGCCATTTTCCTGCACTTCATACGCAGTGAGGGTGCATGCATGGGAGGGTTTTAGTCATGTGGGACATGTGTCAATCAAGTACTGGTTCTCTTGCTTCTCAGCCCTCATTGTGTGCCATGGTGCTAATGCCTGTTTCCATTTCTTTGTTTACATGTCTTTGCAGGGGAAGACGCACCTGATACTGCTGGGGTTGTGGAGATGGTGCAGACCCAGGAGGGGTCCGAGGGCCGACCAACCACCAGTGAGGGACGTGGTGTGGTGGTGGGGGAGAACCCACAAGTGCTGCAGGTCGTGCTCTCAAGGGGTGTCTCTGGCTGCACCTCCCCCGAGCTGTACTCAGGTGTTGATTCGGATGAGACCTACGTGCCGTCGCAGGTGAGTGTTCCAGGGAGGGATTCTGTTCTGTCTCACCCACCTGCACCAGGGTCAGAACCCTCCATGGGATGTCAGTGTTGGCAGCTACACCTTTGGTGGTTACGGATGCAAGGTCACACTCCGCGACATCTGATCCTGTTCCTGGGCCAGCAGATCAGAAGGGGAATGCAGTCCTGCAGCCTCAGGCAGTGCCGGCACAGCAAGGCGCAGTTCGCCTTGCCCCAGACAGGTGTGGTGCCTGCCGACGTGGTGGCCGTACGCCACCTGGCAATATCGCATGGGAGCAATCCATTTACGGTATGGCAACCCAACAGGCTGCATCATCCGAGATGATGGCTCAGGCCATGGATAGGGTGGCCACTTCCATTGTCCCCCCAGAAAGGCTGATGGAGCGACTAGAGCAGGCAACCGACTCCATCTGCCAGTCACACAGGGAGGACATGTTGGGGTCCAACAGGGACAGGCGGGCGGCACTGGCGACTCTGCAGGAGGCCATCTCCATTGAGTCCCAGGGCCACAGGGAAGCCCTGAGGCAGGAGCTCCTTCACCTCAGGACGACTCTTGTTGAGCTTGAGGCTTCAACACACCAAAGGACAGAACAGCAGCTGGAGCGTTTCACCCGTACGCTCTCAGCTGAGATGCAGGCAACGAGGGCGGAGGACCGGGCATCCCGTGAGTTGTTGCATGGGGAACTCCGCACACTCATCCTCCAGAACCAGACCTACCACACCCGCATGCTTGCAGCCATGGAGGAGCAGACTAGGGCCTTGCGTGGGCTGCCTCCCATAGTGCAACCACCTCCGGATGCAGCTGCACAGGGTGATAATAGCGACAGCAGTGATACTCCCACAATAGGGTAGCCGTGTGGGCCATGAGCCCATGGAGGTGTTTTATTTTCCCAGGATCCACGCAGGTGGGTTCTGGTGTGCATCCTGTCCTCGGACCTCCTGGGTGGCCTCCCCAACCCCCCCGGGCCCATCAATGGCCATTTTTGATTGTTTCTTATTTTTATTTTTATTTTTATTTATTTTATTCCCTATTTTTTTGGGACGATTTGTTGGCTTCTGTGGTTCCTGTGGGCATACGCTGCATTGTGGCTGGGCACATGCAGGCTTGTAATGTATTTGGTTCAGATGCTTGGGTTTGAGTCACACACACCCCTCCTGCTTCCCGTTTCCATGGGCTTGCAAAGGGTGTGCCCAAGTGACAGTGAATTACACAGTGACGTTGGACTCCCATGAGCTGTGTGGGCAGTCTGTAGTCAATACTGTGTATACATTCCTAGTGCATATTGCTGTTGTGTTGTACACTGCATGTTGCATTGATGTGTAACTCATCTTCTGTGTCTACCTCCCAATTTGCAGGTCCCTTCCTCATGTCTACACAAGGACCTCTAGTCTGGAGATGGGGTCCATGTTGGCAGCAGTGCACCTACAACTCTACATGGCGCCAACACTGCACAGTTGGTAGTGGTGGGAGTTCAGGCATTTCCAGGTGGTGAGACTACTAATATGTAACATTTGTGATGTCATGTTAATGGTAGTACGTGCTCCAGTATGTTGTTGGTCCGGCATTGCTGTGAGCATTTCAGGTGTTGCAGGTTTCTAATAGGGACACTGTACATAGTGACACTAGTGTCATGTTGTGCGGATTACTTTGTTTACCTGCAAATAGCATGACATGGCACGATGTGTCGTGTGGCGGTGCTGGGGTTGGGTTGGCTGACATGGAACTGTCCTCTTGTTGCATTTTGCAAGTGGGTAATCTTTTTAGCTGCTTGAATGTGTAACTCCACAAAACTGCATTGGTGGTGTCTGTGTGGGTAGGGATGCACACATTGTGACACTTCCAGGTGAACAATCTCAGGCTGATATGGTATTCACGGTTCATTCTCCAGACATTCAGGATCAGTGTCAGGTTGAGTCATCATTGATTGTCAGATGGAATGTGCCAAGGCAGTGTGCACTCCACAGGGGTGTGATTTCTATGTGAAGTAATTAGCCACTAGCTGTGTACGGGCTGCCTCCCCCCGTGCCCTTTCCCCTCCCATGCGCAGCGGCTGTGCATGTGGTTGGGGATGTGGGGCCGCCACCATGTCCACGGCCAGGCCCCGCCATCTTGCAACGTTGTGCAGGACACATGCTGCCACTATGATCCTGCACACTACTGGGGGAGCGTTTAACAGCTGGCCGCCAGAACGGTCAAGGGAGCGAAAGCGTGACTTTAGCACTCCGAATGTGCGCTCCACTATGCCCCGGGTCGTAATGTGGGCTGTGTTATATCTTACCTCGGGTGGCGTGGTGGGGTTCCGAATTGGCATCATCATGTGGGGGCTGAGAGGGTAGGCACTGTCCCCTGTGGAGGTGGTGATTGGTATCATTGGTGGGGTTGTGACCTTGCTCAGTATCCAACATGCATGCATGTGCAGTGGCATACATACTCACCAAGCAGCCATGTATTGCCATGCCGCCCAGCTTCTAGGTCCCGGCTTATGGTGGACATTCGGTAAATGAAGCTGTCGTGGGTGGACCCGGGATAGTTGGCATATACTGAGGTGATGATTCCCGTGGCATTACATGCTACCTGCACGTTGATGGAATGCCAGTGCTTGCGGTTCCTATAGATGTGCTCAGATGCCCTGGGGGGACGTAGAGCCACATGGGTGCAGTCGATGGCACCTAGCACTTTGGGGAATCGTGCCACACCGTAAAAATCCAGGGCGGCAGCATGCCTTTCTGCAGGTGTTCTTGGCAGGTATATGTGCCTGCGGACTGATGGGCGTGTTCTAGGCGAGCGTGTGACCCGCGCACCCCTGGAATCCAGTTCCCAGTTCAATAGCGTGTGGAAATTCCCACGCATCATGGGATACAGGTGCGCTGACGTACTTGCGTGTGTAAGTGCCCGCGCACCCATGAAATACACATACATAGGCCAATCGCGTGTACGCGCACTTTTGTCCAATTACACGCTGACGTGCAGTATTTCCACGTGTGCTCCGTCATCACGTGCTGAGTGGGGAACACCCATGCGGGTCACGTCACAGACGCGCTTACGCGCTGAGGGACTCTGGTCCAATAGAATCGCGTATGCGTGCTGACGCGCTTACGCGCTGAGGGCCTTTCCTCGGATTTCACACTGACGTGCAGGATTTTCACGTGCAAAATCACTCCGTATCAGCTGGCAACGCGAAAACACACGGAAGACCACGCTCCTGCCCAGAAGGCCGAGTTACTGCCCCCCAGTGCCCCGAGCAGCCTTCCACGTGCCATCTGCTGCTGCCTGCCTGCCTGCCTGCCTGCTGCCACCGTGCCCTGCCATTTGGTGCCTGCACATTAGCCATCTGCAGGGGTCCAGTTGCTGTGTCCACCCCTGCTGGAACTGAAGACTCCCGACTGGGATTACATCGCTCCACAGCCCAGCCCCAGGACCCAGTTGCCCACCCACACCTGCCTCTGGGGTTGCCATGTCGGGCACTTCCACATCTGGCACCAGTGGCAACCCCAGGCCAGAGGGGCAGAGGGGCACCAGCTTCACTGCCACCGAAGTTGGTGTCCTGGTGGAGCATGTCCTGGGGCAGTATGATGCCCTCTTTGGATCGTCCCGCGCCAGCAAGGAAGGACGGGAGAGGATCTGGGCCGACTGTGTGGTTGCCATCAACGCGGAGGGGGTGGCAACCTGCAACGTCCTGAAGATCAAGAAGCGCTGGGAGGACTTGAGGTCCAGGACCCTTGTGAAGGCCCGGCGCCTCGTGGAGGGGGGCCGGGGCCGCATGAGTTCCATCCAGATGAGGGTCCTGGAACGCGTACGCCCAGCGCTCCACGCCCAGATCCTTGAGAGGGAGGCCCGCCTGGAGTTGAGCGGTAAGTGTCCAAGCATTACTGTGTGAGACAGGGCATGTTGCGGTGTGCTGGTTCTATGATACTTGCCTGTATGTGTGCCATAGGCCATGTATGCATGTATGTGTGCAGGGACATCATAGTAATGCATGTGCGACCAGTGATGTGTGACCCACATGGCTGTTGCATGTGTTCAAATGCCGCATGGGGAGCCCTATGCAGATTTTGAACATGAGAGCATGCCAGTCTCTGTACCTGGACATGGGTGGGGGTGAGGGATGGGTGCTGATGCCAGGTACATATATGGTAGCCATGTCTGTGTGCCTGACCTGCGTGTCTGTGACTTGTGCATGCCATGGATGCATGACACATGTGTGTGACAATGCACAGATTCAGTGAAGCAGCCAAATTACCCTTGTATCCGCTGTGTTTGGTGTGTTTGGGGCCAGATGGATGTGACTGAGGTGAAGTGTGTGCATGTGATAGGCATGAGCCATGATGCATGTGAGTTACATATCATTGAATGTTTCAAGAGTCCATTGGACATGCATGGAAATGTCCATGGCATGCACCATGCCTGTTACTGTGTGTGTTTTGCCTGGGCTGACCCATGTGTTGTGGAGGGACATGATGGAAGTGTACTTTGACAGTGGTGCTCATCTGCTATTGCGTCCTGTCTGTACAGTACCCTGATACTTGTGTTCTTTGTCTCCCTCTACGCAGCGGCTAGTGAAGAAGAGGGCGGAGACGGCGCTGTGGAGCAAGGCGGCGGGGATGCCCCCACGGCTGCAGCGGAAGGGGTGGGTGAGCCCCCACAGGGGCCTGCTTCGGTGGGAGACGGTGAGGAGCCATCCAGGTTGGTGGTTTGCACAGAGGAGGAGGAGGCCGCCACTGGGGCACACATGGGGCCTGGTGGGGGCATCCCTGCTGGTGCAAGTGGTGCAGTCCAGGGCCAGGGGCAGGAGGCAGCACAGGTCACCGTGGAGGGGCCTGTGCATGTCACTGTCCCTGACCCTGTGAGGGCACCACCATGCACCAGCAGGGATGCCCCGTCCCAGGCCCGTCCGCAGGTAGAGGGGATGTCCATGTCACCTGACTCCCCTCCACCTGCGGACGTGGGAACCCCAGGCCGTGTGGAGAAGGTCCTGATTGGGGTCGCGATGCGCACGGCTGTGATTCGTGATGCCGTGCATGCTTCCCGGGAGGAGCACGCACGTCATCACGAAGTGCACCGTGCCGACGTGGCCCAATTGGGATCGGCCATGTTCGGGGGTTTGCTGCATGTGTTGGCCAATCTGGCGGCCCTCTCCTCCTCTGTGCAGGCTATACACCCGTCGTTCTCCTTGCCGTCTTCCAGCCCAGATGCCACCAGGGCCCCCTGTGGACCTGCCCCGACCAATGCAGCCAGCTCGGTGGGGATCCCATCCCTGTCACAGTTGGGAGTCCGAGGTCCAGCAGGGGTGGACAACACAGCAACTGGACCCCAGCAGATGGAAGATGTGACAGCATCATCGGGCAGGGCACATGCACGACTGCGTCGGTGGTTTCCATCAGCCTGGATGCCGTTGTGCTGGCAGAGGCAGTGGCGTCGGAGGCAGCAGCAGGCTTGACGTGGGAGGCATCATGGCTCGGGGCCATCAAGATCAGAGGGGCAGGCATCGGCCGGAGGGCAGGGCTACCCTGGGATGGTGGTGTCTTCCGTGTGGGAGCAGTTGGTCCAGCGGATAGGTGCGGAGCGGCAGCGGGCGGAAGAGGAGCGGCTCACCATGGTCAGGGCGGAGTTCTCCATGCATCGGGCGTTGAGGCGGGCTGAGTGCCTCGAGGAAGCTCGCAGGGAGTTTGAGCTGAATATGGGGTTATCCCTGCGAGACCTCGGGGCCAGGACAGAGTCCCGCCTCCAGGACATCGACATGGAGTTCGATGATGCCCTGGCCAGCAACATCACCGAGTGAGCCGCAGGACTTGCCCGCTGCCTTTGTATATAGTTATTTAGTTAGTTAGTGTTATGTTTCCTTTATTCATTTTTATTTTTTTGGACCGCTCGGACAATGGCCACTTTTTTGTAGATATTTTTTTCATTAGGTAGTAGTAGGTTTCATTTATGGTGTTGGGCTCATGGACCCTGGAATATTCGTGTATATAGTTTGCTTTTTGAAGAAACATTTTTTTTATTGATTATTGTGTTCAGCATGAGGAAATGGTTTTTCATTATTTTCCTTCCACATTACATTGCTTTGGACAACATTTGTTTTTGGATTACTTTGTTTTTTTTATTTTTACATTTGTTCTCGGACATGGACCATTTATTTTGTTATCCCCATTGGTGTATGTTTGATTTGTTTACTTATTTTTCATCTTTAATACATGTTTTTTTAACTTTCACTTGTGGTATTTTCTCATTGGTTTCATACATGTCATGATATGGGTTTTGACATTCACTTGCACCCGTTGTGTATGTGTGTGTGACGGACATGTGTTCATTTACATACTTGCCATTGGGGTTGTATCATGTAATTGCATTCACTATGTGGGTGGATGCAATCCTTGCCTGGGTGTTTGTGCTGGGTATGCTGCCCATTACTGCCATGATTGAGTATCGTCAGGACCTGGGGGCAGGGGGACATGTGTGGGTGCCTGGTGGATGATGCCCCTGCACTGCTGGGGGGTGGGGGTGGTGGGAGACATGGGTGGGGGCCTGGTGGAGGGTGCCCCTGGTGGCGGGGGGGTGGGGGTGATAGGGGACATGAGTGGGGGCCTGGTGGGGGCTGCCCCTGCACTGCTGGGGGGTGGGGGTGGTGGGAGACATGGGTGGGGGCCTGGTGGAGGCTGCCCCTGCACTGCTGGGGGGTGGGGGTGGTGGGAGACATGAGTGGGGGCCTGGTGGAGGGTGCCCCTGGATGGTGGGGGGTGGGGGTGGTGGGAGACATGAGTGGGGGCCTGGTGGAGGGTGCCCCTGGTGACTGGGGGGGTGGGGGGGGTGGGAGACATGAGTGGGGGCCTGGTGGAGGGTGCCCCTGGTGGCGGGGGGGTGGGGGTGATAGGGGACATGAGTGGGGGCCTGGTGGAGGCTGCCCCTGCACTGCTGGGGGGTGGGGGTGGTGGGAGACATGAGTGGGGGCCTGGTGGAGGGTGCCCCTGGATGGTGGGGGGTGGGGGTGGTGGGAGACATGAGTGGGGGCCTGGTGGAGGCTGCCCCTGGATGGTGGGGGGTGGGGGTGGTGGGAGACATGAGTGGGGGCCTGGTGGAGGGTGCCCCTGGTGACTGAGGGGGTGGGGGTGGTGGGAGACATGAGTGGGGGCCTGGTGGAGGGTGCCCCTGGATGGTGGGGGGTGGGGGTGGTGGGAGACATGAGTGGGGGCCTGGTGGAGGGTGCCCCTGGTGACTGGGGGTGTGGGGGTGGTGGGAGACATGAGTGGGGGCCTGGTGGAGGGTGCCCCTGCACTGCTGGGGGGTGGGGGTGGTGGGAGACATGAGTGGGGGCCTGGTGGAGGCTGCCCCTGCACTGCTGGGGGGTGGGGGTGGTGGGAGACATGGGTGGGGCCTGGTGGAGGCTGCCCCTGCACTGCTGGGGGGTGGGGGTGGTGGGAGACATGTGTGGGGGCCTGGTGGAGGGTGCCCCGGGATGGTGGGGGGTGGGGGCGGTGGGAGACATGAGTGGGGGCCTGGTGGAGGCTGCCCCTGGATGGTGGGGGGTGGGGGTGGTGGGAGACATGAGTGGGGGCCTGGTGGAGGGTGCCCCTGGTGACTGGGGGTGGGGGTGGTGGGAGACATGAGTGGGGGCCTGGTGGAGGGTGCCCCTGGATGGTGGGGGGTGGGGGTGGTGGGAGACATGAGTGGGGGCCTGGTGGAGGCTGCCCCTGGATGGTGGGGGGTGGGGATGGTGGGAGACATGAGTGGGGGCCTGGTGGAGGGTGCCCCTGGTGACTGGGGGGTGGGGGTGGTGGGAGACATGAGTGGGGGCCTGGTGGAGGGTGCCCCTGTATGGTGGGGGGTGGGGGTGGTGGGAGACATGAGTGGGGGCCTGGTGGAGGGTGGCCCTGGTGACTGGGGGGGTGGGGGTGGTGGGAGACATGAGTGGGGGCCTGGTGGAGGGTGCCCCTGCACTGATGGGGGGTGGGGGTGGTGGGAGACATGAGTGGGGGCCTGGTGGAGGCTGCCCCTGGATGGTGGGGGGTGGGGGTGGTGGGAGACATGAGTGGGGGCCTGGTGGAGGCTGCCCCTGGATGGTGGGGGGTGGGGGTGGTGGGAGACATGAGTGGGGGCCTGGTGGAGGGTGCCCCTGGTGACTGGGGGGGTGGGGGTGGTGGGAGACATGAGTGGGGGCCTGGTGGAGGATGCCCCTGGATGGTGGGGGGTGGGGGTGGTGGGAGACATGAGTGGGGGCCTGGTGGAGGGTGCCCCTGGTGACTGGGGGGGTGGGGGTGGTGGGAGACATGAGTGGGGGCCTGGTGGAGGGTGCCCCTGGTGGCGGGGGGGTGGGGGTGATAGGGGACATGAGTGGGGGCCTGGTGGGGGCTGCCCCTGCACTGCTGGGGGGTGGGGGTGGTGGGAGACATGGGTGGGGGCCTGGTGGAGGCTGCCCCTGGTGGCGGGGTGGTGGGGGTGATAGGGGACATGAGTGGGGGCCTGGTGGAGGCTGCCCCTGCACTGCTGGGGGGTGGGGGTGGTGGGAGACATGAGTGAGGGCCTGGTGGAGGGTGCCCCTGGATGGTGGGGGGTGGGGGTGGTGTGCTTGACATGAGTGGGGGCCTGGTGGAGGCTGCCCCTGGATGGTGGGGGGTGGGGGTGGTGGGAGACATGAGTGGGGGCCTGGTGGAGGGTGCCCCTGGTGACTGGGGGGGTGGGGGTGGTGGGAGACATGAGTGGGGGCCTGGTGGAGGGTGCCCCTGGATGGTGGGGGGTGGGGTTAGTGGGAGACATGAGTGGGGGCCTGGTGGAGGGTGCCCCTGGTGACTGGGGGGGTGGGGGTGGTGGGAGACATGAGTGGGGGCCTGGTGGAGGGTGCCCCTGGTGGCGGGGGGGTGGGGGTGATAGGGGACATGAGTGGGGGCCTGGTGGAGGCTGCCTCTGCACTGCTGGGGGGTGGGGGTGGTGGGAGACATGAGTGGGGGCCTGGTGGAGGGTGCCCCTGGACGGTGGGGGGTGGGGTGGTGGGAGACATGAGCAGGTGTGCAGGGTAGTCCCCTGTTTTGTGGGCTGCCTGCAGGGTCCGTCGAGGGTGTACAGGGAACACCTGTGAGGACCCACCCAGCCTAATCGCGTGTGTAACTTCCCACGCACCCCTGTAATACACGTACCAAGCCAAATCGCGTGTGGAACTTCCCGCGCACCCCTGAAATACACGCGCCCAGGCTATTCGCGTGTGGAACTTCCCGCGCACCCCTGAAATACACGCGCCCAGGCTATTCGCGTGTGGAACTTCCCGCGCACCCCTGAAATACACATACCCTGCTGTAATCGCGTGTGGGACTTCCCGCGCATCCCTGAAATACACGCGCCCAGGCTATTCGCCTGTGGAACTTCCCGCGCACCCCTGAAATACACGTACCCTGCTGTAATCGCGTGTGGGACTTCCCGCGCACCCCTGAAATACACGCGCCCAGGCTATTCGCGTGTGGAACTTCCCGCGCACCCCTGAAATACACGTACCCTGCTGTAATCGCGTGTGGGACTTCCCGCGCACCCCTGAAATACACATACCCTGATGGAATCGCGTGTGGAACTTCCCGCGCACCCCTGAAATACACCTACCCTGATGGAATCGCGTGTGGAACTTCCCGCGCACCCCTGAAATCCACATACACGGCCAAATCGCGTGTGAGACTTCCCGCGCACCCCGGTATACACGCACACATATTTTTTGTCAGCGTGTCCGTGTTTGTGGGTACCCCTTTGCACGTCATTTGTCCTGGAGGGCCACAGTATAGGACATTCATCATGGCAGTATATGGGTGCTATTTGTTGGCGCACCTTTTGGCGCACATTTCTTACAGCCGCAGAGACGCTACCGCCTGCTTTCTTGTGGCGGTCGTGTTTGTGCCTGTGCGCTGGTTTGAGCGTGCGCTTTTTTGCCCTATTCTATTCCATGAATACGTGTTGTAGGCGAGCGTGTGGGCGTTCCGCGCACTTGTGCCCTGTACTTCCCCCGTGATGCCCACGTTTTTGCAAGTTGTTCCCCATTCCGAGTGTTACGCCCGTGTTCCGCCTACTTTTGTTGCGTGCGCCGCGCTATGTGCGAATTTCGCTGTGGCCTGTGCGATTTTTGCTGTGACCTGGCGCACGCTGTTAGATGGCCTGTGCGCCAACGTGAGCGGCGCACTTTTTATCGCACATCCGCTGGTTTTCTCGCGCACAGACTTCCATGAATCGACGTGCGCTGCTTTTCGTGCGATTTTCGCACTTGCACTGCAATTTTCGCTATTCCACTGCGATTCGCACGTTTTTGCCCACTTGCGCCGCTCTAATTATTCCATGAATCGGCCTGCGAGTGTTTAGTAGTTTAGTGTCTTTGGAGTACTGTTTTGATGTTATGAAGGAACACCACATTTCCTTCATCGGTTAGGTGTACTCCATCATGTCTATAGAAATTGGCCATGTAGAACTGTATGATGTTATCTGAAATCGACAATTGGTTGTGGTATCGTATGAATGCTGAAACTACTTTATTTACATTTCTCTGTGATTTCTCAATTTTACCATTACATGTGGTATTCCATCTCCATTTTTGCCCCAGAGTCAAATTGGAAAAAATTAAGATGGTGTGAGGAAATAGTTCCATTCGTTTTCCCATGTCATGTGTCATCTTTAAAGTAAGGGGCACACCTCCTTCAGTCACAAAATAATTGACTCCACAATTAATTAGTTTGACGGCTGACTGCCCTGTACTTCTCAGACTTAGAAATTTTGGAAAAACGTGGATCCAGCGCATTCACCGCAATCCAAACCATTTAATTGTAAAATCTCTCAACCCAAGGTCCATTTTAATATTTAGTTTGTCACAAAAGCCAAAACAGCCAACTGTCTATCAGCCACACAATTTTGAAACCAGCCATTATATATACAGTGTTTCTCTGTTTCCAGTAAAATGATTATTAGTTTCAATTTATAGTAGTTTATATGACCAGGGTATGTATGATTTGTGTGTTTTGGAGTTTGTAATTGGTTGATGCTAGTGTTTCAATTATCTGTGAATATTCATTAGCCAACCAGTGCGTGGCGTTGCTATCCATGGGTAAATGTGGTACCATGTGCAGCCGTGGAAATAATTGGCAAAGTGAACATTGTGTGTTTTGTTGATGTGTGGTAGCCGCGGCTGTGCAACATTTTGGGTGGAATAGCATTATAGATGCATTGAGTGTTTTGGGAGATTGGGAGAGACCAGGGAAGTGAAGGAGGTCCATTAGGAGTGGAGGGGGGATCGTATGTGTATTAGGGACACATGTTTGGGGGAGTGGAAATACATTTACATAAGTCATAGTTTTTTAAAATAGCCACGGCTATCAGCAAACACTCATGTAAGGGTTTTTCTATATTCGTGTGTATAAAAAGCATGTGCAACCATTTACTTATTTTTATTGGTTCTGTCTGTAGGCGTGGTTATATTTATAGATGTGTATATAAACCTACATTTTCAGTGCAAAACATAATTTTATCTGTGTGGGTTATTTTGTGTGCTAAGGTGTTGTCTTGTCTTATTTGAAGTTTTGAAGGTTGGCTTAGTTTGGTTTTTTAGTTTGTAGAAAATGTATGTGTAGCTGCGGCTTCAGGTATGCTTTGTAGCTGCGTTGAATATCCGTGGGTACTAATGATGCTGGGCATGGTTTTGTATCTATTTCTGGGTTTCTAATTGGCTGGTGTTAATGTTGTAAATGTGTACTTCTGTGTGATAGGTTGCAGTGAATATGTGTCAGCCATTTTATTTGTTTTTGAATATAGTCCTCTTTTTCTGGTTTTGATTTTGGAAAGTATGAAACTCCGCATTTGTTTGACTTTTCTCATTTTGACTGCAGAACTCACACTGTGCAGTTCATGTTACCTGTGATAAAAAATGATTGGCATTAATCTGTTGTTTGTCATTGTATTGTTGAAAGTTTTATTAGATAATATGTATGTAATGGGGCTCTGTGTTTTTTGTTTTGTTTTTTACTGTATTTGTTAACAATGAAGTGGTCCTGCTGTATATGTAGAAAATGGTTGGGAATAATTGTTGGAAGTTGTTTATTAGGAAAGAAAATTAATTTCAGTGTGGTGCATGATATAGAATCATTAAGTATACTTTCTGCTCTCAAAACAAAAGAATGATCACAGAGCAGTAGAAATGTGATTTTATCTACAATGCTTATATAATCCCTTATGCTGTGTGTAAAAGTGCTTTTTAGGATGATATGATTTGATTTTGCTGGTGTGGGGCTTTAAAAAGGTTTTGTTTGCTGAAGTGTGTTACTGTGTGGTTATCATGCATTGTCTTAATTTGTTTACTGACTTATGAAACCTAGCATTTAATTTCATTATTGTGATTGGTTTTATTTTTAAATATATATTCATAAAATATATAGGAATGGTATTAGTTATGCAAACTGCTATTATGTAACATTGAAATAGAATACATTTTCTGGTGCATATTGCCCTAATAAATGCAGGTGCAGTATGTGCTTATCAATCTAATGTTAGTACACAAATTAGAGTTTGTAACATTGTGGGATGGTTTATTGGAAGTTTGCATGTACAACAGTTTAAAATAAGAAACATACTGATTTGTTTTAATGTTATTGTTACTCTACTGCTACTTGATACAAATAGTGGCAGATGTGAATGGCAGTTTACTGTGCACACTGGTTCTTCCATGGAGTTAAGGTGAATATTGAGCATTCTCATAGTTACAGATCCAACCAACATAAGGGCTTTAGTAAAGACAGTAGGGCATTATCTGATACAGGAATGTGCCCTTGTCTTTGGGTGTATAGCTAGTAGGACTGTGGCTCATTATATCGGCGTATTAATAGTGTATTTATTTGGTTGGAGAACAGCAACAGTAGTGATGCTTTTTTACAGTAGATTCCTGTGCGCATATTATAGGTCATGCTTTAAAATCAAGGCGCAGGGTTTTCAATGCACATTGTGCAAGAAAACAGTATGATGCAGCCCTTGTAATGTTTTGGCACAAATATTGGGAACATGAATCATGATAAATCATGTAGCGCAAGACTACTGGGATGATGTGGATGCTGCATATTGGTAATTGTATGTGCACCCAAAAATAAAAATGCTTGGGGCTGATGTGTTTAGTGCATGGAAATTGGCACCACGTTCAGCAGGTGATTCCACCAATGCAACGCATCCAACAGTTAAGGAACTCTCAACTTTGGCAGCAGTGTCAACTCCATATGTTACAGTTTTATGATGTGAAAATGCCTAAGATATGAGAGTTATCTGTGATCTATGCCACCAATGGGTAGCTGTGGGAGGTGGTATAAGTAAGGTTTAGGACAAGTTAATACCTCAATAATGATTTTACTTGGGCTTTTTTGGTTTATGTGTGGTCTTATATCTTCACTGTAGTTGTGAGTAGTTGTTGTGCAAAATCAACCACCACCCATTAAAGGTGTTGCCAGCAACGGTCAGAGTCTTCAATCACCTGCAGCACTGTCACACTCTATTAGAAGAGTCATTATAAATGCTATAGAGGTTCAGAGAGGAGGCTTTATTGTTTGTGGCATTGTCTTTTTAGAGTTCTCATTTTTTTATTTTATGTTTCCTCACCATTTGGACCTTTGAACATGTCTAATATTGTGCAAGGAAACACTAAGATGTGGTCCTTCTAATGTTCCATCAGAAAGCACGTGAACATCAATCATGATAAATCATCCTGTGAAAGTCTCTTGGGATGATATGTATTGGAAATTGCATGAGATGGTCTGGCCCATACTGCGCTGCAGCTTTTCTTGGCTTATATGTTGTCTTATTTCTTCATTGTAGCTGTGAGCGGTGGTTGTGCATAATCGACCTCCATCCATTAAAGGTGCTTCTAGAAACAATCAGAGGCTTATAACACTCTATTAGAAGAGTTATTAGAAATGCTAGAGAGGTTCAGAGAGGAGGCTTCATTTTTGTGGCTTTGTATTTTTAGAGTTGTCATTTTTGATTTTGTGGCATGGGGCCTCTTTACAAAGTTTGCGGTAGACTTATCGGTAAAACGGCAGGCAGCCACCAATGGGCAATTACTGGGTCATTACGGCCCTGTTGGACCCGGCAATTGCCCATTTGCGGACACCAGAATGGAATGCTCCCCATTCCCATTGAACCCCATAGGGCTCAAATGGGAATGGGGAGGTCGGATGCACCGGCACTATTCAGAATGGTGCTGGTGCATCCGACATGCTCTGCTCGCGGGTGCTGGCGTGGCTGTAATGGCACACGCAAGCGGAACTCATAGTTTGTCGGTCCAGAAACTGCAGTACCGGCAAGCTTACCGGTACCATAGATCTCAGACCAGCAAACCAATAGTGAAGCCCATTGTCTTTTTAGAGTTGTCATTTTTGTTATTTTATGTTTTGCTCACCAGTTTCACATTTGAACATATCTAACATTGTGCAAGGAAACAGTAAGACCTTCCCCTTCTAATGTTCAGTCAGAAAGCTTGGGAACATCAATCGTGATAAATCATTTGGTGCACGTTTCCTGGGATGATGAGGATGATGCATATTGTAAATTGCACAAGATGGTCTGCACCATTCTGCACCATACTGGGCTTCAGCGTTTTTTGGCTTATATGTGGTTCTATATCCTGTCTGTAACTGTGAGCAGTGATTATGCAGAGTCAACCTCCATCCATTAAAGGAGCTGCTAGCAACAGCCATAGTTTTGAAACACGTGTAGCACTGGAACATTCTATTTGAAGAGTTATTAGAAATGCTTGGGAGGTTCAGAGAGGCGGCTTCATTTTTTGTGGCATCGTCTTTTTAGAGCTGTCATTTTTGTTATTTTATATTTTCATCACCATTGGACATTTGATTATGTCTAACTTTGTGTAAGAAAACACTAAGACAGGGCCCTTCTAATGTTCGTTCAGAAAGCTTGGGAACATGAATTATGATAAATCACCTGGTGCAAGTCTTCTGGAATGATGTGGATGATGCGTTTTGGAAATTGCACATGATGGTGTGGCCCATACCGGGCAGCAGCCATTTTTTGCTTCTATGTCGTGTTTATCTTTACTGTATCTCTGGGCAGTGGTTGTGCACAATCAACCTCCTCCCATTTAAGATGCTGCCAGAAACAGCCAGAGTCTTCAAACACCTGCAGCAGTGGAAAAGGATCTTTGAAGAGTCATTAGAACTGCAAGAGAGGTGCAGAGAGGAAGCTTCACTTTTTTTGGTGTTGTTTTTCTTTAGAGTTGTTGTTTTTGTTAGTTTATGTTTTGCTCACCAGTTGGACAGTTGAACATGTGTAATATTGTGCATGAAAACACTAAGACGCGCCCCTTCTACTGTTCCGTCAGAAAGCTTGGGAGCATCAATTATGATAAATAATTTGGTGCAAGTCTCCTGGGATGATGTGGATATGTGTATTGGAAATTGCATGAGATGGTCTGGACTATACTGGGCTGCAGCCTTTTTTTTTACTTATATGTGGTCTTATGTCTTCGCTGTAACTGTGAGTGGTGGTTGTGCAGACTCAACCTCCGTACATTAAATGTGCTGCTAGAAACAGCCATAGTCCTCTAACACCTGCAGAACTGGAACACTACTTTTGAACAGTTAGTAGAAATGCTAGAGAGTTTCAGAGAGACGGCTTCATTTTTTGTGGCATTGTCTTTTTAGAGTTGTCATTTTTGTTATATTATACTTTTGTCACAAGTTAGACATTTGAACATGTCTAAAATTGTGTAAGAAAACACTAAGCCATGGCCCTTCTAGTGTTCCATCAGAAAGCTTGGGGACATCAATTATGATAAATCATCTGGTGCTAGTCGCCTAGGATTATGCAGATGATGTGTATTGGAAATTGCATATGAGGGTCTGGCCCATGTTTGGCGACAGCCTTTTTTAGGCTTATCTGTGGTGTTATATCTATACTGTATCCGTGAGCGGTGATTGTGCAGTATCAACATCCACCCATTAAAGGTGCTGCCAGCAACAGCCAGCATCTTCAAACACCAGCAGCACCAAAACACACTATTTGATTAGTCATTGCAAATGCTAGAGAGGTTCACAGAGGAGGCTTCATTTGTTGTGGCATTATCATTTTCGAGTTGTCATTTTTGTTATTTTGTGGCATTGCCTTTTTAAAGTTGTCATTTTTGTTATTTTATGTTTTTATCACCAGTTGGACATTTGAACATGTCTAACATTGTGCAAGGAAACAGTAAGACGTTCCTCTTCTAATGTTCAGTCAGAGAGCTTGGGAACATCAATCATGATAAATCATTTGGTGTGAGTTTCCTGCGATGATGTGGATAAGGCTTATTGGAAATTGCATGAGATGGTCTGGACCATACTGGGCTGCAGCCTTTTTTGGCTTTTATGTGGTCTTATATTTTCACTGTAGCTGTGAGCGGTGGTTGTGCAGAATGAACCACCACCTATTAAAGGGGTTGCTAGGAACAGCCAGAGTCTTCAAACACCTGCAGCACTGCAAAAGTATATTTGAAGGGTCATTACAAACTGTGGAGAAGTTCAGAGAGGAGGTTTCATTCTTTCTGGTATTTTTGTTTTTTAGTTGTTATTTTAGTTATTTTATGTTCTCCTCAGTTGGACATTTGAACATGTCTAAAATTGTGCAAGAAAACACTAAGATGTGGCCCTAGTAATATTCCATCAGAAATCTTGGGAAAATCAATCATGATAAATCATCTGGTGCAAGTCTCCTGGGATGATGTGGATGATACGTATTGGAAATTGCATGAGCACCACAAAACAAAAATGATTGGGGCTCATGTACTACATGCATGGCAATTGGTACCAAGTCCAGCAGCTGATTTTACCAGTGCAACGCCACCAACACTTAATGGACCCTCGACTTTGGCAGCTGTGTCAACTGCTTCTTCCTAGCCCCTTCCCTGATTCGAATCCCTCTCCAGGTAGCCATTCCCAGTTTCCCACACCACGCCCTTCTCGATTTCCCCTGTGTGATTTGTCTTAAAGTATTCCTCAATTTCCTTACCCATCTAAAAGTGGAATACGGGTTCTCTCCACAGTGATTTGTTAAACCTCCATTTTGTCCATCTGGGTGTCAGACCCAGCCAGAGTAAGTCCACCGTAACCATGTCATGGTTGGACCAGGGAATCGGAATGATAGCCGAGCACTGTGCTTCTTCCCAGAGGTCTCTGGAAATATAGTTGTAATCTATTCTCTTGTATGTTCTGTGTGGGGGTGAGTAGAAGGTGTAACCCTTTTGTGTGGGTGGAAGTGACGGCATGTGTCTCTGAGTCCGTACCCCTCCAGTGACTCCTGAAGCTCACTATACCCAGGTCTAGGAGAGTCCTGCTCCCCGTTGTGTAGCGCTAGTCTGTCTTGCTCAATATCTGCCTATATGTTAAAGTCCCCTTCTGTGATAAGGTGTCCTGTGCTTTCTATCAATATTTTCGCAAGTGTGTCTTTCATGAATCTTAGCTGGTCCCGGTTTGGGGATAGACCGTGGCAAACATGAAACACACCTTCCTTATGATGGCCGATACCAACAGAGCCCTCCCCTTTATGTCAGACCACACCTTGGTTAGTTCCATCTTGAGTGCCTTAACCAGAATCCCCACTCCTGTGTTTCTTAGAGGACCAGAGCCCCAGTATTCCCGGTCAATTATCCCACTTGGGATCCTTCTTTCTTCCACCCTTAGTGAACCTGGTTTCTTGCAGGAAAAAGATCTCTAGTTCTGACCTGTTTTATTCCCTTGCCACCAATGATCTTATCGTGGGCAAGTTCAATCCTTTCACATTCAGGGTGCCCACCCGCAGGAGGTCCCCTAGGGATCCCCTGTCAACTGTGGCCACCTAGGAGGTTTATGTGTGCTAGTGTTAACTGTGCCATAGAGGCAGATAATAGGGAGCGAGCCTGTACCAAGCTCCCTTAATTTTGATCTCCGTCTTGTGAGTGATGGTCGTATAGACGTGGCCCAGGGTTTGGTCAGGTCCCCACCCCCGGATGGGTTTTCAACTTCCTGAACTTTTGGGATCCCAGAATACGTCTCCTTCTTGAGCTCTTCTTCTGCCACTGTTCCTCCCCCGCCTCCTTTTCTCTTGAGGTGTGTGGAGTCTCTGCATCTCCCGTGTGCTCGCTGGTGGCCCTGAGTATATCTTCCTGCATAGTCAACTGGTATTGGTACCCTTGCAGTTCAAAAGTGATGTAGAACGGGAACCACCTCCTGTATCTGACCCCTTTTGCATTTAACCACTTGGTGAGGGGTGAGCAAAGCCTTCTCTTGGTGAGGGGGAGCGAAGACAGATCCTGAAAGACTGTAACCTTCTTCGAACCATATAGCACTGGGCCCTTTTTCCTCGCTCTTTCAAGGATCTTGAGTTTGTCGCCATAGTTATGAAAACCGTGAGGACTGACCTGGGGCTGCCAGCTGCACATCCCACCCTGTGAATCCTCTCAACCTTCACCTCATCTATTGTGTCATTTTCGAAGATGTGTTTTGTAATTTCATAGAGGGTTTTCCTCAGGTCATTCTCAGTCTCTCCCTCTTTGTTCCGGATCCCAAAAATTCTGAGTTTGTTACACCTTTCATGATTTTTGAGGTAATCCATTTTCAGCAAAATCTCATCCTCTCTCCTCGCCATCTCTGAGAGACGCACATCCATTTGGGTCTCCAGGGTGTCCAGGGAGGACGGTTGTGCTCCACCTCCTCCAATATTTCCTCCATCTTGTTGATCATTTGGGTAATTTTATTGACCATACCGCCAATGTCAGCTCTCATGTTCCTAATCTCCTCCATTAGTCCCACTACATCCTTTTTGGATTGAAGCTGATTCCCCCTGGCCCGAGACATGGTGTTCCATTTGGATGGACACACTTCATTTGTTCTTGGAGTGTATTCAAAGTTGGTTCATTTGGATCTTACATCCATGTGCCACCTCTTTCCTCAGCATGTGCACTTGAACTTGGGTAGCACGTCCCTGCTTGCGTTAACTCACATCTATGGCAGATGGACCGCCGTAAAATTGGTGGTCTCTGGGTCCCTGTCCTGGGTTTGATCTCCCATTTCCTTTTTGGCTTGTCAGGTTTGTCAATCCAGGCCGATCACCTACTGCCACTTTGCCCACTTCAGTTTGTTTGTCGTGGGGCCTAGGTCTTCTGTACGGCTAGTCTACGAGACTCCCCCAGTGCTCCTTCAGATGGAGAGGTGGGCACATACCCCTGAGTAGTGGGCCCACACCTCTCTGTTTCTCCTTTGGGTCTGAGACCCTGCTAGTCCTCCGGGTTTCACCAAAGCCCCGCTGGCCCTCCTTTCCTGCTTACTGGGTTCTTTACATGGCTACCGGCCTCCCAGACTGCAGGGCTGCAATCATTTTCAATCCTTTTCAAGGTCAGCCCACTTGGAACAGTGGGGCAGGGCACAACACTGCCACCCCAAGGTGTCTCTAGCTACAGTGTGCAGCAGATCCCAGGGAATTGCCTCGCAAGCATCCGACGGGGCTTGAGGGTCCTGTGTGATGCCCCGGAATCTGGTTTCTCGAGTCCATCACCCCAGAGATGGGGATGCCTGGGTCCGCAGACAGGCAGTCCTACAGGGCCTCCGGTGACTCTGGGGTCTGGGTGTACTGCTCTGGTTCCACGTGTGGGTTCAGCCAGAGCAAGGGCCTGGGCCGGGGAGATGGGAGAGTGGTGTGCTCACTCACCTCTTTGCGGCCTTGCTGCTCTAATCAGCGCTTCTATGGGGCTCCAGTGGGTCCGGGGCCCCGGGTGCATCCTCCAGTGTTTGGGCGCAGGCCCTGGGTGTTTTGAGGGCCCAGGATGTGCAGCACGGGGGGCGCTCCCACCTCCTTGCAGCTGGTTACTCCTCTGGGTCCATAGGCCTCTCTGCTGGCTGGGCAGCCTCACCCCCTGAGTGTGCACTATGTCCATTTGGGTGCAAGACCTGAGGCGTTCAGGGGCCCGAGCTGATCAGCAGAAAAGAATAAGGGGGTGTCTGCCTCTGTCAGATGTGCTGGTCGGTGATCCATCTCCTCAGGCCTCTTCGCTGGCTGGGCAGCCTCTCCTGTTCATGGTGTTCTGGGTCCCAAGCGGGATGGGGCACTTTCACTTTTGGCTGCTTCATCGTGGCCATGCTCTGAAATTATTCTGTGGTTTTACACTGCTGTTTCACCCTCGAGGGATGGGGGTCTTCCCCTCTCCCGGGGTGCAGGGTTGATCCCTGAGGGGGCAAAAAGTGGGGGCTCCGTTCTCTCTTTAGAACCACTGCGGGAGCGACGCACAATCAGGGACTATCCATAAGTGCACCCCCTGGTGGCCTCTTCTATCATTGCTTTTTGTCTCTTGGTGGGTGAACTTATTTGTAAACCTTCAGGAACTTTTAAAATAAGTACCTTGATGTATCCATTCCTTTTTTACCTTTCTTCTTCCTCTACCTTTGTCTTGTGCACTGTCATTTTTAACACAATTTCTAGCAATTTCTAGATGCTTTTGGCACGGCTCTTTCAGATCATACGGACAATTGCCAATGGTAGGTATATTTTTAAGTGTCGATAGTTTTTTACCCTATTCTTTAAGAAAAATTCTCAAACAAATGTACTAAATGTAAGAACCCTATGGTTATATGTATGAATCCTAATATTTTTTCTCTTCCCAGTTCCTACCTTTTTTCCTTATCTACCAAATCGGTCCTTTTTAGGGCCAACCTATTAGTTATAAAAATAGACAATAAAAACACAGACTGAATATATGGATCAAAGACTTGCAATTGATCCTTTTATTACAGTGTGTGTTAAAAAAACCTGCATATCCTTATGTTTTTCATTATAGCCGCTGTTATCCCCTGTGGAAGCTGCGGGTAAAGCCCATGTAGTCGTTGCTGCATTTATCCACGCATGCATCCTTGGGAGCCATGGCAATACAACTATTTACAAAAAAATAAACAGATGTACATCTATATGTGGCCAGTAGATGTGTAAAGATTTATTTTAGGATACATTGGGCCGCATTACAACTTCAGTGGTAGGCGTGCCGGTAAAAACGGCAGGCTGCCGACAGAGTTGTATTTCTTCCGGCGCCGGGCAATGAGGAATCACCGGGGCATTACATCCCCGGCGGTCCCTGAAGCCAGGGATCGGAAAAAATTACTCCCATAGGAATCAATGGGAATGGGGAAGACGGTAACACCAGCACCATTCAGAATGGTACTGGTGCTACCATCAAAGTCTGCGAGTGGGTGCCTTTACACCCGCCAGGTCAGACCTGGTGGGCGGGAAGGCACTAGACCCGCAAACTTGTACTCTGCCGGTCCGGCAGTCTGCCTACCGGCACCGTTGTTACCGGTGGGTTGTAGTGAGGCCCATTGAGTGTAGTGTTTGAATACATTTACTGTAACACTAATAACTGTCTATTCATCAACAGTACATATACATGTAAACACTTTTTAAAGTTAAATAAATATACAAACAAAGCGTTTTAAGAACAGGGTCATTTCGGGGAATGTGGTTACAAAATGTTTTTATGTTTTTGCTTTCTACACATGTATGATACATTTTTTTCATAAGCCCAATTTTCTGTAGTATTAATGTCAATTGTGTATGGAATAACAAAACCCTTGAAAATTAAGGGGAACATTTTAATTGCGGGTATGTCAATACATTGTAGGAAAACTTTTGACATTCAAGGAAAGAACTTTAGTTCAGGGACGTTAACGTGAAAACGTAACACAACAAAACCCCTGAAATTCAGCTAAAGCCACCTTAATTTCACTCCCCCCCTTTGCAGCCTATGACCATAGGCAAAGAGGATGTCCTATATAGTATAAAGTTGATAGAAGAGAGAGAGGAAATCCTCTTATACAAGAGGGAAGTCAGTGCAGCAAGTAGAATAGTGGTTCAGTATATAGAGGGTTCAGGGATCCCTCTGCCTGGAACAAGGGAGCATGAGGAGGGCAAATCCCCTCATTTCAAGGCAAGGAGACAGAGGACAGGTCTTCACCATCATGTAAATATGTGTGTTTTATTTTTCTTTGACAGTGTTTTTGGTATATATTGTGGTTTAGCCTGTACATAGAATTGTTGTGGTATCGGGCAATGGTTGCCTAACTGTGTGAATAAGGGTGTGTAGTTGTGAGCGTGAGTTTGAACATGAAGGTACAAGGTGGGTGAGGTTTGGGTTGAGGGAATATTGGTAGTGGACTTGGGCTTGGACGGTAGAACAGTGCAGCTGAATCGGCTATCCAAGAAATAAGTATTTCTGGTAAGGCGAGAAGTGGATAGAGTTCCCTATTAGAGTAAATGTGCTTAGCACCTCCTGCGGTACAGTGAAAAGATTTTCAAATATTGTGTGTCGGTTGCGGATACCAAAAGTGGAATGTGGATTGTGGAAAGTGGAATGTGGCCTGAAGAGGGTTTGAACAACACAAATGTGTTGGGGCATACATATTTGGGTGCATAGTTTAAAGGTAGAACATTAAAAAGTAGGCAGTGTACCCTCAAACTCTCTTAACCTGCAGCAGGTTATACCAACACCCAGTACATGCTGCAACCTGCACAAAGGCAGGTAGCTCCCGATACCAGCATGAATGCCATAAGCACATCAGTGGCTAATGCTACTCGAGATCCATTTGTTATGGAAGTAAAGAATAGATCACAGAGAGAATTAGAAACGCTCCACAGGACAGAGACAGAGCTGGTGCGAGCATCGCAGGAGGAGGGACGGAAGTGCAGATAGGCACAGACAAATGGAGAGCAGATGATATTTTGTATTAAATCGATAGTAGAATGATTAAGGATGTGAAAGTAGCTGCAAGTGAAGATACCCCCTGGGGGGCATCTAGAGCATCATGTGCTGTTAGCACAGATTATGACTCACCGTGAATGGTTAGAGATGTAGAGGTTACAGAGGAGGACGAGGATGAGTGGCCTTCAGAGGGGGAAAAGGGTGAGGACCTGGAGGATGAGATACCACCAGTACCGACACCGAGAGTAGAGAGCCTTTGGGGGCCAAGGCTTATGGCATGGCCGGTTTGAATGGCTGTAGCAAAAGTCAAAAGAGGAGGGAGAACTGAACAGGCTAAATGGGTGAGAACACAGCTTCCATTGCTACACAAGGGGCATGGAAGGGCCCAATATGAGGGGGACATTAAAAGTGTTTTCGCCCACTCTACTAGGAGAACAAGCAGATGACATATGGAGGAAGCGGGGCACCCAGGGGTACAGATGTGTGTCTGGGGTCCTCCACGAGCATCAAAAGTAATGAAAGAAGGAGCTTACACCAAGCAAGAAGTAACGTTGTTTATTACAGCTCGGTAAGCAAAAATCAACCAGCACAGTGGACCAGAACGTGTTGATAATAGCTGCCCACTTCACATTTCATACAATTAGAGATTAATTGCATAGTGAGAAACAGTTGTGATTAGTGTTGCAAAATGTTAGACATCCTACAAGGGTGATTGGCAGGACTTCATCAGTACTCGATTAACATATGTTAATGAACAATGATTGGAGCAGACACTCTTAACCCCTCTGTACATCACCTACCCTCTGGCGCCACATTTCTTCCCACTCCACCCCAACAATTACCTTTTTCATTGTTTTTACTATGCAATCGTGCTGACCTCCACAACTTAATTATTCTGCCATTGGCCTGCACACATAGAAAAACATAAGACATCCTGAGCTGATGGGAAGGGAGACATTCACACAGCATCCGACCAATGAGGTTCCTCGCGGACATCATCAAGAGCACAATATCCTTGTTACCTTTCAGGGACACCAAGACTCACCTTCCAAGTGGCTCCTTCCCGTATCAACCCCTCGTCTCACATCCTTCTTCCAGGCCCATCTGCCAAGGGGCAATATGAAACCACTGACCAAACTATGGCGGTGCCTCCCAAAATATGTTTTTATGAGTTTAATTTACCGTGGCCCCAGCGAATGCCCATGAGCCTTGCTCCCTGACCTTGTATGTATCTGCTAAATCTTGTTCCCAGTGACTACTGTCTCCTGGGAACAGTCAGTTAATCCCACATTATTTACTTACCTGTGGCTCTCGCCTCATAAGAGTGGCTAGGTAGTTTCTCCTTGCAATTTGTTACCACAGTTATCTCGTTCTCATACCTCACACTCCCAAAGCCCTTTCATGCCCCCCCCCCCCGCCTTTGAGTAGCCCTTGTCTTTGGATTTCTCTAACTGTACATGCACATTAGACACCTTTATGACAGCTGTCAATGATATCCTAACCCCCGAGGAGTGCCCTGTCCCACTCCCTTCATACCCGCAGCTGCTAGGTATGCCTCCCTTGGCAGCGCTCAATGAGCACCTTCACAGCAGATGAATAATGACAACCATGATGAGCAGAGTTTAATTACTGTAAAATGAGAGTATGGAAAGCGTTAAGATCAGCACACCCAGATCCACCAGATATTAATTTATTTATGTCCCTCATTTGAAGTTTGATGACGACGCTGCATTGTATATAAATCATATTCAAGAAATGTAGAGGGCCTAGACAGGGAGACCTGGGACAAAAATATAGCGAGATTTTATCATATTCTATGGAAGGCACTCCACAAAGATGTAAAAAAGGATTTAGATAAGGTAGTAAGGATATAGGCAAAGGGATGGGTTGAAATACAGGCGATAATCATGCATCTTTGCAAAAGAAGACAGGAGCAGGAAAAGGAAGCAGCAGAGCAGAAGCTGAAGGCTGAAGCTAAATTAGTTCAGAAGAAGCTGGTGAAGTTAAGAGTAGAAGGAGCAAGGATTACGTGCTCTCCTGAGCGGCAGCAGGATGCAAGGCAGGCAGAAGAGTGGACGGAGGCTTACCAAGGCCATGGACACGCAGATGTTCTCTGGGGCAATAATGTTGAATCCGTTTCCAGAAGACGTCCCCATCAAGGTCGGTACCCAAGAGGTGGTAGCCCCGTTATTATTATCAAAAGATGCCCCAGTGAACTTGCTAGATAGGGATAATCTGAGCAAGTTAAACATGACTATTGCCCTTACTGTGGGCGGTGTAGTGTGTTTGACCCCAGGAATATGTTATGCTAGGGCTGCTGTGATAGTATGAGCACTTTATAGAGATGGCACTACCAGAGGGGTGCCAAAACACCCAGATGTGCTCCTATGTGGAGTAACAGTGTTGGTGGGATGGGTGCCAAGAATGAAACACAAAACATGGAGAGTGCCAGTGGATATTTTGATTAGGCCAGCAGTCCTTCAAAAGCATGCTCCAGGTACCATTCTCAGATTATATTTAGAGTCGGCACTAATTAAAAAGGATAAGGTGATATTGATAGGGACTGACGAGGAAGAAGGTGAGTGGCGCACAATATTGTGTATAGATCCTACACAAACGTTAAGGGGATTGTCTGATGAGGAGTTGTTTGAAGATGTTGACGATGATGTGGAAATTATTTTTGAAATATGTATCCCTTGTTAGTTCATGGCGCAACACAGAGAAGTACTACACACTACACATATTGTTAGAGAAGTACCCCCTCACTTAGAGGTAGATACGGCAAATGTACCCAGCACCTTGTGGACTAGCAAACCCCCATGATATAGGGTTATTGAAGAGCATAGGGGCCGTCCACATAAAACTGAAGCAGTGTGTCAAATTACTTACAGTACAACAATACCCATTACCCAGGGAGGCAGATGAAGGGATTTATGACACTATTGAAGGTTTATGGCAGCAAGGCATGATAGTACCATCATAATCCCCTTGCAACACAGTGATACAGCCTGACAAAAAAGTGAAGGGTTCAAGTTGGAGAATGATACAGGATCTCCACCCTCCACAATTCTATTTAAGATACCGACACATTTTACTGTAATTAATTTGAAAAATGCCTTTTTCTCTATCCCATTGCACCCTGATTCTCAATACCTCACTGCGTTTACATACTGCGGGCAGCTATTATAACACAAAAGGTTCCCTCAGGGGTACTGTGAGTCTCCCAGTATCTTTAACAGAGTATTACATATGGATTTAGGTAACACAGATGTTCAGAGTACCATCATTCAGTACGTAGATAACCTCCTAGTGTCACTACATCCTCAGAAAACCCCAGAAGACCCCTAGGTCTACACCAGAATGTTCCAAACCTTGGAGTACCAACATGTGAAAACTTACCTGGACCGAACTGAACAAAAAGCCTGCCAAGGGACACATACTGGCACACTTCTCCTTTTGCTTGAGAGGAAATGGAACCATAGTGGCAGGCCCAAATGAAAAGTGCAATAAGAACTTATTAATTCCTGATTTAACAAGACCTTGTGGCCCTGCACCAGACTTGAGACTGACAACATTGGGTCCTTCAAAGTCGTCTCCTTCCACTTCCCCCTCTCCGCGATGGACACAGTCACCTTACATCTCATCTATAGACCACTCAAACCCAATATCACCTGCATTGGAGACTTCACTGACCTGGTCACCACTGTGTCCCTAACGTATGCCAACATCATCTCCTACTTCAACCTCCCAGGTAACAAGGCCACCAAACCGATGAAGGAAGCTCTCCTGCCTTTTTGACACCCTCAGCCTCAGAACACATGAAAAACCCAATGCATGAGAAAGGTAACATCCTCAACCTAATCAATACTCAATGTCTTCCTCCACTACAGAACTCCTCTGCTGTTTGACTGGTCTGACCACCTGGCTGTGCCTTTCAACATCTTGCACACCACCCCAGTCAAGGTCTTCCAGCTGAAACACACCAGGCAAACCTTCAGGTCCTTCAAGAACTTCCTGGTGGAAGACCTCACAGAAGACCTCGCTAACCTCCACCTCACATGGACTAAACACCCTCAACTGAACTGCATCTCTCTACTGGAATCATTCAATACCGCCCTCTCAGGCTCCATAGACTGACACACATCTCTGAAACAAAGTACCTGCAAACCAAAACCGTCAGCACCTCAACCTCAGAACAAGAGTTATAAGGAAACAAGAGAAAACCTGGCACCTATACAGGGCCACTTCCTACATAGTGCTCCTCAATGAACTCCGAGCAACCTGCTAACAACGAATCAGCAAAGTCAAGGTCTCCTACTATCAGAACACCAAAGCAGAAACTGACAACAAAAGCAGAGCCCTCTTCAAAGCAGTCAAGCACTGCATCAACCTGCTGCCTGAACCTGCCATACCACAGTGCATCGAATAATCCAACGCCATCATTTATTGACAAAATCAGCAGGAATTGCCAGTGCATGTACACCAGCACTGCATGAACAGAGCCACCTCAAGTCCCTCCTTGTAAAATCTCCACACCCTGGACAACATTCAAGACACTCTCTAGAGAGTACCTGGTAGAAACTCTGGCCGCCCTCAGAGCCCCATCATATACAGACAACATCCTCCCAGTATCCATTCTCATGACCCTACCCCAAAAAGCTCCCCTTCCCTACCTGCAGATCATCAACCGCTCCCTAACTCAAGGCACCTTCCCATCGACCCTAAAGACAGGACAAATCCTCCCTCTACTAAATAAACCCACTATGGATCCTGAAAACCTAGGTAACTATCACCCGATCACCCATCTTCCCCTCATGATAAGATGACAGTGAAAGTGGTAGCTGTGCAACTGCAGCAGCACATCAACACCAACAATCTCCTCCAAACCTACCAACCCGGGTTGAGAGCAAGATGCAGCACAGAGTTGGCAATCATACATGTGGTTGACAATGCCCTCCACATCCTGGGCCACCCCTGCCTCCTGGTTCTACTCAACCTCTCTGCCACTTTCAACACACTAGACCACCAGGGCCTCACGGACACCCTACATCGGTGCATTGGGATCTGCTATCTTGTCCTATGCTAATTCAAGCACTACTTTGCCAACCGCCAGCAATTTGTTCAAATGGACTCCTCTAGATCACCAATGCTACCCGTCTCCTGGCACCTGTGGAGTCCCGCAGGGTTCTATCCTTTCCCCAGTGATCTTCAATTTATACATGGAGCCACTGGAAGCCCTCCTTGCCACACGCAACATTCACATCCACCAATACGCCAATGGCACACAGCTATATCTCAAGATCGACTCCATCAAGGAGATCCACATGATCCAGTCAGATGTCCAGTTCTTACTTGAAGCTAAACCCCTCCATGACCAAATTCCAACTACTCACTAACAACATCCAAACACCCATGCACTCGTCCTATCCAACGTGGATGGGGCAATTCCCACCTCGAGGCCTCCCGTTGTCTTCCCTAGTGTCCCCGAGAAGTGTCCCACATGCGGCCGTGTGCCTCATCAATGGTCTATGCAGATATGACCACATCACTCCGGCCCTCTTCCACTGCACGCACAAATCACCTTCAAGTCTTGCTGCATCACACATAAGGCACTCACTCTCAAGTTACCCAGCTATCTTACAGAGAAACACAACATTGCTGGCAGACAGTGCACCATCAGAAGCCAGGACACATGCTGTCTTCGAATTTGCTGCTGTAATGGGGAAATTACAAGAAAACAAGCCTTCTCTACCTATGCCCCAACACTATGCAACCTCCTTCCCATCAGCGTCAGACTTACCCCACACTCCTATAATGCAGAAAAGAACTCAAGAAGTCTCTCCTCCTCAACACCTAGGCCATCACATTGCCCCCTGTGCCACCTCACTTGCTAGACACTGACCACCCCTCTCCTCTCTGCCACACTGTACTCCTGTACCCCTCCTCTGTGTCCCTCTGTATTCTACCCTCTCTGTATATCTGTTCTGTTGTTATCTCTTGAAAAGCGCTCTGTTATGCATCTTCACTGTTGTAAAACTCTGTAAATCTTTATGTTGCTTCTGAAAGCTAGATCTGTGCTCAATATATACAATAAAAATAATAATAATACTAATAACAATAATAATATGTAGTACTGGCACATTGGCAAAAATGGATTTTCTTTAGGAGTGCGAACAGTACGCTTATCTCTATCATAACTCCATCCTGGAGAGGCATCTGTTCGCTCACCACCTTGCATTTGGGAGTTCTTATAGTGCTCGACTCGCATTTGACTGTCATAAATGTGTAACCCCAAGTCGCAAGTGAACTAAGAGTCTGATGACAAAAAACATCAAATTATTGGTCCCAAGATCTCTCTGATAAGCTCAGAGCTATCACACAACAATTCTGTCTGTTCACAAAGATGGAAGCATTCCTTTCCTTCTTTCTTGTTCCGGGTATCCAAACTGCAGCCAATGTCAGGCGGGAGATGCTCCAGATAGCGGAGGAGACCCAGTATGGTCTCAATTCAATAAAAACAAAATTATGGAATATTCGTCTCATGACCCTCTCATGACCCTCCAGAACCGGTATGTTTTGGCTTTGCTTATGGCAATGGAAGGGGGTGTGTGCAAAAAGAGATAGGAGTTTCTTGCTGCACATAAATACCCCTTAGGATGCGGAAAATGGATCTTTAACCCATGACATAGGGACCCTCCACATATTATGGACTGCCATGGAAAAGGAAGCTGGAGTGAGTGCTGAAAACTGGTTCTATTCAATGTTTTCATAGGCACCGTCTTGGTTCGGGATATCTGTAAAGGTGCTGGTTCCTATCATGGTATCTTTTCTTGTGATTTTTTGTTCCTGTCAAATGATTTTACGGTGCTGCTCCAAGACACTGCCTAAGAGTGTGATTATGATGTCAGGTGTCTGTAACAACAGGCTGTTGGGTGTATTAGAATTTGGGTGACTACAACAGCATTGGGGAGTACATCCAGTGCCCTAAACATGCATGGAAGTACAAGCTACGCAGGTCCTTGTAAGGATGCGCAAATAGCACGGAATCCAGCAGCCACACACACACAACCAAAAGAGATTCCCTTCAGGCCCCACACTGCACGAGAAGCCATGCTTTAATGAACCATAGCATATTCACCCCATAGCCAAACAGAACCCTGTGCCATAATGAACACAGCTGCATTTAACATTGATTAGGGAAACATAACACATATTAACAATAATAATGAATGACTGTAGCCCTTTAAACTAAACTGAGCATGCAGTACATGTGGGACTCGAAATCTAGTTATCCACCTCACAAGGATGAAAATCCTCATGCCCACAGCAGAAAATATCAACCAGACCTTTGCAAGGAAGCATACATACATCTCAAATGTTACTTCCCAGAGCACACTGTCAAATGCTGCACAGTGATTGGCAAATACTGAAATGCAGTAGTGAGGTCATGATAGAGCAACAAAGAGATAGGAGACCCCAGTGCTAAAAGGACAGCACACTGCATTCTGATTGGTCAAAATGTATTGGTCTAGGTGAGTTCCCAGCCAAGCATTCAAAAGACATTTAACAAATTGTGTTCCTAAACAGTATGTCGAAATGTAATACTATGAAGGTCATAAGCCTGTAAGAGCAGAGCAATAACTCATGTAAGATAACTCTGTTAAGAAAGAGTGAATTAGGCAAAACACTGCCCTCTGCAGGATAAAGTGCACCATTAAGGGTCCATTTGTTAAGGAAGAAGTCATGCAAAATGACATTACACATGAAGTAGGATTGATCAGGAATAATTGACTAATTTCTGAGAAGCTCACACATAACCTCCAGTGCATGTACATAACAGAAATAAAAACACCTTCATGAAGTCATAAATGTGATAGATACACACACATAAGCATGTCAATATATACACTTATCCTTTTCATTGTAAGAGAATGATGTCCGCAAGCAGCTAAAGCCCAGCGTGAACGGCCAAAGGCAGGATGGATGAATTCATGAGAAATGGAAGCCAGGCTAGCAAAGTTTCCAACAACAAGTTCCAAAGTGTACCAGGGATAAATAGATCACGATGATGAGAACAATAAGATGGTGCCAAAGTGCTTAGGTCAACTGGAAAGGATGTCAGGTTTCAATCTCAGTGCCACACTGTCACACCTCATATAGCGGTTGGTTGAAATTAATGTAATCATTCACTCCACTCAAACCTCTTGGGAAGCAACCAATTGCAAGTTGTGTTTAGTTGATACATGTTTAGAAAGAGAGCCATCCAATTAGAAGAGTGTGAAAGAAGAAGAGATTAATGCAAATTAATTAACCTTTTTAATAATCTAAGTTAGTCACGTGGTTAGATTAAACCAACAGAAAATGTATGTACATAATTATGGTACAATGATACAGATGAATTCGAAGCCTAGAGAATGTAATTGATTTGTAACATGCGTTGTCTTTTCCTTTCTATAATAGACTATGAAACCAGCCATTTTTCAGAATACAGATGGATGTCTTGTATAGATGTTTCCCTGCCTAGGCAGTTATAATACATTTTTGTTCTTCTCATATCCTGTGCACTCATTTTTGGCTCTTTTGGATTGATTTTTGATAATTGGAACAGGGTTCTTGCGAAACAAGGTAAAGTCTGTCCCCTCACAACATACATGTGCACACAGAAAGATAAATGGAATGGTGAAATAGAGCACAGGATTGTAAGAGTAGAACAACCAGGTGCCCCCCGGGGACACTGTCCTACCTCTCACTGAATCCAGAAAATTATGTTGAGCACTGGGTTGATTTGGCAGGAGATGGGGGTGCTGTTTTATAACATGTACCCCTTTAGAATATGCCTAGATGGGAGAAAGTGTACAACATGTGTGCAAAGTGTGGGTGCTCAAAGATGATGCTTACAAAAGAAGGGAAGCGGCTGGGTTAGTTAATGGGGTATTAACTAAATGGGGGCGGGGTGCCCTAGGCAAGTGAATAGATTTAAGCTGTGCAAGACATTTTAGCAGGCAACCTAGTTCTCGTTGGGCATGACAAAATGTACATGTATTCCGTTATAGTTAGCTTTGGCACATATTAGAAGCATCATATAGCAATACACAAATGGCAAAAATATATTCACGTTGCAGTTGCATAGGTTAAAGACAGGGTGATGATGTTATGTTTTAAGAGATGTGATAGTAGTTAGCGGACGTAGCTAGGCATGTGAGCTGGAGTCAGGGAAGTGTGATAGAGGCGAGGTCCAGGGGCTAAAGTAGCAGGAGTTCCACCGTGTTAGATTTCAGGGCACATTATAGGATGCTTTTGTGACAATACGAACAACAGGCCTAACACAGAGCTGCGGCTCTGTCCAGTTGATTCAGAGACGTATCCCGCTTCGATCCCCCAGACAGGAGTTATACTGCCTGGGTCCCAGGAAGCCGCACTGTGCCGATAACGGCAAATTAGGTGCAGCTGCAGAGCTCAGAAGAGCTGGGAAAGGAATTCTAGGTATCAGGAGAAAGGGTGGTGTGCTGCATTTACATGAGTTGTGCATGGGTTTCTGTGATGCCAAGACGCCTGGTGAAGAAATGGAGCACCACTGCCCTCACCAAAGGGATCCATAAATAAGTAAAATTCAAACATAAGAGTGGTGCCCCGATCACGTCATTCATGCAAACCTGGGTTCACAGAGAGATGTAGGAGGAGATGTGCTAGGGCTGTACCGTAATTTGGGACAGGAGAAGCAAAGTTGACACTAATACATGTATCTACACAGGCTTGGAGCTGTCTGTGTTATCTAGGAAATGTTGACCTCACCATTCCCACTTTGATCAGGCTTCAACGGAGGGGTGCACATCACATGATGGTCAGGAAAATGTACTCATTAAAGCAATGTATCATGGACCACGCACCAGCTGTCTTGCTAGACACTGTCTGCCCCTCTCCTCTTCGCCACTGTGTACAGCTTTATCCCTCCGCTGTGCCCCTTTGTATCTTACCCCCTGCTGTATATCTGTTCTGTTGTTATCTGTGAAAACTGCTCTTTTATGCATCTGTACGGTTGTATACCTCTGTAAAGCACTCTGTTGCTTCTCAAACCTAGGTCAGCACTCATTAAATACAAAAATAATAAAAATAATAATATTAATAATAATAATATTCTAACAATGTTCCTGGTTGTCAATCAATGCCTGAGTTTCGTAGTGATGATGCAGTGGGTCATGTGTTTAGGGTAATGTGTGACCAATAGGTTAACGGACTATGGGGGAAAATTAGAATTGTATATATGTGTTAGCCAATGGCGAGTGCATGAATGTATTATATTCAGGGACATCATTTCACCAAAATGCCAGGGGTAGCGGAAGTGACATAACATAACCCTTGACCTCTGATGACATTACAGGAAGTGATGCCATTTGACCCCACCCTTAAGTGTCATCACAGGAAGCGATGGAACACAACCTTTCACCCTTTAATAAAACAGGAAGTGGCATCACATAACATCGCTCCTCAGTACACTACAAACAATATGGTTACGATACCACTGTAATGTGATATACATTTCATACAAAACTGGATCACTGTATGTATCGTTAATATCAGGGTGTATAGGCCCATATTACCAAATTTATGTGAATGCAAGCAGATGTCCAAGGCCAAATGATAATGATGTGTTATTATATAGCACTTATGCTTAAGCGTGTTATATAGAACAAATATACGTAATATCACCCAACCTGTGTTGGTACTCATTTATCAACCTCAGAAGGATAAAAGACTGGGTTGGTCTTGCTGGGATTTGAACCTGCAGATCAAATACACATCGCAGCAGTGAGCGCTCAACCCACTGAGCTATCTCACCTGCTATAGCTATCTTACCGGCATAGTAAAATGAGCATGTTCTCAAAGTCAGCCAAAGCAAATTACGCTCTGTAGTCGATACCATTAAACTGGTAACTGAGATTTAACAGCAGGCCAGTTTATCTGCAGGTCTGGTGCAAAGTTGGCCACATGTCAAGCCTGCGTGGATCTACTTTTCAGGCTTCAGAGGTTGGCAAAGTACATACCATTGGGAAGGTCCATCATTGTGTATTAAAGAATTTAGAGTAGCACAGGGAAAGCAGTTCACTCACATGGCATCCCGTATGCTGGGCACTCGTTACCTCATACATGCAAACAAACATCCTGAACTGCTAGACATGGAGATAGGAAAGATAGACACATTACAAGAAAGCATTAATCATGGCACAATGAAATCAAGGGCCACTTTATGTGATATGGTCAAGGGCCACTGTATGTGATATGGACAAACATTTCTACACTGTACACAAGCTTTTAGGCACAAGGATTTTGTTAGGTAACCGAGGACATTGAGATGGAATTCCTTGTGATGATCATAACAGAAACAACAGCAGAAAAAAACATGTTATAACTGCCCCTTGCGATAAGCAAAATACATAGTCCAAAATGGATGCTTAATCTGCTCGAAATGCTTTTTGGAGGTTTTTGTATGCATTGTGAATTTGAGGTGTTTAAGACGAGACTAAATCAGTGACTCACCCCCTGGAGAGTGCCTGAAATAAGCCTTTAATGAGTCTAGCAATTATTGTATAGAATTCCAGAAAGACAAATGATGTGTTATTCCTATTCTTTCTTATTCAGGGTCACTGCTCAAAGTGTTACACTTGTGGAACCCCATATTTTTTTAATGAGGCATGAACAAGAAAGCCAGCCACACCTGAAATAAAGAGCCACATGGTGCTGGCCACAGCCCAGGAACTTACATTTTTTTTAAAGAAAAAATGTTCTTACTTTTGTTTTTAGGGGTAGTACAGGAGTTCACAGAGGTAGCAAGGGAGACCTCAGGGGTAACAAGGGAGACCTCAGGGGTCGCAGGTGCGACCCCTGGCGACCCCCAAATGACGTCCCTGATTATATTCTTTACTATGCATAGTATTGATAATTTTGGTTTGTACGCTATAAAAGCTGTAACTCCTGTGGGTGGGGAGGGCTCCATGTTTGTTTGGTTCTACATGACTGTCTGATATGTTTTGCATGCATTAAGCCTTTGTTTTTCCTACTAACGGTGCATTGAATATTTTGCGTCCATGGAATAGCTTTTTTTGTTCGTCTTTTGCGTCATTAACCTACAACTGTGGACATAGTTTAAGATAGAGAGAGGCAGGAGATCAATGAGAGTTTATCTAAAATGAGATGACCTCTTCAGGTTGCAATCCAGCCACACATGTTTCCTACGTCACCAGATCATTAACGAGTCTAATTTAAGGGTCAATTAAATTAAAAGCAGAGATGATGCTTAGCTTGCAAATTCAATTCCCTTGTAATTTTGAAAGTGGTTTGTCTATGCATCTGAGTATATGTTGTAACTGTATTCAGACCATTTCTCCTGGCAGACTTCTTTAGCATAAGACTTCCAGTACTTTGGGATGCTAATAAGCTATTTCAATCTTTGTAGTTCCCACTACTTGTTTTTACAGGTTTCACCTTTAAAATGTGTAAGAACCGTGTCAATATTGTAGGTATAATGTGATACTCTACACCATTGCTTCCCGGTGCACAGAGCCCGGATAGATGATTTTCATGTTCACACATTTCTAAGCACCTCACGTTTGACATTTTAGATGTGCTGTGCACATGTGTGAACATTCCCAATTTCATACATGGAGCTACATTCTATTTGCTATTTTGAACAGGTTATGACAAGAAAAAATCTATCAAGACAAAACAATAAAAGCAAAACATCTGGGCATCATGAGGCCATGATTTCCAAATGATCTGGGGACAATCAGGATGAAGGAAGTTGCACCCAAGGGTGGGGAAGTGCAGCATCATGGAAATATGATCCACGGACTCCAAAGTGTCCTCTAACATTGCTTAATAATAAGAAGACTTAATTTTACCAAAACATGCTGGGGGACAGTTATGAATTAATCATAACCATTGCCCTTGCTCTGCTCACCTATCCATGTAATCGCTTTTAACCCGTCTTTGCCATTTCAGAAGGGGATCAGTCATATGCAAATCAATCTTGGCCCTGCTACCAGAGGCAACAGTCCAGCCTGAACTACTGTGAAACCTCCCATCCACACAGAAACATTAGCTACCCCAGATATGTTCCAGCCTTGCATGGCCTCATCACTGGGGTGCAATTTAGTACCTTATGGCATAGCAAGAAAGAAGCCCATGTCTAAACACCCCTCTCGCATTTAGAGAGACAATCTATAACCAAACAGAATGATGGTTAGAAGTTAAGAATTATTCTAATACTGGCATTACTCTGTGCAACCTTGACCAACACTGTTTTTAAGTTAATCTGTGCCATTGGAAAAGGGTTCAGCCATATGAAAATCAGTACCATCCTTTTGTTTTGCTGTACCTGCCCTGAATGGACGAGTATGCCCAGATGTGGGTCCCGAGGCTGCTGGTCATAGAGATGCAAACTACTCCTCACTGTTGATGCCCAGTGATGTGTAAACTTGTTTGGGGTTGCTTGTGGTGTCATGTAGCTTGTGGTGTCATGTAGAAGGGATATCACTTTTTGGAGTGGGCTGTACTGCCATATTTTGGGTGGTCTTAAGTTATATTTGCATACCGTTTTACTCCTTCTTTAATGGATTTCCAGGCTGAAAAGC
This sequence comes from Ambystoma mexicanum, assembly GCF_040938575.1. Classification (NCBI taxonomy): domain Eukaryota; kingdom Metazoa; phylum Chordata; class Amphibia; order Caudata; family Ambystomatidae; genus Ambystoma; species Ambystoma mexicanum. Next base: position 215,161,415 of record NC_090935.1, on the reverse strand, counting down.
GATGGGCTCTAGGCTTGCCCATAGCAGTGACCATAGTAATGATTCATTTACAACCCTTTAATGTTGCTGATGTCATACTGAGTGGAATATATATGCTGAGATGTGAGTATGAAGCCTGTTCGGCCTAGAGACCCAATATTGTCCTCACTGATGACACACAATGAGGCAGAAATATGTCTGTGGTTAATGTGGGTCTTGTTAAGAATGAATGTCACCTAACAGTTTGGACTGGACTGCTCCATTTGTGTTGGGAAAGTCCCTGATCTAATTATGGTCTTTCTCCTTCTGTAATGGCTTGTCAGGCTGAAAAACAAAGATCTGCTGATTTGCATATGGGTGCAGAGAGTGATCTGCTGTGGTCCTGGTGTCATATTGCAGTCTGTTTACTGTTTCCACGATTGGAGGAGGAGTGTGCAACCTACTGTTTAAAATAGCATAACACACGCGCAGCGCAGAGCAGAGAGCGGTCTGCTGTGGTTCACGGTGGGACTAGCGCTAGGGCCCGGATTGACACCATCACATGTTAATCTCCTCGGCGAGGTGGAAGTTTTGGAGAGTAGCAAAGAGTAAAATGTGTAAACACTCCAATAGCATATCCGTGGGAGCGACTGTCTTTTACCATATTGAAATGCCACATTGACATCCTCGAATGCGTGTTGGGTGTCTTTGTTAATCTGCTTTGTTGAAACAAAGCCAGAAGAAAAATTGTTCTTGATCACAGCCTCACACGCAGGTAGGGGGCACCTTAACGGAATCCAACTATGGTGCAAACATTCAACTTGTGAAGTGCGGTTTTAGGGGACAATTTGAGAGCCCTGGAATTTGTGGAAGCCACGAGTGAGGGGAGGAGATTGAAGAACCATCTGAAATCTCATTTCAAGTCCACATTATATCTGCAGTCACAAGGAATAGTATTGCAAGGAAAATTAATTTATGATAGTCAAGCTTCCTTGTCTTCAGGCCTAAATGTACAGGGGGAATGTGAGACCATGGCTATTTATACACCAAACCATCACACCTCGACGGAAGCACAGGCGATACGTTCAGAATATACACTGACTGTGACAACTAAAAAAACATATTGGACTTTTTTCCAATTCGGAACATTCAGAGCCTAAAAGACTTTGCCCAGATGGAAACAAGCAAATGAATGGACCTATTGGTGCGAAGTCGTGTCTTTGTTAGAGATCATCTATCTACTCCCAAGCCATGGAATATGGGCATAGGAGGGCAAGTAAACTCACAAACGCCTCCGTAGATGTCTTTTGAACTGAATGTAATCTCAGTCTCAGAGAGACTGACAGACAAGATATTGACCAAAGTCTAAAAGAAAGCAACAGAAGGACATTAAATGATCCATTGTTTGTTTGTTTGTTTGTTTATTCATTTCTTATGCGCACCAGACCCCTGTTTGGTCTGTGAATGATTTTGCTCTGAAGCTTAGCTGTAAGGTAGCTAGGGGCAGCGTTGTTAAGAGCTTTGTGGGTCAGTGATTAGCATCTTCAATTGTATTGTGTTGGCCGTGGATAACCATTTATGATGGCGTCTAAGGGGGGAGATGTGGGTTCTTTTGTTTATGCCTAAGGCTGCTCTTAAGGCGTTATTTTGTAGGGTTTGGAGTTTATGGATAGTCGTTTTATTAGCACCACTGTAAATAGCATTTCAGTAATCTATTCTGGAGAGTATTAGAGCTCTAGCCAGGATCAAGCAGGTATCGTCAGAGAGGAAGGGCTTGCCAGCTCTGAGTGGCTTGCACGTGTAAGCTGTGGAGGATGTCAGGGATTTGATCTGTTTATCAAACAACAATGTGGAGTCCAAGTAGAAACCAAGGGATTTTACCTCCTTGGATACTTTAATAGAGTTCCCGTCAATATTGAATGAGGAAAATTCCTAACCTAGTTTTTTGATGTTAGTCTGAGAACCCAGAATTATCAACTCAGTCTTATCATCGTTCAAGCATACGCCATGAGTGGCCATCCATGCTTGGATCATAAGGTATACTTTGTTCACCAGCCCTGTGTCCTTGTTGTGATCCCCAGAAAGCGGAAAGAGAATCTGGGTATCATCTGCGTAATTAGTGAAGGTAATACCCAGAAGGTCCAGATCATCAAACAAGGGTTTGGTGAAAATATTGTAGAGAGTTGGTGAGACGCAGGAGACTTGAGGGACACCACACATAATGGGGATGGGGTCTGCGGCTGCCGAGGGAGAGAAGACTCTCATGGTTCTCTCTCTCAAGAAGGATTTAATCCAATTGATGGCTACCAGGGAGAAGTGGGCAGCAGAATCAAGGTGTGGGCAGAGGACTTTATGGTTGACCAGATCGAATGCGGCTAAGAGATCAAGTAGGAGCAGAAGTATGGACTTCCCTTTGTCTCTGAGCTCGTCTATTTGGGTCTTTAAGTCAACTAAGGCTGTTTCTGTTCCGTGTAATGGGCGGAAGCCAGATCGTCTGTTACCAAGAAGTTTATGCTATTGAAGGTGTTTTTGGATTTGGTTGTAGGCAGCTTTATCCAATATTTTGAGTAAGAATGGGACCGTGGTAATGGGCCGGTAATTGGTGGGGATGAGTGGGTCTAGGGTCTGTTTCCTCAGGAGAGGGAGCACCCAGGACTGTTTAAGGTTGGCAGGGATCGTGCCAGAGGCAAAGGAGGCGTTAATCAGTTTGGTGATTGTTGTATAAAGCTAAACCTTTGTATGCTTTCTTGTTGCTATGGTTTTCAGCTGTGTTTATGCCAAGCACATCATCTGTAATTCTAGAATGGATTTATGCCTACTGTGCCATTCTGGAATGATGTGTGCTTGTAGATGTTTACTCTGGAGTGAAGTCAGTTATACCCTGGATGCTGCCTGTGTTGGGGTTCTTAAGCGAGTTACTGAAGCTGTTCCAAATAAACTGGCTTTCACTTACCAAGTTTGTGGCTTCTTTACAGTGATGAATGGGGATAATTCTCTGGCGGCATCTTTAATTAATTGTGCTGGGCATATATCACCTTTGCAATTAGAGGGCTTTAGTGACAGGATAATTTTTTCTACCTCCAGCGTAAACATTTTGGAAAAATTGTAGATGTTATTGTGAGCCGGTGGTGAAGCATTGGGTGCAGGAGTGTTGGGTGAGGGCTGTAGGTTCAACACTTCTTTTTTCTGCTGAATTTTATTTTGGAGCCTAACAATTTTATTAGCCAGTGCTTGTTGGATGTCTGTACACCAAGATGTATCTTTGGTACAGATGTCAGGTGTAGCTATTGGGGACTCAAGTTCTTTCAGTATGGAAAAGAGTTCTTTCACACTAGAATTGGATTTGGCAATTCGCTCATCATAGGAGTTACGTTTTGCCAAGCAGACTTCCTTCTTATAATGAGAGGAGAGTGAGGTTAGTTTGGTTTTATTCTCACTAGTGGGGCAGAGTCTCCAATTAGTTTCACTTTTTCTTTTTAGGGTGCAAAGGTCTTTAAGTTGTGGCGTAAACCATTTGTTTAAATGGGCTTTAGGTTTACTAGGTCTGAGTTTGAGCGGGGCAATTCGATCCAGGGTGGTGAGCATAATATTCATAAATTCTACAATGAGTTAAGGGTGGCAAGGATAGCAGGGATAATTTTCTCTACTGTAATACTTTTTTTATTTCTGGTTAAGCATGGTGGCGCTACCTGGCAAGCCATTGGGGTGAATCTTGTTGTAGATAGGTGGAAGGACACCAGAGAATGGTCTGTCCAGGAGTGAGGCAGAATGGATAGGATAGTAGCTGTACAGTTGTAATTCACTATCCAGTCCAACATTCTCCCTTTTTGGTCGGTGGGTTTATTAACTTTTTGGGATAGACCTAGTGCCTTAATTGTATTGGCTATGTCTGTCTCGTTTTTTATCCATTTGGTCCATAAAGCCTAGGTTGAAATCCCATAGTAAGAGTATTTGCGAGGAAGGTTTGAGGTTGTTGGTAAGTATATTGTGCACTTCCTCCTCAAAGGTACCAAGTGGACCGGGCGGTCTATATATTAAATGAATGGTGAGTGTTTGTGAGTTGCTTATCTGGAATTTGACAGACAGAACCTCACAAGATTGGGACAGATGGGCAGGGGCTAGTCGTAGGCATAGAGATGTTTTAGAGATAATGGCAATGTCTTTCATCTGCTTATCACTGGGAGTGAGGTCCTGTTTCCACCCTCCTGGCCATCTGTTGGTTTCCTGCACATGTGGAGTTTGTGCCTGGCTGCTAACTATTCCATTAGGTAGGTGCACTTTCTGTGCATTACTGCACCTCCTGAGGAATTATTGAACCTGAAAAATCGAAATTTGAAAAAAAAAGAAAAAGAAAAATAGAGGAAATTTGCATACTATTGTTGGAAAGGACTGTTTTATTTGGCATTTTCATCGTGCAGCCATTTTTTGAGCATTTTAATACCTGGAGCTGCGTTGCTATTTTGAAAGCACTCGTTTTTTCCTACTATTGGTGCTTATTTAACTGTTTTTGGCCCTTCCAAGATGGCCGCCGAGGTTTTCTTTGTTGTGTAGGCAGGCTGTGCTGAATCACCTCTCCCTGTGCTGCACTCCCATTGGTTGCTGAGTGTTTTCTTCCATCCAATCAGGGACCGGCAGGCTTCAGCCTGCCCTCTCAGCAAGGCCCACTGGCTGGAACTGGTTTCTTTCATCTGCTTCTTACTGGGAGTGAGGTCCTGTTTCCACCCTCCTGGCCATCTGTTGTTCTCCTGCACATGTGGAGTTTGTGCCTGGCTGCTGAACATTCCATTAGGTAGATGCACTTTCAGTGTATTACTGCACCTCCTGAGGAATTATTGAACCTCAAAAATCGAAATTTGAAGAAAAAAAAAGAAGAAAAAGAAAAATAGAGGAAATTTGCATAATATTGTTGGAAAGGACTGTTTTATTTGGCATTTTCATCGTGCAACAATATTTTTAAGCTTTTTAATACCTGGAGCTGCATTGCTATTTTGAAAGCACTAGTTTTTTCCTACTATTGCTGCTTATTTGACTGTTTTTGGCCCTTCCAAGATGGCTGCCGTGGTTTTCTTTGTTGTGTAGGCAGGCTGTGCTGAATCACCTCTCCCTGTGCTGCACTCCCATTGGTTGCTGAGTGTTTTCTTCCATCTAATCAGGGACCGGCAGGCTTCAGCCGGCCCTCTCAGCAAGGACCCACTTCCAAGGCCCCTGTCTGCTCCCTGTCCACTTCCGCAACGCCAATTGGCGTCCTCCCTGCACCTTAACCACAATGATGCTGCCACCTCACTCCTCTAAGAAATCCGGACTGCCTTGACTTTGCCACCTCCAGAACTAAGGGTTAGCTCCTTCCTTATGGACTCACTTCTACGGACTTTGACTATCACTGTTCTTTCTGCTTGTTGCTCCCATGTTGTCATCCTGCTGCGCAGTGCTTCCTAAAACCCTTTGCTAACATCCGATTCCAAGACTGAAAAAGTCAAATCTTGCTGTTTTTGCTTTGTAATAAAAAGTCAAATCTTGCTGTTTTTGCTTTGTGCTAAAAAGTCAAATCTTGCTGTTTTTGCTTTGTACTAAAAAGTCAAACCTTGCTGTTTTTGCTTTGTGCTAAAAAGTCAAATCTTGCTGTTTTTGCTTTGTACTACAAAGTCATATCTTGCTGCCCATTGCCAAATTCTCTGTATTTTGCTTGTATACTGTTTCTTCTCTGTAACTCCAGCCCAGTGACCTCACCACTCTCTTTTGTCTCACACCTACCTGCCTTAGCCCCCCCAGTATCTCCATCCTCTCCTTACTTCCACCCCAATGGTGCTTTCTGTTTCTCCTATCTTCTCCAACTGCTTCTCCATTGACTATCCTTCCCTTCTCACTAAGTCTGGTAGAAAGAAGTTCAAAAAGGATATCTTGGCCTCTAATCCTGGTCTTCCTATCGCCAACACCTACTCCAATGCTTCCGCCAGACAGACCCTTACCGACATCCTCTTTGTCGTTCCTTTGCCAGATCTATGGACTCCTCATATGGTCTCTGTGCTCTGCCCTATCTCCTCCTCTCCCATTAATGGTGACACTCGCTGGGAAGTTCTCATGGCTTCCTTCGACTCCTCTAAAGTCATCATTAATGTCTACCTAAATGGCACTGTCATGGTCCAAGGCTCTCAGGCCAATCTCCTCCTCTTTGATAGGCGCTTCCCTCGCCTCATCAATTTCCTTTCATCTCCTGCTGTCCCCTCCTCTCCCCCTGGCTACCTTGCCCTCGCTCTCCTCCTCCTCCTCTGCCCCTCCGAGTGCTCTTTCTCCTCCACACGGCGTACCTCTGATCTGTACCCCTCCCCGGAAGGTCTTTAAGGCTGGCAACCTTCTTCATATTGCCACTCTCAACTCTCACTCTGCCGTCAAACACTCCTCTGACATCTGCCACCTCCTTGAAGAACTAGACCTTGATGTCCTTGGTCTTACTGAGACATGGTTCACGGCCAGCTCAGTCACGAGCTTTGACACTCTCCTACCTGATGGCTACAAGATCCTCTCAGCACCCAGATCCTCCCGGTCTGGTGGGGGGGGGGGGGTAGCCCTGATCTTTCCTGAGTGGATTCCTGCCTCTATCATTCCCACTCAGACCTGCTTCTCTTTTCAAATCACCTCATTTCTCTCTGAGTGGGCAGACCTCTCCTCCTCCCTCCTGGCCTCTAACACTCAACTCCTCATCCTCGGTGACCTAAATATACATTTAGACTCTCCTTGCTCGTCCTCTTTACTCTTCCGTGACCTCTGCGACTCCCTCTCCCTGTCCATCCTCCCCTCTGGCCCGAATCACTCTGCAGGGCACACACTCGATGTCTTGATCTCCTCTGACCTCCCCCTCTCCATCCCTCTGACCACTCCTCTCTCCTGGAGCAATCACTCCCTCCTCTCATCTCATCTCTCACTCTCTTCCCCCCAAGCCAAGCCTACCCCAACACTGCCACCTACCTTCTCGGACATCTGGCCCATGAAGCGTGTGTCAGTTGAGGCTTTTGCCACCACTTTCTCTCCCCCCTCCACCTTTGGCTGTCTCTCATCCTGATACAGCCCTGTCTCTGCTCTACTCTTCAAGTTCTGATACGCTTAATGCTCTTGCCCCTGTCATGAGGATCCGTTTGAAGTTCAAAGCCAAGTGCAATTCCTGGTATGACTCTGACCTAGCTACACTTAAACCTAAGTGTAGGGCAGCTGAGAGGAAATGGAGGTCTTCCTGTTCATCCTCTGACAAACTGGCCTGTCGCCTGCTACAAAGGCAATACCGACTCTCTGTCCTCACCAAGAAGAGAGTCCACATTCAAGCTCGTGTCTCTGCGGCATCTAACAACTCGGCTGAACGCTTTAAAATCTGCAAGGAGCTGGCCAGCCCTGCTGCAGCCTCTACCCCTCCTGTTGCCTCCCAGGCTCTTTACAATGCCCTTGCCTCTCACTTCATTTAAAAAACCCAGGACATCCTGTCTACCCTCTCCACCCACACTCCTCCTCTTCCCTCTCCATCTGTGCTTGCTGACCCTCCTTTAGCCACCCTCCCACCATCCTTCTCGTCCTTTCCTCTTTTCACCCCTGACGAGGTTACTAGACAAGTCCGATCTATGAAAGCCTCTTCAAAACAGGTTCATCCCTGTTCCTCTAAAACCATCAAGGACCACATTGACACCCTCGCTCCGGCCCTTGCTGATTTTTGCAACCACTCCTTTGCCTCTGGATCCTTCCCCTTCCCTCTTAAGCACTCCTTTGTGCCTCCTCTTCTCAAGAAACCCACAGCTGATCCTTCTTGTCCAGCTAACTATTGCCCAATTTCCATTACTCCCTTTCTTGGCAAACTCCTGGTAAAGTTGGCCTTCTCTCAGCTTAACCTTCATTCCAATTCTGTTGGCTGTCTCCATGACCACCAGTCTGGCTTCAGAGCTGCCAGAAGCACGGAAACTGCTCTCCTAAACATACGTGAAGATCTGCTCACCAACCTTGACTCTAACATTCCATCTGTCCTCATCCTCCTCGATCTCTCTTCTGCCTTCGACAAGGTCAACCATACCATCCTGCTCAACTGTCTCTGTGAAAACCTGGGTATCACTGATCAGGCTCTGGCCTGGCTGACCTCTTTCCTCTCAGATCGACCCTCCCAGGTCCAACTTGGGTCCTTCCTTTCATCTATCTTCCTCTCTACCTGTGGTGTTCCCCAGGGGTCTAACCTCTCGCCCTGGCTTTTCAACCATTACCTGGCAACTCTCGCCCACTGCATTGCCATTTTCTGCTCAAATTTCCAGTGCTATGCTGACGACACTCAACTCATTTTCAAGCTGCCCTCTGCCACCTCCTCTCCCTCTCTCATCTCTGATTGCCTAACTGCCATTCAAGATTGGTGTGCCGCCAATGATCTTTGTCTGAATGCCAGCAAGACGGAGATCCTCCTCATCGGCACACCTTCACCATCCTTTCCCCTCACTCTCTGGCCGGCCTCCCTTGGCCCTCCTCCTACCCCCACCTGCGAGACTAAGAACCTCAGGGTCATCTTTGACTCCACCCTTTCCTTCCCCGCCCACATCTCTGAGGTCTCTAAAAAGTCAAATTTCTGACTGCACCTCCTCAGAGGTACTCTGCCTTTCCTCTCCTTCCCCCAGAAGCTTATGGTATCTCAAGCTCTGGTTCTCTCTAGCTTAGACTATTGTAACAGCCTCTTTCTAAATCTACCTGCCTCTACTCTCCACCCTCTGCAACTAATCCAGAACAGGACTACAAGACATGTCCTTGGCCTCAAGCCCTGGGATCTTATCTCTCCAGCTCTGAAATCTCTCCACTGGCTCCCAGTGGATGCAAGGATTACATTCAAAACCCTCTGCATTGTCCACAAGGCTTTCTGGGGCCTGGGTCCAAAATACCTTCAGCTATCCCTCCGCAAATACCTCCCCTCTCGAGCTCTTCGCTCCTCTACCTCCAACTCACTCAGAGTCAGTCCTTTTTCTAAGAAATGAGCTGGGGGTAGATCTCTGTCTTCGGCTGGGGCCTCCCTCTGAAACAGCCTCCCTGCCACTCTAAAACTTGAGGAGAACCATCCCCGGTTCCGGAAGCACTTCAAGACCTTCCTCTTTTCTTCTGCCTTTGCTCCCCCTCTTTCCCTTGCTGATCTGTTCTCTCTTGGCACCGTGCACCTGGCCACCCTCTGTCTTTTGAGCCCAGGTACCTGCTCATCCTGCCACCCTCCCGCACTGCCTCCGGGCCACCCCTTGCACTGGGGTCTGTATCTGTACCCATACAGCCCCCCCTTTTTCTTCCTGCACTTATCAGACCTACCCTGTCTGCTGCCTCAAACCTAGCACTTGCAAATTGCTGGCTGCATTACCACTGTTTGTTGCCTTTATTATTTATGTATTGTTATTTATCTGTTTCTCCTCTGCTTCGCACTTTCCACCCCTCCCCCTTCCATGCACTTCCCCCCCGCCCCTCTCCCACCCACTTGCGCATTATCAATGTCACTGGGCCTAGTAAGATCGCTGTTTTGTTCTTCCCTGTTCCCCTCCCTTGCCTTGTCATGCTCTGAAACACTTGTGTACGAGCGCGATAGAAATAAAATATCAATCAATCAATGCCACCTCCTTGGGCGCTACCGCAGTCTTGTCTAGCTATGGTGTACCCTTCAGGGATAGCTAACATGAGTGAAGGTCCTTCTGCGCTATGCAGCCATGTTTCTGTGATCGCAAGGAAATCCATATTACTTTTTACAATTAGGTTGGCATAGTCAGTGGCGTGGGCGACGAGCGATCTTGCATGAAGGAGCGCTCCTTTGAGGGGGGGTGTCTCAGTAGCTGCATTGACTAAGGTAGATTTGTCAGAATTATTAACGCATGACTTATGCTTGTGATTATTGTTTTGAGGGACATTCGTAACCAAGGTGGGTATTGGCGGAGATAGCTTTACATGACAGGGTGTCAGACTAAACTTAAGGTTAGTTTTAAGGTTGGTAGTCTGGAGGGATCTTCTCAGAGGTTCGTATATTTTGGATAATCTTGCACGCAGTCTATCATTTCTACTGGCCATGCAACAGGGTAGAGAGGCATGGGTTGCTGTCACACAGGCACTGTTATGTAGAGGATGGATCATGGTATCAGTGGTTGTTAAGGTAGGCGGCCTATGGTGATCAGTGTATGCTTGACTTCTAGGATTAGTGTGGCTAGTGGCCATCAGAGTGTATATCAGCAATGCTAGGATTAGCATCTTTCTAATTGCAATATCAAAAGAGTATAGTCTAGCACATGGAGGCACTTGGATAAAGAAGGTACTTTAGCTAGACATTTGCCAATTAGGTAGAATAAGCTTAGCCAGATGTTAACAGATAGGTAGATTTGATTAAGCTATGTTCTCAAAAGTAGGCAAGGTCTGTTAGGCTGGGATTACTCAAAGTAGGCAGATTCGATTTGGCAAGGTATTTATAAAAAATGGATGGATTCACTTGGTTAAGAGTGCGCAGAATATGCAAATTCGACTTTGCTAAAAGTACACAAAATGGGCAAATTCAAAATAGCACAATGTTCATAAAAATAGGCAAATTCGTCTTTGCTAAGAGTACACAAAATGAGCAAATTCAAAATAGCAAAGTGTTCATGAAAATAGGCAAATTCGACTGCTAAGAATACACAAAATGAGCAAATTCAAAATAGCAAAGTGTTCATAAAAATAGGCAAATTTGACTTTGCCAAGAATACACAAAATGGGCAAATTCAAAATAGCAAAGTGTTCATAAAAATAGGCAAATTCAACTTTGCTAAGAGTACACAAAATGTGCAAGTTCGAAATAGCAAGGTGTTCATAGTAATAGGCAAATTCGACTTTGCTAAGTGTACACAAAATGTGCAAGTTCAAAATAGCAAGGTGTTCATAGCTATAGGCAAATTCGACTTTGCTAAGAGTACACAAAATGGGCAAATTCAAAATAGCAAACTGTTCATAAAATAGGCAAATTCGACTGCTAAGAATACACAAAATGAGCAAATTCAAAATAGCAAAGTGTTCATAAAAATAGGCAAATTTGACTTTGCTAAGAGTACATAAAATGTGCAAGTTCAAAATAGAAAGGTGTTCATAGCTATAGGCAAATTCGACTTTGCTAAGAGTACACAAAATGGGAAAATTCAAAATAGCAAAGTATTCATAAAATAGCCAAATTCAACTTGCCTAAGAGTACCCAAAATAGTCCGGTTTAATGGTAAGACTCAGCAGTGACTTTGGAATATATGGATACAGGGGAGTACCTGCTGCTGTGACTTGTTACACTCTATACACAATAAATTCTACCAAGTGTAGGCAGGCAGGGTAGAGGCAAGGTCGCAGGTGGGCAAGACAATGAGATGCACAGCGCTTAGATGCAGTTCTACTGAATGCAGGCATGGCAAAGTGGTGGCGTATGACATAGAGTAAGTACACACCACTTGGGTGCAATTTCTACCAAATACCGGCCAGACAAGGTATAGGCAAGATCATAAGCAGTGACAGGAAACAGGACAAGAGCAAGATACAAGCGTTGTACCTAGATGTCGTGTTCTAGGTAACATCAAGCAATTAACTGTAGGCAGAGTAAGGGGGACAGATCACAAGCTGGTAGAGTGGCAAATAATAATGCTTACATGGCTCAGAGTTTGTTTCAGGTACAATTTGCAGGGCGATGAGGCTGCCATGAGTTGCTTCAGGATCAGAGTTTGGCAGTGGGTGCAAGGTGAGCCATGGGGTGAGAAGTGAAAGGTATAAGACTTGTGGCCCTGTGCTCCAAAAGGCTCCAAACAGGCTCATGACAGGGAGGTGCCCTATTCTGTGTGCCTTGGTGTGTGGGCCGGCTTGAGCCTGCCGGCTATCAATTGGACAAAATGAAGGTGCCGTTGACCAATCAGGATGCTTCTTAGCCTTCTGTTGCTGTTCAGGCAAAGGGGCTTTTGGAAAAACGGCGAATGGCCATTTTGAAGTGGCTTCGAACCTCGTGGCAAATACTGTGGTATTTGCAGTAAAAATGGATTTATAGCCAATTACAGTGTTTTTCAAGCACAGAGGGGCATCAGTGCAGCAGGAACGAGATAATGCAGGGATCCAGTAATTTTAGTCATAACAACGCTGTAACAGAGTGGAACGTTCGTACTGCAGGGGTAAAAGCCAGTTGGCCTACCTGCAATCAGGGTGCACTTTTGGGCGTCTCTGGTGAGCACTGCTCCTGCAGTGGGGTGGGGGAGCTCCAGCTCCTCCACAGGGTCCAGGCACGTTCAAGAGCCTGTGAAGGGGTGTTCTAACATTGACAGTGCCTCCAATCTCTCCACACTCAATTTCGTTTTAACCTCGCTAGTGAAAGTGTTTGAATTAGTGAGAGGTGAAGTGCATCAGCACACAGGAATACTGATGGAAATGACGAGAGATATGGAATTAAGTGAAAGCACTCTAGTGGGTTTTGAAAACGGTAATAAACTCACTAGGAGAAGATGCCTTGACAAATTTAAAATCAGACACAAAGAGACATTTAGAATTGCTGTCTGCCATGCAAGTAAATTGGGAGGATTCAAACATGCAATTGAGAAGATTGAATGAGAATGTGAAAGATATGAGGCTAGAGATGCACTGCTATCATCAGAATAAATGCGGATCTGTGGTGGATAACTCGATTGAGCTGTTTTTTTATGACACACGTCTCTCAGAGTCGAATTATGGAGGAATTTGTGCTTTGGCGCAGATATCAGAGGTTAAATACCTGCAAAATCAAAGAATAGCACTACCCAGCTTAGAGAATAATCAGCTAATGAGTGAACTTAAGGAGACAAGCAGTTAGTCTAATGGTAAAACAAAGTGGAGACTGAAAAAAGCATGTAGTGCAAATAATAGATTCCATCAAAATAAAAACAGCAGGTATAGAAAGCAACACATCAAAGAAGGAAAAAGACTTGTAAGTATGAGACAAGCAATTTGTTCACAAGTTAAAGCTGCCACTGATTAGTGGGGAAGATTGATCGAATGATGAGACCCGGGGGACAAAAAGATCGGGTCTACAGATGGCACTGGAAAGTGGTATGGATAAATGTACGCAACTAATGGCAATCACAGTGGGGGTTCAAATCGATAAACAAGATGAACTGAAAAGGCTTGCACCCATTTTCTTGCATCAGAAAGCTAATTCCGAGTTCTTGAGAGATGTTCACTTGGTTCTCGGAATGACCTGTGATACAAAATGTGCTCAAGAAAACGAGAAAACAGGCCATAACAGTGCAGCAGACAGTGCAGACAAGGAAAGGTACAAAGACCTGTAAATGTCTTGGTGAACAGAAGGGACAGGCAAATAGCCATCAACAGAAGAGATCAAAGGGTACATTTGCTGTACCGAAGGTTTGGAGGAAACGTGTAGATGTGACTAGGAAGAGGTCAAGGCCGCTCAATCGTAGTACGATACTGTCAATCTTCAAACAAGTGCCAGACTTGTTCTATTTGTCAACTATAGATATTGAGTATATCCAGTTTCCACATGCTAAATGCACTGATATCGTGGAAATGGGAATAATGTCAAGTTTGGGAGTAAGTGCCATTCTATGGGCAAGTGATGAATTGTTAAGGAAGGGCTTTGTGGTTTCCTCTGAATTGTTACATGATAGCAGCTCAACGGGAAGGAGAAAAGGCACCTTTGATATGGAAGGTCGTGATGGGCATGAATGTAACAATGATGTTCACCCAGACGAAGGTTAAGCAAACTGATGCCAAAGTCAATGTTGGGGCCCTCATACCTGACATCTTGTGGCAGATTTTTCAGAAGACAGGGCTTCCTGAGAAGACCCTTTAGTAAAACAAGAAGTGAGACTGATAGGCTGGAATACGAGGGGTTCCAGTTCCAATTCCTGTAAAAACATGGTGACTAAGGAATATGTATTCAATCAGTTTGACATAATTGTCTTTCCAGAGACGCGGTTAATGATAAGTTTCAAGGTGGAGGATTTCTCAGGATTTGAGCAGTTTGCTACGGGCAAGGGAGAAGTGCAACCATCGGGAGGACTCTTGATTGCATGTAGAAATTCAGTTTTTGAGAATTCCATACTTTTTTGTAATAAAACACCAGGAATTTGGGCTGTAAAAACTGTCATTAGGAGTGAAAAATCTATCTAAGTATGGTTGGTGATCAATCTCTTTTGAAACCCCTCATGTTCCTCTCTCTTGGATTTTCAGCAGTCGGTCTCAGATTTGCTCCTTAGAATTGAGGTACAATATCCCTCTGCTAGTATTATCTTAATGGGAGATTTGAATTCCAAATATATACAATACAGTGTTCCGGGGGGTAAGTATTTTAGAGAACCATCAGCAAATGGAAAGAGCTGGTATTGTTTTCACATGGAGTGGAATTTGTTGATGGCTAAGAGGAACATCGAGGGGGACATTCTCCCTTCATCAGCATGGAAGAGGGGTGAGTTGTGGTCGACTATTGATTACCTCTTCCTGTCCAAGGACTTGTTTGAGAAATTTCTGAGTTAAACAAGAGGGCTCAAGTGATCATGAAATGCTGGGAGGGACGTTTTACCACCAAATTGTAAAGTGTGAAGACTACTTTAGGGATGAATGAGAAATAGATAATGGGAAAAATAGAGCTGTGAAATTTAGGAGAGGCGGATCTGACCTTATTAATAAGTTGCATAATATCGTAAGTATATGATGCAATAATGAATTAGCAGCAATCTGTAGTCCAAACTTTTTATGGATCTAAATCCCCCTGAAATAGTGGGCAAACAACCAACATGCCAGTACAAACATATATTTGATGACAGAATCTGGGAAAGGAAAAGAAAACTGAGGAGAGCACTGGGTGTTTTAAAATGTGCGCATCTGGTAGAATATGTGAATATTTTGAGAGAACTGAAAAAACTGAGAAATGAGTATAGAAACTGGTCTAGATCTAATACATATTTATACCTGACAAGGGGATGGTGAAATGATGCTAAGTGGGGGATTGATTAGACCAATTCGAGAAACTTTTGGTCATTGATTAATTCAACCAAGGTATCCCAGAGTAATCTCCAAGGTGGTATCATACATGAAGATGTGTGCTGTGAGTATCTGATAAAGCTATATGGCAATACACCAGATTACATGTATGAATCCCCAAAGGAAGTAAATTGGGAGTTGAACATCACACATGACGTAATAGAAGATCGGATTAAAAAATCATCATCCTCTCGGGCCGCACAGCCTAATGAGCTGTCTAATCATATATTAAAATCTGATACTAGCCTCTGGTCCCTTTTGTTATCAGTACTATTCAAGGAGGTAGTGTGGACCAGATATCTTTCCAATTTATGGAGGAGATCCATTATTATCCCAGTCTATAAAAAGGGAGATTGGGCGGATCCAACAAATTACCGTCCGATCTTTCGCTTGGACGCGGATAGTAATGATAATGATAACGATAATGATGTGTTATTTATATAGCGCCTTAATCCAAAGTGCTCCAAAGCGGATAGTAAAATGTTTACAGTGTTTTATATTGAAAGAACTTGAAACATGGGTGGAGGTATAAGATATCTTATCAAAACATCAAATTGGCTTTCAAAGGGGTCTTTCAGCATCCTTGAATGGTCTGGTAATGAGTACTGTGTGCAGCCGGTCTTCCCAAAAGGGAGGGACAACGCTATACGAGGCATGCATTGATTTATCCCAGGCCTTTGACACGATAAATAGAGGGTGTTTGTGGGGAAAGTTGAAGAACTGCAGGCTGCCAGAGTATATATTACCAATCATAGGGGAGCTGCATACGGACTCAGACCTACAGGTTAGGCTTCATAGAAAGGGCAGGTTATCCGTGCTATCAAGACAGAAAGGGAGGTAAGGCAAGGTTGCTTAATTGCACCCTTCCGTTTCAACCTTTACTTGTCCGATCTAGCTAAGAATCTGGAAGTATCCTAGTCTGCAAGTCCTAGAGTGGGGAAGGAGAGGATTAATTGGATTGCACAGATGGACGATATTGTGAGAATCCAGTTGCTAACAAAGTCATATACTTGGGCTTCAAATTGCAGTCTAGCCCCACCAAGGGGTATTTAACAACAATCCTGGAGGGAAAAATATTTCAACTAGGCTTGAAATTAAAAATAAAATAAAAAAACACCAGTCATAAAGATTTATATTGGTAAGGTAACTCCCTCTTTGCTATATGGACTAGACGTAAATCCAGTGCAGAGGTTAATTGATTGGTAATGCTGGAAGGCAAACTGTGGAAATATATATTGGATATGCCTAACTGTGTATCAGTTGCCAGTGTGAGGTATGGGCCTTCACTCAATGAGATATCTGATGGAGTGGAGGTTAGTGTCATTATAAAGGCTGATCTTTGCTCCACCTTAGAGCTCACTGTACAAAGATGTTGGATATGTGCTGGGAGAAAACACTAATAGTTACCTGATGGGTTTGAAATCACAAGTGTTAGAAATTCTAAGGGGATGTAACCGCTCAGAAACTGATCGCATCCTAAACCCCATGAACGTGAAAGAGTGCTTAAAAAAGGCTGGATTGGATTAACACAATCTCATTGATGCTTAGATCATATGATGCAGACATTGTCATGTTTGGATGAACGGAGGGCCTGGCATGCCATGTATCTAAAGCGATTTCCAGATCCTCAGGGGAGATCAGCCTTCGTGAGATTTCATGTGAACCTGTTACCGTTGAGAAGAATCCTACATGTATGTTGATAAGTCCTGGTGACGAACAACGCCTTCCTTCTGGGAAAGAATAGTGTCATGCCATGCGGTATTGCTGACAATGGAATTTATGAAACTGTGGAAAGAGTTGAATTGTATTACTGTATTGTTTTAATTGTATCTTAATTTGAAAAGTCGCAATTTATGACTAAAACACGATAAAAAAAATAAAAAAAAGATCTGGAGTGTTGCCCAGAGAAGTGCCCATGGTTATGATTAGTTCAAAACCTTTGAGCCATCACCCTTCAGTGTTACTAAGAATGCTTACACCATCATTTCAAATTAAGAGTTAATTACACTTAGTGGACTAAAGAGGGATAACCGTTGTGAGACTATGGGCCTCATTACGACCCTGGCGGTAAGGGGTTAGCGCCATCGTTAGCTGCGCCGACCCCTTACCGCCAATCACGAGTTCCCTTTCCGCCATGGCGGATTTTACACCTGCTTCTAGCGGGTGTAAAAATCCATGGCGGTAAGGGAACTTGGTGTTAATTACGCCACCGTAATTTACGGTGGCGTAATTAACGCCTTCCCCACTCCCATTATGCCCTATGGGGCAAAAATGGGAATGGGGAAGGGTAAATGGGGATTGGGGATTTACCGCCCCGCCAAGGTCGGAATGGGGCGGTAAATCCCCTTACCGCCATGGTGTTAACGTAGTTAGCACCATGGCGGTAAAGTCACGGCCCTGGCGGTAACTTTCCGCCAGGGTCGTAATGAGGCCCTATGTCCCTTAATGTTCTTCAATTATGATTCTTCTGACTGTCCTGGGATACCATTGCCCCCTAAATGAAAAACTATAATGCTGGTTCCTTTGCATATGCCTGGTAGCCGGTATGACAATGAATTATTTTTGGATTGCATTCTCGTTTTTACAAGCGTAGAAAAAAACCTTCAGAACTTGTAAGGGTTCAAGTCCTCTCCAGTACACATAAAAATGAGATGAAGTAGACATTCTTGAATTTTCGGGAAAAAGCTGGGGTAAAGGCATTGCAGGCTTTACGCTTGGTCGCCTGCTCCGTATACTAAATGCAATTCAAATGGAACTGAACGTAAGTTAAAGGTGAACTGCTTTCCTACACTTAATTTTGATACATCAGTGAAAATTAGCCTCTGACTAGTGGGATTTGTCACGTCATATTGGGAGTTAGTGTGATAGTTAGAAGGTTGCACTGCGCCATGTGGAAGAGTATGATGTTTTGGTAGACCATGGTCTGAGTGACATGTCCAAACAGAATCTGTGTCTGCGAATATTGATATGGACATGTGTGACATTGAAGCATTAGAAGAAAAATAAATCGCAGGTGATTCCAAAGCTGCTCATATTGTGTATTAGTACCCAGCGAGTGTCAATCAGAATGTAACAAACATTCTGATTCGCCCTCACCAGGGCTTTAACCGACAGGGAATCCCTCGGCAGGGATTCCTATCCTTTGTTCCTGACGGAGGCATGGCAGCCCCTCAGCCAATGACAAGGCTCGAAACGGGGCAATGCCAGCTCTTAGCCTCTACAGGGCTGGTGGCTGCCATCGTCGCCAGCCGGGGATTCAGGTAAGTATTTTCTTCCTTCCACCACCTCCCCTGCAAAATATCCCCCCCCCCCTCCCAACCCCACTTGCCTTCTTTTTTCTCCTTTGGAGCGAATGCGCTGGGGACCCTTCCATCCCCAGCGCATCCGCTCCCGATGGGCGCCATGGAAATTGAAAATGAAATCTGTTTTCCCTTTCCTGGTGGCCATTTTTTTGCAATTTTTTTTTCTGTTTCAAAACAGAATAAATGCTATTAGTACCCCGCTCTTGCGGGCCGGGCTACTGATAGCAATAAGTCCCTCGCTGCAGGGGTATTACTGAGTCGGGTAATACCCCAGGGCCCCCTGGGGCCTTACTATAACTATGACCCGAAAGGGAATTACCTGACTCAGTCATGTCCCTGCGGCTCGTGGCTTATTGCTTAATTAAAGATGGTAAAAATGCAATGTTACGGGTGAAAAAGCTCAGAAAAAGTGGCTGAAAAAAACGAATTTTCCTGCATTTGGTAGCAGAGCTGAGGAGCAGGGCGGACATACCTTGTCTACTCCCATTTTCCACTCTTCCCCACAAATGTGGCTGACTCATCACCAAAATGAATGTGCATGCTCATGGAAATGCAAAGGCTATTTAGCCTGTTTCACTCTTCAGTTTAACGTGAAGCCCCACTTTTGCACTTGAATTCAAATGGGGCTGGGTCCCTCTTTGCAATATACTGTTCAATAAATCATGACTTCCATAGTTGGTAATTTATTTGTAAATCAATTATTCCCTTTCTTTTGGCTACTGCGTGGACTGCAGGACAAGGAAAACATTTGTACCAAAAAAAGAAATGTGTATTATTAAGTTCACAGACATGTGTGTTCCACTGAATCAAGGCAAACACTTAAAAAAGTTTTGACATTTTTTTTTAAACTGGAATTCTTACCCCCTACCACTGAATAAACTATAAACGTAACTTAACCCAAAACAAGCGAAATGATTTTTGGTGTGCTGCATAAGGGCACAGACCATTAGATTACACCTCCCAGGGTCCACTAGTGGATTGCAATCATGAGCAAAAAGTCTTGAGCCTGCCACCCAATATGGCTGAAGCACTTGTGGAGTGCATTTTGTTTGGTGGGTCTGGGCTAAAACACTTACGTTTGCTTGATATCCTTCTGAACGTCTCAGATAAGATAATCAACAATGGAGTGGAATGCTAACCAGAGGATTGGTCTGTGACAAGCAAACCTGACCAAAATACTCCCATCAATATATGTAGCGTACTGATGGATACGGTTCTCGGTTTTACAGTATTTTATTTTTCCACCATTTCCGTCTGTCTTTATCCATATTTATTTTTTGGTCATTTCATCTGTATGCATCCAAATTAATTTTGTACTTTCTAATATAAGGTGTAACTAGTATTTTGCCGCATTTATTTACATGAAGAAAAAAAAAACATTAGCCCTAGGAAGCTCCTAGAGCTGAGTTCTTGCAGAACAATTCAAGGCCTGCATATCTGCAGCCATTTATACATCTTAAAAAAGAATCACAGTCCTTTTTTCAACTTCTCTTATGCTCCTTTGCACAGCCATTGACCTGCAATGCATGAGTGACAGCTTAAAGGCCCAACTAAGAGTCATGCATTTCTGTTTTTATCTATTTTTTACAAATGAATACAGAAAGTAAAAATAGTGAGTTCCATCTGTATTTATGAGTAGAAACCACACAAAAAGGAAAACGGGGTGCCTTATTGATGACGGCACATGAAGCCGAGTTGCGTGTGCGCCCATGCAGAGAGGCCCTGACGTAGGCAAGCATGGCTAAGTCTGACGTCCATATGATTGGGCACAATTCACAATTTTGCAAGACATGTTTGTAAAATTGAGTTGTATAGTTACATTTTTGTCATGGTAAACTGGACAACAGAATGGCTTGCTGGACTAGCAACATAACAGTTGAGGCAACACCTTCACTTGGAATGAGTCCACTGAGCAAAACATGGCACACATATCATCTAATGCTATTGAATGCATTTATGACGTGAAGCACGACCAGCACACAAAGGTAGGTCATGTACACGCCCTACTTCAAGACATATCATAACAGTTTACCTCTGAAACTCGGACACATATGGGCTTTGCATTTTATGATACAAGGAATTCGTGTTTTAACTAGAGAAATCGCAAACACTAAGGTAAAGCTTTAAATCCTACTACGCAATCCTTATTGATCGAGGCTGGTAGCTAGTAGGACAATTAGCTACAGCTACTAAAGGTGGCGATTCCGTTCTGGTATTCTGCATCATCAATAGCGACAGAGAATATAGAAGTAGGGAGTTTATCAGATTATACTGTCATAATAAATATCATTTCTTGGGTTCTGAGGAAACAGCACAAACAAATCGGCAATTGTCAAAAATGTTTGAGTGATATGTTGACAAGCATAGCTAGCAACCAAAGTCATTTGATAGCAGGAAGGCAAGCTAGTGTGAAAGGTCCGCCCAACTAAATAGGAATGATATGATATGATCGTTTATTTATATAGCGCCTATACACAATGTGTTTCAAAGCGCTTCAAGGCAAGGGAGGGAACAAGGGAAAATACAACCACATTCTTACATGAACAGTAAGGATGTGAAATTAACTATCATACTTGGCCTGATGACATTTCAGATAGTGCAAGAGCTAAGACATAGATAAAGAAGGGAGGGGGAGAGTGGGAAGGAAATGGAAACAGACAGGCGACTACCGTACTAGGCCTGATGACATTTCTGGTAGAGAAGGAGAAAAACAAAAGGTGAGGGAGAGGGGTGCAGAAAAGGAGGGGAGGAACAAAACAAGCGACTATCATACTAGGCCTGACGACATTTCAGATAGTGCTGGAGGGGTGGTGGGGAGGAAAAAACAGTAATGGGAGGATGGAGGAAACAGACGAGGTTGCTATCATATTAGGTCCAGGGACACTATAGGCACAATTTGGTGCCAATTCATAACGAGATTACTCTGAGCAACTCTGACTTACTCCTGACTTAGTACTAGTATTTCAGGAGTAAGTCAAACCTTTTGTTTGTAAATTGAATAGACTATCTTAGCTACCCATAGTAATATATTTGTGAATAAGCCCTTAAATGTATAGTCTAGTTGGGCTGAATTATGAATCTCGGAGAAATTGCAGAAGGCCAATTTATATAAATACAAACGCACACCACACAGCTTTCAGTAGATACTTCAGAATATAACACTAGATAGATCAATTCAGGTGCGACTATTAGAGAAAGGCATTTTCCTGTGTTTGGGGTGATGCCCATAATATTAGGACAATTTGCATGGCCACCAGCCACAGTGAACAATTGGTTGTGAATTCCACAAAATCTTTAGGAAGTGGCACAGACATTAAATATAACCACAGAAGCAGTCCTTTTAAATTATTAAGGCAGCATCCAATAAGATTCAGGTCACCCGCTCAGTTACTAGAGACCACTATACACCAAATAACATAGGAAATCAATTTACCCAACTATCCTTGTCTCCCCGACAGTCCCTTCCTTCCTTTAAATATAACCTTGGTTTCTTTAATAGTCCAATAAATAAGCATGCACATTCTTTGTAAAGTGTAGGTCATTCCAAAACTGGGGCATCTTTAATTCACTTTCACCATAATTCTCTTCCAAGAGTCTAAAGTCATTGATGAGAATGAATTGGGGCACTTTTACTGTGTTAGATGTTGCTGTAGAGCAGGATTGTCCAACTCCAGGCCTCGAGGGCTGTAATCCTGATGTTTTCATGATATCGCAAAATACTTTTCACAAGACCAAATGTACATACCCATTAGAATCATTGTTTGCAGATTAATCTCATACATATTAATCAGGGGTATTCTGAAAATTCAACATGTTTCCAGCCCTCGAGACCTGATGTTGGACCACTCTGCTGAAGAGCAAGCATTACCTCTGCTGCTCTCCAGTTCTATGTATCGGCCTCAGTAACTCTGGTTGCATGCATTTGATTCATCGTGTTTTGTGTGTACACATATGTATACTATTGCCACACGTTCGTTATATATTGTCCTTCCTTTAAGCATTGGACAAGATGATCCTGGAACAATATAGAGAGTACTATTGTATTTCTAAAACATGTTTGTACGTCACCATTGACATGAATTTAAACTAAACATAGGGATCCCAGTGTCCCCCCTTGAGGTTTTTCTTTTCTGCAGTGACAATACAGGGCAGACCCCCCAATACCTCTCCCCAACATATTCATGAATAAGTAACAGGTGCTATCCAATGCGTAGTTTGCTATGGCAACATCTATCCCCAACATTAGGAAAGATCAAAACATTTGCTGAAGTGTTTTCTGCAATATATATATCCACGTACAAGATAACAAAGAGTGTTGACTGGTACTGTGAGTCCAGCTCAATACGTCAGTCCAATCGGCATGTCTTAAAACACCTAACCATTAATAATTGAACATCAAACCAAAGTAGAATGGAGGGAGAGTGAGGAAGGCTCCCTGATTACTCACAGCCCCATCACCACTAACAGACTGTGCAGGAGAAGGACATGCTCACAGAATTCATGAGGTCATGCCGTAGCAAGATGTGCAGGATACAGGGATGCAACCCTTACCTGCAAGGGAATCCTCAATTTGGTTGACCACAACCCTACTTATAGATGAGCAGCTAGTAGTCTGGAGCCTGGGGGGCATTAAATATGCAGCTAAGGGATATTGTCAGATGTGGGTTGCCCACATAGTGTAGCCGATGAATTCTTACTCCTGATCTACCCCTCTGGTTTCAGAAATAGACAACCAGAGCAGCCAATCAGAGGAAAGAAAGGATGCCATATGAGACCCAGGTACTGCAGATGAAGGCAGGTGCCGCAGGAGCAGTTACAGGCGAAGCCAGATGAGATACAATCGGTATAGGATAGGCGCTGGACCTGCAAGCGAAGTGAGTGGTTAACACAACATGAAATGTAAAGCCAACCGCACTTCTAGACAAGGACAAGAGCCAATGACCAGCCAAAATCAAAAGGGCAGTATGTGGTAGAGTATTACAGGCAAGTCCATGCGCTCTCCTATATTCCTGGTTTCTCAAAACTTGAAATAATAGCCCCCTCCTCCCTTTAGCACACAAGTTATCACAATGAAGACACTAATGGCTTACCGTATTTTGTTCCTTTTTTCAGCCATGGCAGAGAGCCGTATAGGAGGAAGCGAGAAGGCAAAATTCAAAAATCCAATAGGAAGACCAGCACCCTATCCCGACGGCACAAGGACGCCTTAGTACACACTGGCAGTCTCTAGTCCGTGTACTGAGCAAAGCAAGGAAGTCCCAAATTCCAAAGTCCAAGAAACCCAAAGAGTTCACACAATCCAAACACGAATCCAAAAGCAGTCCGGGAGAGTCAAGAGGAAGAGGTACAGTAGACAAACGGAGTCATGAAGCAGCCAAAGGTTCATACAGCAGCAAAGTTCAATGGGCGTAGGCAAAGAAGGTCCGTAGGCATTCCCAGGTCAAACACGAGTCGGGCAATGAACAAGAGCAAAAGGCGGTCCAAAGACGATTCCAGGTAGTGGTCCGGGTCAAGGAAACAAGACAGTTCAAGGTAACAGGATGGTTGGGGAGGGAAAAGGTACAGCAACAGCGATACAAGGTACAAGGTAAAGAGAGTACGAGGCTTTCGTAACGCCACTAATTAACAATCAGAAGCACCAGCAACAGCGAGGGTGGTGCTTAAGAAGAACAGGTCACGTGACAACGCTGCGTACTGTTAGGGGTCGGCTGTAGGAAGGATAGAGAGGACGCCAGCGTTGCCATGCCAACTTCCAGGCACCTAGCTGCAGTGTCCTTAAAGGGCTACGCACATGTGTTTTGACATTGCTCGTACGCCCGTACATGACAGTTATGGTTATACCTACCACGTTGTCTGTTGCCTGGCATACTAGTTGCAATCCAGAGACAAGGGGATGAGAGATTGGTTGGGGCTTGATTGCATGACTGTGTAAGATAAAACAACATTTTCAGATCAATCTGGTTAGCATATGTTGCTTAAAAGGGCTGAAGGGAGAAAGTGCTTGCATTCATGCTTATGTCTAGGCTATTATCTGGATGAATGGATTTTAACTGTGATATTTTCTGCCTCTCCAATTGTGTTGCAAGATTTACACAAGAAAGTCAATTGTTGCTTAGGCAACACAAAGTTCTAAGGGACAAGCTGAAGAAGTAACACCACAATGTGACACTTAACCTTTAAGATAATCCTCCATTTGTTTGATCCCAAAAACCTTTTTGTGATGGACAGCAAGTAGTCTGGATGAAATGAAACCTGAGGGCATAACATATCCAGGTTATATCTGACCTGCAAGCACATGGTTGACGCTTGAGGAGCCTGATATGGTTTGGGAATGCCTTCAAACTTGGCTTGATGGTGTATACCCAGACAGACAAGATGATGACTTAGTAAATTAGTTGGATTCCATTGATGCAGACAATTCCACGGCTCACTCAATGGTAACCATGTTTCAGCTGAAAATGTGTGGAAGTCTCCCATCTGAAATGAACTGGCCTACTTGAATTATACCCTTGGCAATCCATAGTTGCAAAAAGCCACTCTGTATTTTAATTGAAGAATTCCCCAATGTGGATAATACCAGTAAGGAAAATAGGTCGACCCAGACCAATCGGCTTGGTACAGATGACTATGGTCTGAGTTTCAAGTGGCCTCTTTTCTTCAAGACAATGCACTTCAAAACAGAGGTGATGATGAGGCATAGCTCTGAGTTCTGACTCTGGTGGGCATCTCCTAATAATCCGCAACCATCCAGCATCTCTCACCCTGAAGTGCACATGTTTGTCATATTTTCCGAGATGCTGAAACTCAAAACCTCTACCAGATGTTGAAATTTTCCATTTGTTCAAAGAGATTTATTTTACCAACAGAAGAGCAAAGACCTTCCTCATGTTTTCCAAATGAATGAACAACTGTACTTACAATGGAATTCAGAGATTATTAACAGTATCACGGTCCTTGATAGCAATGTTGTCTTCATGGCATTCACTGGCTCAAGTTGAGCTTTTGCTTAAAAGTCAACATGTTCCTGTTTTCCTTTGCTCTGACTGTTTGAAAATATCTGGTTTGTGAACGGTGCAATCTGAAAGTCAAGCATTTGCAAGACCATCAATTCAGTGGGCCTCATTACGAGTTTGGTGGTCGCTGTGCCCTTATTAATGGTACAGCGACCGCCAAACTCGCTACCGGCCCCGGCACCCGCAAATGGGCCATTACCGGCCCATTACGAGATGAATGGGCCAGTAAATGCCCATTCATGGGTGCCGGCATGGCCGGCCTCCCGATCCCCATTCTGCCTCTTAGGGGCAGAATGGGGGTGGGGAGCATGGTTTCACCAGCACAGTTAATAATGGTGCCAGTGCAATCACGAGTTCTGCTCGCGGGTGCCGGTCTGCACGCCTGGTCAGACCACACGTGCAGTCCGGCACCGGCAAGCAGAATTCGTATTGTGGCGGAGAGGTAACAACGGCGCCGGTAGCACTACCAGCGATGTTGTTGCCTTTCCGCCACATTTGTAATGAGTCCCAGTGTCCTTGAAATGGTCATCTGATTTGACCAGATTATTTAGTAGCCAAAAAAATATGAGACTCATCCACTTGAAATCCTGGGACTTATAATCATCTTCCCTTACAACATGATGATAGAAACACTTCTCTACAGGTGCATTATAAATGACTTATCATATCATATCATCATATCATATCATATATCATATCATATCATATCATATGGCTTTGAATTACACCTAGAAACATGGAGAGGAAGCGCAACAGCTAGTTCAAGGTTAATGTAACTAAATCAAACTGAAAACTACTTCTATCTAAATCCCTTATAACTTAGTTTCAGGTGCTCCAGCTTTATCTAAAGCAGCACAATTGTGTTAGAGCACAACGTTTTGTGACAGAAGTGCAAAATGGTATTACAGGAGGTGTCGGCGTCGTCTTCTGTAAAACCGAATATCTGGCTGAGGTACAGAACACAGCTTAATTATCATGAGCCTGTCAAAAACCGACGGTAGATGTACTGCTGTCCATTGCATAGCAAGGTGGATGCTATGGACTGTACTTCCCAGACTGGCATTGCGTTGGACAACTTGCTTGCACCCCGGGAAACCTATGAGGCTGGCCTTCAATGTTCCATGCGAAGAGGGAAGCAGTCTGAAATATTCAAAGATGCATCCTGGGACTTCAGGTGCATGACCCATAGAGCAGGAACACCTGGATACACAGTAAGCATAAACATACACTTCTTTATTCATGTTACAGAGATAAGATAAGAAGTTAAGGAGGAGAGCACAGCATATATCTATTCAGTAACAGCTCCTAACCTGGACTCCTGCCCGACGGAATCTGAGGCTTCCCGGATTCTACATTCCAATACACCTTTAATTATATACTAAGAGCAGTGAGTCAAGATGTTACACAGGCCCTACCAGAACCCTCACGGCAAGACTGCGTTCAATCGTAATTCAAACACTGGGGGCATCCGAAGACCCTGAGCCAACCGAGGATGATATCTCAGCTCTTTTATGGTGAACTTACACTCTAAGGCACCCACTCATACTGTGAATTTGGAATCAGCCCCCAGGCACACCTTTGGTGATGTTATGCCCAATGCTAATGTGTGCCCTTCCATAGCAATACTTTCGAAGGCTGCTCATTCGGTCATTTTGGGTCTAAAATATAGCATTGGTATTTAGATATAAAAGTGAATCAAATGTCATCAGATGCCTGTAAAACAAAATAAAGCAGTTCGTCCAAAAAAAACTATCATATAAATACTGCTGAAACATTTACTTTTAATCTTATGTATTCCCAAGTAGCTCCAGAGAGGAACACATGTACATCCACATGGGAAATACATAATAGTAGTACATTCCATGAAAACAGATCAATCAAATGTTACCTGATTACTGTACTTCAAATAATGACAGTTTAATTAACGTCAATTACTCCAATTATGAAACATTCTTGAATATTTGTGTTTTATGTTTTTTTATGATTAGCTAAAAAGACTTGCATTATGCAAAGCTCACTTGGAAACCAATTTCACGAGATTGTGTCCCAATTAGGTAAAGCCCAATGACTTCCCTTATTGTGGGGACAACTAACAGCATGTCATATCATGAGGTCATTCTAAGAATTGTATCTATAGAGGTGAGTTTACAAGGATGCATGTTTATAAGCCAACAACTTGTTTCCAGATATGTAACACACTCCTCTCTGTGGAGAGTCGAACCCATCAAATACATCAATATTTCTTTATTTATGTGTATATGTATTTATGTTTAAGATGTATAACGCGTTTTGAAGCACTAGGGTTACCAGTGGAAGACCATTGCATTTGTCATTTATTCACCATATCTAGAGGAAGATTGACAGATAGAAACAAAAGAACTGGAGGAGTGAGCACAGAGGTAGAAGGCAACCACGTAATATTACCAGCATGGCTAAAAAGTGGCAAACCTAAGAGAACCAATGCGCACACATTATGAACATCATTATGCAAAAACTCATGAACAGGTTCTCCCATCTTAAGCTTGGTACAGGAATTCATAGGGAATAGTTCCTATGAGGGAGCAGCAAGCAAAGTGTGTTTGTCTTTTAGAAGGTATCTGAAATGAAAGCATTGCGATGAAATGACTACTGCCCTGTAGGAGTACACGATTGAGTAGTGGCTAAGTCACCTAATCAGCCCTTTGACGTTTTCAAACCAACAGTGACGCATGGCACAGTGAAGAGATTCACCATATGTGGTAATCTATATGCCTAGAAATATGTGAATGTGATCACAGTAGAAAACCAAAGAGCAATAGTACCACAATCCAACAACGAGGAATGTGCAAGGTTCTATACAAATATCCATAGTCACTGAAAGATCTTTGCTAAAAGGACGCTATGGTTAAGTTGCACTAATAAAAACCTATTAAAATTCTATGAAAAAACTATGTTAAAGGGACATTATGGTTACAATAAAAAGCAAAAAAAAATCAGAAATTCACCAGTTATGGTAAGCTAAGAAACCATAACTTGTGCCATCACTGTGCACTCTACTACTAACATTCGGAACATCAAAGATGGCATCACAAATGTGCTTTCAAACAGTCACACATCCATCCACCCATCACTTCAAAAATCTGTACATAGAACCCTATGACCATATTAAGCTTCACACACCAACTGCCACTTTTACAAATCTTTTGCATCTGCATTTCCCTTACTTATACATTTTTTTTACACAATGCTCTTATATGGATTGTGCTGTAAGAGAAGGTCATAAATATAAGGGGCAGTTCAGATGGGCAAGTGCTCATAAGAACCCAGGAGGGGAATGCCAAGGTATGCCAAGGTGGGACACCAGTGGGTAACTACTGGAACAGAATATTCCCAAGGGCGGGCCGCATCTTAACCATAACATCCCTTTAACAACGTTTTTCTGTCAAATTAATAGGTTTTTATATGTGGAAATGTTTCATAGTGTTACATCACTATATATAAGTTATTAATAATTCCTCTTTGCATATATAAAATAACTATAAACCTCCTTTAAAAAACATATTTTTGTAACACCTACTTATGTCTGTTGTTATCATGCTGGGGATGGAATTCATCATTCAATTGTCTATGGCTTAAGGCTCCACCATGACCATGACTCCAGCCGAACCAAACCACCCCTATTATTCACTGCACCAACCCTGCATTGTACCTCAGTGTCCACTATACCCTAATCAAGTAACCAATGGACAGTACTCATGGTTTGCAGCCATGCCAACTCTCCAAATAGCATAGGCTTCGACCATGCTGCATTTCCCAACACGTAAATCAGAGTACACATCTATGTTTGCCGAGGGCCAGGCCCACCTCCCAGACACCAAATGTATAGCAGTAGTTTTTCAACTTACATTCCTACACTTTTGAAAAATAAAACACAAGACATATTTCCCAAAACATGCTTTCAGGTCCTTGCTAATGCTTATCACGCAGGTTTATTGTAATCTAGTCCACCATTTCAGACTATAACCGCAAGCAGAATATGTTTTTCCCTCCAAACCTACCACTTCAGCCATGTAGCATGCCCCAATAAGCAAATGACTCCTTGCTGACGGCCAGGACCATTGCCCAGACACGAATGTTATATCACTGTGTTTTGTACTTGCATTTTACACTTTGAAAGAAAACACAGGACATATTTGCAAAACCATGCTTTACAGTTCCTGCTGACCCTCCGTGTGCATATTTTCTGCAATCCCATCCAGCACTTCAACCTGTACCCACAAGCACATGTTATTTTCTCTTTCAAACCTATTCCAATTTTGAAGAACTTTACCACACAGCTGGTCCCTCATGGCCATGCCCACTTTAACCCCATTGCTGGTCCCTCATTGTCATGGCCAGTATCCAGATTTTCCAGGTCATGGCCTTATGCAATGACTTGAACAATCTGGCCACTGCCCATGGCCACAGGCTATACCTCAGCAAGCAAAGCTATATCACTATGACATTTTTTTTAAAAACACAGACACATTTGCAAAACCATGCTTTCATGTCCTTGCCAATGCTCTGTACACGAGTTTGCTGCAAATCCGCCCATGTTTTATTTTTAAAAAGTGTCAAAATGTACGTTCATACAAGTCATATAACTTAGCCCCCACTTGACAAAATCCATTCAGACATTTCACAAACATTCAAGGTTGGTCTATAATCTTTCTGAAAACTTTTGTCCACGTTCATCAAATGGCAACAAAGTTATAAGCCATCTAAACATGTTGAGACCCGGCTCTAATTTTGCCCCCTCTTAACAAAATCCCACTAAACATTCCAAAAACATGTATATCTAGATCTTAAATCTTTTTGCAAACGTTTGTGCAGATTCATCAAATGACACCACATTTATTTGCCTAATTTTTTGGGAGCCCCGCTCTAATTTTGTTGCCTCTTGACAAAACAGCACCACACTTTGCAAAACCATTCACAATCAGGTAAAAAAATGTCATGCTGTTTCATTGAGTGGCGCTTAAGTTATAAGTCATCCAAAATCTGCTTTTCACCAACCCTGTAATGCAGAAATAGGCATAGATATCCCCGAACATCTCAGAAGTTAATGAACATCACAGGAAAGCTCTGGGAGTCCAGACTGTTCGCGGATATCGGAGTTGAAAAAATATCTGTTTTTTGGGCTTTTTAAGGCCATTTCCCATCCCATCCTCATCACCATTCACGTTCCCAGAGATTGTCTCATTAGTTTGACAAGTGCAATGTTGTATTTTTTAAAATCTCCAGGCAACGGGGGCTGTCTGTGAATCCAACATGGTGGCATTTCCCAAAAATATGACACACCTCATGCTTTCCACCATCAGCAGGCACGTCTGATGTCCACGGACCTCACGTCGGACCAATCAGACTCCCATCCGCGGACCGAACAGGGAAGTAATTCTGAGGACCAAACCCAGATAACACTCATTTTTTAGGCCATTTGAAAAAAAATACTGGACAGATTCACACCAAATTTACAAAAGCACGGTTTCGGGACCAAGCCGCTGCTCCTGCAAATTTGGTGAAAATCCGACCCCCCTATAACATTGCCCCCACCACAGATCCTCACCAACCTTTTCATAATCAATCTGATGGGGCCATATACTGTTTTTGCAAAGTTTTGTGAGGATTTATCCAGAGGGGGCAAAGTTATAAGCCGCCCAAAAAGTGCTCTTCCTATTGGATGACCAACTTAAACATATCTACAGGGCCACTACTGCAGGCCCTGTAATATGTTAATTAAACTGTATGACTAAGCTAAAACGGCACTAACAAAAAAGCATCATTGTGTGAAGAACACAGTATATTCAGAATACAAGTATTCTTGGTGATGTAGCGGGGGAAAGGCAAGTAAATCACAATAATGTCAGAAAAATGATATGTTCTTCAGGAAAAATGTGCAATAAGGAATATAATTAGTTGGTAAGGCTACACAACTGGACAAATGAGGCAGAGGATCTAAATAGCAACTGATTCCAGCTCTTAAGAGGTTGAACTGAACTTGAACCATTTTTGGATGCAGTCAAGTCGTCCTGGTCCATGTGGTGAGTTGATGTTGAGTCAGTTTAAAGTGGTAGCTTGGTGTAGTCCGAAAGTATTGTTTGAGTGATTTAGTTTATAGGGCTCCCTTGGGTTAGTTCGAAGTTCGAGTCGGTCCAAGATATTCATTACCGTTGTTTCAGGTTGTTGAGTGATGCTTCCAGTGGTTCAAGTCAAGGCCTGGTGATGGTTCAGAGTTGTGATTTTGATGCTATGGTGTGCGGTTCGAAGAGGCAGCGGTTCAACCTTGACCCAGTTCAAGCTGTTGGTTACTGCTGGTTTGCATCGATGAGTGATGTGATGCTTCCAGCTGTTCTAGTCAAGTTCTGGTGATGAGCTGGTGGTTTGAGCCAAACAGGTGAAGGTCTTTACTCGATACAATGCAGCATTGAGCCCATTGGATGATGCAGCAACATTGTTTTGAATAAGGTTTGATAAAGTGCCAAAGACAGCAATGCCTTTCATGGTGCTAGGAAAGCAGTCAAACAAGGACAAATCATGATCCATTTGTGATTCAGCCCGGCTGAACACAGGAAACCAGCTACTTTTCTTCTTTTGATGCTGTGAGTTCCAAATTAGGAACTCTGGGACAGGTCCTTGTTCTCTTCACTCCCACCATGGGCAGGCTGGACAGCATCTACTACAAGAGGTCTTAACCTCCACTGCAGAGTATGGGTACCAGTACAGCTTGCAGAGAAGCATGTCTTGCACCATCAGCAGTTCACCACCTATGGACATTAGGGATGTTTAAAGAGCAGAGCTGGCCTTTGTCTTGGAATGCTCTATCTCCCCCTTACTGGTGAAGGACGTTGGAAAGGACCATCCCAAAACAGGACCAAATTAGTTGTTTTAGGAGGTGCAAACAAAGCAAGGAAAGCGTGGGTGACACCTTCTTTGTTAAGATAAAAAGGCCACCCAGGATTGCACAAAAGCATTGTGTGAACTTTGCTTTCTAACAACTTGCTAAACGTGCTTTGCTTGTGCAGGAAGTGTAGGTGACATGAAGGAAAGAGAAAGGAATAGAAAAGAAAAATGGAAGAATCATTCCTTCTTTGTGTGCTCTGTCTGGCTGCTTAAATAGCCACATCTCTAAGTGTGCACTTCAAGAGCCTTTTGGTATGCAACACCTGAGTTTGAGGATGGCCCTTTTGTCTAGGGTGTGCCCTTTGCAGCTTGCTGAAGAGGGATGTTGCCCAACTTCACAAAGGATAAAAAAGTGCCACAGTCTTCTTGTCCATTGATGATTAGAGCAAGGCTGTGTGACTAGACTACCCACAACCCTTTTCTGGACGGCTTGAGCTCACGGTTTTGGCATGTGTATTTTACATTAGGTGTGGCTTTTAATAATTTTGTGAACTACAATCCACTATACCACCACCTAAGCATAGCTTATATTATTTCAATATTTCTATCATCAATGTATCTATCATTTTTGAGGCGAACTTTGCACATAAGGAAATATTTTAATGAACTCCTAGACATTTGTATCTTTATTTTTATCAATTCTTGTTTTTATCTAGGATTTGTTTTAGTCAGTATCTTAATATATGTTTGTATCTATTAGTATTTTTATGCGATTTCTTTTTGTTTCTGAAATAAACCTTGAATGAATTAACAATATTACCTTGCAACCAAGTTGTAATTTATCAAAAATATTTAATGTTTTGTAACTGAGGTGCAGACTTAAATGCCACCTCAGCAATACTTAGCAGTCACTTTGCTGTCACAATGGCTGTCCAGCAGGGTACTTATATACTCTGAACCTGCTCTGTGTCCACTAGAGAGCAGGAGTTGCAGATCAGGAGACTGATGCAGCAGGACACGAGTGTGATTATGCTTTGGGCATGGAGATTTCTGAAAGGGGGGTCTGTTCAGCAGACCACCATTTCTGAGATAACATTACCTTCATCCTTTTATTTGTTAATAAAAATGAAAAAAGCCAAAGCTTTTACACCCTTGCCAATGGCAATTCCTCTCAGACACCCATCTCATGGTGTTGTCGACTTATATGCAAGAGAGGACAGCAAGGAGGGACTTTTAATCCTCCCCAGGTGTAGTTTTGTCCAAACACCTGAATAAGATGCTAGGATTTAGGTATGCTGTAAAGTCCCATTAAAATGGAAACATGTTAAATGAAACATATGGTGCCATAATGCCAAGGATCAAACTTGATGGAGGCATTGGTCATACGTGTCAAGTTTTCTGGCCTTGGGCGGAGGTAGCACGTACACCTGCCTCCCCGTTGGGTCTTGGTGCCTGGACTATTTACCACCACCGGCCTCTGTAACCCGCTGGGGAAAGATGGTTAGGGTCCACTGGATTGGATAGGTAGGGGAGATAGGGTAACCGGATTGAGGGTTAGGGAGTGGTATTTGATGGGTTGGGAGTTTTGTGGAAAGGTTCACCTTCTTGCCCCCTCATGGGGTGCCTGCAGTCGTTGATCTCCACCCACACACACACAGTTCCCCTAAAACACTTGTCTGCTTGGGGAGTTACTGGCTTACCATGATACTTGGCACTTGGTATGAGGATTCTTTGATAGGTTCATTAGTATAGTACAAACATGTACCCCTCAGTACATCTCTACAGCATTGGCTGTTTAGAGTTCACAACCACACCAACATATACTTAAGAACAAGATTTAGGCATTGGTATACAGTGGCTGTTCAGATTCACAACCACACAAACATTGCAAAACAATATTAAGGGACTTAGCTTTGTATTATGCGGCGGGAGATCAGCTACAGGCTGTGGTCCACTGTTCGTATTGAAACGACGGGGCGCCGCTAAAAAGAAAGCAAAGGACATGTGAGTCTGAGTTGACAAACAACGTAACAGTTACTATCACTGAGCCTACTGCATGCGAATGTAGGCTAATGACGGTGCCGGTGCTCTGACACACACACACTCCTTGCGTTGCCGATGGGCGCTTTGACGCCCCCGAAAACTCCTCAGTCATGTTTCTCAACAATGAGCACCTCAGCGCTCCATGCACGCTGTGTTTTATCCCTAAGGATGCCTGTCCGAACGCTGATGCGTTTGTTTCATT
This sequence comes from Ambystoma mexicanum, assembly GCF_040938575.1. Lineage (NCBI taxonomy): Eukaryota > Metazoa > Chordata > Amphibia > Caudata > Ambystomatidae > Ambystoma > Ambystoma mexicanum. Next base: position 215,127,039 of record NC_090935.1, on the reverse strand, counting down.
TTATGTCTCCCTAAACACAAATCTCCCTTCAAACCCTGACCGCGTTCTAAACTGCAGCCCGAATGTTTAAGAAATTGACATATCTGTTGCCATATGAAGAGTCTGCAGGATTAGCAGGCGAGTAATGGCCCGCGGTTCGCAGCCTGCAGGAGCCCTCAGAATACAGGTCTTGTCTCTCCGGCGTCCATGAGCACAAGCAGGGATCTTTGCTTGAGTTGCACACATACGAGGATGGCTGGGCGTCATCCCAGATGTTGCGTGCATGCGCGGATGCCTGGGCGTTGTCATGGGGAATCCCGGAGGCTCGTGGGCATGCGAGTCTCCTGGGAAATTGAATTTCTTGGTCCTTTTTCCACCCCAGAGGGCCGTTTCTCCATTTCTAGCCTCTTCCCTGCACATGACACAAAGTAAAGTCTTGTAATAAAGGCTTCTCCTCCTTTTCCTACAGCCACACAATTGTAATCCACAGTTATTAACCACTTGGTGTTTTACACTTGTTCCAATCACCTGTGAGTCCCTGACAGTACTCCCCCTCTGAATAGGACCTGGTTTAGTGGGGAAGTTCCGATGGAAAATTTGCACTAAATGAGAAGCGTGAACAGCTGTAGCTGGTTCCCATGACCGCTCTTCTGGCCCGTACCCCAACCAATCTACTAGATAGTATAATTGAGTCAAGTATGGCTTTTACCTCAAATTCTGGAACCCCATCCACCAATATGGGTGGTGGTTGTCTTTGAGGGATGAATACTGGGGCTGGTTTAAGTAGAGATATATGAAAAACTGGATGCACCCGCATCTGGGATGGTAATGTCAAACAGACTGCTACTGGGTTAATGATTTTCTCTATAGGGAAAGGTCCTACAAACCTTGGTTGAAACTTCCTTGGGCCTTGTAGGTGAAGATTACATGTAGCAAACCATACCTTATCACCTACTGTGTACTCTGGACCTGGCTTTCTCTTTTTGTCTGCATACCTTTTGTAATCTTGCTTGGCAGTCGTCAGGTTATTGAGAATACCATGCCATACACCCTCCAAGTGTTTCCTATGTGATAGAGCAGCAGGAACTGTGTCAAGTGTTGTGTGTGGGACTGGCTGGAATCATGGGTGGTAGCCATACGTACCATAGAATGGGGTCATTTTGGTATGTACGTGCAAGGCATTATTATATGCTAATTCTGCTAGCCAAATTGTGTCAGCCCATGTAGACTCGTTCTCATATGTCATACACCAAAAGTATTGCTCGAAAGTCTGGTTCACTTGTTCTGTCTGCCCGTCAGTTTTAGGATGATAGCTGGTTGACAAATTCATGCTGATACCCACTGAGTCACAAAAGGCTCATGAGAAACGGGATGTGAATTGTGACCCTTGATCTGATACAGTGGGCCTCATTACGACCCTGCCGGTCCGGAAAGAACGGTGGTGGTGAAAACGCCACCACCGTTCTTTCCAGACCGGCTGATTAAGAGTCCTGCAGGTGGCAGGTGTCACTCCTGCCAGGTCTGGCCTGGCGGGTTTAACACCACCCGCCTGCAGGCGGACATGGAAACACCAGCTCTGTCATAGACGGAACCAGTGTTTCCATTGTCTCTATCCCCATGGAGTCCTATGGGGCTCCATGGGAATGGGGACTTATACAATTTCGCCTTCCCGTGTCACCAGGGCCTTAATGCCCCGGTGATTCCTGGAATCACGGAGGCGGAATGGTAATACGGGTCCGGTGGTGACCTGCTGGTTTTTCCGGCTCAGTTACCGCCGGACTCGTAATGAGGCCCAATGTGTTGACGAATGCTGTGTAGACGCACAATGTTCTGGAGGAAAAGGTCTTCATTACTTTGGCCATTGGAACCTCCCTACAAGCGATGAAATGCGCCATTTTGGTTAAAGAGTCTACTACCACCACGATGGTGGTGAGACCATGACTCGCTGGTAAGTCTACAACTAAGTCCAAGTATGTTATGTTATGTTAATTTGCATTTATATAGCGCCTTATGTACCATTGGTAAGATCTCAAGGCACTGGTAGGTTGAACGCCCTCGGGAACCGTAGTTCAAGTCAGTAGAGAGAGAGAGAGAGTCATAAGGTGCATGTGAGCACCGGATATGTGTGCAGCAGGTGTGGCACTCGTATGATAGCTGCTTCTTTGCGGTAGGTGTGGTGGTTGGGAGATTAGGAGTATATGTTCGTTCTGGCAGGGTGATAACCAGACTGATTCTGGCTGCGTTAGGCCTGAGGAGAACACCTAGGCGGCGGGTGTGCAGCCAGCTGTGTTTAGTTAGGATGATGGTGAGCATGTGCCAGGTGTTGGTATGAGAACAGCTATACCGAATGTGTCATAGTATTGCTGTGTTCTAGTTGAGTGGTGGTGTATAGAAGAGAGTAAGCGTGGTGATGTGATATGGTGGTTTTCAGTAGGTGCTTGAGATCGAGCGCACATCTGAACCATTTATTCTATCTGTTTTATTCACTCAGTCTGTTCAGTCGGCTTCGTCTGTTCACACATATCGCCTGGTTCTTTATTTGGTTTATTATTCATTCCATTCATTCTATCATTCGATCGTTCATCTACATAAACTGTTCGGCCATCTATATCCGGTTCCATCCACTCCATCCGATCCATCCACTCCATCCATTCCATCCACTCCAGCAGTTCCATCCGTTCCATCCACTCAATCCATTCCATCCACTCCATCTGTTCCATGCACTCCATCGGTCCAATGCACTCCATCCGTCCCATGCACTTCATCTGCCACATGCCTTGGTTCTATGTGCTTATCATTTTCAAGCACTTTATCCGTTTCATGCATTCCATCCGTTCCATGATCTCCCTCCATTTTATGCACTCCATCAGTTCTATCCGTAACATATACTCCATCCATTCTAGCCGCTCCATCCGTTCTATCCACTCCATTTGTTCCTATCATTCCAGGCACTCTATCCGTTCCATGCACTCTATCCGTTCCATGCATTTTATCGGTACCATGCATTTTATCCATTCCATGCACTCCATATTTTTCATGCACTCCATCTGATTCATGCACTCCATATGTTCCGTCCGTTGAAACCGTTCCGTCAGGTCCATTCGTTCCCACTATACTGTCCGTTCGATTCCTCTTTCGTTTCCATCACTCGATCCGTTTCGACCCTCGAACCGTTGTGTCTACTCCATACGTGGAGCCCACGCCATCCATTGTGACTACTCCATGCGTTCCATGCACTCCAACCATTCTTGCACAAAATCCATTCCATACATTACTTCTGATCCATGCATTCCATCCGTCGCATGTACTCCCTCAGTTCTATGCACTCCATCTGTTCAATCAGTTCCACACTCTTCATCCGTTCCCCACACTCTTCATCCGTGCCCCACACTCTTCATCCGCGCCCCACACACTTAATCCGTGCCTCACACTCTTTATCCATGATCCACACTCTTCATCCACGCCCCACACCCTTCATCCGTGCCCCACACTCTTCATCCGCGCCCCACACTCTTCTTTCGTATGCCAAGGTACTAATGGTGTGGGCAAGGGTTGTAACAGTCCAGCCGGCTGTTGATGATCAGATTTGTTTCTCAGACAACATTCACATGTGAGCACATTCTGCTGGATGTCTTGTTTCCTTTGTGGCCACGAAAAGTGGTGCATTACAAGCTCATGGGTCTTAGTAACTCCTGGATGTCCCATGAATGGAGAGTCATGACCCCAGTTAATGGCTTGCTGTTGGATGACAAAGGTTGGAAGATACAATGCCGAGCCATAAAAGGGGAGTCCATACTGTTTGTCCTTTACTGGGGTCATTCCATTGAGCTAATTCTTGAGCTATTATTGCCTTTCGGATGTCGTTGAACGTGTCGTCAACCATGATGCTGACAATGATATGCGTGGGTGACACTATGGGTTTTGGCTCTTCTTCCTTGATAGACTCTGGTTCAGGATAGTTGGACAGCATATCTGCCTTCTTGTTCTCTTCCCCTGGGCGATACGTCACCACAAAATCAAAATCAGCAAAGTAAATAGCCCAGCGTAATTGTCTGGGGCTCAGGGCTTTAGCGGATTTTAAGAATTGCAAATTCCTATGGTTGGTCAATATGGTTATGGTATGTCGGGTGCCCATTAAGTAATGGCGCCATTCACCAAATGCTGCCTTGATTGCCAGGAATCCTCGATCGGCTATCACGTAGTTTCGCTCCGCAGGGAGCAAGGAGCGTGAGTAATATGCCACTGGATGAAGTTTATCCGGAATTATCTCGTCGAGACAAGATCGCCCCTAGAGCATAAATGGAGGTGTCCGTTTCTACTACGTAAGGACGGGCAGGATCCGAATGAAGCAATATAGGGGCTGTGGTAAACGCTGTCTTCAGAGCTTGGAAACCTGCTTCCGCCCCTGCATCCCATTGGAACGCTACCCCCTTTTTTAATAAACGAGAAATCAGTTGCACCTTTTTAGCAAATCCGTCGATGAACCGCTGATAGAAATTGGCAAAAACCAACACTGTGTGTACGTCCTTCACTGATGTAGGGATGGCCATTCCATGATAGCTTGTACCTTTTTCTGGTCCATAGTCACCCCTTCGGGTGACAAAATGAAACCCAGGAACTCTACCGTGGTTTGAAGGAATTCACACTTTTCCAGTTTTGCATATAACTGGTGCTCCCACAGATGTTTCAAGACGGCTTTTACATGCTCCTGGTGTTCTTCAAGACTCTGAGAATAGATGAGTATGTCGTCTATATAGACAACAGCAAACACATCTAGATTTCTTCGTACAACTTCATCCAGGAAGTGCTTGAAGGCGGCGGGCGCGTTGCAGAGTCCGAATGGCATGACCTGATATTCGTAAAGCCCAAACCTTGTCCTGAAGGCAGTCTTCCATTCGTCCCCTTCACGCACTCGCACCAGATGGTAAGCACCCGATAGGTCTAGTTTTGTATAAATCTTGGCATCCCGCACTTGATCCAATAAGATGGGTATCAATGGTTGTGGATATCAATTGTTCACTATTGCAGTTGATGGTCCAATACTCAATGCATGTTCTTAAATCTCCGGTTTTCTTTGGGATGAAAAACAAATGCGACAATACTGGTGACGTAGAGTGGGGTATGAAACCATTGGCTAAATTTGTCTTAATGTAGTCCCTCAAATGCTTGTTTTCTGATTCCATTAGTGCATAGATTCGACTGCATGGTAGTGCTGCTCCAGGCTCTAGGTCGATCCTGCAGTCGAAGGTTCGATGGGGTAGCAGTGTTTCAGCTGCGGCCTTCCTGAAAACATCCCAGTAATCCTGGTATTGAACTGGCAAGGTCTTCTCAATACTCCCGATCGAATGTCCTTTACCGTTAGGGATGTGGCAATTCTTAGAACAAAATACAGTGACAAAGTGAATCGCAGGGTAACCTGGGCCCAGTCTACTTCAGGATTATGGGCTCTCAGCCAGGGCAGCCCCAGAATGATTCCAAATTGAGGTGCTGCAATGACATCAAACCTGTTGTCCTCTTGTTGTGGTGGGCGGCATTCCAAATGCACCCACGTGGTCTGTTTTGAGATCAAACTTGAGATTAATGGTGACCAGTCCACGGATTTCACTTCTTTGTGTTCTTTATCCTCCAAGGGGAGCCCCAGGTTTGATGCTAATCCTTCATCGATGAAATTTCCAGATGCTCCTGAGTACACCATCTAGGGCACTGATACCCGCTGGTCCCGCCAACTGATGACGCCCAAAACCGTAATGTGTACTACTTGTGATTCTAGAGTGTTTGCTAGGGATTTAGGGGTGTTTTCTGATGGGCTCGTCCGGACCATCCTCACTGGCAAGCTTTTACGTTTCCCGGCAACTCTCCCTTGGGCTTGGTGGGGCATTCCCTAACAAAATGTCCTGCCTTACCGCAGTAGAGACAAAGTCTCTCCCGTCAAATCTTGTCTTTCTCATCTTTGGTTAAGGGGCCGCGCACAGTTCCTATCTTCATAGGTTTTTCAGGTGTTTTATTGGGTTTCTGCTGCTGTTGATCCAACCAAACCATTAGTTTATTGTCCCACTTCCTTTGATCTTGCTTCCTCTCGCTCTGCCTCTAATCGAGCCGTAACACCAGGTTGATCATGGATGAACAGGTGTCGGGTTGCTGGTCCACCTGTGCTATGAGATCCTTTATTTCATCTCTTAAACCCTGATAGAATAATGCCAAGTGCTTTTCCTGGGGCCAATCCGTCTCTACTGCCAGCCGATTAAAGGTGGTGACATATGTAACTAAATCTTTCCCACCTTGACGTAAGGTGAGCAACTCCTTAATCAACGTTACTGCTCTGCGATTAAACATTTTACCAAATTCCTCTATGAACATGTCCCAGTCATGCAAGACTGCGTCATCCTTGGTCACCAGGGGTGTGGCCCAAGACGCTGTGTCACCTCCCAGGTATGATATTACAAAGGCCGTGCGTGCTTGGGCGGTGCAAAATATGTTGGGTTTTGTAATAAAATGCAGCTGGGACTTCATTACAAACTGATTATACCTTTGCAAATCCCCATGATATCTCTCAGTGGCCGCTAATGGAAGTGGGGGCTCTGTAGACACTTGGACCTGCACGGGAGTAGGCAGGGCATGATCACTGGGCAAAGGGGTGGCTTGAAAAGTGGCCTGAACTGTGAGTGTATGCACCTGACCCGCTAGATTGACATAATCCTGTCTAGTCACATGCAATTCGGTTTTGAGTTCCTACAATGCCGCCAACACTGCCTCCATGGTGACGTGCTACCCAGGTACCTGACAAAACTTGGGCTTGTGCTCCTGTCATAATTCCTGGCCTTGCACGGAGATAGCACGTACACCTGCCTCCCCGTTGGGTCTTGGTGCCTGGACTATTTACCACCACAGACCTCCATAACCTGCCAGGGAAAAAGGGCTAGGATCTGCTGGATTGGATATGTAGGGGGAGTTAGGGTAACTGGATTGAGGGTTAGGGAGTGGTATTGGATTGGTTGGGGGTTTTCTGGAAAGGTTCGCCTTCTTGCCCCCTCATGGGGTGCCTGCAGTCATTGATCTCCGCCAACACACACACACACACAGTACCCCTAAACCACTTGTCTGCTTGGGGAGTTACTGGCTTACCACCAACTACCTGACACTTGGTGGTGAGGATTTGTTGATAGGTTCATTAGTATAGTACAAACATGTACCCCTCAGCACATCTCTACAGCATTGGCTGTTTAGAGTTCACAACCACACCAACATATACTTAAGAACAAGATTTAGGCATTGGTATACAGTGGCTGTTCAGATTCACAACCACACAAACATTGCAAAACAATATTAAGGGACTTAGCTTTGTATTATGCGGCGGGAGATCAGCTACAGGCTGTGGTCCACTGTTCATATTGAAACAACGGGGCACCGCTACAAAGATACCAAAAGCACGTGTGAGTCTGCATTGCCAAAATACAATCACTGAGCCTACTGCATGCAAATGTAGGCTGATGACAGTGCCGGTGCCCCGACACACACACAGACTCCTTGCTCTCCTGTTGGGCACTTCAACGCTCCCAAAACTCCTCAGTCGTGTTTCTCAACAATGAGCACATCAGCGCTCCATTCATGCTGTGTTTTATTCCTAAGGATGCCTGTCCCAACGCTGATGCATTTGTTTAGTTTTATGTCTCCCCAATCACAATTCTCCCTTCAAACACTGACCGCATTCTAAACTGTGGCTGGAATGTTTAAGAAATTGACTTATCTGTTGCCATGTGTGGGGCCTGCAGGATTAGCAGGTGGGGAATGACCCCGCAGTTTGCAGCCTGCAGGAGCCCTCAGGATACACGTCTTGTCTCTCCAGCGACCATGAGCACAAGCGGGATCTTTGCTTGCGTTGCGCACATGAGCGGACGGCTGGGCATCGTCCCGGATGTTGCATGCATGCGCGGATACCTGGGAAACCCCAGAGGCTTGTGGCAGGTGAGCCTCCTGGGAATGTAGTTTCTTGGTCCTTTTTCTGCCCCAGTGGGCCTTTGTCCATGTTTAGCCTTTTCCCTGCACATGACACAAAGTAAAGTTTTGTAATAAATGCTTCTCCTCCTTTTTGTACAGCCACTCAATTGTAATCCACAGTTATTAACCACTTGGTAATTCACACTTGAGCCAATCACCTGTGAGCCCCTGACAATACGATGTGGAAAATCCCACAGCGTAGGAAAGAAGGTTTCCACCTACATATCACTGCAATGTACAGATTGTTGTTCAGGGGGTTGCCTCGGAACTCACCAACACAAGATTACAAAAGTAGACAAAAGGGAGTGTACCCCAGGCAACAAGTAACACAGTTATTCAGGTCCCCAGGTGCAGTTGGGACAGCAATATTCAAACAGAACGCGGAACAGAACTGCATGAAAAGGCGCTGTAAAAGAAACACCCCTAAAATCAAAAGCTTTTATAATCGTCTAAACTAATTAACACCAGACACTTTGCATCATAAAAAGTCTTCCCACAAGAAGCTGATTGGTGATTGCATATCCCTATAGATGGGCATACATTATTTTCTGTGATTGGATCCCAAAGACCTTACCACACCATCCCTGGTTCCCCCTTGTGATGTCACAATCCAAATCCATGACACTGTCAGAGCCTTGTCAGAGCACATTAAGAATGATTTAAACTTCTTCCCAGGCAGAAATGTATTCAGGGGCAATTTGAAACTGACATAGGCTTTCTGAAACCGACAGTAGATCAGGCTTCATAAATTAAATATGCCAAATTATGAAATGGTTGTGTATTCATTGACTTTTGACGGGACCAATTAGCTCTGGGTCATGTTCTTTGCTGCCTTCCATACGATCCTGGGATAGTGGGATTTGGAATGTGCTACCAGCTGCTGTGGCTTTTATGCAAATTAATTAAAAAAGCACACATTTCTGAGAAAGCATGCTTTGAGGCCTGTCTACTGCCCCTAAGCCTAATGCTAAGCCTTGCTATACTTACCTGTGACAAGTCTTTATTATCTACGTTTCTTTAAACGGGGAGACACTGTTATTTAGCGTATTCTCCAGCATAGTTCAAATTACTTTGTGGCTATCAAGGAAGCTCCCACCCATTCAGAGAGCTACTCACACAGCTGTTAAGTTTGTGCCTTTTTACAGTGCAGAACTTGCATTTTTACCACATTGTCATGGAAACAGAAAAACATGTATGTGATGTGCCAAATAAGGCAACTTCACATTCAACAGCTCAAACATGTGTAATGTAATAAATATATATATATATTTTTTTATTTTTTTTTATTTTTCATTTTTTATTTGATTGGCTGTAGGAATTCAACCTTACAAAAAGAGACTTTGTCACAACATGATTTCGATAATGACAAAAGAAAAATAACATATTGTTTACAGATTTACATCAATTGCATACAAGCATACAAAAATTCAAAAAACCCACTATTATTATTATTATTATTATCATTAAAAAACACAAGAAAGAAAAACAGAAGAAATAAAAAGATTATTTAAAACTAAAATTTCAATTTGAACCGATGTGTGTAAATTTCATAAAAAAGGTTAACAAATACTTTGTATTTAGTAACATTAAAAGGAGCCTAAACCAAAAAATGTATGGGGTTATCTTGTGATAAGAAATCATGTGGCAGAATTGTTTTTATAAATTGCGTTAATGCAATGTGAATCGCAGTTCGATTGCTCGTGATTAAAATCGTCCATATTTCAAAAGACGATCGATGGCAAAATAGTTGTAATAAATTGCGAAAGTAATGTTCTCGGAGCCCAGAGCGTGCGAAACATTCAACTACTAAAGGAGATAGTGTTTCCACTTGTTTGCAGTTTTTACAAAATCGGCAGAAATGATGATTTTTTGGAATTAATCCACGCCTAGCTAAGATCTGGTTTGTTGGATGAAGATTCAACCGTAATCTTAGCATTTCTGCACGGACATAATGTGATGGACACTTTATAAGGTAATGGGCCATTTGTTTGAACTTTTTAGGGGGAAATAGGTTTAAATCAAAATCTACATAACTTGTACACAGTTGATGCGTCAAAACCCAATCATACCAATAGATTTTTTTCTTAGCTTTGTCGGGATTAGCAATTAACAAATCAATTGAAATATCAGCATCAACTAACGAACTCAAGATGACTTTTACCCACTGTTTAGGAAATGCATCGTGAGATGAACAGAGATACATAGCTAGTGATCGCAAAATGTTTGTGTTATTAATTCCTAACAAACATTTGCGGTAAAAGTTACACATCTTCCACAAGACCAAAGCAGAGAGTGAGATCAAACCCAATTCGTACCTTAATAAACAAATCGGGGTACACAACGGTAAGCAGAACACTGCTTTCCAAAATGTACCTTCCAGGTGATCCCAAAAAGTTCTGGACTGTGGTATAAAGGTCTCAGCTCCGTATGAAAGAATAGGGACAACTTTTTGGTTGTAAAAGGTGACAACATGAGTAGATGTGAATTTTCCATATTTATGCAGTATTATCCTTGCTTGCGATGTTAAAGTCATAATTTTCGCCCTTTATGTATCTGCATAAATTTGATTTTTTACAGAGCCTGAAAAGGGAAGACCTAAATATTTGTAATTAGTTACAATTTTTGGAGGTAATTTCTGCAAGAACCATTGAAAATTAGACCTTGTTGTGTTCTTTCTTTTTTGACAGATAACCATCTGCGTTTTACTCACGTTGATGGTCAGATTGTTATTACCAACATACTCATCTAATTTGTTTAATAGTTCTTGTAGTCCTTTTGGGGTTTGCGAAATTAAGACTAAATCGTCGGCATACAGAAGCCATGTGATTTTTTGGGACCCTAGCTTGGGTGAATCAGAGAGTACTTCCTCAAAGGAAATTCCTATATCTAATAGGAAAAGATTAAATAATGTTGACGCTAAAATGCACCCTTGTTTAAGGCCTCTCAATGTCTCAATTTTCGCAGATAATAAACCCTCAAGAGATAATCTGACTTGCATAGTTGTGTTTGAATGAAGCTTTTTGATTATGGTTAGTACTGATGATGGGCAGCCATAATTTAGCAATTTCTGAAAAAGCAACATTCTATCTACCGAATTAAAAACCTAAACGAAAGTCTACAAGTGCCATATATAGTGGTTGATTACTCTTGGCATATTTCGACTTTAACATGTTTAGCGTGATTAAGTTTATCGAGGTCCCTAAGCCCGCCACAAAACCAGATTGAAACGGGTCTCGTTTAAGATCAGCTAAAGTCCATCTGTTCAGTTCTTGTAATATGATGCGGCAATATAATTTTCCAGGGGCATCTAATAAGGCGATGGGTCTGTAGTTCTCAGGTAGACTCCGGTCACCTTTTTTGTGGATGGGGACAATTAGAGAGTGTTTCCACGAGACAGGAATCTCTTGCGTGTCATTTATATGCTCAAAAATTTGATACAAAATCGATGTCCACAACTCAGGATGCTGTTTGAAAATAATGTGTTTGAAATATGTGTTATTTGCAACTGGGGCAGGGGGCGCAGCCAGTCATGTTCCGTGGATCACAGGCTGAAACCTCTGATCTCAGCCCACATTCCACAAAACCCACCAGCTGCCTCCCCCTCGCCGCAGCACAATCTAACCCCACAATCCCATTTCTTTTTTAAAAAAAAACTGTTTCCCAACTCCCCTTCCCTTTTCCACTTACCTGATTGTTGCAGAGGCGGTACCCGCCACTGCTGATTGACTGCCTCTCGCTTTTCCAGGCTGCCATGGTAATGGAAGAGGGGCTCCATATAGAGCCCCGCCTTCTACAACCATGGTGGCCATCTTAGCAAAGGATTTTCATTCATTGAAGGGGACGCACGATGCGTCCTATTCAATGAATGAAAATCCTTTTCTTTTAACACCCCGGGTTACCACTTTGCTAACACAGTGGACTAATAGCGTTAGCACCCCATTGCAATGGCTGGAACAGGGGTATCGTCCCAGTGCCCTTGTTAAAGGCCTATGCTCGGCTCAGGCCTATAACTCAGGTTTTTGGGCCGTTACCCCAATTGCAGTCCTAACGAACGCCATAATGTATTGGTCTTTTCACGGACAAGGCATCACTGATCTAGCGCTCCCTGATATACAGTCCCACCCCACAATTATGGGAGAATTAACACGCTATGCTTTATCGTTGAATCTGAAATGTATTCAAAGAAATTTGAATCAAAGGCGGTCCCTTCATTTATGCATGGAAATCTCAACAATCAAATGTATGAATATGAAACATGATATCCACAATTAGATTAGATCAGCCTTTGACTGTCTTGCTAGGAGATGACTCACTCACAATCGCTCCTTTAATCAATTACATATATATTTAAATAACATTGCTGCTTATCCACCAGTATAATTAAAGTATTCTCTTCAATTCAATCAGTGCATATCATTTAGTATTTGTACCAGCATATTCAAATATTTAAAACAACATAACATATCATATACACTCTGATGGAAAGTCCCTTCAAGGGGTTCTTTTTAGAATGTTGCTGGCAACATATCAAGGCTGATCAGTAGACCTCTCATGAAGTACTCCATGTAACAAAAAAAATACTAAATGTTATATTGAAGTGTTGTTGTTAATACAGCAATGTAATAATGCATACTCATAGGCAATGACTGCGGCATGGACCATTGAAGTACAGTATTTTTAATCTGATAATATTGGCTATTCGAATCATGAATCCAAGCCTGTCAGAATCTTGACTAATGTTAAACTTGGAATTAACATCTTGAAAGGGACCTCTAGGGGACCCTGACGTCTATGGAAACAAGGCGGGTCACAACACACGATAGAGACGCCAGACACGAGGTTGTATTCCCAAAGCTAGGGTTTTATTGCAAAGCAAAAGTCTCAGTTGGCCAACTCGGTTCTCACGGCCCGCGACGTGTTTCTCTAGACCTCGATTTACATATATACAAAATGCATATGAAACAATCAGCTATGACATGGTTAACACCCCTCTTCATTGGGTTGCTTTGAACTTGGTGTGATGATGGACATCTCCGACCACTATGACACCTTCAAACATCTATTCTAGTAACAATTTGCAATTTGTGAGTGTGTAGGCATCTTTCTGTTATTGAATAGAACATGGCGCTTCTGTTCTTGGAAGCAAACTACACACAGAGGGGGTTGCATCCAGGACCTTGCTATCTATCAGGTGCTATTCGCGTCCTGGGAGCCGACATGCTCTAGTGGGCTCGGAAAGTGGGGCAGTTAGAAAAGCATAATTCAAGCCTTTAGCGGTATTATTCTAACATATTCTACCATATAACGAGACTGGCTGGCAGCTGTGAAAGGATTAAATGCCCTGCGGCTCTGCTTCAAGGCTACATAAAGGAGGGAGCCGGGCATTCTTCCTGGCGCTGCCTACGTTTGTGTTTCAGCGAAACTCTTGTTATCCTCTCGGCCCTGTGGCCTTGTCCTTTTCATATACAGACAACAATGTTTCACAGTCGAGCAGTGTAAGCGGAAAATATACTGCGAAGCAATAGGAACAGAAAGCAATGAGCAATGGTTAGAAAACAAAATGGCGATTCTTGTTACATAAAAATGGCTGTTCATTAGAAAACTCGAAAACCTATATTCTGTCGTATCGTGCATGAGACAGTTGGCCCACGGCCACCAAAATGCGTTTGCGTTTGCGGTCCCAAATTAGATTTCTAGACTGACAATCTAACAATACAATAATTACTACACACGTGTCATTACTAAAAATACATACACGGCCCATATATGTGACTTCATCAGTGATGTCATCAATGATGCCATATGTGATGTCATTTTTGATATCTTGGGTGTCAGTGTTAGCAGTGCAATGTGGAGGCACGAGTTATGGTTGCATAGATTACCATAAATGGCGAATGCCTTGGGTTTTCCAATTTTACTTTGTTTTACAAAGTCTTTTCATTGAATTCAAAGCTTCTTTTTAGTGCAACTTAACCATAACATCCATTTAACAACATTTTTTCACTGAATATGTATTTATACATATTACAATGCCATCGGTAGCCGTCGTGTAGTTATGGTTAAGTTGCTAAACCCATAGGAACACCACTCTTTGGGCAGCTTATACATTTCCTCCCCATGGACAAATCCTCACCAAACTTTGCAAAAAAAAAGTATATCGCTTGCTCTAAATTTTTTTGGCAAGTGTGGGGAGGTTTCGGTAAGGGGGGGCAAAGTTATATGGGGGTTCCAATATTTTTTTTCCATAGACCAGATGGACAAAAACTTTGCTCACGCCTACAGCCCAAACCGCTGGACGGATTTTCACGAAGTTTGCGGCAGGAGCAGCGGCTTGGTCCCGAAAGCTTTTGTAAATTTGGTGAAAACCCTTTCAGTAGTTTATTTAAAAATAGGTAAAATGGAGGTGCCAAAAAATGTGTTAAATATGGCTCTGCTGACCCATTCCCCTGTTCTCTCTGCAGACCGGTCTCCAATTGGCTAGGGGGATAACGTCATGTCCGTGGACAACCAACATGCTCGCTGATTGGCAGGAGGGAAGCGTGCTGTGCGTCATATTTTCCTGAAATGTCTGCTATGTTGTATACTTAGATAGCCGCGGATAGCGCAGCGTGGAAAACGGCTGGAAAATATGCTTTGGGACATCTGGTGTTTGGTAGAGGGGCTTCAAAGGGTGGGGGAGTGAAAGATGGTTCATATGATGTATGTCTTAGGTGGAAGAAGAGTGTGTTGTGTCTGCGGTGTCCATAGGCCTCAGGTGGTTGGTTGATGTGTGTGGGCTGTGGCAGTGTATAGGTTGTTGGCTGCATGGCTGTATTATGCTGTGGTGATTGTGACTAGCTACTAGACTCTTGGGTGTATGGCTGTAGGCCATGTACCCAAGAGTCTGTGCACTGGCTGTATGTGTACAAAAGTGGACACAGTGTGTGGCAGGTGGTTTGTTGGACTGTCTTGAGATTCTTGGCTGTATGATAGTGTATGCAGTGGGAGGTAACTGTGGCCAGCTACTATAGTTTTGGGTGCATGGCTGCAGGTGATGCACTCAAAAGTGCAAGAGTGTTGCCACTGGTTGAAGTACTGTAATTGCATGTGTAGAAAAGTGCTGACTGGTTGCATGTTCTCGAATACTATGTGTATAGAAGTGGACAGGGCATCAGGAGCTGGTATTTTGTGTGTGGGTTGTGGCTAGTGTACTGATTGTTGGATGCATGGTTGTGGTCTGCTGTGGTGATTGTGGCCAGTTACTGGAGTCTTGGGTTTGTGTGCATGGCTGGAGGTGATGTACTCAAGTGTCCAGGAGTGGGCCCACTGGTTGAAGTACTGTAATGGTATGTGTATGAAAGTGGAAAGTGCATCAGGCGGGTGTCTTATTGGACTCAAGAGTGCACTGACCGGTTGCATGTACTGGAATACTATGTGTACAGAAGTGGATGCCTTATGTGTTTGGGTTGTGGCCACTGGGTAGATTCTTGGGTAGTTTACTGTATTATGATGAATTGGTTGTGGGCAGTTATTAGAGTATTGGGTGCAGAGGCCTTGCATCCAAGAGTCTGTCCATTGGCTGAAAGTAGTGTAGTAGTATGTCAATTGAAGTGGATAGGGCATCAGGTGGCTGTGTTATGTTTGTGGGTTGTGGTAAGTGGGCAGATGTTTGCATGCATGACTGTATTATGCTGCAGTGGTTGTGGGCAGGGCCTAGAGTCTTGGGTGCATGGCCCTGGCTGTAGGTCATGCACTAAAGCGATTGTGCTGGGTGCGTGTATTTCAGGGGTGCGCGAGAAGTTCCACACGCGATCGGGCCTGGGGGAGTGTGTGCGTGTATTTCAGAGGTGCGCGAGAAGTTCCACACGCGATCGGGCCTGGGGGAGCGTGTGCGTGTATTCCAGGGGTGTGCGCAAAGTTTCACACGCGAATGGCCTTGGTGCGTGTATTTCAGGGGTGCGCGAGAAGTTCCACATGCGATTGGCCTGGGCGCGTATATTTCAGAGGTGCGCGAGAAGTTTCACACGCGATTGGCCTGGGCGCGTGTATTTCAGGGGTGCGCGAGAAGTTCCACACGCGATCGGGCCTGGGGGAGCGTGTGTGTGTATTTCAGGGGTGCGCAAGAAGTTCCACACGCGATTGGCTTGGGCACGTGTATTTCAGAGGTGCGCGAGAAGTTTCACATGCGATTGGCTTGGGCGCGTGTATTTCAGAGGTGCGCGAGAAGTTTCACACGCGATCAGGCCTGGGGGAGCGTGTGCGTGTATTTCAGGGGTGCGCAAGAAGTTCCACACGCGATCAGGCCTGGGGGAGCGTGTGCGTGTATTTCAGGGGTGCGCGAGAAGTTCCACACGCGATTGGCCTGGGCGTGTGTATTTCAGAGGTGCGCGAGAAGTTTCACACGCAATCGGGCCTGGGGGAGCGTGTGCATGTATTTCAGGGGTGCGCGAGAAGTTCCACACGCGATTGGCCTGGGCGCATGTATTTCAGGGGTGCGCGAGAAGTTCCTCACACGATTGGCCTGGGCGCGTGTATTTCAGGGGTGCGCGAGAAGTTCCACACGCGATTGGCCTGGGCGCGTGTATTTCAGAGGTGCGCAAGAAGTTTCACACGCGATTGGCCTGGGCGCGTGTATTTCAGGGGTGCGCGAGAAGTTCCACACGCGATCGGGCCTGGGGGAGCGTGTGCGTGTATTCCAGGGGTGCGCGCAAAGTGTCACACGCAAATGGCCTGGGTGCGTGTATTTCACGGGTGTGCAAGAAGTTCGACACGCGATTGGCCTGTGCGCGTGTATTTCAGAGGTGCACGAGAAGTTTCACACGCGATTGGCCTGGGCACGTGCATTTCAGGGGTGCGCGAGAAGTTCCACACGCGATCGGGCCTGGGGGAGCATGTGCGTGTATTTCAGGGGTGCGCGAGAAGTTCCACACGCGATTGGCCTGGGCGCATGTATTTCAGAGGTGCGCGAGAAGTTTCACACGCGATGGGCATGGGCGCGTGTATTTCAGGGGTGCGCAAGAAGTTCCACACGCGATTGGCCTGGGCGCGTGTATTTCAGAGGTGTGCGAGAAGTTTCACAAGCGATTGGCCTGGGCGTGTGTATTTCAGGGGTGCGCGAGAAGTTCCACACACGATAGGGCCTGGGTGAGCGTGTGCGTGTATTTCAGGGGTGCGCGAGAAGTTCCACACGCGATCGGGCCTGGGGGAGCGTGTGCGTGTATTTCAGTGGTGCGTGAGAAGTTCCACACGCGATTGGCCTGTGTACGCGATTCCATTGGACCAAAGGCCCTGACAGCGCAGGCGCGTCTGTGTCGTGACACGCGCAGGCGTTTCCCTGTACCCGGGGGAATGTCACAAGACCAAAAACTGCACGCCCGAGTGTCAGCCCGCGTAATTGGAGGATTACGTTGGACGTGTGGTGCGGTTTAAAAGGTACGTGTAATTTCACAGGGGAATAAAGCAGCGCATCCCTCGCTATGCACATATCACTTTATTCCCCTGTGAAATTACCAGGAAGGCATATATTCGATTTAGATTTAATCTTTACCATACTAGAGACAGAACTAAGAATTGGCAAACAAATGTTACCACATCTTCTGTGGGATGTCGATTTGATGAATGTAATGAACCACGCGAAACATTGAAGCATCTCCTACTCTATTGTCCCCATTTTAAAAAAATTCGTACAGTAAGATTTATGAAATTTGTTGATATAGGGTTTGAGGATTGCCTCGAGTTCCTATGGTCTCGTATGATGCAAGGAGTTCACAACAGTCTAATTTATGAATTAGTAAGCTTTTGTAAGCATATAGAAAAATAACTTATTTTGCGTGGAGAATGAAATGTTTAGATGGTAAATCGATTGGTACATTTGTAAATGAGGAGCCAGATATTAATTATGATATAACCTTTTTGCACCTGTATTTTAAATTGTATTTTAAAGTATTGTGTGCTATTGTAAAGTAATGCAATTTTAAATGTTAGATTTCTTTCTTTACATGGATTTTAACATGTTTTTTTGCAAAGGTTCTACTCGAATTTATTCTTGTTAATGAACTAAATGCAAATAAATAAAAAAATAAATAAATAAATAAAAGGTACGTGTAGTACGTCATTTCCTTGTACGTGCTTCTCATGGAGAGCGAGTGGGTGAAATCTGTACTTCTTGTCGGTTCACACGCGATTTACTTCACAGCTTTTCTAGTTCGTACTCTCTGTTACCTCTGTCAGTATTTTTCGGATTTTCTCTTCGACCTGTTTCCTCAGACAGCGTTGACTTCACCTTTTGTCCTGTCTCCTCAGACAGTGTACAAATCTTCTTTTGGCGGGGGTGTTGCCAACGCGCACACGTGCGTATTTTTCACGCTCTTTTCCCAGGCAGACGGTGAGTCGCGCACGTATTTACAAACTGGGCTAGCCCCGTGTGTAGCGTACCCCTTCAGAGGTCATTGTAGGCTGTGTGTGACACGCATACGTTCATTTTTGTGTTTCTGGGTGCCACAGCGTAGTGCGGGTTCCTTTTCCCACGCACATGGTCTACGAGGGGTCGCGTGCACGTAATTTTCTGTTTTAGGGGTGCCTGTGCGTTGCGTGACCCGTCATCTTTCCCCAGGGGTTCCATACAGCCTTGCTAGAGCACTTGGGTACGAATTCCATCTAGTACCCTACCCCTTTGACCCCCAATTGCCCAGGACAATTGTCTACTGCAACTCCCATACGCACAACCCCATCAGTGCCATGGCTGGGAGGCGAGCAAGCGGTAAGGGTGGCAAAGGTGGCCGAGCCTCAAGAGGTGGGCGTGGTGGGCGCGGTAGGGGATGTGGCCAGGATTTGCAGACTACCCCTAGCACCGCACGTGTGGAGGACCAGTCAGGGACACACATCCCCCCCATGGTTGAGGGAAACGTGGCTGACACCATCCCTGCTCAGCCCTTGTTGGACCGGCCCGTTGTGGCACCTGACCTAGCACAGGGTGACTCCCAGGCTGACTTCCAGGTCGCCAAGTCTAGGCCACGGGTGGCGGCGCAAGCCAGTGTCCCCAGGCCACGTGGTACAGGGGCAGCCATGTCATCTGCTGCCCCGAGTAGGCGGGGTGGGGAGGCTGCAGGGGCAGCTGCAGCTCCGTCCACCCCAGCTCTGACTCTCCCAGCCAGGACAGTGTTGGTCCCGGTACATCAGAATGAGGTTCCCCCTGCCATCATCACACTTCAGCTAATGCCTGCAGAAAGTCATGTGGTCAGTGTGCCATCGCACACTACTACTACACAGTCCACCGGTGCTCCTGCCTCTAGTGTCCAGAGCGGCGTAGGGCACTCTGGATCCCCAACACCCACAAAAAGAAAGAGGAAGAGTGCTCGTCCAGTACAGGCTGATGACCCCGACACGGCTACACGGTCCGGCACGCCAAGGAAGCCTAGCTTCAATGATGCCGAACTGGATGCACTTGTGCAGTATGTGTCCGAACATGACGCCGAAATGTTGGTCACTTCAGGGTGTAGGATCACACCTGCTCGATGTCAGGCACACTGGCAGTCCATCACGGACAGCATAAGTGCCCTTGGGTTTGTGAGGCGCACAGCTGTTGAGTGCTACAAGCGCTGGAACGACCTTAAGCGCAGGGCAAAGAAAAAGCTGGCCTCAAGTCATGCTGCAACTCTGGTGACTGGAGGTGGGTCTCCACAAGAGGACATTGAACTCACTCTACATGAGCATGTTGCTGGGACCTACGTCACAGAGGAGCAGATCCAAGGTGTTTGAGAACTGCCAGATTACGAGGCATTGTCCAGTGAGTGCACATGCATGTGTGTGTGATCCATGTGTATGTTGTGTGTGGGAGGGGTTCTGGTTGAGTGCCAGGTCAGGGTGTGTGTGCCTGAGTGTTTTGGGCCACCCATGTGCTTCATCCAATGCATTCGGCACCCCGGGATTTGGGTATTACAGTATCCCTTCTGCCCACAGTAGGCATTTTGCACTACATCGCGCCAGTTGCCCTTGAAGTGGCATCTTGCAACAACATTGTTCCGTATTTAGCTGTGTTCATTCAGCCTGATCGTTGAAATTCACCGGTTCTACTGTGCATCACACTGCCCTATTCTCACATATATGACATGCCTATGGTACATGCCCTCTGTGTGATGGCATGTGTCATGCATGTGTATTGGACATGCCACTCCCAGGCCAATGTGTGATGGCACTGCTAGCCAGCATGCAGCTAATGTGTTGCTCTTCCATCTTGGTGTCATCAGTGTCTGACATTTTCCTCCCCTTCCAACTCATGGACAGTGCATGCATGGGAGGGTTATAGTCATGTGGGACATGTGTAAATCAAGTACTGGTACTGTAGCTTGTCTGGCCTAATTGCGTGCCATGGTCCTAATGCCTGTTTCCATTTTTTGTCTTTCATGTTTTTGCAGAGGATGACGCACTTGATGCTGTTGAGGGTGAGGAGATGGTGCAGGCCCAGGAGGGATCTGAAGCACGACCAGGCACCAGTGGGGGACGTGGTTTGGTGGTGGGGGAGAACCCTCTCTTGCTGCAGGCCATACTGTCCAGGGGTGTCCCTGGCTGCACCTCCCCAGAACTCTTTTCAGGTGTTGATTCGGATGAGACCTATGTGGATTCGCAGGTATGTGTTCATGGAAGGGATACTGTTCTGTCCGACCCACCTGCACCAGGGGTAGAGCCCACTATGGGGATGTCAGTGTTGGTAGGTGCGCCTGTGGTGGTTACGGATGCAGGGCCACACTCCGCAGCATCTGATTCTGTTCCTGGGCCAGCAGATCAGAGGGGAAATGCAGTCCTGCAGCCTCAGGCAGTGCCGACACAGCAAGGCGCAGTTCGCCTTGCCCCAGAAAGGTGTGGTGCCCGCCAACGCGGTGGCCGTCCGCCACCGGGCAATACCGCATGGGAGCAATCCATATACGGTATGGCCAACCAACAGGCAGCATCATCAGAAATGATTGCTCAAGCCATGGAGAGGGTGGCCACTTCCATTGTCCCCCCAGAAAGGCAGATGGAGCTACTACAGCAGGCAACAGACTCCATTTGCCAATCAGTCAGGGAGGACATGTTGGCGTCCAACAGGGACAGACAGGCGGCCCTGAACAATCTGAGGGAATCAATTTCTCTAGATGCCCAGGGACAGAGGGAAGCCCTGAGGGGAGAGGTCCGGCACCTCAGGCAGACTCTTGTTGACCTTGAGGCATCCACTGTCACCAGGACGGAACAGCTGCTGGAGCGCGTCACCCGTACGCTCTCAGCAGAGATGCAGGCAACTCGAGCAGAGGCCCGGGCAACTCGGGCGGAGGTCCGGGCAACACGTCGGGTGTCGCATGGGGATCTCCACACCATATCCCTCCAGAACGAGGCCTTCCACACCCGCATGCTTGCTGCCATGGAGGACCAAACTAGGGCTTTGCGTGGGCTACCTCCCATAGCACCACCACCTCCTGTGGCAGCAGCAGCAGAGGTTGAGGAGAGCGAATCCAGCAGTGAATCTCCCATGATTTAGTAGCCGTGCAGGCCATGAGCCCATGGAGGTGTTTTTTTTTCCCAACATTCACACAGGTGGCTGTTGGTGGGCACCCTGTCCTCGGACCTCCTGGGTGGCCTCCCCCACAACCCCTGGCCCACAACTGGCCATTTTTGATTTTTTGTTGCAGTGTGTTGCCTTGTGTGGCTCCCGTGGGCCTCCACTATATTCCGGCTGGGCACATGCAGGCTTGTCCTGAGTTTGGGTTAGATGCTTGAGTTCGTGAGACACACACCCCTCCTGCTTCCCGTTTCCATGGGCTTGCAAAGGGTGTGGCCAAGTGACAGTGACTTACACAGTGACGTTGGACTCCCACGACATGTGTGGGCAGTCTGTAGTCAATGCTGTGTATACATTCCTAGTGCATATTGTTGTTGTATTGGGCACTGCATGGTGTATTGATGTGTGCTTGTGCATCCATGTCTCCCTCCTAATTTGCAGGTTCATTCCTCATGTCTTCACAAGGCCGTCCACTTTGGAGATGGAGCTCATGTTGTGAGCAGTGGACTTCCAGATGTGCGTGGCAACAACACTGTACAGTTGGAGGTGGTGGATGTGCTGGCATTCTCATGTTGTAAGACTACGTATCCTTTACCTTAGTACTGTCATGTTTATGCTATGGCGATTGTATTGTGGTAAGTATTTGGTCATGTGTGTTGTTATTTCTACATTTATGTGGGCATATTGTGTGTGGCCAGTTTCCATTAGGGACACTGTACTTTGTGACATGTGTCATGTTTGGGGGATGACTTTGTTTGCTCTCACATGGCATGTCATGCCATGGTGTGTTGGGTGGCGGTGCTGGGGAGGGGTTGGGTGATATGGCACGGTTGTCATGTTGTATCTTGCAAGGGGGTAATGATTTTAGCAGCATAGAAGTGTGTCTTTTGAACACAGCATTGGTGGTGTTTGTGTAGGTAGAGAAGCACACAATGGAACACTTCCAGATGTACAATCTCAGGCTGGTATGGTTGTGACAGTTGACTGTCCATTGACACATCATAATTGTCAGTTACAATCATCATTGATTGTCAGCTGGTATGTGCCAGGGCTGTGTGCACTCCACAGGGGTGTGATTTTATGTGAAGTAATTAGCCACGAGCTGCGTACGGGCTGCCTCACCCCGTGACCTTTCCCCTCCCATGCGCAGCGGGCATGCATGTGGTTGGGGATGTGGGGGCACCACCATGTCCACGGCCAGGCCCCGGCATGTTGCAACGTTGTGCAGGACACATGCTGCCACTATGATCCTGCACACTACTGGGGGAGCGTATAACAGCTGCCCGCCAGAACGGTCAAGGGAGCGGAAGCGTGACTTGAGCACTCCGAATGTGCGCTCCACGATGGCCCGGGTTGCAATGTGGGCTGTGTTGTATCTTACCTGGTGCGGCGTGGTGGGGTTCCGAATTGGCGTCATCATGCGGGTGCTGAGAGGGTAGGCACTGTCCCCTGGGGAGATGGTGATGGGTATCATTAGTGGGGTTGTGACATTACTCAGTATCTGACATGCATGCATGCGCAGTGGCATTTATACTCACCGACCAGCCATGTATCGCCATGCCGCCCAGCTTCTATGTCCCGGTTTAGGGTAGACATTCTGTAGATGAAACTGTCGTGGGTGGAGCCTGGATAGTTGGCGTATACTGAGGTGATGATTCCCTTGGCATCACATACTACCTGGACGTTGATGGAATGCCAGTGCTTGCGGTTTCGATAGATGTGCTCAGTTGCCCTGGGGGGAAGTAGAGCCACATGGGTGCAATCAATGGCACCTAGCACTTTGGGGAATTGTGCCACCCTGTAGAAATACTGGGCGACAGCCTGACTTTCTGCAGGTGTTCTGGGCAGGTATATGTGCCTGCGGACTGAAGGGCGTGCAGTGATGATGGCCAAGACCTGGTGTAGGCAGCGTGACTGTGTGGCCTGTGACACCCCCCACTATGGCACTTGTCCGCTGAAATGATCCAGTGGCCAAGAAGTGCAGTACATTGAGGACCTTCTCCAGGGGGCTGAGTGCTTGGGAGCACAGGGTGGTTGATGTGAGGTCATCCTCCCACTCACTGACCAGGTCGAGTATTATGTGAGGTGGAAACTTGTACCTCCCATACACATGGTCATCAGGCATCCCAAAAAGGCTGGTTCTGGGTGTAAAAATTCTGGCCCTGACTATCCTCCTCCTCCTCCTGCGGTATCCCACGGCCACTGCTGCTAGGAACGGTATGTTCATCCTGGCGTCTGAGCTTGTTTGTTGTTTGCGTGCACTTTTATGCTGTGCGGGTGGACGTACGCCTACTTCCTGCTGGCGTACGTGTTTCCGGATTGGCCACGTTCGATTCCATGAATACGTGTTGTAGGCGAGCGTGTAAAACTTCCCGCGCACCCCTGGAATACACGTACCCAGCCCAATCACATGTGAAACTTCTTGCGCACCCCTGAAATACACGCACCCAGCTCAATCGCGTGTAAAACTTCTTAGGCACCCCTGAAATACACGCACATGCTCCCCCAGGCCCGATCGCGTGTGAAACCTCTCGCGCATGCGTGTTCCCGAAACCCGTAATACACGTTCCCCGCTTTGCGTTTGCTGTTTGCCAGTCCGGGAAACTGGTCCAGGGTTGGAGCAGCCCTTTGCGATGGTTTTGCGATCTTGATGGCTTTTTCTTGCGCAAGGGCGTTCTTGGGGGCGTAACTGGCGCTGCTGCAGGGTCGCTGCGCCACTCTGCGCCACGTCTGCTTTTGGAGGCGAGAATCCATGAATACGCTGTGCGCGGAAATTGATTTTATCGCACGCGGCTGGCGCAGACATTCGCACGGGCACGCTGTGCGCCAGCCGCGTGCGGCACTTTTGTGCGAATTTCCATGAATTACCCTGTTAGTGCTCTCTAGGTTTGGTTGGCGGGACTGTGTCAGGTAAATGTGCATAAAAGCGCAATATGCTAAGTGACATCTCGTAATAATTGTTTAGTTGTAAAAGCTGTGTTGGAAAGTTGGTGTGCTACTTCGTGACTGTGATTGTAATTGTAATTACAAGTGAAAGTTGTGAACAACGAGGCGTGTGCTGAGTAGAGCATTGCACCCGCCTTGTGCTCGTTTGGGTAGTTGGGGCAGCTGGGGTAGTATTGCTGGTTTAGTGAATTTGGGAGAGTCTCAACATCACTGAGAGTCTCACTGAGTGTGTTGAATTTGAGCTATAAGTGAACGGTTGTGCTAATTGAAGTGCAGTTCCGCTCACAACTTCCAGTCCAGAACATATAGAATAGCCTCAGCCCATTAATAACACTAAAGCATCCACTATGAAAACGCCAATGGACAATCTTGAGGAAAAACATTGCGCTTCATAAAACCCTAAATAATAGATGCATTTGCATACCTAAGATCATAAGCAATCCCACAAGGAAGAATAATGGCAATAAATATTTGACTGAATATTCCTCCTGTAACATCTGTGAGGTCAGTGTCCACAGTGTTGCATGATATAAGTCAAAAGGCAGTTGATAGTGCTATGGTGGCGATAGTGGATGGCATTACAAATTAATTGGGGTGTGTTATTTTGCATGACATATGTAACGGCCCACAAAAACCACAGACCATAGCCCCATGTGTTATCAATGAATGTGATGAATCTATCGAACTGATGTCTGAGGGTACAGGAAAATCTATCCTTGATCCAACTGCTAGTACATATACACCTTTGGTCAATAAAAGTGTAAAGGTATCAGGCAATATACTATCCAATGCACCAGTAGCAAATGTAATGATACATAATGAGTGTGGGCAACATGGTAACCCTGACATGATTGATCCATCTCCCTCTAAGCTTGAAGAAATAGACATTGACTACCTGGGGTCTAATGAAATCATGCCCCTTTCTGTAGAGGATCCACTAATTGCATTACCATGCTCAGTAGAGATTGCCAATCTCAATTGTAGACAATCGCTGCATTCTATCTTCGACTTTACTAAAACCAATCAGAAAGTACCTTTAGAAGACCAATACCAATGGAAAGATGTAGAATGCACAATGATGATGGGTACACAGATCAACAATGTGCCAACCATAAAAAATGATTAACGTGATGGACAGCAGGATGGTGAGTGTGATTACAGTATGTCATAAGATGAAATGTTTAGTTTCCTTGAAAATTTACTTAGAACGCTCATTGCTAAATGTGACCACCTGAAAACCAAAATTGACGTACAATCCCTGCTAATACATCACAGACTGAGAAGACATAATAAGAGTATTGGGGAGAAAGAGTTAGGCTCTAATACAAAAAACAAACAGAAGGAGGAAGAAGCCGGGGGCCTGGAAGATAGAGGCAAGGTGAATGATAGGGAACACCCAAATCCTAAACACTTGCATAATAGGAAAAAGGTTTGTGTTCCATCGTGTTAAGCATTTATGTATAGCCACAAGACTAAACTAAGAAAATATAAATTCTTGAGGGAGCAGAAAAGAAAAGGCGAATGCAATATTAAGAACGAAGATCTAGTACATGAGTCGCTGAAGGCAGTACAAAATGCAGAGCCAGAATTGGGAACTCAGTCAGCTGCTGAGGATAATGTGGTAATTGTAAAAGTATTGAGATCCACTTTAATGGGCCCGATGAAGGCAGTACCACAACCACCAGTAGCTAATGATCGTACCAACATAGGTAGTAAACAGAAACAGGTAGCTATTGATTCCATGATACAATCAACTATCCCAGAGACATGGGTAAAACATAATGGGGGGGCAAACACAAAGTTAAATCTACCTAACAGAGAGATAACCAATGGGAGGAGAGGGTAATGAAAGCCCTACAAATCCAACAAATTGGCAAGGAGAATAATCAGATACCACTGAATAGGAAAGCGATATTATGCATCTTGCATACAGTTGTTCCTCTTAGAATGATTACTACTAATGACATACGATTAGTTGATCAAGAAGTAGTTTAGAATAAATACATCTCTAATACATGCTTTGAACTAGAATCCACTATGAACTATATCATGGGATATGAAGCAGACCTTTTGCGCGTAGGATGTAGCATTAAAAATGTGGAGATACCAGAGATAAAACACTGTATTATACAGTCAGGCCGAATAATTCTGGATCCAAACTTATTAATCTTGCTATTAATGTGTGAAATAAGCTGGCACACAAAAAAACAGCTGGGCATGTGAGGATACCTAAGAATTCAGCAAAACAGCAAAATAGCAAACAGAATGCGTTAGAAGAGGTAACCTGTACAGCAGAAGAAGAACTAGGCCAAATACCAGAAGGGTACTGGCAATGGCTACCTAGTGCATGCAAAGCACACTTTGCTTCTGTATGACAGTGACATGGAACAGTTGACACAATGTACTCCTGGAATACTAGAGGACATACTAATTTATTTGCAGATGAAGGTCTTATTGCTAATATTGAGCTACTTACTATAGTAGCTCTACAAGAAACATGGCTTACCACAGAAGTCCAAGCATCTCCACCATGCACATGCACTGCGGTACTCTTTGTTTTCATGGGACCTAGTTTGAGCCTCCCTTTTCTCTCCGCAGCTAACCATTCCCGCGGACCTCCATCGTATTCATACGCCTGCCTTATTCATTAGGCCACCCATAGGTAAGCCCCCGATTCTTATCATGCTTATCTAGCTGTTATGTATTAAATGGCACCACCTGACAATTACAGCCCTTCTGACCATCCATCCTACCCCACAGGAATTGCCACACCAAGGACCCTGCTATCCTTCCAGTGTACATAGCCACTGCTACTCTCCGAGCCATTGCGCTCTCCAGATCCTGTAAGCACCGGTTCTTCTTGCACTTAGTCACTTCTCTACTGCTAGACTGTTTGTATTGATCACTCCTGACACACTCTCTTCTGTTTACTTCTACACACCGTTTATGATATTTCTACCTTTGGAATATCCCGTCCTGATGAAGGCCACACCACTTGAGCTCATCTAGCTCACTCCTTGGCCAAAACACTGTCGTGTTGACCTATTGTATTGTTTGTGTTGTTGTTGTTCAACCCTACATTGATTGTACGCATTCATGCCGGCCATCAAGTTACTACCACACTATGTCCTCTGGTCTCCTTCCCAAGGAAACTTTAGAGGACGTAGAAGTTAAAGATTTATGTTACAAATACCTAACATTTGTTCTACGTAAACTGGTTATTGTACCATGTAAATGCACTAAGATTGAAGAATCTTCCATTACACTCATTCAAGTGTATTGAAAACACTCACTGCAAATAAATTGGATTGAAATTGCAGTATACAGTATTGTCCTGTCTAATACTTGTCAGAAACGATTTGTACTAGTTGGTGTCCACCACGTTAAGGTGAGACCCACACTGGAGTGTGTTAATTCCTCCTTCAGCAGTGAGACTCTCATGACCTTGCTCATTCTTTTTCTATTTACGATCACTGCACGGTACATCAAATTGCCACACAGAGGCCAAAGGGTAGACCTAAAGGTAATCTCCTGGTCACTGTCAAATCGCCATGGTCAATAAAGAAATTAAATCAATCTGTGCAGAATGTTTTATCCACAGAAATTAGCAATGGGGAACTAGTGATTACATTAATACATTGTTATGATCCTCCTAACATGGTAGAGACAAAAGTTAGTTCCCAGGTAGTAAGCTCAATTCTACAGAGATACTTTCACTGTAATCCACTATGGTTAGTTGGTAATTTTAATGGCATCATCAGACCTCTAGAGAGTGAAGAGCCTAGAGACACTTGAATACAATCTGATGTGATAAAGAGTGTTAAATTAAATAAACAAGGGCTTATGTGGGAAAAGATTTTAGCTCCATATGAATTAGTGAGACTTAACAGATTCACACTGGGTGATGCAGGAACTGCATACACACGAATTGAGGGGTGCTCAGCAGCTACCCTTGATTATGTATTCACAAACACTAATGGACTATAATACATTAAAGATATGAGCATTGTGGGCCGCGAAGAGAGCGATCATCTACCACTCTGTACATTATTAGTTTTGTGGAATCACGTCTCAACTACAGTTGAAGGACAGAATAGCATTATGTGGTACTCACGAAATGTTGAGAATGTAAATAAAATAGCAGTTGAACTAGTTCCCCGCTTCATAGTTGAGGCTACCGCTGATCAGAATTCATGTGTGAATCTGTTAGGGAAATACTCACAACTGATGGAAAATATTCAAAAACAGCTTATTGAACCTCGACGATATAAGTCAAGTGCTGAGAGAACTTGCAAAATAATTTGGGTGCGACAAGGGCACGACAAGCTAATCAATAATGAAAAAAGGTCCATGCACCATTAAATAAAAATGATTATATCTCACAACTCAATGAAAAAGCTAAGCAACCATAACTCGCGCCACGAATGTGCACTGCTAAAACTAACACCCAGGACATCAAAGAACACATCACAAATGTCATTGATGACATCAGTGATGACATCACATGTCTGGCTCACTCTTTTTTCCTTTACTGATATATCTAGGCCAGTAACAGTCAGGAACTAAACATTCACTATACTATAGTACAAAGTACTATATTTGTAGACTTATACTTCCAATATGCTCTTACAGTAATTCACTTAGGGAGCACTCAAAGCATATGAAAAAATACAAAGGGGAAAACACAGACTTGGAAGACAGCAATGCTTTCTATGTATGAAGATGATTAGTAAGGTTATCAACACTGTCTTATAGTTCTGTTGCTTTTTACTACTGTACTTTCCCTGGATATGCTCGTATTTGTACACATTGCACTTACACTACTTTCCTTAGGGTCTAGTCACAATATGTGATAGTTATACATAGGGAAGTAGTAGCTTTGAAGCAGAGCAATCATTTCTGTGCATGAAGATAATCAGTTAGGTTTTGAAGATTGTTGGGTAATACTGCTGTTTTTTTGTTTGCTTCACTTTCTCTGTATATGCTCTATTTGTATGTGTTGTCGTCTGTTTGTGTTTTGTGTGCAGTAATGCAATAATGTGGTAAGTGGGTTTGATTAGGTACTTATTAAATGTTTCACAGTATGCAAGACTCTAATAAGAAAGCATTTATAATTTTAGTATTTAACATGGCAAGATTATTAATATTGCATCTTCATCATGTCTGCTGTACACTATGCCTATGTTACTACATGTGTACCATAGTATATTGGAGAAAACTTCATAATACAATGGTATTTGGATGAATGCATTACTTAATGCACTACGTACCTCATGATATTTATTCCAATGATCCCTGACACTTTTTTATTAACATTACAATAAGAATCCCTTGTACAGACTTTTCATGAAAGGTAAATGCACTTATTAGTGATGTCATCAATGATGTCATCAATGACATTTGTGATGTCATCTTTGATGTTGTGGGTTTTAGTCTCAGCAGTGCACGGTGGTGGCGTGAGTTATGGTTGCTGAGCTTACCATAACTGCTGAATTTCAGGGGTTTTTCGGTTTTACTTGGAACCATAACGTCCCCTTAACAAAGCTTTTTCATTGAATTTCATAGGTTTTTATGAGTCCAACTTAACCATAATGTCCCGTTAACAAAGTTTTTTCAGTGAATTTCATTGGTTTTTATTAGTGCAATTTAACCATAACATCCCCTTAAAAAAGTTTTTTCATTGAATTTCATAGGTGTTTATTAGTGCAACTTTACCATAACGTCCCCTTAACAAAGTTTTTTTCATTGAATTTCATAGGTTTTAATTAGTGCCACTTAACCATAATGTCTATGAACATCTGACTTAATTGCAGAGCTTCCGGAGAGCGCCACATTACCATATGCTGGCGCGCGGCATGATGACATATCCAAGAACCCGTACGCACTTCACAATAAGATCTGTGCTTCGCGGACATTTTGGAACTGCATTTTCTACTGATCTAGGAGCTTTCAACTTCAAAATTTCCCTTCCACAGCTCCAACACCTATTCCTACTCATCCATTAACAATCTAGTACACAGTACATACTTAACTGCTCTTTATCTTAAAATAGAATCATCTAATGCCATCCCTCCTCTCCAAGAGACACCACCACTGCTGTAATCAAGGAGCATGAGAAACACTGCACCCTACCTTAGAAATAACACACGCGCAACATTTTCCCCTGTCCACCTGCCCCTCCATACTAGTGTTTGGTGCCTCTACCCTCTTTTCCCGCCCCACCTTTCATTCTAAGCTCTCCTGCCAAAAAAATGCATCCAAAAACAAAATAAATGTTCCTTTAGGAACCACCTTTCACAATTAAAAATAGAACTAAAAAAAACATATAGACTCCATCTACTTTATATTTCTCAGTAAAGTACATAGACTCAATAAGATTTCCAACATTTCCATTTGCATTTTGTGTTATGCTAATGGGAATATTGTGGCGTTCCCTGGAACGGTCGATAACGGCCCAGCAGCCCAAGTTATCAGCCCAAGCGAAGGTTTCTGGACCATTATCCCCCCATTCCAGCCCCTGAAATGGGGGATGAAGGCAATTAGCAAAATAGGTTCCCGGTGTAGGAAAGAAAATCCTTTTCCAAAATGGCCACCATAAAAAGAGAACGTGAGGGTTCCATACAGGGCCCTCTTCACTTTCCAACGCAGCCTGCAGAAGGCAAAAAGAGAACCCTATGACCATATTACCACAAACACATTTTTCTTCCCTTTCAGATCTATTCTAATTTCGAATAACCTCACCACAAAGCCAGTCCCAGGTGGACATGGCCCCTTTAATCCTATGTTTTGTCCCTTGTGGTCATGGCCAGTAGCCAGATTGCCTGGATCATGGCCTTATTCCATGAACCGGAGAATCTGGCCACTGCCCATGGCCACTGGCTACCCCTCTGTCAGTAAAGGTATACTGCTATAAAACACTGGCACATTTGCAAAACCATGCTTGTAGATCCTTGCCAATTTGCCTTATGCAAGTTTGCTGGAAATCAACCCACATTTTATTTTTTCAAAAGTGTCAAATGAATGCACATACAATCGTCATATAACCTAGCCCCCACTTCACAAAATCTATTCAGACTTTACGAAAACATTTATATCTAGATCTGCAATCTTTTTGCAAAACCTTGTGTAGATTTGTCAAATGGCACCACATTTATAAGCCTTTACATTATTTTGGCACCCCCCTCTAATTTTGCCCCCTCTGGACAAAATCCCACCACACTTTGCAAAAACATTTATATCTAGATCTATTATCAGTTTGCCAAATGAAGCGTAGATTTGTCAAATGCCACCTCATTTATAAGCCATTACATTATTTTGGGACCACCCCTCGAATTTTCCCCCCTCAAGATAGAATTCCACCAAACTTTGTAAATTCATTCGAAATCCGGTCAGAAATATCTCATCCCATCCTCATCACCCCTCACCTCCCCAGAGATTATTTGATAAGTTTGACAAGTGCAATGCTCAGAAAATATTATTGTCCCGAGCGTTCGAGCATGTATTTTTATACATAGGTTCATCCATCACACAAACATTTCCAATGCACCTTAACTTAGTTTTCCTCTTTTGTAAGCATACGAAATCTAGCAGCAGGGCGCGGCAATCTTGTGCTAATCTTATCCATTGTTGCATCGGCCTAAGGTAAATTGCCCTGACGTCACTAAATCATATGCCCCGCCCCTGAGCCTCACATCACAAAACCTAGTGATTTTCTTCACCTTTCTCGGTGACGTTCCTCGTCAGCGTAGCCAAATGCTCCCATAATCACCTACGTGACGTGACTCAGAACCCGAAAATCAACACACATCGACTCACAACACAGCACTTCACAATTCAGAATATTAAACCGTACTTTAAAAGAAAACAACATCACTGTACAATTTGTAAAGTACTTTTATTTCACAATAAACACTCCAAGAACATCTGACTATTGCCATATTCAATCAAATTGCAAATTTGTTTCTTCACTCGCGATCCAAAATGTTTATCGTGAGTCACGCGTTGTTCTTTTTGCGTACACAAGGTGTTTGTTTTCAGTAAAATAAGCAATTGGGTCGCACAGTGAATTCCAGAGCTTCTGCATCAACTTGGGGCTAGACCACCGTAAAGGATGTTATGTTGCTCCTAATCACTAGTACAGCGTAAGGGCATATGGGCCCTTGGTGATCATCCCAAAAAAGAGTCACTGTGATCCAGTTGTTCACAACTATCTGCAGCTGGCGGTTAAAAAACCTGTCAGTTGGCATCTGGAATCTGTGACAGTCACAGAATGGCAGGATGTACCTGTTTCGAAAACATAACAGAAATGTGTCTCATTAGCCGATCTTTATTACAATTTATCTATTGACTTAGTAATTCAGCATACAGTTTAAACTAACGATTAGCACAGACATGAAACATTGTCAACAGAGAGAAAACAATGTTGAAAGTGGTACACAATTCGAGATGGTCATACATGACATTTTAATGAAATATTAGCGTTGATCCTGAGGGAACCGAGTGGTGTTCTACATGCACCTCGATGCTGGACTCCCTATGTCCATGTTAGAAAGACCACTACACACAAAGGTTGTACTTCCGTTTCATTGCAATATGCCACACAGAACAAACGAGTAGAATGTAACCCAGATATAATGAATAAGTTGATGGTCGTTCGAGTATAAAATCGTTGAAAATCAAACTTACATTATATTCACCATTTCCATTCTCTTGGCATAACTCAGACCGTAACACACACTCCGTTTGCACCAAATATTGTTCATAAACTGTATTTACATGTTCCTTAGACCACTTTTGGAATGCATAACCTTATCACATCTTGCATTATTACAAACCTCCTTTCATTCAATTCCTTTCGGAATGGTCCCTTTCTCTCAAGGTCAAAAAACAATTGAACCATATACTGTGTGTCCGATGCGTGGGCTTCCTTAGCTCGCAAGCAAAAACTCAAAGCTGGTGACCTTCACTCAGAATCAACATACATTCTTAGTTTGCAACAACTTGCCTCACCGCATCCATGAAAACTGTTATTCTTATACATGTGCAGGGCCTGTCTTTGCATCAGGCACTGCAGTTGGCTGCCTGAGGTGCCAGGCTCTAGGGGGCGCCAGCCTGACTCCATTATTATTTTAATTACATTTTAACACAGACATCATTAGCCCTTTATTTGCCATGCTCTGAGTGTAGCACCAGCACATCAATTTATAAACATCAAGCGTTTTAATTAAGAGTGTAAAATAACCTGAAATTGCTTCTATTTAATATTAATAAATATTGGGCAACCAATGTAAACAATATAGAGGAACGGGCATTCGGAATGTAGTATTACTCTGTAATACCACAAGGTAAGGTTGGGGTTGCAGACTGCAGAAGCAACAATCCATCTTTACAAGTCCACAATTCCATGATTATACATCTCCAAACCTTGAATGCCAAAATGCAACTGTACTTTAGGCACATATTGTGGAACACCTCCAAATCTACAGTGTGACTTTCGCGACAAAAAACACCTGATCTTTGCTTCTTGCAGCCATATCCCATCCCATCCCATCCTCATCACCCCTTACCTCCCCAGAGATTATTTGTTAAGTTTGACAAGTGCAATGTTGTGGTTTTTAATTTGATTTTACTGCAATGTCCGCGGACACCAAACACGGATCCAAGATGGCGGGCGCATCGAAACAATCTGACGCACCTCACGCTTCATCCCAGCCAATCAGCGAACACGTTGCATGTCCGCGGACATGATGTAAGCCGATTACCGAATAAGTGTTTTGTCCGCGGAGCGAACAGGGAAGAGTGTCCGCGGAGCGGACATAGATAACACACATTTTTTGTTACCTACTTTTTGGTCCTTTTAAAAAAAACTACTGGACTGATTTTCACCAAATTTACAAAAGCACGCTTTCGGGACCAAGCCGTTGATCCTGCCGCACATTTGTTGAAAATCCATCCAGCGGTTTGGGCTCTAGGCATGAGCAAAGTTTTTTTCCCCATTCAGTCAATGGGAAAAAAATAAATTTTGGGACCCCCCTATAACTTTTCCCCCCCCGGAACAAACCTCACCAAACTTTGCAGAAACGTTCAGAGTGGGCCATTTACTTGTTTTTGCAAAGTTTGGTGTGGATTTGTCCAGGTTGAGCGACGTTATAATCCGCCCAAAAAGTGCGCTTCCGATGGGATTAGCAACATAACCATAACTAAACAGCCACTACTGTGTCTGTGTAGTCAAATGGGCGTTAATGGGATATCGACGTCTGTACAAATAAAGAATTGTAAGAAGAAATGTATTAGTTGGTTAAGGAATGGCAAAAGATTGCTAGCGTTACATTATCAAATGGTGTAGCGGGATGTGGCAAATATTACGTAGTGGTAAAAAAAGAGACATCACCATTAACTGTATTTCGGAAGATAAATGGAGCAAACATATCAAAAGAACTTTGGGGTGTGAAGAAAATGCAGTTGATGTCTTCGGCCCCTATCTTTGATCTTGTCTTAATCATTGAAAAGCTAAATCATTCACGAGCAGCCGGTCCGGACAGCACTTGAAATGTGCTACTAAAACAAGCTCCCTCACATTGGGCAGCAGCATTACACATATTGTTCACTCATAGAGGGAAAGTAGGGGTGATCCCGCAGTCCTGGCATACTAGCCATATTCTATCTGTTCACAAAAAAGGTGAGTGGGATAACCCATGCAATTTCCGCATGTTGGCAATGATGGACATCTCATCTAAAATATTTGCCCGTGGATAGACGAGCTATCAATCTTGCCTTCTAATCAAATTGGCTTTTGAACCAAATCAAGCAGGACACATCATTTATTTATGTTAACATCTGCAATAGAACACGCTAGGATGAAATGAGATCTGAATTTATATGGTGCATTTATCGATATCTCAGCCGCCTTTGACATGGTCCAGATAAATCGATTATGGCGTAAACTTAGCAATTGGAACATTCCCAAAGG
Organism: Ambystoma mexicanum; assembly: GCF_040938575.1. Lineage (NCBI taxonomy): Eukaryota > Metazoa > Chordata > Amphibia > Caudata > Ambystomatidae > Ambystoma > Ambystoma mexicanum. The sequence continues at coordinate 215,091,640 of NC_090935.1, read as the reverse complement.
CCTATTGAAAATGTTGATGCTCCTATACTCAAACACCAATGTTCGAATACGCCTAAATGCAAAAGGGCGTTTATCAGGCTTGATGCCAACAACCTGTGGAGTAAAGCAAGGTTGCATTGTAGCTGCGATATTATTCAACCTTTACTTGGCTGACATGAAGGATGTATTTATATCGACCATAGCAAACCCTATTAAAATATGTTCAGTAACATTGGGATGGCTAGCTTATGCCGACGACCTGTTACTCCTCGATTACATTCTTATAGGATTACAAAATATGTTAGAAATTCTGGCTGCATATTCTATTGACAATGGCCTAAGTATTAACATCTCAAAAAGTAAGGTGATGGTGTTCCCAATTAAGAAAGTACCCAAAAAATACGGATGGAAAATTAATAACATTATGCTGGAACAAGTGACAACATATACGTACTTAGGTATGGTAATTGATGCGAAACTAAACTGGGAAGAACAATGACCAAGTGTTGAAGAACGCTGCATATCGGCGATTAGTGCATTAAGTACATTTATTGGAAGAAATGCGGGATATTCTGTTTTAACAATACTAACATTGTACACTGCAAAAGAGAGAGCCATCTTTTTGTATGCTGTAGCTATCTGGGGACATAACTATGTGAAACATCTAGTAATATTTGAAGCCAAGATGTTACAAAAACTGATGCGATTACCTCAGAGTGTATCAATAGAATATATTTACCTTGAATTTGCAATTAAAGGTGTAAATTACGCATACATAAGCCAATCTGTACTGTTCTACCATGACCTATGCACTCTTCATACTGAGACGATAATTGTCCCTTATGTTGAAGCGTTATTGAAACTTGAGGGTAGGCTAACTCCAGGAATAGTTTGTACACTAAAATAATTATATATGCAAAGGTCTGAGGGCTTTTTAACATTGGATCCAAAGCTGGGCTGAAAGCAAGATTAAAAGTGAAACTGAGTGCCTATGGTTATGACAAATATGAGGGCTCAATCGACTAAGGCACATAGCAGAGCCTATTGCTCTATGAGGGCCATTAGAACTGACCTACCTGAGTATATAAAAGCTTACCCAAGTATGAGAACTTTTAGGACTTATCTTATCATGAAATTCAGAAGTAAGTTCAGAGGCAGTGGAAACCAAGGGAGAATGGTGGAGTATTAGTATTAGTCGAGAAAGGCAACATTTTTTTTCTTCTAATTACTTGTATACAATCAAATAAGATTTTTACAAGAACTCAAAGAAAGTTCAGTTGCAAGGCAGAAAGATTTGCGAAAAGATCACAAAGGGGGACAGAACAATGCTTCAACCAGTGGATGGTATACAAGAGTCAGATGCCAATGTTCGGTTTAGTTTTTTCCATTGCTAAATTCAAAAGTTTAGCAGACGCCGTGTGCCATCGTGTCTTGTCCCCAGTGATTAGGCGATTCCACCAGATTTCTTCATTGCCAGCAAACAAATTTACCGTCAGAGGGCTGAAAAAGGCAATCCTAGCTTGGTGGAGGGCTGGACAGAGCATTAGCAAATGCCTAAGAGATTTTATCTCTTCAGGATTTTTGCAGAGTCTACAGGCTTTTGCCATGGATCCTGTTCTGATTGCAAGAATTTCCTGCATCGCCAGGACGTTAAAACAGGCTTTTAAAAAGATTCTTATCAGTGCTTTATTTGGATATCTTTTACAATATGCCATTGGTTCTTTCAGTTTATTGATAGTCATTGGGAGATGGGCTGGTAGTTTGTTGCGTGTTGCTTTTTCCGTAGTAGAGATCCAGTCGATACATTCCAGTGTGGTTTTGATCCTAACAGGGTTATTCTTTAGATCTTCTTTACTACATGCAATTTCCTGTAGTTTCGAATTTTGGTCCATTGCCCACTTATTCATTGCGTGGTTATTGCCTTTCTCAATCTCTTCTGCAATCATGCGATACATTTCTAGGCTCTCAGGATGGATGACTTTCCTGTATAGTTGTAAGGTGGAAATATCCACCACTGCTTTTAGGGATACAAGGCCAAGTTCCCGTCTTATTGGAGCTACAGCAGTGGAATTAGGTAGGCCCAACACAGATCTCCAGATGAAACCTTTGAGTTTGAGCCTAAGGCCCGGAGGAATAGATGGGGTAGCATCCATACCATATGTCAGCGAGGGAATAATCTTGGCCTTGTAGAAGCTGATCGCTGGTTGGAGAGAGAATTTACCATATTTTCGATTGACTGCTCTCAATTGTGCAGCTAAATTCTTTGCCTTCGATCACAAATCATTTTGCATGTTCCGGGCCCTCTTGGTGCTATCAAGTTGCACTCCGAGATACTTGAAAGTCTCGACCACTTCTATTTTTGTGTCATAGAGGAGCCAATTGAAAGTCTCCTTCTTTTTAGTTCCTGGTTTTTGGAGAATCATTATCTTAGTTTTTGATTTATTAATTTCCAGGTTGTTTTTGGTGGTGTAGGCGGTAAGGTTATCCAGTTGTCGTTGCAACCTGACCTGTGTCTGATCGAGTAATATCAGGACGTCTGCGTATAAAAGTCTTGGGACCTTAGTATTACCTATTTTTGTTGGAAATTATCTGATTGTGGATTGGGTCTCTTTAAAGTCTCAGAGGAAAGATATGAACAGAGCAGGGGCCAAAGTACATCCCTGCTTTACTCCACGTAAAGTCGGTATGGAGTTTCGAGATTAGACCTTGGTTGTTTAGACATACTTTTATACTGGTGTTGGAGTGTAGGTTTTTTATTGGATCCAAGATGCTCTCTGGGCATTTCCAGGTCCTAAGTTTGGACCATAATTTCTGTCTGTCCACTCTATCAAACTCTTGGGCCAGATCGACGAAAGCTAGAAACATCTGAGGGGATCCAGTCTAGGCTCTGTCTTTAAGTAATTTCAAGCACAGTATGTTGGCACTCATGCTGGCATTTTTTTGGAATCCTGTTTGAAGGGAATCTGAAAACTGTGCAGTGGCGGCCCATTTACGGAAATGGTTCAGAAGAATTGTAGCGAAGACCTTTCCAATAACATCCAGCAGGGCTATCGGCCTATAATTCAGAGGGTCATCTCTGGCTCCCTTTTTGAAGATCGGGATGATCAAAGCTTTCGTCCATGAGTCCGGAATGGTTTACTCTCTCAGCAAACTTCAAAGATTGAGCTAATAAGATTGGCCCACTCATCCGGATGTTGTTTGAGGTTGCAGTTCACGAGCCAATCTGGGCCCATCTTGACGACTTCAGTTTCAGGATAGTTGATTTGGGTTGCCAGACATTTGGTCGAAAACATTTGGTTGAATTACAATATGGTCGAATCAATTTGGTCGAAAAAATGGTCGAATATCGTTTTTGTTTTTTTTTGGGGGGGGGGCCCCTCCCTACCCCTGTTTTTGGTGTTAAAACAACTTTTTTAAAATTATTTTTACCTATACAAGAGCAAAAAAAAAAATATACTTTTAAAAAAAAATTCAACCTTTTTTTTTTCTACCAAATTGATTCGACCAATTTGTCATTCGATCAAATATATTCGACCATTTGACTGGACACCGTTGATTTGATCTCAACGATCTCTGTCTGGTCCACCCAGACTAGGTCCTTTTGTTGTCTGGTTTCATTAGCGCTGCCTTTTGCTGGTTCAAACAGCTTCAGAAAATGAGCGGTCCATTTTCCTTCCGACACTGGATTCATCATCTGCGAATTTGGAAGTTTATTCGATTTGTTAATTAGTGACCAAAAGTCTCTGGATTTTTTGTTTACCAGAGCCTTCAGCATCTCTTCGGCGTCTGATTGATATAAGACACCTCTTGAGTTTCTCAGCCATTGTTTGTAGCTTGTTGTTTCAACCATAAGTTTTTCCCAAAGTATAGGTTGAGTCAGTTTTGTTGCCTCTGTTTTTAGTTTTCTTATAGATCTACGTTTGCTGGCCAGAGCTGAGTTGTATTCATGAGTGTGGTGATTGGTAAGATGGTTGCAAATCTTCCTAGCCTTTTTAAAACGAAGAAGAAGAGGGATGTAACTCGATCTTGCCCTGTCTGTTCTCGATGTTGGGTCAGACATTAAGATCGAGAATTGGTCTGTAAGTTTGTGAACATCAGAGGTGATCATGCGTATGTTGAGAATTAGTCTCAATGGCTGGGTCATAGTATTGAGGTATGCTCTGTTTACTTCTGCATGTAAGGTTCAGTAGATTGTGATCACTATACTTTGTTTTGATAACTTCAAAGTCAATTATATTGTGAAACACTTATTCAGAGGCAAAGATGTATTCCAGAGTGGCTGAGGACCCGCCGCGCTCCCATGTCGGTATTAACGAATCTGGCTTTATGGCAGTGGCAGAATTCAGGAGGTTTCTGGATTTCATAATGGAACTCCACGCCAGACCCCTGATTGTAGCAGAAGATTTATCTAAATCTTTTACCTCAGACGTGTTATGCGTTGTGCAGTTTGCCTTGAGATCCCTGAAAATCAAAATATTAGGGAATTTGTATTTAATTGCGATCTCATCGATTGTGTGGGCCACTTTGTCGCACAAGTTCACTGTGGATATCTTTTGTGGATTACAGTAAATGTGTATGATAGCTACCAAGTCTGATGTTGTAGACTTGGGAGAGTCAGTTCGAGAGTTCCATGTGGTCATAACGGCTAGAATTTCATAGCTACAGGTTATGACTTCTGTGATAGATATACCTGATCCTATTTTGGTCGCTGTCAATAGGACCGAGGAGGGGTGACCCAAGGGTCCTTTAAAAGCCGGTGAAATTTCGATACAATAGCCATCTAAAGCTGGTTTTTCCCACAGCCACGTTTCCTGTAAGCATATGATGTCATGGGAGCCCAGGTCGTAAGTATCTTGCCTGGTAAGATGAACGTGCCCTCTGGTGTTCCATGATGCTATACTTATGATTTTGTTAGGCACTGTTGACTGTGATGGAGGCAGGATGAATGATGCCGGCAGTGCATCCCCAGATGGTTGCTATCTTTTGTCTCCTGGTGTTAGGACACTGCGAAACCAGTTCCATCTATTTTTCTTTGTTGTATTTTAAGGAGTGATCGGGGTCTGACCTACAGTTTTCTCTGCGATCTTTTAAGTAGACAGCGACAATCTCTCGTCTTGGTTCCGAATTCGGTGAGTTGTCGAGTAAGATTGTTTCCGTTCATAATCGTGTTTGTTTCTGTCGTCCTCTCTACTGTCTATTTTCTCATCACTCCTTTTGGAATATCTTGGGCGGACGCTTGGAGTAGGTCCGTATGCTGTATATCCGTTGGTTTTTTGAGTTTTGGTGATTGTCAATCATGGGCTTCTTTCCCTTCTCATTGCTCTGTACAGGTCTTCTGTTCGCGATTTGTATCTATAATTTTTTCTCTGAGATTTTATATAATTTTCTCTTTGCAATTCTTTTTGATTGGAGGATGGCATCTCGTAGAGGTTAAAACCCAAATGGGCTAGCTCCACATATATTTCTTGTGAGATTTTATCAAGCGCATGGGTTGTGATATGAAGAAAGGCTTTTGCTTGATTCTTTCTATGATACGGCTCAATGAGGGTGAAGTCATCTGATTTTAAATTCTTTAGAAGTTTCACCTTTTTTAATATTCTAAGAACCGTATTTCTGTTTAGAATCATGTAATGATCGGTAGTAGTTTTTTGCTCAATTTTGAAGAGACGAGTTGGTCGTAGTAACCGGCCCCTTGTACCAACTTGATCCTCCCTTAAGCGTCTCACAGGTGAAGTTCTTCGATTGAATTGGTCGTTTGAAGATGGTGAATCTTTTTGCTGGTTCTATTGTATCGCGTTAGAATTCGGTTTGATCGTTTTGTCTTCTGTTTGTGTCATTACGGCAGGGCTAGTGCTTACCCTGACTGTGGCCCGAGTTGAGCTTTTCAAAATTTCATGGAACGGATCATTTGGGCTTGTTGATTGCAATGATCTTTCCTCTATTACGTCCAAATGCTGACTTACATCGATCAGAGAGCTTTGTACTATGAACTCCTCAGTAGTCTTTGGTGAGGTATAAATGCAGATGACTGAGTTATTGAGCTTTTGTTTTTGACAGGGCGTCTTTGATTTTTCTTTTGTCGAGTCTATTTGTTTGGTTCTAGCAGACATCAAAGGATCAAAAGCCATCACACTTTGTGGCCCATTAGAGATTGGATCATTAACCGTAGTAAGTTTTAGCAAAGGCTTGTTTTTCGCGCATGTTTTTGTTTGCTGGTGTTGAATTTCTGCTCCTCTCTGGTCTAGGGCAGAACCCACTGCATGCTGAGAGAGATGTTCCGTTTGTCTTTTTTGTCAGGCTTCGGTCTGCGTATCTTTTTCCAAAGTTATTTTCAATGGTTGTTTAAGATGCTGAATAAGACCTTCTAGTTTATTCAATTTTGAGTCCCACATCTCTCTCTGGACCTTGTTTCTTTGGTCTAAAGCTGTAATATAGCCTTCCACAAAAATCAATTTGGTATGCATCATTGGAGTTAATACAGTGCTGTCTTTCAATGAATCGTTGATCACTTCGTATAACTTTCCAAATGGTGCTAAGGCTATTGTAATTGCAGACATAATTATAGGAAGGTCAGTTTTTTTGGATGGTGAATCCTTGTTTCCTGCGCTAGTTTTTTTGCTGAGTCTTCAGTTTTTTGGAGGAGATCGGGGCCGTGGAGAGTGCTGAATAGACGAGTCAAGGGTTTCCGAAAGCGCGTCCGTTTGGGTCTGACCATCGTCAAAATTTAGATGAACGGGAAGAGACCGCGGTTCAGATAATATCAAAGGTGGGGTCGCTCTTGGTCCTGGACCGCGGATGGGTGTAGAGAACATTTGTTTTCCATGTGTTAGCCCCGATTATTTACTGTTGTTCGAGTTACTTAGTTTCGGGGAGATTTTCACTGGCCCTGGCTTGTTTTGATTACCAGTTGACACAGGATCACCCTCCTTTAGACATCCTGCCGGGACTACCACTTCTTTGTTGGGTTCCTTATCCCTCTGCACCTCCTTATTTGTATTTACTACAGATATTTTAGGTGTCTACGTTCGGGGCTCATTGGGTGCCTCTTTTGATCCTAGTATTTGATTTTGGATGGCTAATTGAATCTGGGCCTGGTTAGGTATCCCTGACGCTAGTTTCTTTGCTTTGCTTACAGGTGGAAGATCCTGGATAGCCTCCAGGATTTCGGCGTCTGACAATTTGTTGGTCTGATCCAACTTTCTTTTATACTGCTTATTAATGAAGTATTTGAGTGTGCTGGAAAGCAGTGGTGCAGGTAGTATTTGCTTCCCTGCTTTCTTTAATCTGAGTGACTTCTGTTTTACAATTATTGTAGACTTTTTTTTTCCTTTTGGATTTTTGCTTTGAAGTCTCTTGAGAATCGTAAGTTTCACATGGGAGTGCAGGGCTTTGATCTGGATGACAAAAAGGAAGGTCTGGCATCTTTTCCAACAGGGCACAAGCGCTGGGAACTGGTTTCAAATGGGGGCCCTTTAGGGTATCGTCAGGCGCTGAAAATATTCTTTCATCATTAGTTTGGGCAGAGTCACTGGCCTGAACCCTAGACAGCAGGGTCTGGGGATTTGCATAGTTTCTGTCTTGTTTCTGAGGAACAGTAAAGGTGTGGACTTGGGCTGCCACTACCACTGTCAATGCAGAAGGTCTGGGGAATGCAGCCATTTGAGAGACCTCCAGAGGGCCCTCCAGGCCTGGCAGCAACGCGTCAGCGAGCAACGTTGGGGAAGCACAGGAATCCTGCTTCTCGAGAGAGCCTGTCGGACCCCACAGAGGAGCCACCCCGCTCACAGACAGTGGCTGCCCGCCCCTCGCCGCAGCCCCCTGACCCGCAGGAGCCAGGACCAGTCCGCTCCCCAGAAAGCCTGCACCCGATCCCCCACCCGAAGCCCACTGCTCAGGGGCCTCGGCCGGTCGTCCTCAGACAGCCGGAACCGAGGCTCCCCTCGCCTCTGCAGTGAGATGGGAAGGCAGAGGCAGCCGGTCGGGGGAAAGGCCGCAAGCTGGAGTCGGGCACGTTGTGGCTAGAGCTGAAGGCACAGAGACCGGGCGGGAGCCTGCTGAGTTTGCTGAACCAGTGGGAACCTCAGGAGTCGCCATACCGTGAGACCGGGACTCCACCGTGAGACCGGGACTCCAAGGATAAAGGTAGGGTCGGAAGAATGACCGGGATTGAGTCTGTTTCCCGGATAGTTTTTGCAGAAATTCTTTTAGCATTATCCTGCCCTGAAATGTCAAGAACGTTTATAGAAGTGTGTAAGGAAGTGTTTGACGTATTCAAACAGGTTGAAACGCCGGTAATCGACTGCTTAGTAGCTGTAACAGAGTCCGCAGTATTCATTTCCATATTTTGCCTGCCAAGAAACTTCGAGCTCGGCACATTACTCATAGTGCTCGTACAGTTTAAGGTGCTTGGTAAGGTCGAAGGGATGTAGATAATTGCCTTGGTTTTTTGATGCTTGATGTTGGTTTGGCTTTCTTACTCTCCAGACCTTTTGAAGTGCTCCGCAGAATTCTGAGAGAAGCTTCTGATGCCAAATCTGTTGAGTCTGTTGAGATGATAGTCATCAGGGGGGGTAGGAGCCTGGGTGGAAACCAAAACCCCTGCCTCTTCGGAGGGCTCCATCCGTTCCTGCAGCAGACTGCAGAAGACTGCTCACCCTCTGCTCATGCTCCGCTAACCGCTCCGCAGTGTGAACTGCCGATTTTAAGGGAACTGGCAACACTGTAGACAGACTGGAGACTGCAGATGACTGCTCACCGTCTGCTCACGCTCCGCTCACCGCTCTGCGGTGTGAACTGCCGGTTTTAAGGGAACTGGCAACATTATTGTCGCCGATGTGGCATAAATGTAGTTGAATCCCTCCAACACTTAATCATAGAATGTGAGAGTTTGTTGTCTCTCCACCACAACTATGTTAAATCCTATTGTAATGCGGTTGATTTGAATTCTATTGTTGATCTATGGGGATAATTCTTATTAGGAAATTATATTAATTTGATATTTTATTTAGTGTCATGTTATCTGAAAATTGTGGATATTTTTAAATGATTGGTGTGAGAACTTTGTAACCACTTTAGAACTTTTATCAAGTCACTTGAATGTTTTATGTTACTTTTTATCATGTGTTGCATATGGATGTTAAATGTAACATGTTATATAAAACCAATATTGGTTATAAGTATATAAAAAAAAAATTAATTTAAGGTGCATATCTATGTGGTATTGTGGTTAAAGGCACTGTTGCAGTAGGAGGAATTGAATTGGTGCATGATTTTCCTTTTGGAAGTGATGGCACTTGAGGGTATGTTTGTAGCACTGTGAGAGCAGAAGGTTTATTTTGGTAGTTTGACTGCTGAAAGTAACATTGTAGTACTGCAGTTGCAGTATGATACTAGTTGGTATATGTTGATTGTTTATACTTAATAAGTGTTGAAGGGTTTCCTCAGAAGAACTTTCATTTTTGCTGGTGTATTAATAGGAAGTAATCTTGTAGTATTATGGTTGTAGTTAGATATCAATTGGCATATTCTAACAGTTTACAGTTTCTTATATGTGATGGTGGGTATTGGGCAGTAGATTAGTGAGTACATTTTGGTTTTAAGAATATTAAGTAGGCATTTGCAAGATTTGATGGTAATCTCTGTTTCAGAATAATGGAGGTATGATTGCATTAAAGCCATCCACATTTCTTTTTAATGTATGCAGTATAGTGACCTGCACTGATTGTGGCGCCTGTGTGGTAGATTATGCATACTCTTGTGAAGGTTTTCTTGCAAAGTGATACGTGTCCATGAGTAAAGTGAGTAAGCTTGCAGTTGTTTTTCTGCATTGTATAGTAAAAGCATTAGTATTAGATATTAGCTATGTGATTGTATCTATAAGTTGGAATGATTGTCGGAATTGCAAGTAGTACATAATATGCCATGGTTTGCATTTTGTACAAGCTGCTAAAATGGAATGGATTCACAGTTAGGTATAGATACATACACAAAGCGTTTGTTAGGGACTTGTTCCTGCACCACATGGCTGCAGAGAGTGCACATATGTTTCCATATGTATGAAATCTAAATCTGAACGATTTCATTTATAGGTATGTTTTTGTTTTCCAGTACTTGCAGTAAGTACATTAGAATTTCTTGTGGATCTTCTTGTGTGTTTATAGTGCATCTCACCATTCCAGCACAGTATCCAATGCCTGGCTTATTCCTGAGACACTGTCAGTGTTTTCAGGATTGTTTGTTGCATTTCTGTGAAAGAGTAGCATTTGCAAACACAACTGGTCTGTGCAGTTTAAGTAAATATTTTCAACAATTGGTGGCAATTGTAATAAAATATTGATTGCTACATTTGCATCGCAATTTACACCAGTTTTATTGGAAAATGTGAATGGACCTGTCAGTTCTGTGTCTGAGTCCTTTCATGGTAGTGCACGTTGTTTCTTGGAAGAGGTAGTTTTCTTTGTTAAGTTGTGTATGCATTTGCCTTTTCAGTACCTCCTTCTGTGGTGTCCTAATTGATGGAGTACCAGCTGTTTTCAATTTATTTGGTGGTACTGTTGGGAGATCGTATATAATTTATGTTTGCATTAGTTTTCTTTTACAAGTTTGCTTTTTTGAGGAACAGGGTACATTTTGAGATGGGGTATGTAGAGTACACAACGTCTATTGTACTCTATGATGCAAGGAATGTCTGCCCTGACATTGCTTGCATCAAAATTGACTCGATATAGTCCTTCAAGTGCACGTAGGTGTGACAGTGTCACGTCACTCATGCCATCTTTAAAGACTGTGCTGCCAATGTCAATCAATGCTTGATCTAGGGTAGACCTTGTGATTTATGAATGGTGACTGCATATGCTAGAGACATAGAAAACTGTTCTCTGCGGTCATACATGTCTTTGAAAAGAAGGAATCAGAATGTTGAGCGTGCTATCCTTTTAACTTCTGAAAGTTTGTCAAACTGAATATTGACAAACTGAATGCTGTTGTCAAGTGGGTATGTCTCGAAGCAAACAACTCTACCAAGTGATTCATTAACTAAACCTTGTTCGACATCAAGTTTACGCTTCAGCATTATTCTACAGTTTAAACACAATGTTAACATTTTCTCTAAACCAGCTGTTTTAGAGATAGAGTTCTCTAAGGTATGTAGTCATGCTGTGGCTTGTTGACACATAGGAACTGTCATACTGTGTACGTCCAGTTTGTCTGTGGAGTAAATTTGCACTTGTCGTTGCATTTAGTTTCCAACATTGTTTCATTGAATTGTGTACAGCTTGCTAGGGTTGGCATTAATAACATAGAGTTAACATTTTTGTGTGCTAATTCTTTCATGACATTAGTAGGACGTGTGTTATGGCTGTACAGTTCATGGATACATCTGCTATTCCTTAAAAAGCACACCAATGTGAATGCTTTTCAAAATGTTGGCATACGTTAGGTCTGCAGATTGGCACATGTTTTCAGTTAGTTATCTGCTTTGGTAATGTTGCCAGAGATTTACATTTCCTATGCTGCCAAGTGTCTTACGGCATAGTTTGTGTCCTAAGGTTTAAAATATAGGTCAACCTTTAACTGGTGTTAATTGAAGAAGATCTCTGAAAACAATGATGTGTTTTCCTCCAAAGAGTTCTTCGTAGTCTGTTTTAAGGACATCTTGCAATCTGAGGTGAATTAAAGCCAACATGCTCATCTCATCTATTAGGAGCATTTTCATTTGTTTCAAAACTCTGCATAGCTCCATAGCTGCTTTTGCTGAAAGTTTGTAGTAGTCTAGTTTGTTTTGGTGCTCTACTGGGATGAATAGCAATCGGTGTAAAGTAATACCACCTATTTTGTAGGCATCTAAACTTATGGGGGCAGTTTCAACAGCTGAAAGAGTATTATTTATCAATTGTTGGAGGAACTTGCTGATCAATTTTATCAAGAATTCTTTTTTGCCTGAAGCAGCATGACCACTGTCATAAAGGAGTAGAGGTTTATAGTTTTGACAGGTACATGTTTTAGTTTTGTGCTGCATACCATGTTAAATTTCTTTAGTTACTTCTAGGAAAATACTACGCTGCTCATTGTGCAGTTTTGATTTCAGTAGAGCAAAGTTTTTTTCAAATTGACCATAGTGACACATGGTGTTTACTACTTCAATCATGGCTAATTCTGCCTCATTTGCTATGAGTGGCTGTCCAAGTGGTTCTTGGTTTCCTGTAAGAGAAGATTGACTGCTCTCAGGAGTGATTACATTTAGTTGTGGTTGAAGTTCTTCTTCTTGTTGGCATTCATTGTCCAACATGTGTTTGGACTGTGCAAAGTTTTTATCTGTTATAGTGCTTTCAGTTGCACTGAAAGCATCTTCATAGGAGATATGAGTGTCCAATAAATGTCTCTTCTTTTCTCCATGGTCTAAAAAGTTGCAGTAGGGACATGTAGTACAGTTATCTATGTTGAGGAGTTTTTAACGATAGCTCCATTTTGGGTAGTATGTGTCAAATAAGTGATTTTTTAAAATGTCCTGGCTGTTGGGATTATTTTTGGCTCTTGTTTCTATGTCTTGGTACGATTTCAGAACTCTTTTTATGGATGCAGCAGGACCAAGGCTTAGCCAACCTATGTTTTCAGATTTGCCATACAAGGCAGTGCCGGTTAAACTGTCTGTGGCTTCATAGCAGTCATATTCTCTATGGGAGAGCATTTTTATGCCAAAGCTGTACGTTTTTTGTGACAGTGTTTTGTCTGATGGTATGTCATCACAGAGGTCTTTTAGCTCTGTTTTCTCTGTTTTCTCTGCTTTGGTTAAGTAGGCTGTGGCATACCGTGCAACCGCCGTGGAATTGTCTGCAATGTACTGGACAGCTATGTTTGCATTCCATAGGAGAGCAATGATTGCATTGTAATCATTGATGTACTTTGATGTTTCAGTTCTTTTTATGTAGTATGTGTTCTTAGGTGATTTGCCTTTCACACTGTGTCTAACAGTAGACATGAAGTTGTCCTTTTTCAGAAACAGGTCTAGGGAAACCAAAGCGGCATTGGGTGTAGTACTTGCCTTTCATTTTATATTTGTGCCACCAATAGTTGCCACAAATGTCTTTTAAACTGCATAATGTTTGCATGTAGGTTACTATATGTACTTTATGAAGGGATTTCACAAGTGACTTTATTAATTAACAGCAAAACAGTGGCATCACTGTCCTGACCACGTTTAGTAGCATTTCTAATCCACAAAAGCATATGAATTTGTGGTGCTCCTCTGGCTTGATATTCTTTTCTCCAAAATAAGTGTTCCACTTCTCAAAGGAGAGGAATTGTTTTATTACAAATGAAGTTTAGTATGGCAATAAAGTGATGATGGAAGTATTGTGACACATTTACAGGGTCAAGAGAGCAGTGTTCTCCTGGTGTTTACATGTCTATCTATGATTTGCTTACGTTTGTTATGCTTAGGAAAGCGTGCAAGACTTCCCATGCATACTCTGCACAACTTAAAATGACAAACCATGTGGGTGGGCCAAGGTTGTGTAGCATGCACTATATATCTGCGTGACATCAGAACCAGTATTCTTTTGTACCACACATGTTTGCCAAGAGATTTTTAATACTTGATTGGAAAACATAATCTTTCTCTTGCACCTTTTGAAGTAGCTGTGTAGCACAGATGTTTAGAAAGTTGGAACCTGTTTTGAATGTGTGTGCAACTCCGTAACATAGAGTTGCTAGTTCAATTTCAAAGAGGAGGTGGAATATTTATTCCACGTTTTGTCTGAATCTGGGGTCTTCTGAATACATTTGTGAAGAGCGATATTCTGATGCTGTTATTTGTGTGCATCTTTCATCGTATCTTCCACCTTTTCCAGTAGGACATAGTAAAGGAAAGGCGCGTGTTTCTACACCTTTTTCCCAATTGCTGATTGGAGATCCTTTGGCTAGGCTGTAGTAAGATCTAGATGTTCAAATTGTCCAGTTGATGAGGAATCCTGAATCATTTCGGTGGTTTCTCTAAGGTTTTATTCAATGATTATTTCTCTGTAACATTCATTGTTGTCTTTAAGATATTGCAGGGCTTCTCTAACTCTGTTTAAGTCTAGTAGTTGCTGCAACATTTTTGTTGTCTTTTGTAGGTACACCATTCACTACAATAATTTAAGATTGATCTATTGGCCGTTGCACTCCTAATGTGCCTACATCTTCTTTGAGATCTAATGGCAAATAAACTACTTTGCCACAAATGCCTTTCAGTAGATCACAGGGAGGCAATTTTGCTGTTTTCGGTTTAAGGCGTATTATTGCTTGAAATGGGTGCACTGGTTTCCTTCCCTATGGCTATCCGGTTTTCAACAGCACTCTGAAGAAAATTCGACCAGAATAAGATGGTGTCCAGGTGGCTTGCAAGTTGGTTGTTCCCACCAATCTCATGGGAAGAAGTTAACCTTGAAGGGCTTCTCTGTCGTCGGGGTTTCAGGCAATTCGGACCTGCAGCAGGGTTTCACCGGTCGTCCAGGAGTTGTAGCAGTCCACTTCCTTCCTCTCCTCTTTGGTTCATTCGTTTCAGTGGTCGACTCTGGTTTCCAAGTCCCAGAGACTTGCTTTTAAACAGTTTTCCCCCCATTCATTCAGCCTGGGTGTCACTCACCCAACAGGGTGGCTGTCCTTGCTGGACAGCCAGCTGGCTAATCACACTAGAGTGCATTCAGGTCTCCTAGGAGACGGAACAGGGAGTTTTGGGCACCTCCCTCACATCCTGTCCACCCCATACACTCTGAAACCAGAGGAGGGCTTGTACAGAAGCCCACCAAAGTTCACGAACAAAGGGAACAAACCTGGTTTGGCACACAGAGACAAACAGAAGAAGGACTTTTCCTAAAAGAAATGGCGAAAAAAGATGACCAGAGTTACAGATAGGTCTGGGCGCCATATTGAAAAACATGGCTACCCCTGATTTTGAACTACCGTTGTTAGCGGTTGCGAAAAATCACAGTAGTTGATCTAAACCACTGCCACCAGCCATTTAAAATAGGAAAAGGTAACATTTTACTATTACATGAGTGTTTTGACTCAGGGGAAGCTAAGCAACCCCTCCAGCACTCTATAGTAAGATAGGGTGTGTTGGGTCAGTACATTTAAAGAGACTAGTAAAGTCAATTTAAAGTCAATTTAACTTTACATGCACTGGGTTACAGTAGTCAGTCCCAGGAAAGGTATTTAAATCTTTGGGAGTCTGAAAGACACACCTGTGCCACTGCACTGAAGGTGCTGTGTGACACACAGTAAAAGATGATGTTGTTTTAAAAACTCCATTACCAAAGAACACAGGAAGTGAAACACACACAAAATACATGGCAGGGAAAAAAAGGCTCACACTCTTCCTGGGTAAAGAATCAAATCTTGAAATCCAGAAAAGTTGCTGGGGGTTTCAAAAGGTAAGGGGAAATTAGCAAATTTGGAGAATTCTCCCTATCAAACTGTTTGGCTTATAGCACTCTCATACAAGTTAAGTTGTTGGAGTGGTTTTGGCAGTGGGAGTATTTACAAGTTATTAGTGATAGCCCGTCAAGGCATTTGGTTATTGTCAAGCTCTGTAGTGCAGTATGTGAAAACTATTGAGGGGTTAGTTATTTCGTATTTGTTTTCTGCTATAAGATAGAGAGCTAATTGAAACCACTGGGATTTCTCATTGTCTTCTATTGTGTATGTTATATCTACAGTTATGGTGCTCTTTGTATAAAAAGTTCTACGGCAACACAGACATACTCAATTTGGTACTTCAGCAGATGTGCTTTTAAACTTTGCTATTTCTTTTTTGTACGTGTGTAATAGAAGGTTAACATCTGTAAGGTTGTTGGTACTCTTTTCTAAAGTTACTGGATTTTGTAAGTGCTCTTAAGTTCCAAAATATTTGTTTTAAATGTGGACTATTTCTTCGAGCAGTTATTTGGCTGTACCATGTAGGAGAATGTAATTTAAATACTGCAGTGCTAAAGCAGGACTTCTTGCATAGTATAGTTTCTGAATGAGATTTCGTACAGTAGAATGGTGTGTTGCTAACATTTTGATGTGGTGGAAGATGCTTTTGCAAGCATGTGCCCAAATTCAGGCTAATTAAGGTCCTCATAGTCCTGTGTATTTGTGCACTGGACAGGCGTCCACAGTTTGTAATATTTAAATTTTTCATTCGTATTTGGCTTTCACATACTGATTGAGGGATTGCTGCAAAGATTTGAAAGATCGCTTGTGCACGTTACACATTGATGTGCAGGGCCATTTGTACATGGGATGTATTGGTTCGGTGGAATGGAGAGTTGCTTGTAAGTTTGTTGGGATATACTTCCAAGCAGCGTTTCTTCTTACATAATGGTATTGTCTACCTTTATACCCTCGCCCACTGCTATGTGTAGCAATTGGGTTTGTTTGATCGTGTTTGTATGCCTCTTCATTTAAATAATATGGCTCAGTGCTGGTGGTGTGAATCCACTTACCTGCACAGATGTTTGCAAAGGTATCTATACTGATAGTGTGTCTTTGTAGTTTACTAATCCATTTTGTTAGTGGTTTAATTCTGTTTAAAACTAATATAAATAATTTCCTTTTCAGGAGCATTGCACTGTCTATGTGAGCTTCCAGGATCAGTTTTAAGGGTGGAGCATGATTTCTACCCTGTTTTTATAAGGTTCTGAAGGATTCTATGGTGGACGATTGTTTGTAAAATACATTTTTTGGACTGCTTACTTGTGGCTAAGTTACTGCTGGTAATGTTAGTGTTTGCACTACTGGTCGTTACATTCTTGTTATTATGTTTAGTTTTACTTTTAGATATGGAAAGAGAAGTTACACTTTTTTTCTGCTACCTGGTTCTGGTTTGCTAGTGACTGTATTATCTGTTTTGTTTGAACTTTTTGTACAGAGTCTGCTAGAGGTGGATGGGCATTTTGCTTGGCTTGAGTTCTATCTGCTCTGTTTATGTGTTATTGTCCACGGAGTTGCTTTTTGGTAGGCATTGTCTTGTGTCTGTTGGAGAAAAAAGCAAAGTGTGGGTTTGAAAGTTGTGCAATGTATTTGTGTGTACTGTGGATGAGTGTTTGAATATGAGTATAGGTATATATAGAGAAGTGTAATTGTGCATTGGGTTGTTAGTTTTGGTTGGCATGGTTGTAGCGCTATGTGTGTGCGTTCTTGTAGGAAAGGTTTGCTTTAGTATGCATGGTGTATTGATGACAATGGAAACAGTGCACCTGGCAAGGTGCAAAGAGTAAGGGTGGAACACTTGCTTACATAACATTGTCTAGGCTACAATACAACAACACTGCACTGTCTGAGTGACAGGCAGAACACTTTCAGCTGGCAGTTCTTTACTGCAATTGCAAAAGAAGGAAGTTAGTGGGTATGTGTGTTAATTGTACAATAATACCACTAGTAGAACACTTTGTTGTAGATTGTAGGAGAGTTTGTTGGCAGGAAGGGTTAATGAGTGTGTGCAATTGTACAGCACTAGATAGGAGTGGGGACTTAGGAGTATGGGCATTGTTGGTATGAGGGCCACTGTTGCAGTGATTACTGTGGCCTATAGGGCTGAATTTTTGAAGTGTGTGAGAGGTTTTTGGACTAAATGTTTCGGAAATGGATTAGTGGAAGTTATAGTAGAGTGAGAAAAACAGCAGAAAGATGTAGAGATTGGAAAATAGAATGTTACTGTATTTGGAATTATGTTAAGTTTCTGACAGCTAGATGCTTTCTATACGAGTGCAGAAATTATTTAGTTGTTGCATTTTGTATGGAAAGTAGTGTTTCCTATGTACATATGCATTTCTTTGCGTTCTTACCAGTGGTGCATTTTGTCAATTGTGCAATGCGTGTGATTGGCATGCTATCCTAATTTACATGCTCTTTTCCTTTTTTGTCTGCATTCTGGCCATTTGACAAAGGATCTGGCTCTTGCATGTGGTGTGGAAATGTTCTCAATGTGGTGTTCTATCAAAATATCATAGGCAGTGGTAGTGAAATTGAAATATGTGGTTCGTAGCTGTTACGCTTGTGGGCAGTATAAGAAAACTGTGAAAGCAAACAGCATTGTAAGTAATTGTGAGTTGATGTGAGGAGATGATACAAATTACAATACAAATTAATTACAATACAAATTACAGTATGATTATTTGGTAGGTTATACAGGGCAAGTGGCAGGCAACCTGTTTAGATGCATGCAATATATGTACTGGCTATGCTTTGGTAACATACATGCAGTTTTCATTTTCTATGTGCATTCTGGTCATTTTACAGCAGGTGTGTTAGTGGGAAAAGTGATTACAAAAGTGACAGAAGAAAATAAGAAAATAACATTTTGCACATTACAAAGTGGGTGATAGGGGAAAGCATGCATGACGCATTAATCTATTGAAGTTTCATGTAGGATCAGGCACTTGTACTTGCTGTGCAAATGTTCCCAATGTGTGTTTTTACAAAAAAATCAGGGAGTGCTGCTAAAATTAAAATATGTGGTTTGCAGTTGTTATGCAAGAGGGCATTGAAACAAAACTTTGAAAGCACACAACATTGTAAGGAACTGACACTTGATGTCAGGACATGGGACAAGTGGGAGTATGATTGTTGATTAGGTTATGTTTTGTAAATGGCAGTCACCATGTTCATTTGCATGGAATCTATGTACTTGCTATGCTTTGGTAACATACATGCAGTTTTCGTTTTCTGTGTGCATTACAGAACATATGCATACGTGTAGTTTGTGTTGCTGGATGTAGATATGGATGAATCTGGAAGAGGATATCTTGGAGAGCTTTGCAGTACTTTTGGATGCAGGTGCTTGGGAATGAGTATTGAACAGTACATCTGCAATGTTGAACTGAGATGATAAAGTTAGATGTAGAGATCTTGGATGTGCTCAAAGGGTGGGGGTAGGCAAAAGCCCTGTGTGTGTCAGTGACACTGCCTGATAATAAATAATTGGTGCTGACTAACCCTGGTTGTTTACATATATGGATATACTTATTTCACTAAATACAAATCCCTACCAATTCATGGCAGAGCGCGCCTTGCGGGTCATTCCCTTTAAAAAGATCTTGGATGTGATTGTTGGATGGGTATGTGACTGCTTAACAGTAGCCAATGAAGGAGTGTTGCAAAGAGTGAAGTGTAAAGGGAAGAAGGGCTGCCCCTGTCTTACGAGATCCACGGATTACACGTGCTGCATCCGGGGCTTGTCAGCATGATTGGAATGGAAAAGGGAGTGTACTGTGGGAATTATCCAATCAGGTGTTAAGGGTGTGCTTTTTCCATTGCTGTGTTGGTTGTATGGTGAGGATATTGTGTTTGGGTACTTGGTGATAAGTCTGTTGCTGATCTAGAAAGGTATCCAACATCCAGAGATGTTCTGCAGATTTTGGGTTTCCAGGCATGGAGGTTTTGTGGTGGAGTGTGCCTGGATGCAATTTGGAGGCACTGGTTTCTCTTTGTAGAAACTTGTCTACTTTTGGTAGTCCAGACATGGTGTTGGTGCAATGTGGAGGAGAATATGTGGGGTTCATCAGTGCCCCAAGTTTGATTCCTGTTTTGAAGTCCTGCATGGAGCGAGTAATGCAAATATTTCCATGTGAAAAGGTGGTGTTGTCAGAAATATTACCAAGAACACTATGAAATCAGCCAAATGTGTTGAATCCCCAGCAAAATCTTCGAAGGTTGCATGTCAATAAAGGCATGGGTATAGTTATGCGGCGTGTGGATATGTTTTTTTTTTCCCAATGACAACATTGACTGCCTCAATGTGCAGTTGTTTAATGCCGATGGAGTTTCATTGTCCATTTTGGGGAATGCTTGGTTTTTTTGGAATCTGAAGGATGCTACCGAGAGGCTGATATAAGGAGGAAAGGATGATTAAAAAAATGAAAAAAAAATACAAATTAAAGGTTTTTTTAAAAGCACCTTTAAAAATAGAAAAAGGCTCTTTTCAGACCCACCACTAAAGAGGAAATCCCCTACTCTGGTTGAAATGTGTTCCCCCACGCCTGTGGGGTAGTCTGCGGATCACACGTGCCACATCCGGTATTTGAGGCTGGAAGATATAGAAATGGGGCTGTGGAGGCCAGGGGATTGGTCAATAAGGTTTCCTGGGTGTGGTTTGCAAGGAGAGAGTATGACAGAAGGTCTGTTTGCTGAGAGGAGTGCAGATGGCTATGGCTGTGTCTTTTGAAGAGGTAGAGTGTATGGTTTTTGGAGGACTCATGGATACATTGGTTGCAGGTGCATGCAGAGCACTGTGGAGTGGCTGCACATCTTGGATTCCCTCATGTGGATGTGCACTGGTATGAAGTGCATGGCATGAGGTGGCAGGATTTGCTTCCTCCTTGTGCCACTTTGGTGACGTAGCATAATCCAGCCATTATTACTGTCCATTGCGGAGGGAACAGTTTAGGACATGTTACCATAATCTCATTGCAGTTTGCGATGAAGGATGGACTTGGGAAAGTCATGGACATGTTTCCAACCTCCCGAGTAATTTTCTCTCGCATTGCCCAGGGACAGATGTGGCTGCGCTCTTCTTCATTTGGTCCGCAAATGGAGAAAGCGAAGCACAATATGAACAAGGCTGTCTGTGCCTTTTTGAGAGATGTTTGCATGTCCTCCTTCCACAATGAAAATATTACGTTTCGTAGCACAAACATTTTTCACAGAGATGGAGTCCATCTTACTGATGCTGGCAATCATCTTTTTCTGTGCAATATCCAAAATGCATTGAAGCCTTTTTTGCAACTGTAGCAAGCATTTTTGCAGTAGATGTTGTCCACTTCAACCCTTCCAAAAACAAATAAACACCACAAAAAGGCTCTTTTCAGAGCCACCACTTTTTACCAGAAAAGAGTGCAATGTTTTTGATGCTGTCACCACCCACTTTTTGTTGTTGACTACCACACTGGGCTGTACAGGGTCATGAATCATTTCATTGGCAATTACATTTTTAAACTGTGAAAGGTGGCTCTGAAAAAGAGCCTTTTTTGTGGTTTTTTGGGTGTTTTTATATACACACAAGGAAAGGAAGGCAAGGGAGGGTAGGGAAGGGGCACCAACCACAGGGATAAGAAAGGGCAGGTGGAGAGAGGACGATGTTGGGTAGGCCTCACTTAGGTAGGTGGTAGTTTTTCTCATGCTCCCGGACCGTAACTTCGAAAGCAGTTCAAAATTGCACCCCCCCTGCAGAGTACCACGACATAGTACATGCACAATACAGCACAATACAGTGACTCTCGAAAGGTAAGGGTCTGCTGCGGTGTGTATGGCCTGCGAGGCTGGTTCAGGGATTCACTGCCCCACCGGAGTGTCCCTTGTGGTGGCAGGAGCATATAAAGAGGATGCTGCCGAGGAACTCAAACTACCTTGCTCGATGGGGGCGACCCACCGAACTGCCACCTTGTGGTTCGACTCAGGTGTCGCCACATGGACGTGTGCCATTGCTGTACAAATCATGTTTGGCATGAATAATCAACATCTGACACTAAGTGCAGCACACCTTGTTTGTTTGAGCTTTTGACACGTCTCCAATGGTGGTTAAGAGCCTCCACACACAAGACTCACGCTGGCCGCTGGCAATGGGAACTTCCACTACCTCATCCTCATCTACTTCTTGATCCCTCTCCACATCACCATGCCTGTTCCCCTCGCCAGGCCTTTGGGAAGGTGGTGGTGGTGGTGGAGGGGGCGGGGTGGTGCTAATGCATAAGCAGCAGCAGCAGGAGTATCCATGGTTGCCATCTGGAATAGTCCTCCAAAAGGAGCACATCACATCACAGCAAGTCCTCCAAAAGGAGCACAGCACATCACAGCAGCAAAAGCAATCTCAGGAAATCAGCAATCTGGACCAATGCTCTGTCCTGATATCCAAAAACAGAATGAGGAGCAGCTCTGGAGTGTAGCCTTTATTGGGGTGCTGTGGAGCGCTTTGCAGACAGTTGTGCACTCCACGGTCACTTTGAACCCCAAAGAGGTCTCAAAAACTTCCAAAAAGTATCCAGATCGCCAGGGGCACAGACTGGGACCTCTGCAAGAGTGAAGTTTGACAGTGAAACACCTTGGATTGCTCAAAGAATCACTTTTTGGGTGTCTCGGGGCCCGGATCGTGTCCACAAATAAGGGCCTACACTCAGTGCGGGTGCGGTCACATGATGATGTTGCGGACAACCGTGAATGGGACAGCTGTCCGTAGGACACCTATTGCACGGTATCTGTTGTGCACATGCGCATAGGTGTCCTACGGACAGGGTTAGGCTCCCCGTACTAATTAAAAGTGTGACACACTTGCAGGAGACAGTTCTGGACAGGTACAGTGTTCGTAGGACCACGAAGGTGGGATGCGCATGTGTCCAGGTATCTGCCGGACAGGGGTGGGGTCCCCAAACTAATTAAAGGTGCATCACAATTGTGCGGACATGTGGACAGGTGCAGTGACCTGAGGACACTTCAATTCTGTTGGCAGACAGGCTCGACAGGCGCAGTATCCGTAGGACACCTTCACCTTAATTAATTGTAGACATCCCGGACAGTTCTGCACTCTGCGGACTCCTAATAGGCCTTTTAAAAAAAGAAAACACACGCACACAGCAACAGTATACACACAGCACTATATTTATACACATAAATATACAAATTGGGAAAGAGAAGGGGTAGCAGAAATGAAGACATATACAGGGGAATTGGGGTTTTATACAGGTTGGGCATCAGAGGAGGAAGGGATTGAGGTCTCATGGTAACATCTTTACTTACAGAGAATTTGTGGGGATGGTTGGCTGGGACAGGGGGAAGGAGTACAGGCGTAGGTGGGGCAGTGATATTTAATATTGTCCATGATATGTCTTGGTACAAAGTCTTTTAAATCGGCAAAAGTGTTCATTAAGTGATCCATTATTTGTTCTAAGCTTAGTAGGTTATTGTGTGTACTGTTACTTTGCTGTTCTATGTGCTCATGGTCTTGTGGATGATCTACTGCTTCTGGGGCATTCCCTTTATTTTCTGTATGTACTGTTAAAGAACCAAATATTTGTGAGGTACATGTGAAGCAATGTGCATTAATTGTCTCACTTTTTACACTGTACTTTGTACCAATAGTATCACTGTCTTCACTCATTTCATCCCGAGGAAAATTCTCTTCATATCGCTACAGGGAGCTTCCCATTTCTGTGTAAAAAAAGAGAAATTATTTTTCAGTATTGCAGTTATAGAAAACAATGTAGTGCACTTACCAGTTTGTAGTTGTTTGCACTTACCAGAGTTGTACACCTACTTTGTTTTTCTATGGGAATGGGGAAGGCGCTAATTACGGCACCGCAATTTTGCGGTGCCGTAATTAGCTCTGAGGTCCCTTAGCGGGTTGGTTTTTAACGCCTGCAAAAAGCAGGCGTTAGAGCACCAACCCGCTAAGGGACCTCGTAGTACGGCGGTAAGGGTTAACGGTCACCGTTGCCATTAACGGTGACCGTTAACCCTTACCGCCGTCCATGTAATGAGGCCCTTAGTCTTGTTGTGGCTTGGTCACACATGGGTAGTGTCATACCATGTACATCTAGTTTGTCTGTGGCGCTAATTTCCATTATTGGTTGCATTTCTTTACTTAGCATGATTTCATTGAATTTGAAACAGCTTGCAAGAGTTGGCATTAAGGCCATACAATTGACATTTTTGTGGGCTAATTGTTCCATAACAACTGTAGCACATGCATTATCGCCATAAAGTGCATTAATGTGCCGGGTTTTCAATGTTGCTTCTGCTTCTTTAGAAAGTATACCAACTCTCAAACTTTTTAAAATGTTGGCATAAGTTAGATCTGCAGATTGGCGCATGTTTTCTGTTAATTCTCTGTATTGGAAATGTTGCCAAAGGTTGACATTTCCAATGCTGCCAACAGGTTTACGGCAGAGTTTGTGCCCTAATGTTTTAAAATAGGTTCACCTTTTACTGGTGTTAATTGAAGCAGATCTCCAAAAACAATAATGTGTTTTCCTGCAAAGAGCTCTTCATAGTCTGTTTTGAGTACTTCTTGTAATCTGAGGTGAATCAAAGCTAACATCAGGTTGGAGACCATGCTCACTTCATCTATTAGTAGCATTTTCATTTGTTTCAATACTCTGCTTAATTCCATTGCAGCTTCTGCAGAAAGTTTGTAATAGTCTAATTTGTTCTAGTGTTCTACTGGTAATAGTAGTAATCGGTGTAATGTAACACCACCTATGTTGTAGGCTGCTAAACCTGTGGGGGCAGTGACAACAGCTGACAGTTTGTTGTTTGTCAATTGTTGAAGGAACTTACTAATGATTTTGATTAGGAATGTTTTGCCAGAACCAGCTTCACCACTGACGTGCAGTAGTATAGGTTAATAATTATGGCAGGAACATTCTTTATTTTCATGTTTTACACCATGTGAAATTTGTTTTGTTACTTCTTGAAAAATGCTACTTTGTTCATTGTTTAGTTTTGATTGTAGTATAGTTAAGTCTTCCTTATCTTCATACTGACACATGGTGTTTTCTCCTTCTATCATAGCTAATTCTGCCTCATTTGTTATTAGTGGTTCTCCCAGTGGTTCTTGGCTTCCTGTTACAGAAGGTTGACTACTGTCAGGAGTATCCTTATCTAGTTGGGCTTGGAGTTCTTCTTCATGTTGCTGTTCATTGTGCAACATTGTTTTGTACTGTGTAAAGTTTACATCAGTTAGAGTGCTTTCATTTGCTTTGAAAGCATCCTCACATGAGTCATAGTTATCTAGTAATTGTTCTTCTTTTCTCCATGGTTTGAAGAGTTGTAGCAGGGACATGTAATATACTTCTTTATGTTGAGGAGTCGTCAATGACAATTTGATATGATTAATTACATTTGGTTTAGTGAGTTTAACTAAGCTGCCTTCACAGTCTGTCACTCTATATTTACCTTTTTTTTCATCAGGTTTCATATTATTTTTGCTGTGTAGTTTTGGGCTATTTGGTATAGACACATGTTTTCCAAAGTATTACTTCTGTTTGGGTAGTATGTGTCCAATAAATTGTTTTTTAAAATGTCTTGGCTGTTGGGATCATGTTTGGCTATTGTTTCTATATCTTCATATGATTTTAGAACTCTTTTTCTAGATTTAGCTGGACCAAGACTTAGCCATACTATATTTTCAGATTTACCATACAATGAAGTACCAGTTAAACGATCAGCTGCTTCATAAGATCCACATTCTCTATGGGTGAGCATGTTTATGCCCAAGCTGTATAATTTCTGAGATACTGTTTTATCTGATGACAGGTCATTCCAGAGGTCTTGGAGCTCTGTCTTTTCTGCTTTAGTTAAGTATGCTGTGACATATCGTGCAACTGCAGTAAAATTGTCTGCAATGTACTGCACATCTATGTTTGCATTCCATAAGTGGGCAATGATTGCATTATAATCATTGATATATTTTTCTTCTTCTTTTCTTTTTATGTAATATGTATTTTTGGGTGACTTACCTTTAACACTATGTCTAACTGAAGACATGAGGTTGTTTACTTGACCTGTATTTGTAACTGGTCTAGGGAAACCAAATCGGCATTTGGTGTAGTATTTGCCTTTGTTGTTTGTATTTGCGACGACAATATTTTCCACATTTGTGTCTTTGAAATGTAAAATTTGTGCATGAAGATCACTATTTGTGGCTTCTGATGGAATTTCACAATTGACATATTTTTCAATAAACTGTAAAACAGTGGCATCACTGTCTTGACCAAATTTAGGAGCATCTTTAATCCATAAAAGCATGTGGATATGTGGTGCTCCTCTGGCTTGGTATTATTTTCTCCAAAAGAAGTGTTGCACTTCTCCAAGGGGAGGAACAGTTTTATTACAAATAAAATGTAGTATAGCAATGAAGCGATGGTGAAAATATCTTGAAACATTAACAGGATCCAAAGAACAAAGTTCTCCAGGTGTTAGAATATCTATGTTTGTTTTGTTTTTATTTGATATGCGTAGGAAATCATGTAAATCTTCCCATGCATATTCTGCACAACTTAATGTAACAAACCAAGTGGGTGGGCCAAGGTTTCTGATCATACAACGTACATCTCTATGACGACGAAACCAGTACTCTTTAGTACCACGCATATTTGCTAATAGATTTGTAATATTTGATTGTAAAACCTCATCCTTTTGTTGCACTTTCTCTAATAATTGTGTAGCTGTCATATTTTGAAAGTGTGATCCTGATTTTAATATGTGTGCAACTCCGTAACATAAAGTTGCTAGTTCACTTTCAAAGAGTAGGTGGAATATGTATTCCACATTTTGTCTAAATCTGGGTCTTCAGAATACATCCGTAATGAGCGGTATTCTGAAACTGATATTTGAATAGGTCTATCATCATACCTTCCTCCTTTGCCAGTAGGAAAGAGTAGAGGAAAAGCATGTGCTTCTATACTTTTTTCCCATATACTGATTGGCGATCCTTTTGTTTGACGCATTTGGTAAGTTTCCAGTACATCTTGTACGGTGTCATTACAGTGCAAAGGATTAATTGTATAATGGTCTAAAGTATTTGATATTGTAGCAGGATCTAGTAGCTCAAATTGACCAGCTTCTTGTGTTTCTTGAATTATTTCAGTTGTATCTTTCAAGTTTTCTTCAATATTAATTTTTTTGTAATATTCATTATTCTCTTTAAGATATTGGAAGGCTTGTCTAACTTTATATAAATCTACCAGCTGTTGCCATATTTTTTTGTCTTTTGTAGGTACTCCATTTACTAATATAATTAAAGATTGCTGCATTGGACGTTGCACTCCTAGAGTATGCACATTTTCTTTTAGATTTAATGGTAAATAAACTACTTTTCCACGAATGCCTTTTACCAATTCAGAGGGAGGTAATTTTGCTGTTTTTGGTTGAAGGCGTATTATTGCTTGAAATGGGTGTACTGTTTGAATTATGATGCTCTCATATAAATTAAGTTGTTGTAGAGGTTTTGGTACTGGGTATAATTCCAAATTATTTGTGATAGAACGTGAAGGAGTTTGGTTGTTGTCAAGTTTTTTAGTGCAATAACTGCAAAGTATTAAGGGCTCAGTTATTTCATATTTGTTTTCTGCTACAAGGTAGAGAGCTAATTCAAACCATTTATAATCTTCATTGTCTTCTATTTTGTATGATAGGTCCACAGTTTTTGTTTTACGTTTATAAATAATTCTACGGCAACATACACATACATGGTTTGGTACTTCAGCTGGTGTACTTTTAAATTTTAGTATTTCTTTTTTGTATGTGTTTAGCAAAAGGTTGCCATGTGTAGAATTGTTGCTTAATTGGTTTAAAGCTATTTCATTCTGTAAATGGCTTTCACTTCCAAAATATTTTTTCTGGATATAGTGAATTTCTTCAAGTAGGTCTTTTGCTGTACCATGTAGAAGGATGTTATTTAACTTTGCTAGTGCTAAAGCAGGACTTTTAGCATAGTACATTTTATAGACTAGATTTCTTATAGTTGAATGATGTGTTGATATCCTTTTGATATCATGGAAAGTGGTTTTACAAGTAGGTCCTGTAATGCAGGCCAATGAATGTCCTTGTAGTCCTGTGTACTTGCGCACTGCACAGGTATCTATATTTTGCAGTAATTTAATTTTGATTTTGTCTTTGCTTTTTACATATTTATTGAGGAATTGGCGTAAAGATTTGAAACATTTTTGGGAATGTTACACATTGACGTCCATGGCCATTTGTACACTAGACGTTCTGATTCAGTTGAATGGAGGGGTAATTCTAAGTTTTCAGGGCATATTTTTGTAAGAAGTACTTCTTGTTCCATTATGGTATTATTCACTTTTTCATAACCTCAACCACTGCTATGTATGGCAATTGTATTTGTTTGCTTTTGTTTGACGCTTCTTCATTAAAATATGGTTCTGTGCTTGTAGTGTGATTCCATTCACCTCCGCTGATACTTAAGAAGTTCTTTCTCTTGATATTTCGCTTATTGAGAAGTCTTTTTTGTAATTTAGTTATTAGTTTTGTTAGTGGTTTCATTTTGTTTAACAGTAAAATAAATACATTTCTTTTGAGAAGAATTGCACTGTCCATCAATGCTTCTAAGATTAATTTCCTACGATAGGTTTTAAGCTTTGAACCTGATTTCTCTCCTGTTTTTATAAGATTTTGAAGGACTTTGTGACGGTATATTTTGGCTAAAATACTTTTCTTGGTATGCTTACTTTGCACTATATTAAAATTTGAAGAAGTAGTTTTATCTGTACTGATTTTCTGTTAATTGTTTATTGGTTTGTTTTACATTTTGATAGAGGAAGCAAAGTTGTTGTACTTGAAACTTCTTGTGTTTCACTAAATGATTGTATTAGCTGTTTTGTTTCAACTTTTTTTTACAAATTCTGCTAGAGATGGATGCTTATGTTGGAGACCTTTATTTTCATTTGCTCTACTTTTGCGTTGCTTTCTACGGACTTGACTTTTGGTAGGCATTCTTTAGGGTCTGTTGAAAAAAATAAAGAAGATATGGGTTGGGGTGTTCTGGAATGTATGTGTGCTGTGTGCTTGAGTGTTTGAGTAAGATGATAAAGATGTATGTAATGGTGTGTGATTGTGCATTGGAAACTAAAACTAGTAGGGATAGGTATTCTTGAATTTATGTGTTACTAAACTGGGGTTCAGATCACAAAAAAAAAGTAAGCTAGTGGTGTGGAAAAGTACAAATAGTAAATCTAATGTATACAATTAAAACAGTTGTTTGTTCTATAATATGAACATTGTAGTGGTTCAGTTGGGTAATTTGTGTGTTCAAAAATAGAAATTTGTGGGCCATTCTGGCTGTAAATCGCTGTTTAAGACATGGAAATTTTTGGACAAAATGGTACCGAAATAGCTCGTATTAACGTTATATTATATTTGATTAATAATACAAATATTATGGTGATATTTTACCTACTTTTTTTAAATTAACAGGTAACTTCTTAGTTTTTCTTTCTTCTTCGAATTCGGCTGCTTCTTTTCAGGAAACTGGTCTTCACTGCAATTGTAAAAGCTTCAAATTAGTAACTTTGTATATAGCACTGTTTTTAATTTAGATATTGATTTTTTTAATTGAAATCCTCAGTGCCTTCTTTAAAACCATTAAACTAATTTATTTACATAAGATACATTGCATCAGTTCAGTACATATGATATGTTCTTAATGAACAAATTGTATTGAATGACTAACTGTAGCAAAAAAATATATCTTTACTATGTCTTGTGAAATGTATAATATATTAGTGAATACCACTATTTCTCTAAGTAAACTGTTCTAGGTAATAGCGCCTCAATGTCATGTCTAATTTAAAGTAATTAAGTAAATAAATAAATACAAACAAAAAATATGAAATTGTATAAGTATTTATATAAAGGTTTAAACATAGATTGTGTTTGCATGCAATTTTGTTTGAATATATGTAGTCTATATATGTCATTTAAAAAAATGTTAGTTTAACATGATTTGAGTGTGTGTGTATAAAGAAAGTAAATAGTATAAAGGTTTATAAGTGATAGTTGATTTTTGATTTTAGGAAATTGAAAAAAGTACAGTAAATTCATTTTACAGATTTTACAAGGTAAAAGTCTGTTTGAAAATGTGTTCATCTACTATACAGGAAATATGCATACCTGAAGTTTGTGTTCATGCATATGGATATGCATGGAGCTGCAAGTAGAAATCTTGAAGACTTGTACAGTATTTCTGGTAGATGCTGCTTGCCAATGGTATGACACTTGTACTCAGAGAGATTCAGAGTACATTTGCAGTGCTGATCTATGATGATGCAGTTAGATGTAGAGGTCTTGAATGTGATTGGTGCATGGTCATGTGATGTTTGAGGTACATCCAATGAGGGAATGGCAGAGAGAGTGTAGTGGAAATGGTAGAAGGGCTGTTCATGTTACGATATGTCCGCGGACATGGCCGTAGTTCGCGGACATCGGGAGTTACATCCGGGGATTTTTGGGTTCAGAAGTCATGCAAATGAGAATAAGCACTGAAAGGGATTGGTCAGGAAAGTTTGGTGGGTGTGTTGTGCCAGGAGAGATTTTCTCAGATACTCTTTTTGCTGAGAGAACAAAAGATAGCTATGGCTGTGTGTTTCAGAAAACAGATTGTTTGGATTTTAGGAGATTCGTGGATACATTGGTTGAAGGTGCATGCAGAAAGCTGTGGAGTAGCTGTAGATCTTGGATTCCCACATGTGGAAGTACACTGGCATGGAGTACGTGGAATGAAGTGGTTGGACTTGCTACCTCTCTGTGCTACTTTGGAGACAGAGCAACATCCAGACATAATTGTAATTCATTGTGGAGGGAACAGTTTAGGACATGTGACTGGAATTTTTTTGCAATTTGCTATGAAAGAAGGACTTAGGAAGGTTATGGACATGTTTCCTAATTCTCAAGTGATATTTTCACGGATTGCGCAGAGACAAATGTGGCTACGTTCTTCTTCATTTGGTCCACAAATGGAAAAAGCAAGGCGCAATGTTAATAAGGCTGTTTGTGCCTTTCTAAGAGATTTTGGCATGTCTTCTTTTCACAATGAAAATATTATGTTGTGTAGTACATACATTTTTTGCAGAGATGGAGTCCATCTTACTTATGCTGGCAATCAGATTTTTCTGAGAAATGTACAAAATGCATTGAGACCTTTTTTGGAATTACAACAACGATTTTGAAGTAGATGTTAAGCATTTACAATTTTTGACTTACAAACACCACCCAAAGGCTCTTTTCAGAGCCACCACTTCTTTCCAGAGAAAATTACTATGTTTGTGATGGAGTAGCAACCCAATTTTTTTAATGTTCGCGAACTGTCCGCGGACTTCTAAAAAATACAAAGAGCCCTGCTTCATTTATTTTCACTTCTATTTTTTAACTGGGAAAGGCGGCTCTGAAAAGAGCCTTATTTTTTTTTTTGATTTTTGTAATTTTGTATTTTTTTTGTTTTTAAGACACAACACACATTTGTGATGTCATCTTTGATGTCCTGGGTGTTAGTCTTAGCAGTGCACGGTGGTGGCGCGAGTTATGGTTGCTTAGCTTACCATAACTGGCGATTTCAAGGGTTTTTCGGTATTACTTGGAACCATAACGTCCCTTTAACAAAGTTTTTTCACTGAATTTCATAGGTTTTTAGTAGCGCTACTTAACCATAACGTCCCATTAACAAAGGTTTTTTCACATATATATATATATATATATATATATATATATATATATATATATATATATATATATATATATATATGAAGAAATGTTTTTTACATCAGTTTTATAGCCGCAGCTATTAAAATACATGCCTGGCTAAATACAGCAATGACTGGTGGGGGAGGGTTATACTCATGGCTCCCGCATTGGGTAACCATGGCTATAATAAAATATATAAGGATATGTTTTTTTTTTAACACACACTGTATTGAAACAATCAATTAAAATTTGTTGATCCATATTTGTAGTATATAGTTTTATTGTCTATTTTTATAACTGAAAAGTTGGCCCTGAAAAGGACCGTTTTGGGGGATGTGGAAAAGAGAGGTACATATAACAAAATGTAACAAAAAGAACATTTATTATTTTTGCATTTTATATTTTACACATGTTTTTGTGTTTTATTTTCTAAACAATAGGGTAAAAAAATGGACACTTAAAAATGTACCTAGCATTGGCAATTGGAGATATGATCTGAAACCGGAATGTGCCTAAATTATTCACCAATCACATGGCCCAATGAGAAGTCGTGCCTGCACATGGCAGAAGCCATGTCAATGGAAGGCCAAATCACTTTGAAAGTAGCATTGACGCGGCTGTGCGGTTTCGTGCCTGCTTTTAACAGCCAATCAAACCATGGGCTGCAGTACCTTTTTATCTGCGTCAATTAACGAGCCAATGACACACTGTGGGGCACTGATGCGACTATGGCCATGAAGGTTGACGAAATCCATGTATGTAAAACGACCCAATAGAACATCAAGCCACTTCAATGCAGCTACGCATCAGCGCACCTGATGCGCCAGCCAATCATATCACACAATGCAGCTCTGCACCTATACAGGACTCATATCCACGCCAACAAATGGTCCAATCACACATTGCAAGATATTGACGCAGCTACGCCCACGCTGTATGAGGAAATCCGTGCGCGTGAAAGTGTCCAAACAGGGTGCGCGGCAGTGTGTAGCCATGAATAATCACCACACCCACCAAAAAATAAGTTTAAATTGATCATTGCTATCAGTGCTAGTTAGTGAATGGTTATCAAAGTAACTACAAGAACTTTTGGCACTGTAACACTTTAATTGTTCTTCCTTTGTACCCACTTTTCACCTAATTGTCTTTTCCCTCTGTGATTTGTTCAGTTTGTCTATGTTTTGTTTTACTTTTTTATTTCATTTTTTTAATGTTTAATTTATTGTGGCATTGTCTTTTTAGTGTTGTAATTTTTGTTGTTTTGCATTTTCCTCCCCGGTTGGATATTTCAACATGTCCAAGCAAGATAGCAAGAGCAGCGATGATGATGTCACCAGGGTACCCAATCCGTCTCCACCCAAGAAGAAAGCAACTGGAATGAATACCACTGCTGACAGTTGACTATACTTCAAGGTGAAAGAACACTGTTCTAAAAAGGAGGCAGGGGACGTACTATGCACATTGTGAAAGAACACAGTAAGCTGTGGCCATTCTAATGTTCCATCACAAAGCCTGAAATAAATCATGATAATTCTTCTGGTGGGAGTCCACTGGGAAGGTATGAATGATGTGTATCAAAAATTACACGAGCACCACAAAATAAAAATGCATGGGGCTCAAGCATTACAAGCAAATAAATCAGCACCACCTCCAGCACCTGCATCCATCAGTAGGACATCACTGATACTGAATGAAGCCTCAACTTCTGCAGCACTGTCAACTGCACATGTTTCAATTCTACCAGCTCTCAATGTCTCAGTTGTGAGAGTCATATGTGATCTATGCCATCAATGGGTAGCGTTGGGAGGTGCCACAACTAAGGAACGGGAGAACCTCATATCTAAACACCAAATTAACCATCATGCTTATTATTTCTTTTAAGTGGTAATGTCCCCCGTTTTTTCAGAAAAACACACACAAAAAATCAAAAAAATCAAATACCAAAAATTATACGTTCCTTTTTATTGTAATGCACTTCGTTATATGTTTC
Source organism: Ambystoma mexicanum (assembly GCF_040938575.1). Classification (NCBI taxonomy): domain Eukaryota; kingdom Metazoa; phylum Chordata; class Amphibia; order Caudata; family Ambystomatidae; genus Ambystoma; species Ambystoma mexicanum. Next base: position 215,058,462 of record NC_090935.1, on the reverse strand, counting down.
ATCCTTATGTTTTTGCCTTCACTGTTCAACACCCCTCTTTCGTTCCTCCAGAACGGCCCATTTAAGGGTCACACTTTAAGTCACAAAAGTTGATGAAACTGAACATAGATTCCAAAAATATATCACAAAATCTATTGTAATTTATTTTATGCAGTTTGAGTGTCTACAATCCCCAAAATGTTTGCTTGTAACCACGGTTACAATGTTAACAGGGGGGGGTCATGTAGCCGCAGATAGAATTACTCCAGTTGATCACCTAAGCGTCGCCTACCTATACCTGCATCTCATTGGCATGTGCTGTAGCCGTGGCTAGAAATAATAATATGAAAAAATATACAATCTAAATAAAAATATACAATATGTGCATTGTACATATATATATTTATCATATTTATCAAATGTCTTACCTAATACATTTATATGTTTCATCTTCTTACTTGAATATTAGTAACTGTGAAACAGAATGAAATGCATTTCATAATAAAATAAAAACAAGAATATTGTGTTTTTTATAATGGTACTACATGAATACTGAATGGTTTCATAGTATACAACCAATAAAAGGTTGCATTCATTAATCATGCTACAGAGGAAAAAAACGTATAGTTGGAGAGATAAAAAACCTCTATTCAATTGTTTAAAATATTTAACAAAATAATTACACAGCCACATTAGTGGCTGTGTAGTTATGGTTAAGTTGCTGTTTCCATAGGAAGAGCACTTTTTGGGTGGCTTATAACTTCGCTCTCCCTGGATGAATCCTCACCAAACTTTGCAAAAAAAGTATATGGCCCACTGTGAATTGCAAAGTTTGGTGAGGTTTGGTCCAGGGGGGGCAAGGTTATAGGAGGAGTCCCAAAACTTATTTTTTTCCCATAGACTGAATGGGGAAAAAACTTTGCTCATGCCTACAGTCCAAACCGCTAGACGGATTTTCACCAAATGTGTGGCAGAAGCAGTGTCTTTTTCCCGAAAGCGTGCTTTTGTAAATTTGGTGAAAATCCGTCCAGTAGTTTTTTAAAAAATGACCAAAACAAAGGTCACAAAAAATTGTGATATCTATACTTCCCTGTTCGGTCCGCGGACAGGGTCCTGATTGGCTAAGCGCCCTTCGTCTTGTCCACGGACATTTGGCGTGTTCGCTGATTGGATGGTGAAGAGTGTGGAGTGCGTCAGATTTTTGGGAACGCCCGCCATCTTGTATCCGCGGACATCCGCGGACAGCGCAGTGACAAATGGTGGGGAAATACAATTTTGGCAAGTGTGTTGGCGTGTAAGACTGTTTGGAGAGGGTGGGGGAGTAAGAGATGGGTCAAATGTTGTATTTATTTAGGTGGCAGGCACCCCTGTTGTGTTCGAAGTGTCCGCGGACAGCCGCACTGTCCTTAATGTGCGTAATCAATCAAAATGGGGTGTCCTAATGGCACGGTACCTGTCCGTAACTGTTTGCAGGCAAGTTGAAACTTTTCTAAGAACACACCTGGTATCCAGGATGTCTGTAAGTAAGCAAAACTGGGGGTGTCCTAAGGACACTATACCTGTCTGTACTGTTCGCAGGCAAGTTGAAACTGTTCTAAGAGCACACCCGGTGTCCGGGATGTCCGTAAGTAAGAAAATCTGGGGGTGTCCTAAGGACACTATACCTGTCTGTACTGTTCGCAGGCAAGTTGGAAATGTTCTAAGAACACACCCGGTGTCCGGGATGTCCGTAAGTAAGCAAAACTGGGGGTGTCCTAAGAACACTATACCTGTCCGTACTGTTCGCAGGCAAGTTGGAACTGTTCTAAGAACACGCGCGGTGTCCGGGATGTCCGTAATCAAGGAAAATGTGGGTGTTCTAAGGACACAATACCTATCCGTGCTGTCCGCAGGCAAGTTGAACCTGTTCTAAAAACAATTGCGGTGTCTGCGGACATGAACAATGCCCATACGGCAAAGTTAAAATGTTTGATTCTATGGGTGTGATCTATGGGTGTGATATACTGCAGTGGTTGTGGCCAGGTCCTAGAGTCTCCCCATCTGGTAGTTTTGCACTATGGTGCTTTCTATTTGGGCTATGTCAGTGCCCCTACTTTGTTGGCAGATTTGGAACACTTGGTTCAAGCAGTAATGAACATCCTTCCAAATGCCAAAGTATTTTATTCTGGATTACTACCTAGGGCAATATGGGACAATAGTTCTGTTTTTTTTCCTCCTCAAAACATTGGTAGGTGTGCAATCAACTGAGGCATGTGTGCTTTCATGCTTAGAGCTGTTATGTTTTTCTATAATAATGAGAATATTGATTCCAGTAATGCTGTTTATTTTAAAAAGATGGCATTTCCTTATCTTGTTTGGGAAATGCTATGCTGTTTTGGAATGTAAGGGTTGCTTTGGAGAAGGTTATGTGAAGATTTTAGTAGTAAAGTAAGAAGAAAAAAACCCCCAAAAAATACAAAATAACAGGTGTCTGTCAAGCATCTGCAAAAAAAACAATAAAACGGCTCCGATTTTTGATATGTCCGCAGACATGGCGGTAGTCCGCGGACAGCGCATATTACATACAGGGATTTTGGGGTGGAGAGGCATGCAAATGAGAATGAGCAGAGCAAGAGATTGGTCAGTAAAGTTTACTGGGTATGTTGTGTTAGGAGAGAGTTTGTCAGAAAGTCTTTTTCCTGAGGGAAGAACAGATAGCTGTGGCTGTGTGTTTCAGAAAACAGATTATCTGGATTTTGGGAGACTCATGGATACATTGGTTGGAGGTGCATGCAGAACGCTGTGGAGTAGCTGTAGATCTTGGATTCCCTCATGCGGAAGTGCACTGGCATGGAGTGCGTGGAATGAAGTGGCTGGCCTTGGTACCTCTCTGTGCTACTTTAGAGACAGAGCATCATCCAGACATAATTATAATTCATTGTGGAGGGAACAGTTTAGGACATGTGTCTGGAATTTCATTGCAATTTGCAATGAAAGAAGGACTTGGGAAGGTCATGTTTCCAAATTCCCAAGTAATTGTTTCTTGTATTGCGCAAAGACAAATGTGGCTGCGTTCTTCTTCATTTGGTCCACAAATGGAGAAAGCGAGGCACAATGTCAATAAGGCTGTTTGTGCCTTTCTAAGAGATGTGGCATGTCCTCTTTTCACAATTAAAATATTATGTTTCGTAGCACATACATTTTTCGAAGAGATGAAGTCCATCTTACTTATGCTGGCAATCAGATTTTTCTGAGAAATTTACAAAATGCATTACAACCTTTTTTGGAATTACGGTCATCTATTTTGCAGTAGATGTTGATGATTTCAAGTTTTTCAAACACACAAAAACAACACCAAAAGGCTCTTTTCAGGGCCACCACTTCCTCCCAGAGAAAAGTGCATTGGTTTTGCTAGGGCAGCACCCCAAAACGTTATATGTCCTCGAACTGTCCGCGGACCTCTGCACTATTTATTTGCCACTTCTATTTTTAAACTGTGAAAGGCGGCTCTGAAAAGAGCCTTTTTTGGGGGATTTTTGTTATTTTATATATATTTTTTGTTTTTTTACACAGGACACACTAGGAGAGGAGGGGAAAGGAGGGTAAGGAGGGGACACCAATCACAGGGATAAGAAAGGGCAGGTGGAGAGAGGAAGATGTAGGGTGGACTTATTTAGGTAGGTAGCAGACCTTGTCATGATGGATGACCGCAGTCTCGAAAGCACTCCGAAGACTCTCCCCCTTGCAGAGTACTGCGTCGCAGTACATACACAATATTGTGACCCACAAAAGGTAAGGGTCAACAGCATTGTGAATGTGCCTGTGAGGAGTGTCTCTTGTGGTGAGAGGAGCAGAAATGGAGGATGTGGTAGAGGAACTCAACCTACTACGTTCATCACAAGGTACAACCTTGCGAATGGCCCCACCATGGCCCCACTGTGGAACGACGTTAGGTGTCGCTTCATGGATGTCACACCAGAGCTGTGATGTCATCAATGACATTTGTGATGTCATCTTTGATGTCCTGGGTGTTAGTCTTAACAATGCACGTTGGTGGCGCAAGTTATGGTTGCTTAGCTTACCATAACTAGCGAATTTCAGGGGTTTTCCGGTTTTACGTTGAACCATAATCCCATAGGAAGAACACATTTTGGGCAGCTTATAACTTCGCTCCCCCTGGACGAATCCTCACCAAACTTTGCAAAAAAAGTATATGGCCCACTCGGAATTCCTTTGCAACGTTTGGTGAGGTTTGGTCCGGGGGGGTAAAGTTATAGGGGGGGTCCCAAAATTTCTTTTTTTCCCATAGACTGAATAGCGAAAAAACTTTGCTCACGCCTAGACCCCAAACCGCTGGACAGATTTTCACCAAATTTGCAGCAGGAGCAGCGGCTTGGCCCCGAAAGCGTGCTTTTGTAAATTTGGTGAAAATCCGTCCAGTAGTGTTTTTTAAAACGATCAAAAAGTAGGTCACAAAAAATTAGTGATATCTATGTCCGCTCCACGGACACACTTCCCTGTTCGCTCCATGGACGGGACACCGATTGGCTAATCAGCTTGCGGCATCTCCGCGGACATGTGACGTGTCCACTGATTGAATGGTGAAGAGCGTGAAGTGCATCAGATTGTTCCGATCCGCCCACCATCTTGGATCGTGTTTGGTGTCTGCAGACATCATGGTAAAAACATATTAAAAAACACAACTTTGCACTTGTCAAACTTATCAAATGATCTTTGGGGAGGTGAGGGGGGATGAGGAGGGGATGGTATATGGCTGCTGTGTTTTTTTGTTGCGAAAGTCACACAGTACATTTGGAGGTGTTCTACAATATGTGCGTAAAGTACAGGCGAAAGACATTGCATTTTGGCATTCAAGGGATGGAGATGTATAATCATGGAATTGTGGACTTAAATATAGATTGTTGCTTCTGCAGTCTGCAATCCCAACCTTACCTTGTGCTATTACAGAGTTATACTAAATTCTGAATGCCTGTTCCTCTAAATTGTTTATATTGGTTGCCCAATATTTATTAATATTAAATAGAAGCAATTTCGGGTTATTTTACACTCTTAATTAAAACGCTTGATGTTTAGAAATTGATCTGATGGTGGTACACCCAGAGTGGAGCAAATAAAGGGCTAATGTGTATGTGTTAAAATGTAATTAAAATAATAGACAGGCGCTCCCTAGAGCCTGGTACGTCAGGCAGCCACCTGTAGTGTCTGATGGACGTGGATGAGAATAACACTTCTCATGGATGCAGTGAGGCAAGTTGTTGTGAAGTAGGAATGTATTTTGATTCTGAGTGAAGGTCACCAGCTTTCGATTTTTGGTTGCGAGCTTAGCAAGCCCACGCATCGGACACACAGTATAAGGTTCAATTGTTTTTTGACCTTGAGAGAAAGCGACCATTCCGACAGGAATTCAATGAAAGGAGGTATGTAATAATGAAGATATGAGAAGGTTATGCATTCTAAAAGTGTGTAAGGAACATGTAAATTCAGTTTATGAAGAATCGTTGGTGCGAACGCAGTGAGCGTTACGGTCTGAGTTATGCCAAGAGAATGGAAATGGTGAATATTATGTAAGATTGATTTTCAACGATTGTATACCGGAACAAGCATTAACTTATTATTATCTGAATATTATTTTTGGGTTATATTCTATTCGTCTGTTCTGTGTGGCTTATTGCAATGAAACGCAAGTACAATCTTTGTGTGTAGTTGTCTTTTTGACATGGTTATGGGGAGTTCAGCATCGAGGTGCATGTAGACCACCACTCGATTCTCCCAGGTTCAACGCTAAAATTTCATTAAAATGTCAGGTATAACCATATCGAATTGTGTATCACTTTCCACATTGTTTTCTTTCTGTTGAGATTGTTTGATGTCTGTGCTAATTGTTAGTTTAAGCTCTATGCCGAATTATTAAGTCAATATATAAATTGTAATCAAGTTCGGGTAGTGAGACACATTTTCTGTTATGTTTTCATAACAGATACTTTCTGCCATTCTGTGATTGTCATCGATTCCAGATGCCAACTGAAGGCCTTTTTAATCAGCAGCTGCAAATCGTTGTAAATAACTGGATCACAGTGACTATATTTTGGGACGATCGCCATGGGCCCATATGTCCTTATGCTTTACTAGCGATTAGGAGCACCATAACATCCTTTATGGTGGTCTAGGCCCAAGTTGATGCGGAATCACTGGAATTCACTGTGCGACCCAATCGCTTATTTTACTGAAAACGAACACCTTGTGTACGCAAAAAGAACAACGCGTGCCACACGATAAACATTTTGGATCGCGAGCAATGAAACAAATTTACAATTTGATTGAATATGGCAATAGTTGGATGTTCTCGGAGAGTTTATTATGAAATAAAAGTACTTTACAAATTGTACAGTGTTGTTGTTTCCTTTTAAAGTACGGTTTAATATTCCGAATTGTGACGTGCTGTGTTGTGAGTCGATGTGTGTTGATTTTTGGGTTCTGCGTCACGTCATGTAGGTGATAATGGGCGTGTTTGGCTACGCTGACGAGGAACGTCACTGAGAAAGGTGGAGAATATCACTAGGTTTGGTGATGTGAGGCTCAGGGGCGGGGCATATGATTTAGTGACGTAGGGGCAGTTTACTTTAGGCGATGCAGTTATGGATAAGAATAGCAGCAGATGGACGCGCCCTGTTGCCAGATTTCGCATGTTTATAAAAGAGGAAAAGTCAGGTAAGGTGCATTGGAAATGTTTGCGATAGATCAACGTATGTATAAAAATACATGGCCGAACCCTCGGGACAATAATATTTTCTGAGCATTGCACTTGTCAAACTTATCAAATAATCTCTGGGGAGTTGAGGGGTGAAGAGGATGGGATGGGATATTTCTGACCTGATTTCGAATGAGTTTACAAAGTTTGGTGGGATTCTGTCATGAGGGGGCAAAATTAGAGGGGGGTCCCAAAATAATGTAATGGCTTATAAATGAGGTGCCATTTGGCAAATCTACACTTCTTTTGGCAAACTGATAATAGATCTAGATATAAATGTGTTTGTGAAGTTTGGTGGGATTTTGTCAAGAGGGGGCAAAATTAGAGGGAGGGTGCCAAAATAATGTAAAGGCTTATAAATGTGGTGCCATTTGACAAATCTACACAAAGGTTTGCAAAAAGATTATAGATCTAAATATAAATGTTTTCGTACAGTCTGAATGGATTTTGTGAAGTGGGGCTAGGTTATATGACGATTGTATGTGCATTCATTTGACACTTTTGAAAAAATAAAATGTGGGTGGATTTCCAGCAAACGTGCGTAAGGCGCATTGGCAAGGATCTACAAGCATGGTTTTGCAAATGTGCCAGTGGTTTATTATTTGACAAGTGTCATAATGTAGTTACAAAACATAGCAGTATACGTTTAGTGACTGAGGGGTAGCCTGTGGCCATGGGCAGTGGCCAGATTGTCCGGTTCATGGAATAAGGTCATGATCCGGACAATCTGGCTACTGGCCATAACCACAAGGGACAAAACATAGGATAAAATTGCCCATGTCCAACTGGGACTGGCTTTGTGGTGAGGTTATTTGAAATTAGGATAGATCTGAAAGGGAAGAAAAATGTGTTTGTGGTAATATGGTCATAGGGTTCTCTTTTTGCCTTCTGCAGGCTGCCATGGAAAGCGAAGAGGGACCTGTATGGAACCCTCGCCTTCTCTTTCCATGGTGGCCATGTTGGAAAAGGATTTTCCCTAAATCCTCTTTTTTAGCACCTCGGGTTCCCGCTTTGGGAACCTAGGTTGCTAATGGCCTTCATTCCCCATTTCAGGGGCTGGAGTGGTTGGATAATGGTCCAGAGACCTTGTTATCCACCCTCCCTTTGCTTGGGCTGATAACTTCACAGGAGATCTGAACAGGTTCATATGAGGCATCTACTCAACACACTCTAGAGTGTCGACCAGAGAGAAACAAGTCCATCCACTCAACCACTTTTCCAGAGCAATATCCAGTGGAGGCTTAAGCCCTTAACAGCAGTTTATTATCAAGTAGATCGAAGGCTGCTGACAAATCTAATAAAATCAGCAGCCCCACCCACTCTTTTCCAGTGCACCCAACATGTGGGTATGCAAGTCCATAAGGGCACTTTGCGTTCCATAATTCCTACGGAAACCAGACTGTCTTTCATGTAGGACACCAGCTTTCTCCATGAATTGCAGCAGCTGAGAAGTACCCATTTTATCAATAATTTTAAAGAAAAACATAGTGTTTGTGAATGGTCTAAGATTTGAAGACTCTTTAGGTTCCAGACCTGTATTTTCAAGATAGGAGTCACTACAACTTGCTTAAGGCTGAAGGGTATAATCTCTTGCGTGAAAGAAGCATTTATACATCTACTAAGGAAGGGTGCAAATAGCTCCTTATTTGCCAGAATAATCTTGAAAGGAAGGAGGTCTCTAGGACAACTTGTTGGATGCATATCCTTTAATAACCCCACAACATCAAACATAGATAACATACTAAAAATAAAAGGGGTCAGAGAATGGACTCACTCACACTTAACAACTATTGAAGGTCTTAGCGCGTTTTTTTACAATTAAGAACAATCCACAGAAATTGGAAATAATGCCTAATACACATTTTTAAAAACAAGATAAAAGGGAAATGCTAGTAAATTTGTATTTAGCTGATCCTAGTTAGCGTACTGCCTAACCAGCAAATAAATTAGCATTCAGCGTACTAACGTATACACAGTTTCTCGGCGGGAAAGCAAACAGGTTTTAAATAGACCAGCAGACTTGCTGGACCCTGACACGCCAGCGCTGACTCAATACATTGTACGACGTTGCTGAAAGCGTCCACACTACAAATAGAACATCTTTAAACATTGAAGAAACTAACACTTAAAGTAAGCTATTTTCATTTTTTTATTGAATTGGAATATTTTTATTACATGTTGGGTGTGTCCTTATTTTGACCACCCACACACATAACAAGTAAACACAGTGGGCCTGATTCCTGAAACATTTTCCTATGGGATTGCACCATTATAAAACACTTCCATGAATCAGGCTCAGTATATCTAAATCCTTCCCTAAAACTCTTAGTAGAAGTTAGATGTAATTTATTTTACAAACATTGTACTTTATTATTTGTGTATCTACATCCTACTGCGTACTTGTTTCTTCTGTAAACAGTCTTGACTTTCTACACTCCCTAACACTCAAAATAATGTACACAGAAACATTGATATGACCTACAATGTATAGCGAACACTGGTACATATTAAAATATACACTGTGTTACACAATACAATATAAGCAGACAATTGTAGAATTCAATTCAGGCAATCTTCAGAATATTATCTCTCCATTTATTTTGTGCTAATTTTATAATACATCTTTTATAAAACACTTATTACCTTATTCTTCCATTTCAAATTATTTTACATGTTTATATTCGCAAAGAATATAACACATACATTTTAAAACTTTTACTCTAACAACACTAAATTAGCATTCTTTAAACCCTTTGGCAATCTAACTTGGTGTGTGACTATTGAGTCATTACACATAAGCCAATCAACATCTGTAAGCAGTCTCTGTTGTGAAATGTCCACAGTGAATGGATGCCCACTCATGAAAAATAATTGTACATGTTTTAAACATTTTCTTACTAATAGAAACTTGACTATTTAGAAAATTAATTATGGTCCTGTTCATTTCCCTACCATTTACACTGTATTTTCCGAATGGAACTTTACAAAAAGTGTGTTTCCTTGTGATTCCAAAGGTACTCAGGGAATCAGCCCATCATTTTCATAGTTTCTTGTAGGATCTTCACTAGGGTTATTTGCCAGGTTGTTCTGTCTCCTCCGATCAGTCTTTGCCACCATTGGTCATTGTCGAACTGGTCGTCAAGCCAAAAGTGGTCATGGTAGGCAGTTCTTATCGAATGATTTTTCGGGCAGGACAAAATCAGGTGACGGATTGTTTCTTTTTCTTCACCGCAGAGGCAACACTTGCTTGTAGTCGGGATTTTGCGAAATTTGTTGGTTTCAAATATGTTCAGTCTTGCCCTAAGGAGGTAGTTCCTAGATGTTCTGCTTGGAATTTTTTTAATGTATCTCTGAAGTTCGTTGACTTTGCACAATGATGGCGGGAGGTGTACTAAAAGTTTGTTTGAGGCTGCTTCCTCTTGCGTTTGCGACCAGTCAAGATTTTTCAGTTTCTTTGTCAATCTGACCGGGTATGTAATTAGGTTGTCTTCCATGCAAGCAACTTAACTCAGTAGTGCTAGGTTGTTTTTTTTCCAGCTTGTAAGCATTTTCACTGTGTCTGCATGCATTTCTTCGACTACCAATGTCTACATTTCTTGTCCATTTTGGGTAATACATTTGCGGTATAGGACAACCGAGTTGATATTTATTTTGCCCAGCAAGGAGAGGAGACTGAGTTTGCGCTGTACTGCAGGCATCGAAGTTGAGTTTGGTAGTGACAAAACTGTCCTCCAGAAAAGGCCTTTGAGCCTTGGCCAAGCTTTCTTTGGTAGCATGGGCATTGCTTCTGCCCATGTGTGATTGAAGGCATGACTTTCTTCTTGTAAAATTCGATCACAGGAATGGCAGAGAATTTACTAAATTTCAAGTCTATTGCTTTACCTTGTGCAGCCAGCTTTTTGATTTTGATTTTCAGGGATTCCTGCATTGCGCTTTCTTGTTTGGAACTGTCTTACATTCCGCCGGGGTAAATAAACTCTTTTATTTTTTCAATCTATGTGTCTTCTAGGTACTATTTGTATTGTTCAGATCTTTTTGGTGCAGACTCCAGGACCAATATTTTTGTTTTTTCTTTGTTAATTTGTAGGTTGTTTTCTACTTTGTAGTGGTGTAGATTTGTTAATTGTCTTTGGAGCCCTATCTGGGTCTGGTCAAAGAGGATGAGATCATCGGCGTACATGAGTCGGCTGATCTGTGTGTTGGCCAATTTTGGGGGGAAAGTTTTGATGAGGTCTTCAGTTTTGCCAAAGTCACCCATTTACACCAGAAACAGCACGGGAACTAGGGGGCAACCCTGTTTCACCCATCTTCCAGTGGGTATTTCTGCAGGAAGGTAGGCTTGAGGGGTTACACGGGGTTACACACACTCTAAGTGTCGTCTCTGTGTGCAAAGCTTTTATTGGCAGAAGAATCTCCTTGGGGAATTTCCACCCTTCAGGTTTTGACCAAAGGCGCGGCCTGTCCACTAGGTTGAACGCTTGTGAGAGGTGGATGAAGGCCACAAATGTTCTTGGTTTACCCTCCAAGACCTTACTCTTTAGGGTGCTGATGGTTAGAATGTTGGCAGTCTTTCCAAGGTTTTTCATAAATCCTGTTTGAAATCTGTCATGGCAGGGAGCTGTCTTAGCCCAGGCTTGAAATCTTTTCAGCAATAAGGCGCCAAAGACCTTCCCAATGCAATCTAAGAGAGATATTGGGCGGAGGTTTGAGGGATCACTGACATCCCCCTTCTTGTAGATGGGAACGATGTTTGCCTTGGTCCATGATGGAGGGATGGATTTTGATTGGGCGCATCTCATAAAGATCTTTTTTTAGGAGATTTGACCATTCAGTAGGGTTGGTTTCAAGATCCATGTTGGATATCTCATCCCGGCCAACTGCTCGAGAGTTTTTTATTTTTTTCAAGAGCTCGAAGATTTCTTCTTGGTCTTCAAAGGAAAGCCATCTCGATGGGTGTTTAACCTTTCGACTTGGTTCCAACTGTGAGGGGGGTTTGAAGAGAGATGAAAAATGCACCATACATTTCTGCTCCCCCATAGATTTGACGATTGAGTTTTTCTTCGAGGGTGTTGAAGTTTTTATAAGCGACCAGAATTCCCTGGCTTTGTTGCCACAGATCGCTTTCAAGATGTTTTCCGTGTCTTGCTGGTAGAGATGCAAGCCATGGTTTTTTACCCAATTCTGGTAGTTTCTGGTTGCTTCAATGATTTTAGTGCCCATCATTTTCTTGAGTTTTCTTTTAATTTTGCGCAGTTTTTGTCTTTATTTTGCCAGCTGCGCATCGTAGGTGTGTTTGTGAGAGGCGCAGGAGGTAAACGATGATTTCTTTTTCGAAGTAAACAGCACAAGCAGGGACACGTAGTCTGGTTCAGGGGATGCTTCCAGCTGACCTCTTTCGTAGTATCTTTGTGTCAGTTTTTTGACAGCAGCTGCCATGAGTTTGAGCCAGTTTCCCTGGTTGTTTACTTCTACTCTGAAAGATTCATGGTTGGGAGTGTTAAGCAAAGTAGACCAAGTTGTTATTAGTTGGTTGTGGTCACTGTCAGGTGTCTTGGGGTCTTCGAAAGCTGTTGTCATTTACAATAAGGGGCGAGATACAAAGATATAATCTATTGTTGCTCGCAAGGAACCCTGTTCCCATGTCGGTGGACGGTCTTTTGACTTAAAGGTGGAATCAAGATTGTGCATATGTCTGGAAGACATCAGTTTGGACCAAAGGATTCCTCTCCTTGATGCTGCAGTCGGTTTCTGGATTTTGCCGGCAGAAGCACAAAACTTTTGGCATGTTGCATTGAGGTCTCTGCAGATTATGATGTGTGACACCTGACGCGATGACTGTATGTCGTCAATTGTTTTTTCCATCATAGATATGTAGGTTTTTGAGTCTGTAGTAGCCGGATTCCAGTAGGCATTTAAGATTGGTATTTCTGTATTTTTGGTTTTTGGCAAGCCTTCCCATTCTAAGAGGACTAGCAGGACTGATAGGTTGGTCAGCAGTATTTCTTTTATTTTCAAGCCCCTTCCATTTCTGCATGCCGTGAGGATGCCAGAGGAGGGACGGCCTGACAGGCCTTTCTTAGCCGGTACCAGGACCAGATCGTAGCCTTCTAAGATAGGTTTGTTGGTTAACCAAGTTTCTTGTAGGCAAATTACATCGTAACATTCTAGCGCTGCGTCTCCCGGAATGGTCAAGTGGAGATGTCCTCGGATGTTCCATGAGCAGAGTTTTAGTGCAGTTGAAGTATGGTCGGCTGGAGGGATGTCACTATCGTCAATCTGCCGACCTGCGGATTGCTATTTGTTAAGGTTTTTAGAGAGGGCTTTAGGAAGCCAGGACCAGATACCCTGGGAATGTTATTTTACTCGTGACTTGACTGGCGATCTTTTGTCTTCTGTGGTGTCTTTGCTCAAGATTCGTGTTACTGACATTTTTGAAGAGTTCTTTTTGGTTGCATTGCGTATGTTTGTGCTGGGTTTTGAGGCTGTCTTTTTCGCGTTTGGTGAACCTCTTTCGCTCCCTCTTTGGGTTCGGGCCAAGTCCTGATTCATTTTGTAGTTAACTGGGGAGCGAGTTTTGTTTCCTCTTTTGTCCCAAGCTGAGTATACATCTCTCTCTCCTTTTTTTGGGTGTAATAATTTCCCTCCTATGTAGGTACTCCTCATGCTTGGTCCTGGTGGTGGTTGGCCGTGAGGGCCATGTACGAGCATTGGCCCGTGTTTCTCTGCAAACAGTCTGGTTCTATGTTTTTCCTGTCACCAGGTTGCCCAGTGTTAATAGTTTGTCGGCCTCTTCAGATATTCGAGTATGAGTCCTCTTTGATGGCATATACAAGTAAGTCTTGGCTCTCTGATTGGAGTGGTACGGGTCTTCAGGTCTTCTGATTTGATCTGCCTGAGGGCTGGGATAAGGCCAAACAGAGTTAGCACACCTCCTCTATTGAGGATAATTTCATTGCGGTTTTCTGTGTGTGGTTTTAGTTTTAGAGAGCACACCGTGTTTTCGAAGGGTTTTGGTCGGTCGTGGTAGCTATCAGTTCTGGATTTGTAATGAACAGTTTGTGGTCTTGCTTTTCCCGGGACAAGATTTCCTTTTGAACATTTTCATTTAGGGGCCTGCAAAGGCAAATCTTTGCGGGTGGTTCTCCCCCTTTCTCTGTGTTGAAACCTGTGTCCCGATTCAGAGGGCCTACGAGTTGGAGCGAGTGAGTTTGTCATTGAAGAGAACGCTACTTTCTGTAAGCTGTCGATGACTGGTTTGCTTTTCGGAATGTGATGGATATTTTTCCTTCGTTCTTCCAGAGTGCAGAAAGGAGGGCTAACTGATTGTCGAGGCAGAGGAGGATTTCTTTCCTTCACAGAGTCGGGCTTGTTTCTGGTCGGTTTGCTAATTGGCAAGTCATTTTCGAGGTGTTGGCTGATGTTCATTAGTTGGTCGTCAGCTAAGAAGTCTTCTCTTGTTCTTGGGGATTTTTGGTTTCCTCTTGGATTGACAATATGGAGAACAAGGCTAGAATCGTGATGGGGGAGACATCCCTTTATTTTGGTATGCGTTTCTTTGGCTGGAGCCTTGGGAGGGCATTTACCGCCTGCTCAATGTTTTCGGCCTGCTTGTCAGTTGGTGCAGAGAATATCGGGTATGCTCTGTCTTTGTCGATACTTTGCAGTTGGTTTTGAAGACTTCTGGGTGGCGAATCTTTGTTGATGTGAATTACCTCACTTTGCTCAGAATTGTTAACTACGACCCTGGGATCAGCCCGAAATTCCCCATCGTATTGTAGGATATCCGTTGGTGTAGTTTGCCGTGCTTGGCTTTTTGGGCAAGTGAGGGCCGAATCTTGTGGTTGGAGGACTACAGAGTTTAGTGGTTCATTTAGGGCGGGGTTGTTCGTTTTTAGGCGTTCTAAAAAGATCCATTTTGTTTGCATCAGTGCCTGTATGGTGGTGTGGTCTTTCAGGTTGTCATTAATTGATTCGTATAACTTTGTGAATGGGGCCAGGGCTATTGTCACCGCAGACATAATGGATAGGATGTCCAGTTTCTTTTTTGCAGGTGAGTCATTAGGAGTACCTGGCAGGTTCTTCTGGATCAAATTGTTTGTGTACGACTCATTTGTAGTCAGCTTTCTTGCTGGAGTGTTGATGCAAAAGTCTAAGGACTCGCGTCTGGCCTGACTTTGTTTATTGGATGTAATTTCTCTGGTATCGCCCCCCTGTGAGTGGCCACTTGCCCGTTTTTTGCTCCCATGCTTTTCACTTGTCTCCTGGTTTTTAGGCAGAGGTGACTTTGAGGGAACCGTGTCTTCTTCTACAACTTTTTCAACGGATTGTGGAGGTTGTGGGGGCTTTGGCTGCCCAAGGTCGACCAGAGGCAAAGTCAGAATTGTGGGAGGAGTGTCTCTCTGAATCAGAGAGTTGTCTCCTTTCGAGAGTGTTTTTTTTATAGCTGATATAGACTCTCCTTGGGTCAGGTATTGCTGAGCCGTGGGGCTCTCTGGAGAGGTAGTCGGTTGCCCCGGGGAATTGGGGGTTCATTTGCATGTGGGTTGAGGGACGTTTCCTGAGCTGGGGGGCCCAGCTCCCACAGTGAATATTGGGGGTTGGGTAGATCTTGCTTCTTATTGAGAATTTTGGTTTTCGTGGGGAGACCTCTGGGTAGATCCGGTTTTCTAGTTTTTTGAGGCGGTTGGCAAGAAGTGATTGCCACTAGTATTTCGGCATCTGTAAGGTGCTCCTGACCCCCCCCTTGCCAGTGGGGCAAAAGCATTGAAAAAGTCAGTAACCAGACTAGCAGCTGGTGTTTTGCCGGAGTCTGGCACCGAGATTTTTTGTTGTTGATTTGGCCCCAATGATTTTTGAAATAGTGGGCTGTTGGAGGGCCAGCGTTTTCTTGTTTGGTGGCTTTGACTTTGTGTTTTCTTTTGGCTTTTGACGATGTTTGTTGCCCTCTTACACGAGATGGTCTGGCTCCAGAGACGCTTCTTTTTATTTTTAATAGTCTCAGACTTTGTTTTGTTTGCAGCGTCCGCTAGCTGGTCCAAAAGCAGTAAATCTGCCTCATGTGTCGGAGGCAAGTTATGGACATTTGGTGAATCGTCAAGGTCTTTTGGAGTGGAGTTGTTGGCTCGGGTTGACTTGTGTGTGTGTGAATAATTGCTATGGTCTTAATTCTGTTCTCCGAGTCATTTGAGGTCGGGATCTCTTGACTTGGTGTAGCTCCTGGAAGAATCAATAGCGTGGTTGTTATGCTTAGAGGAGGAGGCAGTCATATGGGAGGAGGTGCAGTTATGCTGGGGGAGAGAGGGATGATCTCCCTCAGCACTTCTTTGTTCTTCCTTGGGCCAACAGTCTGGAAACAGACTGTGGAAAGTGAGTAGCAAGACTGCCACTCTTCACCACTCTGCCACATACTTATTAAAAACTAGATTGTGCAGTGTTTATTGTAAATTACAATCACAGTCACTTCAGGGATAGGAACATATAGACATCTTTCAGAAATATTCCTTACATTCTGGACATATATGATTCCACTCATAACTAATTCCTACATATCTATCTACACTAACAGTTTCCTGCACTAATACATCACAGACATTCATTAAACATTGTTGACTATCATCCTGTATTTTTTGCGAAATTGTTGATTTTCACCTCCACAGCTAATATATTTTGAAAGTTCCATACATAGCTGCTTGTCTGCTGTGGAAGCTATTTCATGCATCAATGATGTCATTTGATACAACATACACAAAGCTGCATTAGAATTGCATTCAACTCCAGTTTCATTACTAAATCAGCAATAGGAGTATGTCATAGTTGAACAACTCTCCAACTCCATAAGATTCTGTTGTTCGTTAGTCTTAAGAGGAATGATTTTATTTGAATGTAGTTTAACGGACCCCTTATGGTTGCTGGATAAGTACTTTGTAGGTACAGGTATAAGGTTCAGGTGAGGAGCATACAGTATAAATAACCTATGATATTCCTCAATGCAAGAAATCTGACCTGTCACTTTTTTTCATCAAACTTTATTAAAAATACTTATTAAAAATAAACCTTCAATATTTTTCACACATGACAGCACTACATCTGATATTCCTTCTTTAAACACTATATGAACAATGTCAAGTGCTGCTTCTAAAGTCAACGCTTGTGATTTATGAATAGTAATTGCATATGCAGAGCACAAAAGCATAAAACGTACAGAAGTCTGAGAAATCAAATGAGCTTCTTCTACACAGTCGAACTTTACTTCTACATGTTGCATATTTGTAATGTGAGGAAAATTGTGAAATGTAATCACTGTTCCCATCACTCCATTGAGCTAGAACAATTCCCACATTCAAGTTACTCTTTAACATTACTTGTGCTTTGATGCACAGTTTTAAAACTGCTTCTAGACCTGCTGTTTTAGAAAGTGAATTCTATAGTTGAACTGATCAAGCGTTTGCTCTCTTATCCAACTCTAATGGCATAACATGACCATCTAAAACATCACACAATTGTATCTCCACAATATGTAGCTTCTCTGACAGTAGCATTGTAAAGTTAAACTTGTTATACTCTTCAAGTATGCACATCAAAGCAACACAAGAAATGTTCTTTCCTGAAGAGTCAACATGACATCTGATGGTCTGCAATCTGCATGAAACATGTTATAAATCAGTTTTCCCTTTAAGACTGCTTGCACATTCTCCTCAAGAACACCTATACAAATCTTATTACGCATTTCTGCATACTCTAACTCTGCAGAAAGCCTCATATTAATGGTAAGTTCTGGAAATTCAAAACAATTTCAAAGGTTAAAATGACCAATACTTCCAATAGGTTTATGATTATCCTTAGATTGCAGCATTTTGAAAACTGGTTGACCTTTCAAAGGACTTCATTGTAACAAGTCTCCAAAAACAAACAAACAAACATGTTTACCTACAAACAAAATGTTGCAGTAAGTCTTCAAAACCTTCGCAAGTGAATGAAAGGTAGCATCACGTTAGACACCATGCTTACCTCATCAACAATCAAGGTATTTCATTTTCTAAGAACTTGTCCTACTTTTGTTGCACTTGATACAAGTTTTCAATAATCTAGTTTGTTGCCATGCTCCACTGGCAGCATCAACAGTGGAAGTAAAGTAACACTTCTTACATTGAATGCTGCAAAACCTGCTGGAGTAGTTACCAACATAACAAAGAGCAATCAGTAAAATGTTTCATCATAGCTCTTATTGCATGAATTAAAAAAAGAGGTTCTTGTTCCTGCTTATCCTCTAACATACAACAATACAGGTTTCTATTGGACAGATGTAAAAACATATCTTTCATTTTATTTTATCATAAACTTCTTTTTGCTCTTCATTATGTTTAGTAACTATTTCATCAACATTCACATCTGCAACTTTACTTTGTTCTATTGCACTTTCTACTTCTTCCATGGCAAGCTTAACATCAGTTTGAATAATTGTCTGACCAAGCACATTTTGACTTCCTGCTGCAGAATCGGGACTTCCCTCAGGAGTCTCTTTTGCCAATTCAGCTGCCAAAAAATGTTCTTGAAGTCGTTTTTTTCTCCAGTAACTCCAAGTAATGCTCACATTTTGGATATGTAGTTAAGCTTTTTTTAACATAACATTATTCTTCAATCGTTTCAAACCTTAGAAGCATATCACTCTCCTGCTGTGGGAAGAGCAGCAAAAGACACAAATGAAATCATTCCTTTTTCTCTGCAGTTTGGCAAGACAGGTCCATGTGGTTGATGAGACTTGCTGTCTCATCTCTCACTAGACAACCAGTGCATCAATGTACTTTAAACTGTCCTCTGTCACTGTTTGCTTCAATATCCCGATACAAGAAGTGTTCTGCTACTTCATATAAACAAAGATCCTCCAAATCTACAGATTGATTTGGACAATATCAATCAAGTTGGTTTTCAGAATCTCTGTACTGTCAGGTACTGCTTCAGCTAACTTCTGAATTTCACTCAACGGTCTCAGTACCAGATTTCTAGTATTAGCTGGGCCAAGATTTAACCAAAGTACATTAATCCCTTAAGGGCTAAGGGCGAGTATGCATGTACCTTTTGCATACACTTGATTACAGCTCACCAGTTAAGTGGTTAATTATACATCCATACAGAGGCAATCTAGTTAGCCAATCTGCATCTTCATAGATAGCGCACTCTATATGTGAGAGCATATTTAGACCAAAGCTTAGATGTTTCTGACTAAGACTTTTATCTGCAGAAAAAACTGCCCATACCTTAGATGTATTGCCCTTTTCAGCTTTTGTCATGTATGCTGTAACATAATGAGCAACAGCTGTTGTATCATCAGCAATATACTGTACATCAGTATTTGCGTTCCGAAACTGAGCAATGACAGGTTGTAGTCATTAATGAATTGTCATTCCTTATCTGTTTTTAAATGATAGTTTCTTCTTGGTGACCTACCAATAACATGTGTCGAACTGATAACAATAAACTATTGACTCAACCAACTGTTGTCACAGGGCTTGGAAAGCCAAATCTGCAGTGATTTTAGTACTTATCTTTTATACTCAGACAGTACTTTCCATTTGAGTGCCTTTGAAATATTTCCACCTTGATCCATAGATCAGCATTCACATGCTGAGCAGGAATGGAACAAGTACCATATTTTTCTATAAACTCCATAACACAGCCATCACTTTCTTTCCCAAACAGAGGAGCATCATTGATCGACAACAGCATATGTATATGTTGCGCACCAGGTGCCTGGTACACCTCCAAAAGAAATCTTCCACAGTGCCCACTGGACCATTTTCTTTATTACATATAAAGTGTAACATGGCTAAAAATCTGTGATGAAAGAATCACCATACTAATAGGGCCCATGGAACACAATTCTCCTGGTGTCATGTGTTCTATGTTTTCTTTCAGTGGATTAGTTTGACAAATCCACTCAGTAATATCAACCCAACCATACTCAGTGCAACTTAAATTCATACACCAAGTAGGAGAGCCGAAGTTTCTGATCAAACATCTAACCTTGATGTGTATCCTATACCAATATTCCGTAGTTCCTCTCATTGTAGCAAGAATACTGGTACATTTACCCTCTAAAACGTAATGTTTTCTTTCACCTGTTGCAGTATCTCACTTGCAGAAAGATTTTGAAATCTAGTTCCGGTCTATGAGCAACAGCGTAACATAATGTTGAAAATTAACTTTCATACAATAAGTGAAAAATATATTCAACATTGATGCGGAATCAGGAATCTTCATAATACATTCTTCTACACTGATATTCTGAAGAAGGGATTGAACATTCTGATCATCCAATCTGCCTCATGTAACAGTAGAAATAAACATAAGGAAACAACAAACCTCTAATGTCTTTTCCCAAACAATGATTGGTGCACCTTTCGTTGTTTTCATTTGATACAATCCTAAACTGTGGCCCATGACTTTACCTGAGTGGAGAGGATAAAAGTGTAATGTTCATACAAACTATTACCTTCTGCAACAGATAGATGTCGGAATTGACCTTCACTGCTTTTGTTTGTTGACTCAACTTCAAGCATAGACAAGTCTGGTACAGTCAGACTGCCTTTGTATGAATTATTGTGCTCCTATAGAAACGCCAATGCTCTCCCTCATAAAATGTGTACATTTAAACACTTCCACAAATCTGACACAAAAAGAGTTACTAATATGGAATCACAGTGAGGAGCATGATATCCAACTACAAACACAGTGCCAATATTTTTAAAGGGTCGAGGGAAGCTGCGTGTTTGATTATAGGAATTACTATGCAGCCCCATTCATTTTACATCTTCTTATGTCTGTACATTGTGTAAAAACATATGTGATCACTTAGCATGGAACCCACGTGGGCTCATGCCCGACCAAAGCACACCATTTCCAAACACATTGGATAAAATGCCAGATATGGTTGCTGTTTATTATTTATAGATTACTACCAACATTTTGTTTTGACTACCAAACATGTTAGACTCATATGCATGCACTGGTGCTCCACATAATAGTTCCCATACTGTTCTACATGCAATGCAGTGATGGAATCTACTTTCAAATCTGTGACAGAAATGACAACCAGTGCATCAATGTACTTTAAACTGTCCTTTGTCACTGTTTGCTTCAATATCCCGATACAAGAAGTGTTCTGCTACTTCATATAAACAAAGATCCTCTAAATCTACAGATTGATTTGGACAATATCAATCAAGTTGGTTTTCAGAATCTCTGTACTGTCAGGTACTGCTTCAGCTAACTTCTGAATTTCACTCAACTGTCTCAGTACCAGATTTCTAGTATTAGCTGGGCCAAGATTTAACCAAAGTACATTAATCCCTTAAGGGCTAAGGACGAGTATGCATGTACCTTTTGCATACACTTGATTACAGCTCACCAGTTAAGTGGTTAATTCTACATCCATACAGAGGCAATCTAGTTAGCCAATCTGCATCTTCATAGATACCGCACTCTATATGTGAGAGCATATCTAGACCAAAGCTTAGATGTTTCTGACTAAGACTTTTATCTGCAGAAAAAACTGCCCATACCTTAGATGTATTGCTCTTTTCAGCTTTTGTCATGTATGCTGTAACATAATGAGCAATAGCTGTTGTATCATCAGCAATATACTGTACATCAGTATTTGCATTCCAAAGCTGAGCAATGAGAGGTTGTAGTCATTAATGAATTGTCATTCCTTATCTGTTTTTAAATGATAGTTTCTTCTTGGTGACTTACCAGTAACATGGGGTCGAACTGATGACAATAAACTATTGACTCAACCAACTGGTGTCACAGGGCTTGGAAAGCCAAATCTGCAGTGATTGTAGTACTTATCTTTTATACTCAGACAGTACTTTCCATTTGAGTGCCTTTGAAATATTTCCACCTTGTTCCGTAGATCAGCATTCACATGCTGAGTAGGAATGGAACAAGTACCATATTTTTCTATAAACTCCATAACACAGCCATCACGTTCTTTCCCAAACAGAGGAGCATCATTGATCCACAACAGCATATGTATATGTGGAGCACCACGTGCCTGGTACACCTCCAAAAGAAATCTTCCACAGTGCCTACTGGACCATTTTCTATATTACTTATAAAGTGTAACATGGCTAAAAATCTGTGATGAAAGAATCACCATACTAATAGGGCCCATGGAACACAATTCTCCTGGTGTCATGTGTTCTATGTTTTCTTTCAGTGGATTAGTTTGACAAATCCACTCAGTAATATCAACCCAACCATACTCAGTGCAACTTAAATTCAAACACCAAGTAGGAGAGCCGAAGTTTCTGATCAAACATCTAACATTGATGTGTATCCCATACCAATATTCCGTAGTTGCTCTCATTGTAGCAAGAATACTGGTACATTACCCTCTTAAACGTAATGTTTTCTTTCACCTGTTGCAGTATCTCACATGCAGAAAGATTTTGAAATCTAGTTCCGGTCTGAAGTGTATGAGCAACAGCGTAACATAATGTTGAAAATTAACTTTCATACAATAAGTGAAAAATATATTCAACATTGATGCGGAATCAGGAATCTTCATAATACATTCTTCTACACTGATATTCTGAAGAAGAGATTGGAACATTCTGATCATCCAATCTGCCTCATGTAACAGTAGAAAAAACATAAGGAAACAACAAACCTCTAATGTCTTTTCCCAAACAATGATTGGTGCACCTTTCGTTGTTTTCATTTGATACAATCCTAAACTGTGGCCCATGACTTTACGTGAGTGTAGAGGATAAAAGTGTAATGTTCATACAAACTATTACCTTCTGCAACAGATAGATGTCCGAATTGACTTTCACTGCTTTTGTTTGTTGACTCAACTTCAAGCATAGACAAGTCTGGTACAGTCAGACTGCCTTTGTATGAATTATTGTGCTCCTATAGAAACGCCAATGCTCTCCCTCATGAAATGTGTACATTTAAACACTGCCACAAATCAAATCTGACACAAAAAGAGTTACTAATATGGAATCACAGTGACGAGCATGATATCCAACTACAAACACAGTGCCAATATTTTTAAAGGGTCGAGGGGAGATGCTTGTTTGATTATAGGAATTACTATGCAGCCCCATTCATTTTACATCTTCTTATGTCTGTACATTGTGTAAAAACATATGTGATCACTTAGCATGGAACTCAAGTGGGCACAAGCCCTACCAAAGCACACCATTTCCAAACACATTGGATAAAATGCCGGATATGGTTGCTGTTTATTATTTATAGATTACTACCAACATTTTGTTTTGTCTACCAAACATGTTAGACTCATATGCATGCACTGGTGCTCCACATAATAGTTCCCATACTGTTCTACAAGCAATTCAGTGATGGAATCTACTTTCAAATCTGTGACAGAAATGTTAGAATCAATTTCACAGATATTGCTGGTGAGGAAACTATACATAGCTGAGCTACATAATACAACAATTAGATTAGAGTGGATGTGCTGCAGTTTAAAGAAGCCCCATCTAGAGCTCTGCTCTTAGTGCTTGAGTCATGTGGAATAGTATGTAGCAGCTCATATAGTGTAAAATGTCCAACACATTTATATCATAACCTACAACAGTCAAAACACTCCAAAACAATTATTCTAAAGAATACTTTGTACAGCATGAAGAAACACAATTAATTGAAACCGTTTTTTATGTTTGGCAAACTACATAACCACAGCAATAACTCCGGTTACACGTACATTTTTCAAATGCACTGATTCAAATTTAAATCACACATGCCTTGAGGTGAGAACATCCAAACAGAAAAAAATGCAAAAATCTGTGCTAAAACATCCATAAAATAATATGATCACTTCACCAAAATACAAACATCTATAACTGTGGTTAAATCACTGGGTTTATACCCGCAGCTACCAAAGCCCGCCGTTAGGTACTCCATCCAATTGTAGCATGGATATCAGCAGGTCTGGTCAACTGCCAGTAGCTGTGGCTACCCGTAACATTTTTCAAGATTCCAAAAAACAAGGTGCGAATATTCAAACAACACATGAGAGCATAGAATCAAAAAACACATGTAGAACTATGTACTGTAAAATCCATGAAATATCATGATCAATTACCCACAGCTAAGGCGATAGTTATACCCATCGCTGCAGCTGCCAAAAATACACGTCTGATTGGTTCAGTGTTACCTGTGGCTAAAATCTCTCTGACAGGGCACAACATTTCATTGGCTGCTGTTGTAACCGCGGCTAAATAATAAAAAAGCATCAACAGTATTTGTGTTTTCCAATATTCGTAAAAAGTTCTCTGGGAGGCTCTTTAAAGAGCCTTTTGGTTCGTTTGCCAATATGTAACCAAAACATATATTTTCAATTAGAGAAATACTCTTCAGCTCGATTACAATTCATAAATCTCAGTCTAAAATAATATAATAGAATCCAAAAACCTTTGTAAGCCAATGCTTTGACAACACATGACCTATGTCCTCAACATCACTAAGAACCCCATTCTCAAAATTCTCAAATTCTCCATAGTCTTCTGAACAATGTCATTACTGTCCTTCTGAAATTGGCTCCATGTTTCAAATATCCAATGAAACAATATATATACCCCAAAAAGAGAACAATCTCCTAAAACTATACCTCACTTTCAAGCAAAATAAATGTACTATGTAGAACAACTCTTAATTTAATTTTACAATATAATCTACAGTTTTATTGTCATTTATTAACATCACTCAAAAAAGTACATTCTCTGATAGGTTCAACAGTTGAACAGCATCTACTTGTCATCTTATTGGGAGCTGCCCACCACGGAAACAATAAACAACCAATCAGAAATTAAATACAACACATTCTCTCATCATGTACACTTTCTCAATTGCTTATTCAAATATCTAAAGGGACAAGCAGTATTTCTTTCTACCACAATAAAAGGGGACACTACATGGAATGGCTGGATGACAATTATCCCACAGAGGAAGACATCAAAAAAGAATATGCTCAAGAAAAATAACCAGAAGTAAATATACCACATTCAGGATTTTGTGATTGCATTCTTTATATTTATGTAAAATGAGAAATAAATTATATGTTCAGGAACACACATCAGTCACCAAGCATATATAGTTTAACTACTATTAAATGTCTATACAGCCAACACAAATATTTTTAAACTGTATGATATCTTCAATTGTCTAAAAGTATTTAAATTATTTTCAAACAGATGAAGAAGTAATTCAAGATATCAAGACAAATTAAACATGAAGCACCACAAGAACTACCCACAAAATTAATCATGGATACATTAAAAGAAAATAAACAACTATTAATTAATATTCAAAAAGAAATATAATCAACGCAAAAGGACATTGCAAATGTAAGACAAATCATGAACGGTAATAATTCAGATAATTGGGGTAAGGAATAAGCTGTATCATGTGTTCAAAGTAAAAGAAGAAGAACATCCACAACCACATTCCCCACAAATAAACCTGTTTTTAGCAAACTTTGTTTGCATATTTATTAATGTTTATGTTTAGTTTTATTGAATTTATATAGCGCTTTAAGCTAAATCGCTTTACAATATAACAACAGGTACAAAAGTGAGAGAAGCATATTTACAAACATGAACAGGTCATTAGAACAATAAGTAGAACTATTTATTGTTTCAATGTAGTTATATTTATATGTATCAATGAGTAAAAAGTACTGAAAATGTTACAATAACTGTTCACAAAAAGTACACTAAATCTGGCCGATTCATGGAATTAATGTGCGCTGAAATTGCGTGCGAAAGCGTGCAAATCGCAGTGCCAGTGCGAAAATCGCAGCAAAACCCACGCACAGCGATTCATGGAAGTCCGTGCGCGTGGAAATCCCAGGATGTGTGCCAAATTTCTGCGTGGCGCATGCTGGTGCACACGTCTCCAAACAGCGTGCGCTAAGCGCACAGCGAAATCGCACATAGCGCGGCGCACACAACAAAAGTAGGAACAACAGGGGGCGTGACACGCGTAATGGGGAACAACTCGTGAAAATGTGGGCGTCACGGGGGAAGTACAGGAGGCAAGTGCACGGAACGTCCACACGCACGTTCAAAACACGTATTCATGGAATCGAACGGGGCTAAGGCGTTTGCCAAAAAAGACGCGCTAATCATGAAACACGTACGCCAGCAGGAAGCAGGCATACGTGGACCCGCGCAGCATAAAAGGGCACGCAAACAACAAACAAGCACAGACACCAGGATGAATATACCGTTCCTAGCAGCAGTGGTCGTGGGATACCGCAGGAGGAGGAGGAGGAGGATAGTCAGACCCAGAATTTTTACACCCAGAACCAGCCTTTTTTGGATGCCTGATGACCAGATGTATGGGAGGTACAGGTTTCCACCTCACATAATACTCGACCTGGTCAGTGAGTGGGAGGATAACCTCACATCACCCACCCTGTGCTCCCAAGCACTCAGCCCCCTGTATAAGGTCCTCAATGTACTGCACTTCTTGGCCACTGGATCATTTCAACGGACAACTGCTATAGTGAGGGGGTGTCACAGGCCACGCAGTCACCCTGCCTACACCAGGCCTTGGCCATCATGACTGCATGCCCATCAGTCCGCAGGCACATATACCTGCCCAGAACACCTGCAGAAAGGCACGCTGTCATCCAGGATTTTTACGGGATGGCACACTTCCCCAAAGTGCTAGGTGCCATTGACTGCACCCATGTGTCTCTACGTCCCCCCAGGGCATCAGAGCACATCTATAGAAACAGCAAGCACTGGCATTCCATCAACGTACAGGTAGTATGTGATGCCAAGGGAATCATCACCTCAGTATATGCCAACTATCCAGGGTCCACCCACGGCAGTTTCATTTACAGAATGTCAACCCTAAACCGGGACCTAGAAGCTGGGCGGCATGGCGATACATGGCTGCTCGATGAGTATAAATGCCACAGCACATGCATGCATGTCAGATACTGAGCAATGTCACAACCCCACTAATGATCCCCATCACCACCTCTCCAGGGGACAGTGCCTACCCTCTGAGCCCCCAAATGATGACGCCAATTCGGAACCCCACCACGCCACCCGAGGTAAGATACAACACAGCCCACATTGCAACCCGGGGCATAGTGGAGCGCACATTCGGAGTGCTCAAGTCACGCTTTCGCTCCCTTGACCATTCTGGCGGGCAGCTGTTATACGCTCCCCCAGTAGTGTGCAGGATCATAGTGGCAGCATGTGTCCTGCACAACGTTGCAACACTCCGGGGCCTGCCCGTGGACATGGTGGTGCCCCCAAATCCCCAACCACATGCACACCTGCTGCGCATGGGAGGGGAAAGGGCACGGGGTGAGGCAGCCCGTACGCAGCTGGTGGCTAATTACTTCACCTAAAATCACACCCCTGTGGAGTGCACACAGCCCTGGCACATACCAGCTGACAATCAATGATGATGACATAAGGGACAGTCAACTGTCACAACCATACCAGCCTGAGATTGGTCACCTGGAAGTGTTACATTGTGTGCATCCCTACCTACACAAACACCACCAATGCTGTGTCATCAAAAGACACACTTCGATGCTGCTAAAATCATTACCCCCTTGCAAAATACAACATGACAACAGTGCCATGTCATCCAACCCCTCCCCAGCACCGCCACCCAACACACCATGGCATGTCATGCTATGTGAGAGCAAACAAAGCAATCCAAGAAAAAATGACAGAAGTGTCAAAGTACAGTGTCCTTAATGGAAACTGCCCACACACAATATGCTCCCAGTAATGTAGAACTAACAACACACATGACCAAATACTTACCAACAATACAATGCAGCTACACAACCTCAAACATAGCATAAATATGACAGTACTAAGTTAAAGTAGTGGTAGTCTTACAACCTGATCATGCCAGCACATCGTCCACTTCCAACTGTACAGTGCTGCTGCCACTCCATCTCCAAAGTAGACGGCCTTGTGAAGACATGAGGAATTAACCTGCAAATTAGGTGAAAGACATGGATGCACAAGAACATAGCAATACACCATGCAGTGTACAATTCAACAAAAATATCCACTAGGAATGTATACACAGTATTGACTACAGACTGCCCACACAGCTCATGGGAGTCCTACGTCACCGTGTAACTTAAAGTCACTTGGGCACAACCTTTGCAAGCCCATGGAAACGGGAAGCAGGAGGGGTGTGTGTCTCACGAACCCAAGCATCTAACCCAAACTCAGGACAAGCCTGAATGTGCCCAGCCGGAATACAGTGGATGCCCACGGGAGCCACACAAGGCAACACACTGCAAAAAACAAAATCAAAAATCAAAAATGGCAATGTGGGGGCCAGGAAGGGAGGAGGTCACCCAGGAGGTCCGAGGACAGGGTGCGCACCAACACCCACCTGTGTGGATGTTGGGAAAAAAAACACCTCCATGGGCTCATGGCCTGCACGGCTATGCCAATGTGAGAGAACTGCTGCTGTCGCTATCATCACCCTCTGCAGCTGCCACAGGAGGTGGTGCTGCCACAGGAAGTGGTGGTGCTATGGGAGACAGCCCACGCAAAGCCCTGGTATGGTCCTCCATGGCAGCAAGCACGCGGGTGTGGACGGTCTCGTTTTGGAGGATTATAGTGCGGAGATCCCCATGCAGCACATGACGTGATGCACAGATCTCCTCCCGAGTTGCCTGCATCTCAGCTGAGAGCGAACGTGTGAGCCGCTCCAGCTGCTGTTCTGTCCTCAAGTTAGTGGAAGCCTCAAGGTAAACAAGAGTCTCCCTGAGGTCATGGAGTTCTACCCTCAGGGCTTCCCTGTGGCCCTGGGACTCTATTGATATCGATTGGCGTAGAGTCTCCAGTGCCGCCCGTCTGTCACTGTTGGATGCCAACATGTCCTCCCTGTGTGATTGGCAAATGGAGTCTGTTGCCTGCTGTAGTAGCTCCATCTGCCTTTCAGGGGGGACAATGGAAGTGGCCACCCTCTCCATTGCTTGAGCCATCATCTCAACTGATGCTGCCTGTTGGGTTGCCATACCGTAAATGGATTGTTCCCATGCGGTATTGCCTGGTGGCGTATGGCACTGCATCGGCGGGCACCACACCTGTTTGGGGCAAGGCAATCTGAGCCTTGCTGTGCCTGCACTGCCTGAGGCTGCAGGACTGCATTCCCCCTATGATCTGCTGGCCCAGGAACAGAATCAGATGTTGTGGAGTGTGACCCTGCATCCGTAACTGCCAAAGGCGGACTTACCAACACTGTCATCCCCATAAAGGGTTCTACCCCTGGTACAGGTGGGTTGGACAGAACAGAATCCCTGCCAAAAACACTTACCTGTGACGCCACATAGGTCTAATCATCCGAATCAGCACCTGAATAGAGGTCTGGGGAGGTGCACCCAGAGGCACCCCTCCACAGAATGTTCTGCAGCAAGATTGGGTTCTCACGCACCACCACACCACGTCCCCCACTGGAGCCCGGTCGTGCCTGAGATTCCTCCTGGGTCTGCACCATCTCCTCAACCTCAACAGCATCAAGTGCATCATCCCCTGCAAAAACATGAAAGACAAAAAATGGAAACAGGCATTAGCACCATAGCACACAAATAGGCCTGACAAGCTACATAACCAGTACATGATTTACACATGTCCCATATGACTATAACCCTCCCATGCATGCACTGTCACTGAGTTTGAAGCGGAGCCAAAAGGCAGACATTGATGACACCTACATGGAAGAGCAACACATTTGCTGCATGTTGGGTAGCACTGCCATCACACATTGGCCTGTGAGTGGCATGTCCAATACACATACATGACACATGCCATCACACAGATGGCATGTACCATAGCCATGGTACATTCCACAAGTACATGCATATGTCAGTGAATGAATACTGTCAGCCATCCATGTAAGATGGACATGATGAGATGAAAAATGCTACATAGTGTGACAAAATATACATGTGTCACACACTGCAACACATCCAGTGTACACAAATACAGTGATTGCAGGCCGATGTACACATCAATGGTTTGTCACTTCAACATGACAGGAAACAACTATCATGTTCCACATTCAAACAGGCCACAAAAAAATCTGTGATCAGGCCAATACTCAATTAGCCTGAATGGTCAAAGCATTCATCTAACAGGGTAACACATGTGAGGTTCATCAATGACAGAAGCATGTCACAAATGTGACAATAGGGCTGAGGAATGCGTAGCAAAAGTTTGAGAACTGAAACAATCAGCCTAAACGAACACTGAAAAACACAAACAATGTTGTTGCAAGATGCCACTTCAAGGGCAACTGCCGTAATGTCAAGCCAAATTACTAATGTGGGCAGAAGGGATACTGTCACACCCAAATCCAAGGCCGCTGAATGTTTTGGATGAAGCACATGGGTGACCCATACCACTCAGGCACACGCACCCTCACCTGGCACTCAATCAGAACCGTCATCCAAACAACATACACATGCATTACACACACATGCATGGGCACTCACCGGACAATGCTTCATAATCAGCTAGTCCTCCCACACCATGGATCTGTTCCTCTGTGACTAAGGCCCCAGCAACAGACTCATGTTCAGTGAGTGTGTTGTCCTCTTGTGGAAACCCACCGCCAGTCACCATAGTAGTGGCATGATTTGAGGCCAGCTTGTTCTTTGCTCTGCGTTTCAGGTCATTCCACTGCTTGTATCAATCATCAGCTGAGCGCCTCACAAATCCAAGGGCACTTATGAAGTCAGCGATGGTCTGCCAGTGTGCCTTACGTTGACCAGGTGTGGTCTTGCACCCTGCAGTCACCACCATTTCGTAGCTATGTGCCAACACATAGCCCACAAGTGCATCAAGGTCCGGTTCATTGAAGCAAGGCTTCCTTGAGGTACCGGAGTGTGTAGCTGTGTCTGGGGACTCAGCCTGTCATGCCAGAGCACCCTTCTTCCTGTTCTTTAAAGGTGGAGCAGAGCCAGAGTGGCTTACGCCGCTCTGGTCAGTAGGGGCAGAATCACCGGTGGACTGGGTAGTAGGAGTGTGGGAATGCACAATGACCATAGTTCTTGATGCAGGCATTGGTTGCAGGGTAATGTTGGCAGGGGGGACGTCAGTTTGATGGACTGGGACTGACACTGTCCTGGCTGGGAGAGTCAGAGCTGTGGTGGATGGAGCTGCAGCTGCCCCTGCAGCCTCCCCACCCTGCATACTTGGGGAAGCAGATGACATAGCTGCCCCAGATCCATGTGGATTGGTGACAACTTGCACCGCCACACGTGGCCTAGACTTGCTGACCTGGAAGTCAGCCAGGGAGTCATCCTGTGCCAGGTCAGGTGCCACAATGGGCTGGTCCAACAGGGGCTGAGCTTGGATGGTGTCAGCCACGTTTCCCTCAACCATGGGGGGGGGGGCATGGGTGTCCCTGATTGTTCCTCCACACATAGGGGCATAGGGGCACCCTGCAAATCCCGGCCACATCCCCTACCGCGCCCACCACACCCACCTTTTGAGGGTCAGCCACCTTTGCCTCCCTTACCACTTGGTCACCTCCCAGCCATGGCACTGATGTTGTTGTGCGTATGGGAGTTGCAGTAAACTATTGTCCTGGGCAATTGGGGGTCAAAGGGGTAGGATACCAGATGGAATTCGTACCCTAGTGCTCTAACAAGGCTGTCTGTGACCCCTGGGGGAAGATGACGGGTCAAGCAACGCACAGGCAGCTCAAAATCAAAAATAAACGTGCACGCAACCCCTCGTGGAAAAATGAACCCGCACTACGCTGTGGCACCCAGAAACACAAAAATAAGCGTACGCGTAATACACGCAGCCTACAATGACCTCTGAAGGGGAACGCGACACACGGGGCAGGGACAGTTGCTAAGTACGTGCGGAACTCACCGTCTGCCTGGAAAAAGAACGTGAAAAATATGTGCGTGTGCGCGTTGGCAACACCCCACCAAAAGAAGAATTGTACGCTGTCTGAGGAGACAGGACAAAAGGAGAAGTGAACTCTGTTTGAGGAAACAGGCCCAACAAAAAATCAGAAAAGAGCTGTCAGAGGTAACAGGGAGTACGAACTAGAAACGCTGTGAAGTAATCGCTTGTGAACCGACAAGAAGTACAGATTTCACCCACTCACTCTCCACGAAAAACACGTACAAGGAAATGGCGTCCTACACGCAGTTTTCAAACCAGCCCACACGTACACGTCAGAGACGCGTGTACGCAGGCGCTTTCATCCAATTACACGCGATGACACTCGGACGTGCAGTTTTTCCACATGTGCTCTGTCATCACGTGCTATGAAGGAAACACCCACGCGTGTATTTTAACTTACGCGCCTACGCACTAAGGGCCTTTGGTCCAAAGGAGTCGCGTGCGTGTGCTGATGCGCTTACACGCTAAGGCCCTTTCCTCGAATTACACGCTGACGTGCAAGATTCACGTGCCAAATCACTCCATATCAAGCTGGCCACGCGAAAACACACGGACCACGCTCCTGCCCTGAAGGCCATTTTCCTGCCCCCCAGAGCCCCGAACACGCTCCCACCTGCCATCTGCTGCTGCCTGACTGCCTGCTGCCCATGTGCCCTGCTATTTCGTGCCTGCACATCAGCCATCTGCAGGGGTCCAGTTGCTGTGTCCGCCCCTGCTGGAACAGAAGACTCCAGACTGGGATACCATCGCTCCACAGCCCATCCCCAGGACCCAGTTGCCCACCCACACCTACCTCTGGGGTTGCCATATCGGGCACACCACCATCTGAGACCACTGGGGCAGAGGGCCACCAGCTTCAGTCAGAAGGAAGTTGGTGCCCTGGTGGAGCATGTCCTGGGGCATTATGATGCCATCTTCGGAACATCACAAGGAAGGACGGGATAGGATCTGGGATGAGTTTGTGGTTGCCATCAATGCGGAGGGGGTGGCAACCCACAACATCAAGCAAGTCAAGAAGCGCTGGGAGGACTTGAGGTCAAGGACCCTCAACAAGGCCCGGCGCCTCGTGGCGGGGGGCCGGGGCAGCATGAGTACCATCCAGATGAGGGTCCTGGAACGCGTAGGCCCAGCGCTCCATGCCCAGATCCTTCGGAGGCAGACCCGTCCGGAGTTGAGCGGTAAGTGGCCAAGCATTGCTGTGTGAGACAGGGCATGTTGCAGGGTGCTGGTTGTCTGATACTTGCCTGTATGTGTGACATAGGCCATGTACGTATGTGTGTTTGCAGGGACATCATGGTCATGCATATGAGACCAGTAATGTGTGACCCACATGGTTGGTGCATGTGTTACAATGCAACATGTGGAGCAGCATGCGGAATGCACACATTAAAGCATGCCTGTCTCTGTTATTGGACATGGATGGGTTGTGAGAGATGGGTGCTGCTGTCATGGACATGTATGGTGTCCATGTCTGTGTGTCTGACTTGCATGTCTGTGCCTTGTAAATGCCATGGATGCATGACACATGTCTGTGACAATGTTCAGATTCACTGATGCAGCCTACTCATCCTTGTATCCACTGTGTCTGGGGTATACGAGGCCAGATGGATGAAACTAGGGTGAAGTGTGTGCATGTGATAGGCATGACCCATGATGCATGTGAGTTTCAAAACAGCATTGTATGTTTCAAGAGTACCTTGGACATGTATGCTAATGTTCATAGCATGCCTGTTATTGCATGTGTTTTGCCTGAACTGACCAATGTGTTGTGGAGGGGCATGATGGAAGTGATGTTTGACAGTGCCACTCATCTGCTATTGCTTCCTGTCTAGGGGACCATTGTACAGTACCCTGATGCTTGTGTTCTATGTCTCCCTCTACACAGCGGCAAGTGATGAAGAGGGCGGAGACAGTGCTGTGGAGCAAAGCGGCGGGGATGCCCCCACCGGCCGGCGACACAAGGCTCAGTCACCCTCCCGGAATTTATCATCGTCCGGGAGTGAGGGGACTGGTGCTGCGTCTGCCACTACGGCTGCAGCGGAAGGGGTGGGTGAGCCCCCACAGGGGCTTGCAATGGCGGAAGACAGTGTGGAGCCATCCAGGTTGGTGGTTTCCACAGAGGAGGAGGAGGCCACTACTGAGCCGCACATGGGGCCTGGTGGGGGTAGTACCACTGGTGCAAGTGGTGCAGTCCAGGGCCAGGGACCGGAGGCAGCACAGGTCTCCGCGGAGGGGCCTGTGCATGTCGCTGTCCCTGACCCTGTGACTGCACCACCATGCACCAGCAGGGATGCCACATCCCAGGCCCGTCCGCAGGTAGGGGGGATGTCCATGTCATCTGACACTCCTCTACCTGCGGACGAGGTGACCCCTGGCCGTATGGAGAAGGTCCTGATTGGTGTCGCGTTGCGCACGTGTGACATTTGAGATGACGTGCGTGCTTCCCGGGGGGAGCACGCACGTCATCACGAAGAGCAGCGTGCCAACATGGCCCAGTTGGGAGTGTCCATGGTCGGGGGTTTTGTACATCTGTCGGCCACTCTGGCGGCCCTCTCCTCCTCTGTGGAGACTATGTGCCAGTCGTTCTCCATGCCGTCTTCCGGTCCAGATGCCACCAGGGCCCCCTGTGGACCTGCCCTGACCAACGCAGCCAGCTTGGTGGGGATCCCATCCCTGCCACAGTCGGGAGTCGGAGGTCCAGCAGGGGTGGAAACCACAGCAACTGGACCCCAGCAGATGGAGGATGTGCCGGCATCATCGAGCAGGGCACGTGCATGACGGCGTCGGTGGATTCCATCAGCCTGGATGCTGTCGTGCTGGCAGAGGCAGTTGCGTCGGAGGCAGCGGCAGGCTCAACGTGGGAGGCATCATGGCTCGAGGCCATCAACATCAGAGGGCCAGGCATCGGCCGGAGGGCAGGAGGACCCTGGAATGGGAGTGTCTTCCGTGTGGCAGCGGTTGGGCCAGCAGATAGGTGCGGAGCGGCAGCGGGCGGAGGAGGCACGGCTCACAATGGTCAGGGCGGAGAACTGAGGCGGGCTGAGTGCCTGGATGAAATTTGCAGGGAGTTGGAGGTGGACATGGCGTTATCCCTGCAAGACCTCCGGGACAGAGAACAGGCCCGCCTCCAAGACATTGAACAGGAGTTCGATGATGCCCTGGCCCATGACATCAACAAGTGAGCCGTTGGACTTGCCCGCCGCCATTGTATATAGTTCATTAGTGTTAAGTTTCATTTCTTTTTTCTTTCATTTGGGGCGCATGGACTATGCCCCACATTTTTGTATATAGTTAGCAATTAGGTAGGTTTCATTGTAGGTTTCGTTTATGTCGTTGAGCTCATGGACCCTGGATTTTCTATTTGTACATAGTTTTACAGTGGATTTTTGTCCTTCATCTTTATTTTTCTTCACCATGGAACAATGGATATTACGCTTTTCTTTCCCTTTGGATTTGCTTTGTTGGACGGTGACTTTGGACACATTTTCATTTGGATTAATTTGCATTCTCATTTTATTTATTAATAATTTTTTGGGACATGCTGCATTTTGATTATTATTGGCATTATTGTGTGTTTTTATTTCATTCCCTTCATTTTGACTTGAATACATTTTTGTTTCTTACTTCATGTGTGGTCTTCTCTGATTGGTTTCATGCATGTCACAATGTGGGTTTTCTGAGTCATGTGTTGCCATTGTGTAGGTCTGACAGACTTGTACTCATGCACATACTGCTTATTTGTGATCTATCATGTAATGATGATTTCAATTTGGAGTGGATGTAAAGCTTGGTTGGGTGTTTGGACTGGGTGGCGTGTGGTGGGATTTGTGTGGCCATAAGAGCCAGGGATCTGGATTGTGATGACGTGTTGGCTGGGGGACATGTGTCGGGGCCTGCTGTCAGGTTCCTGTCAATGATGGGGGAGTGGGGGTGCTGGGGGACATGAGTGGGACATGAGTGGGGACCTGCTGGCAGGTGCCCCTGACTGCTGGGGGGTGGGGTGCAGGGGGTCATGAGTGGGACATGAGTGGTGGCCTGCTGGCAGGTGCCCTGCACTGCTGGGGGCTGGGGGTCATTAGTGGGGGCCTACTGGCAGGTGCCCTGCAATGCTGGGGGGTGGGGTCATGAGTGGGGGCCTGCTGGCAGGTGCCCCTGACTGCTGGGGGGTGGGGGTGCTGGGGGACATGTGTGGGGGCCTGCTGGCAGGTGCCCCTGACTGCTGTGGGGTGGGGGTGCAGGGGGACATGTGTGGGGGCCTGCTGGCAGCTGCCCCTGACTGCTGTGGGGTGGGGTTGCAGGGGGACATGTGTGGGAAATGAGTGGGGGCCTGCTGGCAGGTGCCCCTGACTGCTGTGGGGTGGGGGTGCAGGGGGACATATGTGGAGGCCTGCTGGCAGGTGCCCCTGACTGCTGGGGGGTGGGGGTGCAGGGGGACATGTGTGGGACATGAGTGGGGGCCTGCTGGCAGGTGCCCCTGACTGCTGGGGGATGGGGGTGCAGGGGGACATGTGTGGGGGCCTGCTGGCAGTTGCCCCTGACTGCTGGGGGTGGGGGTGCAGGGGGATATGTGTGGGACATGAGTGGGGGCCTGCTGGCAGGTGCCCCTGACTGCTGGGGGGTGGGGGTGCAGGTGGAAATGTGTGGGGGCCTGCTGGCAGGTGCCCTTGACTGCTGGGGAGTGGGGGTGCAGGGGGACATGTGTGGGGGCCTGCTGGCAGGAGCCCCTGACTGCTGGGGGGTGGGGGTGAAGGGGGACATGTGTGGGACATGAGTGGGGGCCTGCTGGCAGGTGCCCCTGACTGCTGTGGGGTGGGGGTGCAGGGGGACATGTGTGGAGGCCTGCTGGCAGGTGCCCCTGACTGCTGGGGGGTGGAGGTGCAGGGGGACATGTGTGGGACATGAGTGGGGGCCTGCTGGCAGGTGCCCCTGACTGCTGTGGGGTGGGGGTACAGGGGGACATGTGTGGGGGCCTGCTGGCAGGTGCCCCTGACTGCTGGGGGTGGGGGTGCAGGGGGACATGTGTGGGACATGAGTGGGGCCCTGTTGGCAGGTGCCCCAAACTGCTGGGGGGTGGGGGTACAAGGGGACATGTGTGGGGGCCTGCTGGCAGGTGCCCCTGACTGCTCGGGTTGCAAGCTGACATTTGGCTTGGCTGGTGGGCATGCCCATGGTGGATGGGCTGCCTGCGGGACATGACCAGGGGTGGGGGTTAGTCCCCTGTGGTGTGGGCTGCCTGCAGGTGCCATGGGGGGTGTAGAGGGAACACCTGGGAGGACCCACACTGCCAATTCACGTGTAGGACTCACCGCGCACCCCTGAAATTCACGTACCCCGCTCTCACAGCAAAATCGCATGTGAAACTTCCCGTGAACTCCAGAAATACATGTACCCTGCAGAAATCGTGTGTGAAACTTCCTGCGTACCCCAGCTATACACGAACCCCACTCGCACAGGCCCTTTCGCGTGTGAAACTTCACGTGAACACCCGTAATACACGTACCCTGCTGAAATCGCATGTGAAACTTCCCACAAACCCCAGTTATACATGTACCCCAATCCCACAGGCCCTTTCGCGTGTGAAACTTCCTGCAAAACCCTGTAATACACGTACCCTGCTGAAATCGCATGTGAAACGTCCCGCGAACCCCAGTTATACACGTACCCCACTCGCACAGGCCCTTTCGCGTGTGAAACTTCCGGCAAACTCCCGTAATACATGTACCCTGCTGAAATCGCGTGTGAAACTTCCCGCGAACACCAGTCATACACGTACCCCACTCGCACAGGCCCTTTCGAATGTGAAACTTTACGCAAACCCCCGAAATATACGTACCCTGCTGAAATCGCATGTGAAACTTCCCGCGAACCCCAGTTATACGCGTACCCCACTCGCACAGGCCCTTTCGCGTGTGAAACTTCCTGTGAACCCCAGTTATACACGTACACCACTCGCACAGGCCCTTTCGCGTGTGAAACTTCACGCGAACCCCAGTAATACCCGTTCTCCGCTTGGCGTTTGCTGTTTGGCAGCCCTGTAAACTGGTCCAGGGTTAGCGCAGCCCTTTGTGCTGGATTGGGGATTTTGATGGCTTTTCCTTGCGCTAGGGGCGTTCTTGGGGGCGTAACTGGTGCTGCTGCAGGGTCGCTGCGCCACTCTGCGCCACGGCTGGTTTTGGAGGCGAAAATCCATGAATACGCTGTGCGCGGAAATCGATTTTAGCGCACGCGGCTGGCGCAGACATTCGCACGTGCACACTGTGCACCAGCCGCGTGCGCCACTTTTGTGCGAAATTCTATGAATTACCCTGAATATATCTTAAAAAAAAAACAACTGGGACCAAAAAATAAACATACAATAATATAAAAAAAATATAAAACTACTACTACAATAAACAAACAGGGATATATACACTGGGTAAGAATAAACAAAGAACGTATACTGGGTGGTTGCAAAACAGAGGATAGAAAAGGTTAAGTAAACTTGGAGAACAAGAGAGAACAGGGAGGGATAAGTAAACTTGGAGAACATGGGATGGCAAACAATCAAACAGGTAAAAACTTTTGTGACAAACAATGAATGGACCCTGTGCAAAAATACACTAAAACATAGGCCATCAAATGTTTCTAAATGGACTGACACATACTAGGCTGCAGCCTTTTCTGACTTACATGGGGTGTTCTCTCTTCACTGGAGCTATAAGCAGTGGTTTTGCATAATAAACCTGTATACATTAAAGGTGCTGCCAACAACAGCCAGAGTCTTAAAACATCTGCAGCACCGGAGTACTCCATTTGAAGGATCATGAGAAGTGCTGAAAAGGTTCGCAAAGGAGGCTTTTCATAAACTGACTACAGAAGTGCTGCTCCCTTCTCCAGCAGTACCACTGTGTTTTGTATTCCGAGTTGGCCTTTCGCGCGAGATAACTGTACAACATCTGGTTCAAGTTGATGAGAACGATGCACCTACACCAAAATAAAAAAATAAAAAATGACTAAAATAAACTTGTAAAACACCATCAATTGTACTACCTCACAGAAAACTCATAAAAGGCATAGAGCACTGCATGGCTGAAAGTGCATTAAAATTACAACAAATACAATCAAATAAACCGTCAACATCACTAACATGAATTCACAAACTAAATGCCTGCATATAAATGCAATCCTTGACAAATCTAATTGTGTAGGTCCATGTTAGTGAAACCTATAAAATACATTAAAAAATACTTGCCACACAATCAGAGCAGTTGAAAAAATGATAATGAACACCACCTGACAAAAGTGACAAATAAACCTTCAAATATATAAATATTTATTAACACTTACTTTCACATCAGCCTCACTCCTGCCATGTGCACAGTAAGAGTTCTGGAATCAAAAGGATAAAACTGCAGAACATGGTAGCTTTTATACTTTCCAAAATAAATACCAATAAAATAGGTCTATGTAACAATAAAACTACTAAAATGGATGACACATTTTCACTACAACCAATCACAAAGAGCTACACAAATAGAAAAGTAACAGAAACCAATAACAAACAATGAAACTCACAAAAATACATTTTTTCCCAACCCAGCATCTTTCATAGCCACAGATATTTGACGCAGCTGCTGATCTTGCTTTGTATCTGCGGCTACACGTACATTTTTTGCAAGCCCAAAATCAAACTAAGCTGGCCTTCAAAACTTCAAATGAAAAAGGAGAACACCTAAGCAGATAAAATAACACACACAAATAAAATGATGTGCTGTATCATCCACATAACAATATGATTATTGCACAGAGTATGTATGGTTTATAGACACATATATAAATATAGTGGCTACGAGTACAACTTATAAAATGATGAAAAACATTGACATGCCTACGTACCTGCTTTTTTTTATAGATGCAGTTATAGAAAAGCCCTTCATTGCCGTTTGCTGTTAGCCACGGCTATACTAAAAAAAACTACAAATAAATGTTTTTATTTTCACTCCCCCAAACTCCAAACAAGTGTGCCTAACATGCCTACCAGCCCCGCTTCCACTCTCCATGGTCCTCCTCCACTCCCCTAGCATGTCCCAATCCCCCAAAATACTTAATGCAGCTATGAAGCTACTCTACCCAAAATGGTGGATAGCGGCGGCTACATGTCCACAAACACACAACGTGCCATTTGCCTGAATATAGACGTGGCTGCACAGGGTGCCACGTTTACACATGGGTAGCAATGCTGCACACTGCGTGGGTGCTGGATAGCCACAGGTCATTGTTGTTGATGGGCGTGATCCTCAATACACCAATCACTCCCCTTTTTTGTATAGCTGCAGCTATCAGAATACTTTTTTAAAAGAAAATCTGAGCATGGAATATAAATGACAAAAGAGACAGTAGTGATACAATAGTACTTAAAAGGTATCAATACAA
Organism: Ambystoma mexicanum; assembly: GCF_040938575.1. NCBI lineage: Eukaryota > Metazoa > Chordata > Amphibia > Caudata > Ambystomatidae > Ambystoma > Ambystoma mexicanum. The sequence goes on along the minus strand of NC_090935.1, from coordinate 215,018,373 downwards.
TAAATGACTGCTCATGGAATTATTTAAAGTGGATGATGATAAACTATACATAGTAGTTAGGATATACAAGATTGGGGTTGGGTAGGGTGGATAAAGTTCAAAAACAGGTAAAATATGGGTTGGCACAAACAATGAGAGTACAGTGCATAAAGAGTTCTGCAATCAGAATAACAAAACTACATAAAGTGATACGGCCTCATTACGACACGCGCGGTAACCATGGCACTAGTAGCACCATGGTTGACGTTGGTATTTTACCGATTCCTCCATGGTGAACGGCGGAATTACAACCCCATTCCAAGGTTGGCGGGGCAGTAATTCCCCATTCACCATTTTTGTCCCCATAGGGCTCATTGGAAATGGGGAAGGTGGTAGTTACGGTACCGCAAATTGCGGTACCGTAATTACCTCCAAGGTCCCTTTGCAGGTCCAATCCTTAATGGCTGATAACACCAGCCGTTAAGGTAGGGACCCGCAAAGGGACCTTGTAATTAGGCGGTAAGGGGTTAACGGCGCTGCCACCTTTTACGGCGCCGTTAACCCCTTACCGCCTGGGTCGTAATGAGGCCCATAGTGTTTATACTTTCCAAAATCACACAAAAAGAAGACTATATTTACTAACCAAATGCAAAAGTGGCCGACACATTTTGAGTGTAATCTATCACAGACAAACACAGAACTACAAAAGTATCATCAACCAATCACGAACACCAATACACACACATCATACATACTCTATTCATAGAAATTGCTAGAAATTCAAACTAGGAATAATATTCCTGGAAACAGAGAAAGACTGCAGACATAAAGGCTGGTTTGAACACTGTGTGGCTGATCAGAGACAGTTGGCTGTTTTGGTTACTGTCTTTGTAAGAAACTTTGTAAGAACTTTACTTACTTTGTAAGAAACTTCATATTTACATAGACCTTGATTTGCGAAATGTCACAATTAAGTGGTTTGGATTGCGGCAAATGCATTGGTTTTTCCAAAATTGATCAGTCTGAAAAGTACAGGGCACCCAAACATCATACTAATTCATTGAGGAGGCACTGATTTGGGGAATGAACGAGGTGTGGCCCTTACTTAAATGATGAAACAAGACTTGAAAAAACAAATGGAACTTTTTCCACACACCCTCTTTATCTTTTTCAATCTAACTAAGTGGCAAAAATGGAGATGGACAACCAAATGTAATGGTAAAAAAACAATGGAGAAATGTTTAAAAAGTAGTTCCAGCATTCCTGAGAGACCACAACCAATTATGGATTTCAAAAAACAAAATACATTTCTATAGACATGATGGACTACACTTAACCGATGAAGGAAATGCAGTGTTTCTTCATAACATCAACATAGTTGTGATATGATATGATATGATACGACATTTATAATGCGCCTATACACAAGTGTTTCAAGGGCGCAACAAGGCAAGGGAGGGGGAAAGAGGGAGGACAGAGACACTGATCTTACTAGACCAAGTGACATTGAGATTGCGCAAGTACAGGGGAGAAGGGAGGAGAAAAGTGCCAGGGGAGGGGGAGTGGGGCAGTGCTGTACATGGGATCAAACATTTATAAAATGTGCGGCCAGTAGGTGGCAAGTGCAAGGGCAAGTGCAGATGGCAAGTGTCCAATAAGTGCATGTAAGGGGACTGTCGAGTTGCAGATACAGACCCAAGTGCAAGGGTTGCCAAGAGGCAGTGCGGGTGTGCCACTAGGTGGGAAGGGACCTGGGCCTGAGTTCAGAGGGTAGCCAGGTGACCAGTGCAGTGTCAGATAGGAGATCAGCAGGGGAGAGGAAGTGAGAAGGCAGAAGGAAAGAGGAAGGTCTTGAGGTGCTTCCAAAACCAGAGGTGGTTCTCCTCAAGTTTCTGAGAAGCAGGGAGGTGGATCCAGAGGGAGGCCCCAACCAAATAAAGAGCTCTAGCACCAACTCGGTGCTTGAAGACGCGACTGACCCGAGGGAGTTGGAGGTGGAGGAGAGAAGAGAAGAGCTTGAGTAGGAAGGTATTTCCGAAGACAGAGTTGAAGGTATTGCGGGCCCATGCGCCACAAGGCCTTGTGGGCAATGCAGGGGGTCTTGAACTTGACCTTTGCAGCCACTGGGAGCCAATGAAGGGATTTCAGTGCTGGAGAGATACGATCCATAGGCTTGAGGCCAAGGACAAGTTTTACAGTCCTATTCTGGAGGAGTTGAAGAGGGCAGAGAGTAGAAGCAGGCATATATAGAAAGAGGCTGTTGCAGTACTCCAGCCTAGAGAGAACCAGAGCTCTAGAGACAGTGAGCTTCTCAGGGAAGGTGAGGAAAGGAATAATACCTCTGAGGAGGTGCAGTTGGTAGCATGACTTCTTAGAGACGTCAGAGCTGTGAGAAGAAAAGGAGAGTGTGGAGACCAAAAATTACCCTGAGGTTCTTAGCCTTACAAGTCGGAGCAGGGAAGGGCCAAGGGAGGCCAGCGAGAGAGTGAGAGGAAAGGAGGGTGCAGTTGTGTCGATGAGGAGAATCTCCGTCTTACCGGAATTAAGGCAGAGATCATTAGTGGCACACCACTCCTGGAAAGCAGACAGACATTCAGAGATGAGAGAGGGAGAAGAGGTGGCAGATGGGAGCATGAAAACGAGGTGAGTGCCATCCACATAGCAGTGAAAGTTGGAGCAGAGAGTGGCAATGCGGTGGGCGAGAGGTGCCAGGTATTGGTTGAGAAGCCAGGGAGAGAAGTTAGACCCTTGAGGAAGGCCCCAAATTGGACCTGAGAAGGTCAGACAGAGAGGAAAGTGGTCAGCCAGTCCAGGGCCTGATCAGTGATACCCATTTTATCATAGAGATGGTTGAGCAGGATTGCTTTTTTGACCGTCTCAAAGGCAGAAGAGAAATTGAGCAAGATGAGGACAGAAGAGTGTTTAGAATCAAGCTTAGAGAGCAGGTCTTAACGGATGTTCAGGATAGCAGTTTCCATGCTTCTGGCTGCTCTGAAGCCAGACTGATGGTCATGGAGACAACCAATAGATTTAGTGTGAAGATTAAGCTAGGAGATGGCCATCTTTTCCAGGAGTTCTCCAAATGTGCTCGATTACTATACTGATTGTACCCCAAACAGTCCTTTTAAGAACAACTCATCACGTATAAATACACAAATACAATAAAGTAATACCTCAACATGTTTTTTAATAGAACCGCAGTTAAAGTTCATTTACTTTTATTATAACAGCAACCTCCCCACCTCTAGACTAAAGTCATTTGCAATTATTTTAACCTGCAAATAGCTTTTTAACTACTTTTCTTTTTCTGTTATCCTCAGCTATAACTGCGGTTTTCTTTCACATTGAGTGAAAAACAAGATGGATGCTGTTTGATTTCTAAAAAACACCTGGTTTTGGGAAGATCCATGAGATATAGCTATCTATTATTGAGAAGGAGACGTGGGATGTAGTGGTCTGTGTTACTGTGACACACTTCTGTGCTGCTGAGCTGGTGGATTTTCTGGTGTTGTTCTGGAGGCCAGCTGCTTGGCTTATTTTGGCTCCATATTATTACTACTTTAAGAGAATTGAGGCGGACGGACAAGGAAGTTCTTGCCCCTGCTACTTAACAACAATTCCAGCGCAGAGCATGCAGGAAGTGGGCCAAAGTGGTCTGTGGTCCATGAGTCCCTCGGACTGAGGGCCGGGAGCGAAGCCTTCTGCCCCTTAAAGTGTATACATTGATTAGAAGCCGAGGGAGACTGTTGTCTTGCTCACTACAGTGTCAGAAAGGGGCAGTGATTATCCTATGGCTCTAATATCTAATCCTTAGTACATGCTAAAGGTGGGGGGCGATTGTGCAAGCTTTTTAGGGGGTTTTCCCGTCCCTCCCGCTGGTCCCAAACAAATAATCAGGACCCTGAATCCTGGATACATCTGCGGGGTCATTGTACTTCCAGGCTAACATGTCCGGTTCTGATTACTTGTGAAGGATTCAAAGCAAAAAAAAATTGCGATATGAACCTGTAAACCCTTGACAAATAAGGCTCTTTCTACTACCGCGCCTAGGAATTTAAGTTTATTGCTCAATCAAGGATTGCCACCCCCATGGCCCAGGTGACAATAAAATCATTTTTTTGAAATGTAAAATCTGCTATTTGTGGGATGTAAGAGGCAATCACTGCTGACATTTCTATTGAAAATGGAGAGGAAGGTGTCTTTGATCAAAATATTTTGATTGATAATAATGGTTCTTTGTAAAAATTATGTCAGATTATTCAAAGAAACTCAATGGCCCATGGTGACTTTGATTTTGAAAATGTACTGCCATCCAACCACTGTCAGACTCTGGATTTGGAAAATCTATTAACTACCTCAGAGTCACTTGGGAGCAAGAGTGACGTGGAGGATTGTCTTTTGGTTGAAGATTAGCTGCCTCATCTGATAAGCCATGATCCTATTGGATGACAACGAAGGGGATGCGGGACTCAAAGCAAACATTGATGCACTTTTTGCTATGTGTGCCAAAATGGCTGAGGAACAAAGATGTGTGAAAGTTGGGATGCAAACTATCCTTCCCTGATAAATCCATCAGAAACTAGCTCAATATTGGGCCTACCCTAAATAAAAAATATACCACATGCTCATTTTGACTCCGCTAGGAATCTGGGGGTGACGGGGTACCTTGGGCCATGTGGGTCAGAATGTTGTTGTCAAAACACCCCATATAGCAATGCTGCTGTGGTGAGTGGAGTAATGGAAATTATCCAATGTGGTGGGCCCGCTGAGGTTGATATGGATCAAGGGGCATGCATACATAAACTTCGAAAACAAGTTATGTGGCTTGATTGGGAAGAACAGAGATCGAAGGCAGGATCTATTGAGGGGGAGAACATCGATTTAGCCTTGTATATGTATCTATACCATATTACATTTTGAAGATGCATACTACTGCCCATAGCCATTTTTTATTTAAATCTGACATGGCTATTGGAACTTTTGGATTTAATTCCGGATCTATGTACAACCTCAACTAAGGACATCTGTAAGATTGAGCTGCCTAGGATTGATAGTGTGGCCAATTGGACCTTGGTTACTTTCATGTATCCTTTAGTTTTGGGACGTTTGTGTAACAAAGAGTCTTGCGTCAGTTGGGGTTTGACATTTTTGTCTTTCATCCTAAAGCCCAAAATTCTAAGCAAATTGTTATTCCGTATGCTCCTAAAGTGTGGTTGAGGATGGAGAAAAGTGTGAAGAATCAAAATGCATCTAGGCGAGCTGGCCAATGGTCATAGGCAGCCCAGGAACAATGCTGACCTCCTATTTTGGAGGATATTAGTGCTATATCCTGGAATACCAGAGGCCATGGCTTGTTCTGGAATAATTCTGAATCTTTGGCAATGATAAGAAAGGCAGAATGTTTTTTTCTTCAGGAGACCTGACTATGCTCAACATTTGAATTGGATGGATATACTCTACTTTTCCATGCATCTGTAAGTCCTTTAAGGGGTCGACAAAAAGGCAGGCTTCAAAAACATTGGTCAAAACCATAGATCCAATGCAATTTATGGTTTTGACCAATGTTTTTGAATATCAAATGAACAGTGTGCATCAGAATTTTCAGACAGCCCATATTAAAAATCTTCTGGCTACCTTGTATGAACCTCCTGAGGGCAACTCAAAGGAAGAGCTAATTGACATTGTTTCAGAGATTTTGAGAAACTGGCATGCTCGCTATCCAAGGAGCTGTATTATTTTAACTGATCAATCAAGACTGCAACCAAGAACATCATACTTCAGGCAGGATGGCAGGCAGAGTGGTCTGGGAAATGAAGGTGGGCCATGACTGGGTTCGAGCTTAGTCCCCTAATGCCTAAAGTGGTTAGCAGCAATTTACATGGAATAATGGCCTCTATAGCACTCGTATAGATTTCATCTTTACAAATGCTAATGATAGTAAATATAACCCTGTGTTGAAGATAAGGCCCACAACGGCTAGTGACCATATCATGTTTCTGCTAACTTGTGACATGCTTGGGGACAAACTTAGAGATCATTTGGTTCATAATCCGATGGTGAATAGACAAGGTAATAGATTGAGGTGGACAGTGGGTAGTATTGACCAAATGTGACACCTTGTTGTGTAATTGTAGTTGGAAGAAGGATGAGTTTATTCAGTATTGCAAGGAAGATCTGACATCTGGGAAGATGAAAAATGTTACTGGGATCGTCGGATCCTAGATGTAATTCCAAAGGGAACTGTATCTCAAAATCTGGTCACAATTTTGACCCGGGAATCGCAAAATAGAAAAAATAATGAAATGCTATGTTCTGTCTCTAAAGCAATCAGATCTGTTCATGGCAGGGGAAACATTAGAAAGGGTAACAATGGCTAGGGGACGGTATAAGATCTGGGTGAAGAGTCATAGATTCTCACTAAATGACATGGGCTGGACATATATAAACCGGCTACTTGGGACTAATGATGGCAAGAAATTATGCCGCTGGCTCTGAGGCCACGGAACAAGTAGTGATGTTAAGGAGATCGTAGGTATCTCAGAGATGCAATGGGATGGGTATATTAGTAGTATGTTTGGTGAGAGTGAGTAATCTGCCATTATACTTGAAGCAAAGTCTATGCACAACACACTGGTTAGTAAACATACCAGTAGACATACCAGGCAAGATCACCTGGTGTCTTGTATAATTATGTCCAAATCTTCCAGTGCCACAGGTCCAGATGGCCTTTGCAATTTGGAATTACAATGTATCCCATTATTGTGGGCTCCACTTCTGCACCATTTATATGACAGGATCTGTGAAACAGGTCTTATCCCAGTTTCTTGGAAAGCTTCAATACGTATCCCCGTCTTCAATAAAGGTTCCATAACAACCTTCACATTATAGACTTCTATCAATGCTAGATTGCAGTTCAAAGCTATATGATAATCTGCTTTTAGAACTGCTATCTGCTTCACTGACAGAGAAAGTCTTACTAGAATACCATCAGACAGCTTTTTGGAAAGGTTGTGTGACCACCCACTCTATCTGGACCCTGTTAATGCTCATCTCGGACACCCATTGCTATAGAGGGTCGACTTGACTTTGTACCTCTGTTTCGTAGACTAAAAAAGCATTGTTTGACAATTTTTAATAGATGCAAGCTTTGGGAAATGTTGGCCAGTTGGGATATTGACCCATGCCTACTGTATTGTTATGAAGGCTTTATACCGTGAGACCAAAGTCAGAGTAAGGTTGTCACAAGAAGGTGATTTGTCATGGTATTTTCTAACTAATCAGGGATTTAATCAGGGATTAATGCAGGGATGTTCCCTGGCACCACCACCTTTTAATTTATATTTATTTATATACTTTTAAATTACTATCAATCATGAAATCAGTTAAGACTAACCCGCTGTGTTATGGTTGTGAAGGTTTACCATGCTTATCTTACACTGATGAAACACTGATTTTGTACAATGGGACTTTAGCGGTCCCTACAAGGCCTGTATCATTGGGCTAGAAACTGGGTTTTAGCCCTAATAAAGCAAAGACTAAGATAATGGTATGTGGTAGGGGAGCATATTACATGCCCCATTTTCAGTGGTGGCTGGGTGACACCAAGTTAGAACAGGTTTGGGAAAACAAATACCTGGGTATATATGTTAGGTCTGACGTATTTAGCTGAGGGAATTAAGCATTAGGCTTGGATTAGATGGTTGTCACTACAAAGAATTATCGATCTGCAGGATGGCCACTGCATAAAGGCAAAAATGACAGCTTACAAATTATCCCAAATATTGAATATTCCCTGGAAGTTTTCCCTAATAACTTGCTTACTTCACTACCCAAACTAGAATGCAAAATATTTAAGCAGCTGCTGAACTTGCAGAGATGGGTACCGGTGGCGGCAATGAGCCTAGAATTGGGCCTGCCACCTCTAAAGTCATTATGACTTGTAGCGGCATACAAGGTCTGTGCCAATATTCAATATGAACTTGCCGGCAGGGACTCCTTGGTGGCCCAAACCAGTATTCATTCTATGAAATATTCTAGGAGTGTATGGTTTAGGGATTTGGAACTAGTAGTGTGTTCTTATTCGAGTGAAATTGAGGTATTCATTTTACCGGAATCATGGCTGGAATTCAAGTCTATTTGTTATGAGGAGGGCCTACTGTTGGCCCATTTACCACGACCACCAATCTAGTTTCAGAGCTGCCAGAAGCATGGAAACTGCTCTCCTGAACATCTGTGAAGACTTGCTCTCTAACCTTGACTCTCACACTCCCTCTGTCCTCATCCTACTTGATCTCTCCTCTGCCTTTGAAACGGTCAACTACACCACCCTGCTCAGTCATCTCTGTGGCAACCTGGGTATCACCGATCAGGCTCTGGCCTGACTGACCTCTTTCCTTTCTGATCGACCCTCCCAGGTGGTATACCCCAGGGGTCCAACCTCTCACCCTGGCTTTTCAACCAATACCTGGCAACTCTTGCTACTGCATTTCCATATTCTGCTCAAACTTCCAGTGCTATGCTGATTACACCTAACTCATGTTCCGGCTTCTTTCAGCCACCTCCTCTCTTTCCCTCATCTCTGATTGCCTAACTGCCATTCAAAATTGGCGTGCTGCCAAAAATCTTTGTCTAAATTCCAATAAGACTGAAATCCTCTTCATTGGTAAACCTTCTCCATCCTTTCCCCTCACTCTCTGGATGGCCTCCCTTGGCCCTCCTCCTACCCCTACCTTTGAGGCTAAGAACCTCAGGGTCATCTTTGACTACACACTCCTTAGAGGTACTCTGCCTTCCCTCTCCTTAACCCAGAAGCTCACTGTCTCCCAAGCTCTGGTTCTCTCTAGGTTGGAGTGCAGTAACATCCTCTTTCTAAATCTAACTGCCTACACTCTCCGCCCTTTACAACGAATCCAGAACAGGACTGCAAGACTTTTCCTCAGCCTCAAGCCCTGGGATTGTATCTCTCCAGCTCTGAAATCCCTTCATTGGCTCCCTGTGGATGCAAGCATTATATTTAAAACCCTCTGCATTGTCTACAAGGATTTCTGGGGCCTGGGTGCAAAATACCTTCAACTTTCCCTCTGTAAATACCTCCCCTCTCGAGCCCTGCGCTCCTCTACTTCAAACTCCCTCACGGTCAGCCGCTTTTCAAAGAAACAAGCTGGAGGTAGATCTCTGTCTTCGGTTGGGGCCTCCCTTTGGAACAGCCTCCTGGCCACCTTGAAACTTGAGGAGAACCATTTACGGTTCCAGAAGCACCACAAGACCTTCCTCTTCGCTTCTGTCTTTACCCCTTCGCTCCCTTTTGATCTGTCTTCTCTCTCAACACTGTGCACCTGGCCACCCTCTGACCTTCTGGCCCAGTTACCTGCTCTCACTGCCTCTTTGCTGCACTGCCTCTGGGCCACCCCTGCACTGGGGCCTGTATCTGTACCCATACAGCCCCCCTCCCACTCTTCGCCTGCACTTATCAGATACACCCTATCTGACCAATCTAGCTCTTGCCACTTTCTGGCTGTACTTCCACTGCTCATCGCCTTTATTTATTTATATTATTCATTATTTATTCTGTTTCTCTCCTCTGTTCCGCACTTTCCACTTCTCCCCCCTTCCATGCACCTTCCCCCTTTTCCCTGTCCCATGCACTTGCGCATTCTCAATGTCACTGGGCCTAGTAGGATTGTTGTTTTTTGCTTTTGTTTTTGTTTGCGCTCTGAAACACTTGGATACTAGTGCAATACAAATAAAATATCATATCATATCATATCATGGGGGAGTAAAAATCATTTTAATAGTTTTTTGTTCAAAGTCAGTGCCTCTCAAAAGTACCATTTTTCTCTTGCTGGCAGAACTAACAAATGGTATACTCAACTTAATTTTTTATTCTAACTTTCACAAAAAGTACTTTCAATTTTGTTTTCTGTGTTTCCCTTTAGTTTACTTCAACTACAGAAACTGTTTCAATTCATTTGAACATTTTCAAGAAAAAACTGATTGCCCATCTGATGCACTCCATCTGTTTGAAAAATGTTGACAATATCAAATGTTATATTTTCATTATGAAAGGATGTCATGCCAACATCCCGCAAAAAAGCACATACAACTTTGTTCACATTGCGCCTTTCATTCTCAATTTGGGGACAAAATAAATCTGAACGCATCCACATTGGTCCCTGAGCTATCCTAGAAAAAATTATTTTCAAATATGGAAACAGTTCCATCAAGTTTCCAAATGTAGCCTTCATGGAAAAACTGCAATGAAATTCCGGTCACATAGTCCAAACTGTTGCCTCCACAGTGAACTACAATGATGTCCGGATTTGAGGAACATCATTAATTCCTCGAACTCCATACCATGAAACTTGGAAATTCATCTAATCCAAGATTCTTAGACAATCCACACTTCTTAGAATATACCTTTAGCCAATGGACCGTAGAATCATCCATGAGCCAAACACTGTGCTTCCTCAAAGCCATAGCCATCTTCAGTGCACACAACAAAGAACATTCTTGCTACACTGTCTTCCTGTACACCACACTCACAAAAGCTGATTGGCTAATCCCCCGGATGCCCAAGGATACCACAACTGTCAGCAGTCCTAGTTTCATGTCAGGCATCCTTAACAGACCCGGATGGCATGTGAATTGTCTGTGGACTCCAGCGGTGGACATGGCAGCCCTTTTATCCTTTTAACTTTTATATGTGCAACACTCCCTCATTGGCTGCTTTCAAACAGTCACACATTCATCCACCAATCACATCCAAAAACTATAAATGTAACCCTGTCATCCCAGTTCAACACTTGAGATGTACCCTTTCAGACCACCTGCATAAAAAACTACCATGCAACTCTCCAACATTTCTATTTGCAGATTCAACATTTTTTAAAGTATTATTTGTCAAATCTTTTATAAATGTATATATACTGGGTTCCTGCCACTAACCCTTTGATAAGCTTTTTAATACGCATATTCTCTTTTTAACCACTCTAGCAAATGGCATGTATTGCAGCATTCAGCACCTGCTAACCTCAAGTGGCAGTTACTTAAAATGCTGTGCGTTCAAAAATGTTTCTTTTTAGGAGCATTTTGATGAAAGTAAAAAAATGCAAGTGCATGTATAGCAGCTCTGTGCGTAACCTTTTTCTAAAAGAAAGGAAAAGCAGATGTGTACAACATTTTTTAATGGATCTTGGTGTGTGGAGGTTTAATATGTTGTTAGTACATGGATACTGGCCAACATGACCCATTTCAATCTATAGGTGCTAATCAAGTCTTGTTTTATTCATGAAGTCATGCAAATGCTCCTAAAAAGAAACATTTTTAAACGGTCAACATTTTTCTTTTTTCATTTCACACTTTCCAACCTCACTCATTACTTCGCTAAAACTGCCAGCATTCTCCACCTGCTCACATATATCTGTATACCACCAAAATATCTATATACAACACTTCACCTTACATATAATGTAATTTTCTTTCCCAACACCTACTACTATAAGACACCAAACAATGTTGCAGCAACAATCTGCCAATACATTACTTCTATGCCAGTTTCCCTATTATTTAAAACATTGCAACACATTACAAATACATTACACCACAAACATAGCACTTCTTTTATTAAAATTAGCAGCACAAAAATAACCAAGATAAGCACCTTTTTCTCACACCCATGCTTGCTCTGTTCCCTTTAATATACCAAACAGAACTACTCATACTCCAATTGTTCTAACAACATAGTTAACACACTTTAGTACCCCACACATGACACAATTTAATTAACTCTTTTACCCAACAACTCCCCCTACCTTCATAAATAACAACCTTGCTTACTAAAAGTAATTCACAATTACCACATATATCCAATAACGTTCTTTTACAATTACAGGAAAGAAGAAGATTAATGAAGACAGCTACCGAAAAAAGGAACACTCTCCACATCCTACAAAATCAGTACATTAATATAGCATGCATATCTGTCTATTTGGGTCCTTCCTCTCTGCTATCTTATTTTCTGCCTGTGGTGTCCCCCAGGGGTCTATCCTCTCTCCCTGACTGTTCAACCAATACCTGGCACTCCTGGCCCACCGCATAGCTGCTCTCTGCCCCAACATTCAGTGCTACGCGAATGACACTCAGCTCATCTTCAGGCTACCCTCGGCCTCCTCCTATACTTCGCTCATCTCTGACTGTATGCCTGCTATCCAGGAGTGGTGTGCCACCAATGACCTCTGTCTTAATACCAGTAAAACTGAGATTCTCCTTATCGGTACACCCGCTCCTTCCTTTCCTGTAGCTCTCTGGCCGGCCTCTCTTTGCCCCCTTCTTGCTCCCACCTGCAAGGGTAAAAATCTTGGGTCAATCTTCGACTCTACACTATCCTTTGCACCTCCTCAGAGGTATTCTTCCTTTCCTCTCCTTTCCCCAGAAGCTCACTGTCTCCAGAGCTCTGGTTCACTCCAGGCTGGACTATTGCAACAGCCTCTTTCTAAATCTTCCTGCTTCTACTCTCCGCCCTCTGCAACTTATCCAGAAAAGGACTTCAGGACTTGTCATTGGCCTCAAGCCCAGGGATCGTATCTCTCGAGGACAGAAATATTTGCACTGGCTCCCAGTGGCTGTGAGGATTACGTTCAAAACCCTCTGCAATGTCCACAAGGCCTTCTGCGGCCTGGGGCCTCAATATCTTCAAATCTCTCTTCCTAAATACCTTACTTCTCAAGCTCTTCGCTCATCTGCCTACAATTGCCTCATGGGCAGTCGCTTATCCAAGCAACAAGTTGGTGGTAGAGCTCTTTCTTCAGCTGGGGCCTCTCTCTGGAACAGCCTCCCTGCCTCCCTGAAACTTAAGGAGAACCATCTTCGGTTCTGGAAGCACCTCAAAACCTTTCCCTTTGCGTCTGCTTTTTCTCCTCCTCTCCCTTGCTGATTTCCTGGCTGACACTGAAACTGCACTGGTTACCTGGCCACCCTCTGATCTCGGGCCCAGGCCCCCTCCCCTGCCAGTCGCACTCCTGCACTGCCTTCCTGGCAACCCCTACACTTGGTGACTGCTTTCTGAATCCCTACGGTCCCACCTCCAGCACTCGACACCGGACGTCTGCACTTACCCTTTCACTTGCCACCTGCTGGTCATATTTTTACTTATTGTTTATTTATTATTTTATCCCATGTACTGCACTGTCCTCTCCCCTTTCCCCCGCACTTCTCCTCCTTCCGCTTCCCATGCACTTGCACGATCTGAATGACACCTGGCCTAGTAGGATCGTTGTCTCTCTTCCCTCTGTTCCCCCTCCCTTACCTCGTCGCGCCTTGAAACACTTGTGTATAGGCACGTTATAAATGCCCTATCATATCATATCATTGTAACAATTTACTTTCTCTATATATATATTAGCCTACAGTATTCTTTTCAAATCAACATTAATTTCGTTCTTACACATTATATTTCAACATTCACACTTTTTCTATTCCCATCCAAACACCACCATTATAACACCCACTGCTTTTCTCAAAATATCATAATGCCCCTACGTATTCAATTACACCACCACTTCCTTTCTCACTAAGACCTAAGCCCATCATGCCTCTACAGACTATTACTCGTACAACATTCCAAACCACACCTATCATCCCACTACACAGTCACACCACACTCTAGTCATCTCTACAATCACACCCACATACATGCACAATAAATGCATATACATTGCACAACTTTCAAACCCACATTTCTTTTTTCCAAACAGACAGAACAGGATGCTGACTAAAATAACTCCAAAGAACAAAAGTCATCTACCTCTGTATAGAAAACATTATAACAAAACAGCTATTAACCTCACTCAACAAAACAAAACCAGCCACCACAAAAAAAAAGTAAGGAAACTCTTGCAAAAATGAAAAGAAAAAAAACAAGTACAAGCAAAATCAGACCTACTTATCGACCTAACACTATATCTGCCAATGTTAAGGTGGCCACAGGAAATAATCACGAAAAAATAGTTTTTCCAAAAAAATCCACCATAGAGTTCTCAACATGAGACAGTTAAAATGCACGATCTAATCTTAACAACTACTTCAGAAGTCTAATCCTTGATGCTCTAATTGACAGCACATTTCTACTAAAGAGAATGTTTTTTATATAGAGTTTAAACAGAATGAAACCACTAACTAAATTAATCAATACATTACAAAAGTACTTCTAAACATGTGCAATGTCATTATAGATACCTTTTTGAACTTCTGTGAAGGTGAATGGATTCACACTAGCAGCACAGAACCATATTTAAATAAAGTGGCTTATACACAAGAACAAAAAAATACAATTGCCATTGACAGTAATGGCCTAGGGTATGAAATGGTACGAGACACCATTATGGCAAAAGAAACCCTTTTAGAAAAATCCTCCCCTACAAACTTTCAAACAAACATTCCTTTCAACCAAACACACCGTTCACTGTACAAATGGACATTCAGCTCAATGTGTAATATACACCAACAATCCTTCAAATCTTTATGACAATTCCTCAATCACTATGTGAAACTAAAAGACAAAAATATAATGAAAACTTTACAAACCATAGACTCCTGCCCAGTGTGCAGCCACACTGGACTGCAAGGACATTCATTATCCTGCATTTCAGGAACTGCATGCAAAAGCACCTTCCACCAGATCTAAATGTTAGCAATACACCATTCCGCTATATGAAATCTTTGGCATAAACTGTACTATGCAAAAAGTCCCGCACTAGAACACCAACATTTAAATAATATTCTCCTACATGGAACAGCCAAAGAACTCGAGAAATCCAGCTGAAGTTGACGAACGCATACAAAAAAGAAATAGCTAAGTTTCAAAACATATCTGATGAAATACCAGACCAAGTATGAGTCTGTTGTCGCAGAACTTTTTTATAAAAAGAGAACAAAAATAGTAAATATGGCCTACAAAATAGAGGGCAATGAGGAATCCCAATGGTGCCAATTAACTTTAAATCAAACAAGAGAAAATAAATACAAAATAAATGACCCCTCAATAGTTTGCATGTACTCCAATACAAAGCTTGACAATAACCAAATGCCATCACGGGCTATTACTAGCAACTTAGAAATCTTCCCACTTCCAAAAGCTCTCCAACAACTTAACATATATGAGAGCATTATAATCCAAACAGTACATCCATTTCAAGCTATAATACGCATTCAACTGAAAATGTCCGAATTGCCTCCATCAGAGTTAATAAAAGGCATTCATAGCAAAGTAGTATATTTGCCATTAGATCTTAAAGAATATGCCGAAACTTTAGGAGTACTACAGCCAATAGATCAATCATTGTTTTTACTAGTTAATCGACTTAAACAAAGTTAGACAAGACCTAAAATATCTCAAATAAAACAATCAATACAAGCCCTCAATCAATCAATAATGTCCTTGCAGGACAAGGCTGCAGTGTTAAGTGGCACAGGTTCACAGGAAACGCTGCCTGATTTTCCACATAACACGTTTGTTACATCCACGCTACCGAGCCTAGAAAATCCGAGGTTCGGACCCTCTGTGGCAAAGCCCTTGCAGGACAAGGCAGCAGTGTGGAGCAATGCAGGTTCGTAGGAAACGCTGATTGATTTTCCACGCAACACGTTTGTTACGTCCACGCTATGGAGCCTATAAAATCCAAGGTTCTGACCCTCTGTGGCAAAGCCCTCACAGGAGAAGGCTGCAATGTTGAGTGATGCAGGTGTTTGGCAACATAAACTGTGAGTGCAGACGATTCACCCTCCCGTCTACGGCCAATAGGTAAGAAGTTGGGGAGCTTGCCTGCTCTGCGCTACTTAGACCTCTTCCTACACCCTCTACCCCTGCTTCTACGGATGAGGCCTAGCAACCTCCACCCTCGCTTCGCTCGTGTCTCACCTCCCCTACCTGCGTGGCCCCTCGCACTCCTCCTTTGCGCTGCCTCCACGCGAGCAGTGTGTCCCCCGACCGTGTGATCCCTTGCAATCTTCGACCGTGCATGCCTCCATGCCCTCTCCTTTCTCTGCCTTCCCACGCGCACCTGATTTGCATGATCCCTTGCAATCCCACAATCACGCATGCTCTAGCGCCCTTGTCCATCCTTGGCCATGCTTGGTTAGTGTGTTCTTCTGAATATCTGTGATCATCGTGCGTCTTTGCACCCTGCCCTTCTCGGTCTTGCTTGCACCTGCACACCTAGCCCGCGTGCTTCCTCGCACTTGCACCCTTGTTTCACACACAGCAGCGCATCTCGATCGCGTGCTTCCTCGCAACTCCCTGATCGTGTGTTCCTTGCAACTTCCTCACTACTCCCTGACCGCATGTTCCTTGCATTTTTCTCGCTTCTCCCGGACTGAATGTTCCACGCACTTGCCTTGTGTCTCCCCTCTCCCTTCTGCACCCATTGTGTGTTCCGTGCAACTTCCTTGCTAATTCCCGACCGTGTGTCTCTCGCAGCTTTCTCGCTATTCTCTGACAGCGTGTTCCACACACTTGCCTCACACCTCCCAGTTCTCTCCTCCTGCACCCACATGCCCCCTTCTGTTCTTCCTCACTGACTGCCCTGTTCATTGGATTGTTCTATTGTTCCATGTTCTGCCGTATTTTTGCCTCCTCTAGGTTATCACTTGTCAACTTCTCTGCTCTTGCACATTGCTTTGTGTTTTTCTCACTCACTAACTTCCTTGTTTTGCATTGTACTGCTTTGTGTTGTTTGGTTGTATTCTTCCCTCCTCTAGGTCATCATTTGTCGAACACTCTGCTTTTGGTGTTGTTTTTGTTTTTTGCCTCACAGACTGCCCTGTATTGCTGTGTGTTCCGTCGCATTCTTTCACCCTCCAGGTTTACATTTGACATATACTTTGTAATTTTGTATATGGTTCTTGTCTTCTTAGTAAACTGTCTTCTTAGTGAATTGTCAACTATTGTCTGAGCTGTTGTCTTCTTAGTGAATTGTTTCACCCCTCTCTGTCTCGTCTGCTTTAACCCCTACTTGTGTCCTCCCCTAGTGTCACCCACTCCTACACTCCCCAAACCCCTCTTCCTCTCTCTTCTTCCCCCACCTACTCTATGGTGCTCTCTGTTTCTCCTATCTTTTCTAACTGCTTCTCTATCGACTATCCTGCTCTCCTTACTAAGTCTTGTAGGAAGCATTACAAAAAGGACAATCTGGTCTCCAACCCCAGCCTCCCTATCGATGATACCTATACCAGTGTTTCCTCCAGAAAGACCCTCACCAACATGTTCTTTATCGTTCCCTCACCAGACCTATGGACTATTAATATGGTCTCTGTGCTCTCTCCTTTCTCTTCTTCTCCCATTAATGGTGGTGCCCGGTGGGATGACCCCCTGGCCCACTTACACTCCTCCAAGGTCATCATTAATGTTTACCTGAATGGTATCATCTTGGGCCAAGGCCCTCAGCCCAACCTTTTCCTCTTTGACAGTTGCTTCCCCCGCCTCCTCAATTCCCTTTCTTCTCCTGCTGTCCTTTCTCTCCCTTTCTCGGCTCCTTGCCTCCCACTCTTTCTCCTCCTTAGCTACCTTGCCCTCTCCTCCTTCCTCTTCTTCCTCCCCTTGGGCGCCTTCTACACCTCTACAGGGCGTACCTCTGATTTGTAATCTTCTCCATATTGCCACACTCAACTCTCACCCAGCTGTCAAACACTCCTCTGATATCTGCTGCCTCCTGGAGGAACTTCACCTCGATGTCCTCGGTCTCACCGAGACATGGTTGATGGCCAGCTCTGTCACAAGCTTTGACACTCTTCTCCCTGAAGGCTGCAAGATCCTCTCTGCACCCAGATCCAACCGTTCCAGAGGTGGTGGAGCCCTGATCTTCCCAGAGTGGATTATTGCCTCTGCCATTCCTATGCAGGTCTACACCTCTCTCCAATGCCTTGTATACTTGTTTACTGTGGCTACTATCTATCGGCCACCGGGTCAGATCACCTCCTTCCTCTCTGAGTGGGTGAACCTCTCCTCCACTCACCTAGCCTTGACCACTCAACTCCTACTTCTTGGAGACTTTAGCATCCACCTGGATGCTTTCTGTCCATCCTGTGGAATCTTTTGCAACTTCTGCTACTCTCTCTTTCTATTCTCCATTCTTGCCCGACTCACTCTGCAGGGAACAATTTGGATGTTCTGATCTCCTCAGACCTCCCCCTCTCTATCCCTCTCACCACTCCTCTCTACATGAGTGATCACTCTCTCCTTTCCTCCCATCTCTCCCTCACCACCCCTCAGGCCAGGCCAACTCCAGCGCTGCCACCTACCTTCTCGGTTATCCGACCTATGAAGCGTGTGTCAGTTGAGGCTTTCACTGCCACTTTCTCTCCCCCCCTCCTCTGGCTGACTCACATCCTGACACAGCCATTTCCATGCTCCACTCTACTATCTCTGATACTCTTGATGTTCTTGCCCCTGTTATGAGCATCCACTTGAAGCCCAAAGCCAAGTGGAATTCCTGGTGTGACTCAGATCTCGTCACCCTTAAAGTGCAGAGTGGCTGAGAGGAAATGGGTAGCTTCTTGTGCATCATCTGACAAACTGGCCTGCAGCCTGCTCCAAAGGCAATACCAGCTCTCTGTCTGCACCAAGGAGAGAGCCCACATCCAAGCCTGTGTCTCTGTGGCATGTCTAATAGCCGGTGAGATAGCTCAGCGGATGAGCATGATCTGCAGGTCGCAGGTTCGAATCCTGGCAAGGCCAACACAGCCTTTCATCCTTCGGAGGTCGATAAATGAGTACCAATTTTGGTTGGATGATGTTGTATGTAAATATGCGCTCTGTAAAGTACTTTGGAAAAAGGCGCTAAATAAATAACATATCATTAACATCATTATCTAACAACTCAGGCAAACTATTTAAAATCTGCAAGGAGCTAGCCAATCCTGCTGCAGTCTCTTCCTCTCCTGTCCCCTCCCAGGCCTTCTGCACGGCCCTGGCTTCTCATTTCATCTCTAAAACTCAGGACATCCTGTCCACTCTCTCATCTTCTCATCCTCCTCCCTCTACCCACTGCTCTACCTGTGGCCCCCTGTGGCCACCTCTCCTCCCTCCTTCTCTGCCTTTCCTCTGTTCTCCCCTGATGAGGTTTCTAGCCAAGTTCGATCTATGAAAGTCTCATCAAAACAGGTTCTCCCCTGTTCTTCCAAAACCATCAAGGACCACATTGACACCCTTGCTCCTGCCCTAGCTGAGTTCTGCAACCACTCCTTCAACACTACAGATTTCCCTTCCCCCAGAATCACTCTCTTGTACACCCTCTTGTCAAGGTACCCTCAGCCGACCAATCCAGCCCGGCTAACTATCTCCCAATCTCCATCACTCCTTTCCTGGGCAAACTCCTGGACAAGCTGGCCATCTCCCAGCTTAATCTTCTTACTGAATCTGTTATTTATTCCATGATCATCAGTCTGGCTTCAGAGCAGCCAGAAGCATGGTAACTGCTCTTCTGAGCATCCATGAAGACCTGCACTCCAACCTCAATTCTAACCTCCCTTCTGTCCTCATTTTACTCAATCTCTCTTCTGCCTTTGACATGTTCAACCATGCCATCCTGCTCAACCGGCTCTAGGATAAACTGGGTATCACCGATCAGGCACTGGCCTTTATGACCTGTTTCCTCTCCGGTCGACCCTCCCAGGTCCAACTTGGGTCCTTCCTCTCCTCTATCTCACTCTCTACCTGTGGTGTTCCCCAGGGCTCTAACCTCTCTCCCTGGCTGTTCAACCAATACTTGGCACCTCCTGCCCAATGCATTGCCGCTCTCTGCTCCAACTTTCAGTGCTATGCAGATGACACTCAGCTCGTTTTCAGGCTCCCTTCTGCCACCTCTTCTCCTTCTCTCATCTTTGACTTGTCTGCTATCCAGGAGTGGTGTGCCGCCAACAATCTGTGCCTTAATGCAAATAAGATAGAGATTCTCCTCATCGGCACACCTGAACCCTCCTTTCCTGTCACTCTCTGGCCAGCCTCCCTTGGCCCTCTTCCTGCTACCACCTATGAGGCTAAGAACCTCAGGGTCATCTTTGACTCCACACTCTCCTTTTCTCCTTACATCTCTGATGTCTCTAAGAAGTCACACTACCAAATGCACCTCCTCAGAGGTGTTCTTACTTTCCTCTCCTTCCCCCAGATGCTTACTGTATCCAGAGCTATGGTTTTCTCTAGGCTGGACTACTGCAACAGCCTCTTTCTAAATCTTGTGTCACAATTGGGGGGAAGAGTTTTATGCCAACTGTAAAACTTTCCATGCGCCTGGATTTTCTTTCAATTCAAAAAATGTCGCAGTTGGTGTGGCGCCGAAAAAAGGGGGACTTCTTACCCCAACCCCTCTTGAAAACAGTTTCAGTATTGCTCCACACTCTAGAAAACTGCGCCACACTTGAATGGTGCTGGTGAGATAAAGAATCTTTATTGTAATGCCCTTTATGGATAACACGTGTTTCGACACACAAGTGTCTTTTTCAAATCAGGGCTAATAACGTAGCTATATTCCACATCTAGTTTTGCAATTAATTGGAGCAAAGACAGGCACGGGTTGAATCCCCCTTACACCACGTTACACCACGTTCACAAATTTACTTTACGACAGTAAATTTGTGAACGTGGTGTAAGGGGGATTCAACCCGTGACTGTCTTTGCTCCAACTAATTGCAAAACTAGAGAAGAGAAGAAGTCCTGGCTGTTTGTATGTTGCTTGCTAAGGAACCAAGAACTTCCCACATAGTGTGTTTCTTTAAGTTGTACAGAATACCCATAGTATGACTTGCAACACTTTTTATGCACTACAAACCAAAATAAAGAGGGAATAGATCAAAAAACACTAAGATAACTTTGCTCTATTACCCCTGTCAATGTATTAGGGTACTGTCACCATTGCTTCATCGCCATGATGCACTACATCTGCAATAAAACTACCCCTCCACTCTGAGAAGTGGAACACTTTTTTGGGAGAAAAGAATATCAATGCAAAGGAGCGCCACTTAGCAGCATTCATTTGTGGATAAATGATGCTTGCAAATTTGGCATTACGTTGATGCCACTGTTTTACAGTTTGTTGAAAAATACATTACCTTCAGAAACCACACATAGTGACCTACGTACACCTACGTATACAAATGTTACACTTCCAAAAACAAGTGCCAAATACTGCTGACATAGATATTAAAACAAAGGTAAATACTGTACCAAATGTCGCTTTGGCTTCCCTAGACCAGTTTGCAATAAAGGACAAGTAAATAGCTTGATGTCTTCTGTTAGAAACAGTGTAAAAGGCAAATGCCCTAAAAACACATACAATGTTCAAAGGGATAAATCATTCAAGTACATCAATGATTACAATGCTATCATTGCCCCCGTGTGGAATGCAAATATAGACATACAATACATTGCAGACTCCACTACAGCTGCAAGATAGGTTACAGCCTATCTCACCAAAGCTGAGAAAACTGAGGTAAAATACCTATGGGATGACAAATCATCTTACAAAACACTGTCACAACAATTGTACAGCTTTGTTATAAAAAATGCTCTCCCATAGAGAATGCAGGTAGAAGCTGCAGACCGTTTAAGGTGCAACCTTACATGCAAATGCCAACACAGTGTCTGGCTAAACCTCGGTCCGACTTTATCCTGAAAAAGAGTACTAAAATCCTACAAAGAGATTGAAACAATAGCTGCAAATGACACCGAATGTCAGGCCATTTAAAAAAAAAATTTAATAGACACATACTACCCAAACAAAAGTACTGCTTTGGAAAACATGTGCCTGCATGACATAGACCAAAACTAATCCGACAAAAACAATGTCACACAAGATGAGACAACTGGCAAATATTCAGTCTCAACTTGTGAAAGAAGCCTAGTGAAACTTACCAAACCCAGCCTAATTAATCATATAAAGTTATCATTTAATTCTCTGCAAAATAGAGAACTTTATCATATGGACCTACTTCAACGTTTTAAACCATCGAGAAAAGAATAAGAATTATTAGGTGACCATAACTCATTTGAAGCTACATTTAAATCAAATGAAAGCAGTATAACAAACATCCATTTCAAACAATACAAAGAAATGTTAGACAATGAATGCCAACAAGAGGAAGAAATTGAAGCTCTACTAGATAAAGACCCTCCTGAGGGCAGTCAACCTTCCCTTACCAAGAACTGGAGAACAACTACTTTTAAATGAAGCAGAAATAGCCATGTCTAAGCTAGAAATACTATGTATCAATCTAAACAACCCGAAGAAGACCTGCCAGTGCTCAAATCAGAGCTAAATGATGAACAACTCACCATTTATCTCTAAGTCACTGAAGAAATTGAACATGGTTTTAAACATGGAAAGAAAACTCCTGTAAGTAAGTGGTGAAACTGGTTCTGTTAAATCATTCTTAATTAAAATAATCAGCAAATGACTACAAGACTTAACAACCAACAACCTTCCATCTGTTGTAACAGCCCCACATGTTTGCGCTGAGTATATCTTAGGAGGTGTAACTTTACACTGACTACTGCTCCGCCCAGTAGAACAGCAACACAAATTAGAATTCTACAAGTTATTAGCAGAAGCTGCTACTGAAGTACGCAGAATTGTAAAACAAATGAACGTGTTCCTGATAGATGAAGTAAGCATGGTTTCCAAACTCATGTTGGCTTTAATTCATCTCAGAATGCAAGAGGTCCTAAAAGGCGACTACGAAGAACTGTTTGGAGGAAAACATGTTATTGTTGTTGGTGACCACTACAGTTAACACCAGTTGATACCAGTTAAAGGTCAACCTATTTTCTAAACATTAGGACACAAACAATGTCGAAACACAATCAGCAGCATTGGAGATGTAAATCCCTGGCAACATTTTTGCTACAGAGAACTAACTCAAAACATGTGTCAGTCTGCAGATCTCACCTATGCTAACATTTTAAAAAGCATAAGAACTGGTCTGCTTACAAAAGATGCAAAATCCATCTCAAATGCTAGACTGAGCCATGAGCTATATTTGCAAAAAAATATGCTCCTGATGTCATGGAGCAATTAACTCTACAAAATATAAAATGCATGTTCTTAATGCCAACACTTGCAAGCTGTAGTCAATTCAACAATACTATGTTGAAAAAGGAAATGCAACACATTCTGCATATCAGCGCTACAGACAAACTAGAAGTGCATGGCATGGCACTCCCTATGGGTCAACAAGCAACAGCATGACTAAATAGTTCAGAAAAATGTATCTCCAACACAGCTGGATTAGAAAAGGTATTAACTCTGTTTCTAAACTGCAGAATAATTCTAAAACGTACCTTTATGTAGAACAAGGTTTAGTCAATGGAACAATCAGTACAGTTGTTGGCATCCAAGCATAGCCACATGATAACAACATTCAGTTTGCCAAAATCCACTTTGCCAAACTTGCAAAAGTTAAAAAAATAGGTCACACAATAGCATGTTTCCTTTTTTCAAAGATATGTACTTATGCATAGACAATTCTCTTGCATATGCTGTCACTGTTCACAAATTGCAAGGTCTAACCCTAGATCACGCACAGATTGGTATTTGTAGCACAGTCTTTAAAGAAGGTATGAGTTATGTAGCACTTTCGTATCTGCATACAGTTGGTGGTCTATTCCTAGTCAACTTTGATGCAAACAAAGTCAACGCTGACATTCCTTGCATCCTAGAATACCACAGGCTACGTGCACTGTACATCCCATCTAGAAATGTGCCATGTACCACAAAAAACAAAACCTTTAAAAAGAGAACTTATACAAAGAGAGCCTTTAACAGATCTCCCAACAATACCGCTAAAGCAACGAACAACATGATATGATATGATATGATATGGCATTTATAACGCGCCTATACACAAGTGTTTCAAGGTGCGACGAGGCAAGGGAGAGGAACAAAGGGAGGACAGACAAGGATCCTCCTAGGCCAGGTGTCATTCAGATCGTGCAAGTGCGTGGGAAGGGAGCAGGGACAGTGCAGTACATGGGAATAGATAAACAATAAGTAAGTAAAGGCCATCATGTGGTAAGTGCATGGGTAAGTGCAGACATCAGGTGTCCGCTACGCCATCAAATAGTACAACCACAAAACTGTCTAATCCGAAATCAACTGCATATCCATCAGAAGACAAAGAGACCAATGAACATTCTTTAAAAACATCTGCAGTCTCATCAAAGGATACAGAGACACCATTTTCTGGTCCATTTATATTCAGCAACACAACTGGAGTAAATTGCTATGCAAATGTAGCAATCAATCTTCTATTCCCTATAAATGAAATCTTCCAGATTACATACACGTTGAAACATACATGCACACTCTGCAATCATGTTTCGCATGAACACATCCCTAATGAACGATTTGTATATGTATCCTCGCTAAATTGTGAATCCATTCCATTTCACTGGCTTCTGCAGACTACAAATCATAGCATTTTATGCCCCTTTTGTAATTCAAACAATCGTTCCAACATACAAATAAACTCACATGGCCTATATGTGATACTAATGCGTCTCAGGTACAATGCAGATGGTACTAAAACAACTGTAAGACTACAGGCGTCACACACTGCCAAGTATCTTTTGGCAAGAAAACCTTCACAACAGTAGCCATAATCTACCATACTAGTGCTACAACAACTTCAGGCCACTATACTGCATATGCCAAACAAATAAGTGGTTGGTATGAATGTAACAATACCCCTGTTACTCTAAAACATTGGTTACCAGCAAATCTAATAAATGCCTACTTAATATTCCTTCAACCCAAATGTGGTCACTAAACTGTAGCACAATAAACAGTTAGAATATACCAACAGGTATCTAACTACATCCATGTTACTACAATAGTACTTTTAAAATCCAAGATAATTAGATTACGTCAACAGGTATCTAACTACTTGAAAAATACCCTTCATTGCAATATACTTCAAATATGCCATCACAGTTCTTGTTACTGCAATATTTCGTGTAAAATACAATATAATTTCAATACGCCAACATTACCACCAAATCTAAGAAATGCCTACTTAATACTTAATATTCCTTCACCCCAAATTTACTCACTAAACTATACTACAATAAACAGACTACCCCAACTGGTATCAAACTACATATAAAATACTTCAATAGCACCTTTAAAACCCAAAACACTTCAAATAAATCAGCAGCTTCAATACTCTATGGATTTTTTTTCCTGATGACACTATGATTATTTCATGTCAATACAACAACAGTGTAGCACAAACTAATGTTGTACCAAACATAGTACACATAATGTACTCTTAATGAGGGTCAAAAAAGTAAATGTATATGTAAAATTGTATGCAATTAAAGCTTTTAAACTATCCAGCTTAACAAATGATATTTTTTATTCACAGAAAAAGAACCAGATATTCCAGCTGTATTACCGTATGCAATTAAGTAACCATACCAAGTACTATCCTATTCGTTATCTTCACAAAGAAACAAATGCATATTCCATAAGCACTATCCTCAATTGTACTACAATCATAAATACCATATACACTTCAATTATATAATTCCAGCATATTACAAATACTGTATACACCCCTACAGAACCTATAATTACTATACACATATTACTATACTATGTGCTGCCAGTGGCTAGACTCTTGGGGGCATGGCTTATGACCATGTCCCCAAGAATCTGGCTACTGGCCACAACCACCACAATAGAATTAAACCATATATCAAGTATGTACAATACACCTTCAAATACCAAGGCTCGCCCTAAAACTCCCTGCAATCCAAATGATGAAACACTAAAATTGACTGCTGACTCCGCGACACCTATGAAACCATTTTTCACCTATAAAACAGCTCCATGTCAACTGTAGTCCACTACCCCGTCCTTTCCAGACACTCTTTCGGCCACCTAACCCCCACATGTGTTTTCCAGACTTTCTTCTCACTGGACTGATCGCTGTCAGCGGCCATGTCTGCAAACTTTGCAGCACCTGCAAACCCTTTTTTGCCCTGCCCAACTGATCAAAGACGCTGCCAGGGATTCGGCCCCCCTCATCTCCAAGCGTATTAATGCTTCTTTTTCCACTGGGACCATACCGACCAATCTTACGGAATCCTGTGTGCTCCCGATACTTAAAAAACAGACCCTAGACCCCACCATCCCCACCAACTACCCGCCGATCACAACAGTGCCTTTCCTCTTAAAAATTAGAGATAAAATGGCCTACTAACAAATAGCGAAACACCTGTAATCCAACCATCTGCTTGGCACCCGGCAGTCAGGCTTTTGGCCTCAATACGGGACTGAAACAGCCTTGATAGATTTAAAAGCCCAAATTGACGAGCTCAGGGATAAAGGTAAATCTACCCTCCTCCTTCCTATTGGCTATATTGGACCTATTGGCTGCATCTGACCTGGTGGATCACGGGGTCCTTTGCAGCCATCTGGACTCAGTGGCTCACTTTTCTAAAGAACCCATTGTATGAATTGAATCCTTTCTTAATAATAGGACCATGCAAGTCTTCTCGCCTTCTGCGGCTGCGGACCCTATCCCCATCACTTGCAGAGTGCCCCAGGGATCATGCGTCTCGCCTACCTTGTATAATATCTTCATGAAGCCCCTTTTCGATGATCTGGACCATCTTGGTATCACCTACACTAATTATGCAGATGATACCCAGATTCTCCTACCACTTACTGGTGATTATGACAAGGATTTGGCCTTGGTGAACAAGGTATATCTCATCTTTCAGGCATGGAAGTCCACCCACGGACTGTGCCTGAATGATGACAAGACTGAGATTATTATCTTGGGCACCTCCTCAACCCTCAGAAAATGGAGCCTCAAATACACAACTTTCAATATTGACGGCAACCTGATCACGGACGCCAGTGAGGTTAAAACTTTGGGCTTTTACCTGGACCCGAACCTCTCCTTTAACAAACAGGTGAATGCAATGGCATCCGCTACAGCATACACTTGTAAATTAATCAGAGCAGCTAAACCTTTCATGTCTACTCACAGTTGCATTACCTTAGCCAGAGCTCTGATTCTATCGAAGCCGGATTATTGTAACTCTCTCTACATTGGAGCTAACAAGGAAATCATCAATAAAATCCAGTTCCTCCAGAACAATGCTCTCAGAGCTGCACTTGGAATCTCCAGGA
This sequence comes from Ambystoma mexicanum, assembly GCF_040938575.1. Taxonomy (NCBI): domain Eukaryota; kingdom Metazoa; phylum Chordata; class Amphibia; order Caudata; family Ambystomatidae; genus Ambystoma; species Ambystoma mexicanum. Next base: position 214,991,209 of record NC_090935.1, on the reverse strand, counting down.
GGGATCATATCTCTGAAACGAAAAGATCTAATAATTGGCTCTCCACATTTGATAAAATCCAGCTGAAAACTGCCTCCCTTACTCACAAATGCCTTGACAATATGGCACCTTCCTATCTTACGGAGAGACTTACCAGAAAAAACCATACAAGACCCACTAGACTATCGAGTGATAACTGCCTCCTGGTCCCAAGATTTAAACTCTCCAGAGTTGGGGTCGCAGTTTTTCGGTTAAGGCAGCTCAACTGTAGAACTCTTTACCCCCTCCCTTGCGAATTAACCAATCCTACCCTCACTTCCGGCAGAACTTTATAAGTTGGCTCAACGACTCTGACAAGTAACCTGCTTACCTCCTCTAGACCGCCTCAACGTTTGGATCGCCTCTAGACCTTCTAAACGGTTATGCTGCGACACCTGTATATAATTCTGTGTAAACAAAACTGTATCTAGTATCTTTTGATGTATCCTGCCTATGTGCCTACATGCACCTTTGTTTTATGTAATATGTATATGTACTTATTTGTAACTAACCTGTGAGCTGTCTTATGCAATGCTCCCTGATACCTTTGGGTCTGGTGCACAATACAAGTAATAAAACAAACAAACAAACCTCTAAAAACAGCCCCATGTGAACTTTATTCAAATCTCCCACTCTTTCCAGACCCTCGTTTGGCCACCAAATAACCCCAAATGTGTTTGCCACACTTTTTCCTCACTGCACTATGCACAGACACTGGCAGTTGTCCGCGGATCCAATATGGAGACCGTTTCCTAAAATATAACGCAGCTCACGTGTTTCACCATCCAATCAGTGCGAGCGAATGATTTTCGCGAACATCACACCGGACCCTGATTAGTCCAAATGCATCCACAGACCCCGAATCAAGAAATGAGTGCACAGAACAGACCCAGATATCACTCATTGTTTGTACCTACATTTTTTCCATTTTATTAAACACTACTGGATGGATTTACAAGCCATCACGCCTAGTGTAAATTTGGTAAAAATCTTTCAAGCAGTTTGAGCTGTAGGCGCAAGCACTTTTTTTCCATTGCTTCAATGAGGATTTCCACACATTTTGGGACCCATCTTTAACCCCCCTCCCTGGACGAAACAGCACCAAACCTCAAAGAATTATTCTTAGGGGACCTTAAGGGACCATATACTGTTTTTTTGCAAAGTTTGATGAGTATTAGTCCAGAAAGGGCAAAGTTATAAACCAACCAAAAAGTGCTCTTTCTATGAGTTGAGCAACTTAACCGTAACTATAGGGTTGCTACCGTAGGCCCAGCAATATTCCCATACCGTTTAAGACATTTTCAAGAATTGCAGATTGATAGATGTTTCAATTCACGAGATCTTGTTGATTTCGGAGATCTTGATATTCTCAACAGTGCATTAGGGTCTTAGCCACTAGGAAATCCTAATCATACCTGCGTCCGTAGCACGCAGGCCTGACTTCCAGAGGTTCTTGCCTTTCCTGTCAATGGGACCCGCCTGATTCTACCACTCTGACACATAGAGATTATGGGCCTGATTCACAGAAGCCTTTTATAATGAATGGCTCTATTGAAAACATCTTGTTTTTTCACGCATTTGTGCACCTGGGCAATGTCTGTCCTATTGATAACAGGGACCAGTTTTAACACTACCAAAAACCGGAAAAATGGTTGGACATTCTAAAAGCAAATGTTTGACTTTAACAACGTCATTCCTACATGACAGGCAATTGCGTTGTTCACCATCGTTCACTTTACACAATTATAGCACATGCAGAGTGGCTGTGTTAAGAAGGCGTGGGTCCGGGGAACTGATGTGAGCCGGGAATGGAACCTGTTACCAGTGTATGGAAAGTTCCTTAGGATGGTTAGCAGCAAACCTTATCCATTTTGTTCCATATGCACCCCCACCCCCAGGCCTGTGTTATTTGACCAATCCATCTAGATATGGGCTTCCCGTTGCCACCTTCCTTTTTTTTTAGTATTGTTATGTATATGTAGTTGACCTTGGTGCTTTACTTGAAGGCACCATGGTTTTCCTTCTCCCCACCTTGCCTCCTTAATTTCCAATTAAATCCCTCATCATACTTTACATGTTCAAGCTCAATTCCGTTTGGTAGTAGCTCTCGAACCCTCTCGCTCTCAATCTTGCTTCTGGTCATTTTCGCTACTTGCTTCCAATCATTGAACATATTGACCTCTTTCTATTCACTCTACCCCCACTGAGGCTCTATTCTGCTCTTGTCTACTCGCTTGTTATCTTCTTTGGCGTAATGTAGTTCTACCAATATCATTTGGTATTTTCATTGCATCGTAGCCCTTCCTTTGATGTGCAGTGCTTTGCCAGATAAATACAAATACAAAACGTTCAAATGTGCACAGGGGCTTCGGCCATCTGGTACTCCGAGCTATCTTCTCGCCTCCTCTCCTGGGAGGGGCCAGCCATTAACTATATGTGTTTATCTTTCATAATCTGTGCAGCTCTTCCACGAGTACATCTTTCACTGGGCTCTTCTCTGGACGCTGAGACTTGCTCTTTACATCTCCCGTTCACTTATATGTGTCTGAATGTAGCAAACTGTGACATAAAGCAGACCAGATCAGTGTTACAACACAGCACATATAAAAAGGCAGAATATTATACGGTGCCATTTTGGGGGTTCCAAATTCAGGTACAACCTTTTCAGTACAAAGAAGGTGTGCAACGTTGTTGTGTTGTGTAGTGTGCAGCAAACTGTGTTGTATGGCTCCATATGTCAATGTACCTTTTTGGGGGATAGTGACAGAAGAAATGTGGGTGATGGCTCTGATCCTAGTATGCATTCTAATACCAGCAAATGGAATCATTCATTATTAATTGGTTAAATATATTGAAATTGTTTGTATCTTATATTATGCAAAAACGCATTCATCCATCAACCTATGTTTATATTGAAATTATTTTCATGACTTTTAGGGCATTGAAACTTTGTAAAATGTGTCCTTTTTTCTTATGATTTCTATGAAAGAACAGTTGCAATGGTTTGGTTTTAAAAGCATTTTAATAGCAAGGATAACAAAATATAGCAAAAGAAGGCCACTTTTTAGAGCGTTACTGTTTGTGGTTTTTGGCCCAAGACTTCACAGTGAATGATCATGTCCTGACCGTTGCCAAATGAGACAATTACCAGCCTTTCTTGTTGAAAATACTGCACCTTTAGGTACTGGCTCCCTCCCATTCAGCAGACCATTAGTATCGCCTCAGCAGAGAGCAGGAATGTTATGCTAGACTTCAGTCCGTCTTCTGTCTAGGCCGCATCACCCTTACTTTTCACATTCTGCTTTGCTTGTTTCAGGGTGCTAAATTGTCTCTAATGATTTCCTGTCTTGCCTTTGAGGCTGCTTGAGTTTTGATGACTTGGCTCAGACGGTCGTTCAGGAGGTCAGCTTTCCAGCAAAAGTCAGAGTGACTGATTTTCCAAAAATGTTTTCATTGGGACTTTCCCATTCATGTTTTTGGTTTGTTAATCGGGCCCAGACTCTGCTACGTTTGGAGAGATTCGTTTTAATAAATAAATAAAAAAAGATCACCCAATGTGTTACCAGTCGCACTGCACTTGCGCGCAAGCAAACCTTTCCTCCCAGTTTCATGAGAAACCAAAGTTAAAATAGTTGAAATACTTCTCAAACATGGAATCAAATTATGGACAAATAAGGGTACTAGAAGTTATAAAAATGCTGTCTAAAAAGTCTTTAAAGTGAGCCTGTCCATAGTGTTTTTGTGAGCGGATCTGACTGGTGTCTGCAAGCATGCACCTATCGTTTTAATATATCAATCATTATGGGCTTCATCACAAGTGTGCCGGTCCGGTAACAACAGTGCCGGTAAGACTACCGGCACTGTTGTTACCGGACCGGCACAATACGAGTCTGCGGGAGAGTGCCGTACCGCCCGCCAGTGTCAGACCTGGCATGCAGAACGGCACCCGCCCGCAGACTTTCACGGAATCACCGGCTCTGTTGTTAACGGTGCTGGTGCTTCCGTGGTCCCCTTTTCCGATTGAGTCCTATGGCTCTCAATGGAAATGGGGAATTACATTTTCTGACGCCTGACTTCACGGACCGCCGGGCTGTAATGCCAGAAAAATGTGCAAGTCTGGCGGCAACCTGCCGGTTTGCCGGCACGGTTACCGCCAGACTTGTAATGAGGCCCTATATCTCGAACTGGATTTTGACACAGTATCTATCACCTGAAAAAAAGTATCCAAAAATTGCACGGCACCTTTTTTTAAATAAATAGATGGAGGGTTGGGTTAGGCAAAGAATTAAGGTGGGGGATGTGGGGTGGCTGCGGTGAGTCTCCACTGCATTAAAAAAAGACATAAAATGTAAACAGTGTTTTTGGCCTCTGCATTTTGTTTTTAGTGTTTCAACGTAGATTCGTTTTACATGAATATGGACATGCTTTTTTGTATACTAATAATGGCTCTAGTGAATTTTGCCTAGTTTAATGTAAGCACTTAAAGGTAACTACTTCATCTAAAAACATGCAGAAATACGAAGAACCCCTCCCCAAAATATGCACACATGATACATTGGTTCGTGTGACCAAATAGATATTTAATTACTTCATAGGACAACACAAATTCAATTTAATTAAATGCAGCATCTACTTGATCCCAATATGTTATCATGCACTTCATGCTCACTATAAATGGGAAATAGAAAAGGGAACCTGCCCTCTGTATACGACATCAGTCAGACTCCTCAGACTCGTGATGGACAGTGACCTCAAACTTGACCCACAGGTGAAAGCATTAGAAGCTGCTTCTTCATCCAGCTCTGAATGAAATGACATATCAGGTCCTACCTGACCTTCATGCATAGGATCATGTTAGTTATCTCACTTGTTCCCACAAGACTAGACTCTGCCAATATCCTTTTCATTGGGCTCCTGGAATACCTACCCAACTGGCTTTAAATAATCCAAAACCCATCCACCCAGACTGCTCCAGATAGCCCTCCAAGCCCTCCACTGGCACCTGATCATAGAGAGGTTTGACTTCAAAACTATGTGCTGCCCACCATGTATTCCACAGTAGGTACCCTAAATCCGCCACAACGAAATTCACCCACCACCAAACACTGAGAGCACTTTGATCCTGCAAAGTGGATTAGTAATGGTACCAAGCTGCAACTGGAAACAGCACTGAGCACTTTCCTTCTTCGTCCCCTTATCGAAACGATTGAACTCTCTGCTCAAACCAATCCACCCGGAAGCAGACCAACTGACTTTCAGATAACAGCAACAAACCGGGCAATATAATTAACACCAGCATGAGACTGTCAAGATTTATTGGGTGGTCACTCCCAACTCAGGGAGTTCCTTTCCCTTCAAGCAAGGTGGCGCGCACCAAAGATCATTTACGGATTCAACTTTAGTGAGGCCTCCAACCTATCTTGCACCATCCAACCAATACCCTCTTTTCCCCAAATGGCACCATGCTGCTGTATTTGACATATAGAACTATATACTATATACTATATATATATATATATACTATATACTATAGATTATAGACTATAATAGAGCAGTCACACAAACATATGCCACCAACACCGTGGCCCTACACACTATCACAATTTCAAATTACTTGCACCAATTGACTTGCTTATATTTCTAATGTTTAATTTAAAAATAACTACCACGAACACAGGTTGAATTTAAAGTCTTTAGACATTTATCAAATTATACAATTTGAACCAACGCCCAGGGATTCATTGGGTTTTCACATCGTCTTCTCTCCCAGTCACCACCACCCTCAGGCATCAGTTAAGAATGATCTCTTAATTTAAGGTGAGGTACAGGGAGTGGGAATACAGTAGCAAAATCGTTGAGGCTTTTTATTAAAAAGCATGGTTTGGGAAATAGACAATGGGAAAAAATTGTTTTGGGCTTTTTAGTTGAAAGGCAAAGTTTATGAAAGGACCTCAATGGGAACATCATGTTGTGCTTTTTATTTAAAAGGCAATGTTAGGAAAGGGACTCAATGGGAAAATCGTTTTAATTAGAATAAAATGCACAGCCTTCGAATTCTGATTTGGGATGCAAGTAAATGAATGGGAAATTTTGTGTTGTGCACTCTACATTCACTTGAATGGCAGAGTTTTAGGGATACTTATTTTGTGATTATGGACAACCCTCCTCTGTACAGAAGTCAGATGTTTAAGAAAAATAGTCACTCAAGTACTCATTTTCTATACGGGCTCTAACACACTGGGCATGAACTTTGTTAGTTTAGAACTCTAAAAACACCTTCCTTGTCTCTCTGATAGTTGTTCCTTGCAGAATTACAGAAGTAGATTACCCCCAGCAATAGAGTGGAACAAGGCAAGGGAAAAGTCAAAAGTCCAACAAAAGTAAAAATGTCAAAAAGCCAAAAAACCCTTCTCAGACTGAAAACAGATCTCTTATAGGGCTGGTGACACGCAATTATTATCACAATTCCCACACTACGGATTGGCCAGCTCTCTCCCTCCTCCTTCCCAATACGCCCACTGACTGCTAATAGGACAAGGAGTTGGGAGGTGCGGATGATGGAGGCTGAGGGAGGAGAAAGATTCATCATCCCAAAATGTCAAGTGGGCTTAACTTTTTCAGTGTCCTTAAAAACTCACAACATGGCAGCTACCTTACCTTTTCAGATACTGCAGGCACATATATATTTTTGAGCTCTATATTTTATGGTGAGTCAGAAAATACTAATCTTATCTTGGCACACACTTCCAGGGATGAGCTACTGTTTTTATAGATTTGCTTCTGAGCTGAAATAGTCACAAATGTTACCCTTCAAGATTCAAGCCTTACATCCATAACCTATCACCACACCAACTTTCCATTTCCTCAGAATTATGAGAAGGACGGAATCATAATTATCTCCATAACTCAAATTGTATACATCACACAGGGTTCATATTTACACGATACCCACAGGTTTCTTATCTCCTTTAATATGAGTCCAGGATGAGCTCACTGGGACACCCAACTAAGTCCAGAGTCTGCCACAAACTTCTTTATGATGCCCGCAATTGCTTTAGTGTACCACTCAACTCACAGAATCATGGATTGGTGGCAGGCAATGTGGAGTTTTCTCTTTACCCCTAGTATCTCCCACATCTTGGTCATCACCTTGCTGGTAAAATAGATCACTCGATCCAACTTAATCCTTTGGGGAAGGCTGAAATGAGAGAAGATTTGGTTGAACATTAGTGTGCCAGCTGGCTCTGCCTTAGAATTCGGGGCCAGAAGAAATTCTACCCATTTGATAATCAAGCATGTCACGGTCAACATGTACTTGTTTCCTCTAGAGGAGCGAATCACTGGGCCGATGAAATCGACTTACAAATCTGACCAAGGCAGTGTTATTCCCCTTTTCTGTAGGGGAGCTCTGTGTGTGATAGAACATGCCTGAAACTGAGCACACACAAGATACCCCTTTAAGTAGATGTCGAGTCCCTGGCCCATGTGTGGCCAAATGTGAATGCACAAGATTTTGAATGTTGTATGAAACCCCCTAGGACAGTCAGTGGGAGTATCATGGATGTGACTTAACATCAGGCTTCAGAACGAGGTAGGTACCACCCACTGGTCACATCCATATATGGATCTCCGAACTAACAAACCGTCTTGGATTCATAACATTTTGGAAAACGACATCAACACCCAGAGATCCTCCTTCCTGTTATAATCTGATTCTGACAGAGGAACATTCATGGGATCTTCAATATGTTGATAAAAGTTCCCAATAATTGGGCCCTCTTTTTGTGCAGTAATCAAATCTGCATCTGGGGTTGCTTTACTCTACTGGGCAGTTGAAAGTTCATTATTGGCATGGCTTTGGGACTAATGACAGCAGTGACCTGAATTTCTCCCAACAGGGATTCGTCTTCTATGGAATCCCTGTGAATGGCTGCAGTGTTGGCCAACTGGTCAGCCAAGTCATTTTGAGTTTTGTCTGGTCCCTCTATTTTGGAGTGACTTTGGATCTTTTTCCAATAGATTGTCATCTCATTAGAGGATAGCAGATCATCAATTGATTGAATTAATTTCCCATGCTTTAGCAGTTTATTGTTTGCACACAGCATCCCTCAATTTTTCCAGTTACTCAGGTGTTCCACGGACCTATTCCTGACATATTCAGAGTCAGTAATTATGACCAATTGTTTGAGTTAGTGGTGTGCGCAGTGAGGATGGCTTGATGTACCGCCATGAACTCTGCCACCTGACTACTTTGGGGACCTATTTTGAACTCAGTCAAGGGTTCTGGGAATCATTCACCCAGGCATTCCCAATGCCAGCCACTAGTTCTTTTTCTCCATGATTGTCAACATTGTAGGAGCACCCATCCACATAAACTGTGGGTATCCCCTGACACATTTCTTCCTCATCGACTTTGTGCACAGATTTAAGATACACCTCCATATTGTCATCAGTCCGTAGACAGTCATCCTCGAGACAGTTTTCTTGAGCACAGTCCTGCAGGTCATCCAATCCTTGCGCTAGAGGACTCTTCAGGAAAGCCATGCATAGACAGAATCCAGGAAGTAGTTCTGGAATTACTCACTTTCCCTGTTCAGATTCGGTCAATTTGGAGATATTGCCAGGGTTGGTGAGGAGTCTCAACGATGATGTGCTCCCCGTGGATGAATAGGTGGCAGTTCTTCAATGTCCACTCCATTACCAGCAGTGCCTTTTCGTAATACTTGAATTTGTACTCCACAGAGGACAAAATCTGGCTTGCGTACGGGATTACTTTGTTGACCTTGTCATGCTTTTGGTACAATACTGCTGTTAAGCAAGTATTAGAGAACCCCGTCTCCAAGAAGAACGCCTTGTTTTTTATGCAGTAAGCCAAACAAGGAGCTTGAAAATGGCTTCTCTTTAGTTGTTTTATGGCCTCGGATTGTTCCGGACTCAACTCCCACTTGACCCCATCCTTTAATAGATGGACCAAGGGTGGGGTGACCTCTACATAGTGTTCAATTAATGTTCTACTATAATTAGTGAGTCAAAGAAGGCTTCTTAGTTCTTGCAGAGTAGTAGGGTTTTCACTTTCAATAATGCTTCCACCTTTTTCACTTGAAGACTGAGACCCTCAGGGGTGATTTCATGCCCTACGAAGTTCAACTGGGTCTTACACCACTGTGCCTTCTGAAAGGACAGTTTTGCTTCGGCTTTCTCCAACTGCATCAGAAAATGCCCATGGCAATTTCTTTCAGCAGGCAGAGTGTGTGGATTTTGGGGGACTCTTGGGTCCACTGGGTGAAGGTGTATGCTGAGCATTGTGGAATAGCCAACAATCTTGAATTCCCTGAATTGGAAGTGTTCTGCTATGGAGTGTGAGGCATGAAGTTGCTGGACCTGCTCCATTTTGTGCAAATATGGTTCAATTGAAACATCTGGACATTATTATCATTCATTGTGGTAGGAACAGTTTGGGGAACATGACTGGAAGTCGATTGCAGTTTGCAATGAAGGGGCCATTGGGAAAGTTGAAGGAAATGTTCTCTAATTCCAAAATAATGTTTTTGTGCATTGCGCATAGACAGGTGTGGGTGCATTCCAGTAACTTAACCATAACGTCCCTTTAACAAAGTTTTGTTCACTGAATTGCATAGGTTTTTAGTAGCGCAATTTGACCGTAACATACCTTTAACAAAGTTTTTTTCACTGAATTTCATAGGTTTTTAGTAGCGCAACTTAACCATACAACTTAACCACAACTTAACTTCTCTTTAACAAAGTTTTTTTCACTGAATATAAATATAGATAATGGAAATGTGACAAATGTGTACTGAGAATCCCTTACCTTACATTTATATAACATAGAAAATACTAAACCCCATACCCCGATAGTGAATTTGATGTCCGCGGACCATGCCATGTCTGCAGGCACACGCGGTCACCATCAGCACTATCCAAAAACTTAGAGGGTATCTTCCATTATTTCATCATACAATAAAACACACAAACATATTCAAAAAGCACCAAATAAATACATTACATTTAATAATAAATAAGAAGTGAACCTGTATATGTAAGACACCAACCATCCACTGAAGTCGCATTTCCAATATAATGGACTATACCAAAACAAAATAAATATGCCTCCAACTGAATTACCTCACAGAAACTTCACAGCAAGAAGCAAGAGCAAACTTACACACCAGTAACAGCAAAAGTGTGTAAGAAAGTAGTAAGTACACTACATTTATTTCATATACTTATACATTTTCTGTATTATGTACACTAAAACTAATATTTATTTATTTTAACACAGAAATGTCCAGTACTTTGGAGTGGCTGGAAGAGAATTTCCCAGGACGACATGAGTGAAGAGAGTGATAATAATGGTAGACACAACATTTCTCTATATAAGCCGATTTAGTAACCATTACTTTATATGTCATTAACACATTTGTTTTTTTAACAGACCAGACAACCAATAAAACTGTTATACCAAAAGAGAAAATAGAAGATCCTCTCAAATGAATGGAACTGAAAATGGATTTATTACTACAACACTTCAATCAACTAAAAGAACATTAAATACCACTGTCCAACATGGACCCGTTCCCGCTCTCCATGTCCCAGCCAACTATCCCCAAACCCTCCCCACCAAGAAAAACGGTACGATGAAACTTCCATCCCTTGCTCCCCTCTCCTACATCATGTCCAAACCCCTAATTCCCCTGCATTTGCTTCAGTTTCTGCTTCCCCCTCTGTATCCTAATTATTCTACTGTTAAACAATAACAACATTATAAATGTGTTCTTATATATACTCGTCTTTTTTTTTTTTTTAAAGGCAGTCAGGGTGTCCGTGGACAGAGCGGCTGTCTGGGATGTTCCCCAATACCCAAAATGGGGGTGTCCTAAAGACACTATACCTGTCCGTACTGTCCGTAATTAAAATGGAGGTGTCCTTAGAAAACACAAGATGTCCGCCTGTCCGTATTTAAACAAAATGGGGATGTGCTAAGGACAATATACCTGTTCGTACTGTTCGTAATTGAAATGCCGATACCTCAGAACACACAAGATGTCCGCCTGTCTGCAAAGTTTTGATGCACATTTATTTTATTCGTGGAGTTCAACATTGTTCGTAGAACACCCGCGCACAAGCGCATCACACACTTGCGTCCTACGAACATCATGCCTCTCTGCAACAGTCCGCCGCATGTGTTTTAATTAGTTCGGCGACCCGAACACCGTCCGCAGAACACCCGTGAGCATGCGCACAACCGGCACTACACATTTGGTGTCCTGCGGATAGCCTTCCCATTTGCGAACATGTCCGCGATGTCATCATGTGACCGCACCCATGCTGAGCGTCTGTCCTTGTTTCTGGACACTATCCGGGTCCCTGAACATTTAAAAAAGTGCTTTTTGAGCAATCTAAGGTATTTTACAGTAAAAGTTCACCATTGCACATGTCCCAGACAATGTCCTAACTGATCTACATACTTTTTGGAACTTTTTGAGCCCGTTCTTAGTGTTCAAAGTGGTCGGTGATGGCGCAGGTGTCCGCGAAGCACGCCTCAGCCCCCCTATAAAAGGCCACACCCCAGAGCTGATCCTCATTCTCCTTTTGAATTTCCAAGATTTACAACAGGACAATTGTGCAAGTTGCTGTTCTTGGTTCCTATGTCCTAGTTCCTGGTTATTAACCTTCCAGGTGGCATCCCAAATAAGCTGCTGCTGCCTCCTCATCCCCAACCCCTCCACCACCACCACGTTCCCAAGGGCCTGCGGAGTGGAACAGGCGTGAGAATGCAGAGAAGACGGATGAAGAGCATGAAGAGGATGAGTTAGTGGAAGTCCCTACTACTAGCACTCATTGTGAGTCTCGGGTGTGGTGGTTTTTTACCACCAATGATGGAAAGTCAAAACCTCATGCGAGCAAGGTGATGTGCACTCAGTTCCACATGGTGCTGAGTCGTGGCTGGCCTGGTTCGTATAGCTATGGTAATACATCAATGAAGCAACACCGAAAGTTGTCCACAATGGGGCTATTCGTAAGGTTGTACTTTGCGATAAACGTAGTAGGTTGACTTCTACTACAGCATCCTCTGTTTCCATTCCTGCCACCACAAGAGACACTCCTGTGGGACAGCACATCCCTCCAGCTGCCTCACAGGCCATTCATGATGCTGTTGACCCTTACCTATCGAGGGCCACAATATTGTGCATGTACTGTGACGCAGTACTCTGCAGGGGGGAGAACATTCTGAGTGCTTTCGAGACTGCGGTCAACGAGCCACAGAAGAACTGCTACCTACCTAAGTAAGGCCCACCCTACATCTTCCTCTCTCCACCTGCCCTTTCTTAACCCCGTGGTTGGTGTCCCTTCCTTACCCTCCTTTCCCCTCCTTTCATTCTGTTTCGTGTTTAAAAATCTCAAAAAGATAAAAAAACAACAAAAACACAACAAAAACAAAGGCTCTTTTCAGAGCCACCTTTCACAGTTAAAAAATAGAAGTGACAAATAAATAGTGCAGGTCTCGGACATCTAAAATCTGTGCAGTGCTGCCCTGTCGTAACCATTGCACTTTTCTCTGGGAGGAAGTGGTGGCTCTGAAAAGAGCCTTTTTGTGGGTTTTTATGTGTTTCGAAAACTTCAAATGGTCAACACCTACTGCAAAATGGATTGCTCTAATTCCAAAAAAGGTCACAATGCATTTTGTATATTTCACAGAAATATCTGATTGCCAGCATAAGTAAGATGTACTCCATCTCTGCGAAAAATGTGTGTGCTACAAAACATAATGTTTTCATTCTGAAAAGAGGACATACCAACATCTCTCAAAAAGGCCCAAACAGCCTTGTTAACATTGCATCTTGCTTTCTCCATTTGAGGACCAAATGAAAAAGAACGCAGCCACATTTGTCTTTGCGCAATACGGGAAAAAATGACTCTGGAGTTTGGATACATGTCCATGACTTTCCCGAGTCCTTCTTTCATTGCAAATTGCAAAGAGATTCCAGACACATGTCCTAAACTGTTCCCTCCACAATGAATAATAATAATGTCTGGATGACTCTGTGTCACCAAAGAAGCACAGAGAGCTACCAAATCCACCCACTTCATTCCATGTACTCCATGCCAGTGCACTTCCACATAAGAGAATCCAAGATGTGCAGCCACTCCACAGTGACCTGCATGCACCTCTAACCAATTTATCCACAAATCTCACAAAATCTGCTTTCTGAAACACACAGCCATAGCTATCTGCTCTTCTATCAGCAAAAAGACCTAATGACAAACTCTCTCCTTACACAACACACCCATTAAACCTTATTGACCAATCCCTTGCTCTGCTCAGTTTCTTTTGCATGCCAATCAACCCCAAAATCCCTGTATGTAATACGCGCTGTCCTCGAACAACCACGCTGTCCACGGACAAATCGAAAAATCTGAGCGAAGGGATGAAAAATTAATTAGTGTCCCCCATTTCCCGTTTGTGTTTATTTTGTTTGTTTTCTTTTCTTATTTTCCTCCAAAAATCTTCATATTAGCTTCTCCAAAGCATCCCTTACGTTCCAAAACAGCATGGCATTTCCCCTAATAGATAAAGAAATGCCATCTTCCTTAAAGTAATTAACATTACCAGAGTCAATGTTGTCATTGTGCAAATCAACATGCCCGAACTAGTCATAAACCAAACATGCCTTGGTTGACTAAGCACCTAGCAACATTTTGCTGAGGACAAAAAACAGAAAAACAGAACTATTGTCCCATATTGCCCTAGGTGTCAACCCAGAAAAAATAACCTTGGCATTTGGAAGGACTTTCATGATGTCCTGAACCAAATTTTTCAAATCTTGCAACAAAGTAGGGCCACAAACATAGCCCAAATGCACAGCACCACAGTGTAGGACAACTACATGTGGACGTTGAAATCTAGCCACATCCTGACAAACTACTAGAATTGCCTGTAAATTCAAATTAGGCACAGTGCTCCACAGCACATCTACTCCTTTTGTTTCAAAATGGTTAGCCACATTCCTAGATTTTGCATACTGCTGCAAACCATTCACAAACATATCTCCAACCACCACCACCCTGACTTTCTGCACCATCTTCACAACACACAGCCTCTCAATATGAAGCAGAACACCTGATTGGCTAATCCTTAAAATACACTCCCACTTCATGCTCGGAAACCCTGGATGTAGCATGTCCTGTCTTTGAACAGCCGCGCTGTCCGTGGAGTACGTAAGTAACACTGAGGGCAGCACTTCTACCCTTTCCACTGCACAATCTGCACCATTTCCTCATTGGCTCCTGTTAAGCAATCACACAATCATCCACCAATCACATCCAAGAACTCTACATCTAACTCTGTCATCTCAGATCAGCACTTTAGATGTACTATTGATCACTCTCAGTACAATTTGGCTGTCACTGCAAACGACCTACAGCAACAACTACTATAAAACTTACAAGCATGAATATTTTCTACACAGTACATGTACACCTCCTCTAGAAATACAATACATCCTGGGAGCATAGCTCAGCGGAAATGTGCGTGCCTTGAAAGCAAGATGACACGAAGCAACACAGATTCGATCCCCGGGTCCGCACTTAGAAACCTCTGGGTGTTTAAGCATGTTATAAATATGCAACTAAGAGAAAATAATTATGCAACTAAAAAACAAACCATTCCTGTATCAGTGCCTCGACGCCCATGGGCTGTGTAAGCACTTTAAAAATGTAAAACAAAATAAATAAAAATATGAACAGAGTTAATGCCACTGACTCTGAGCCACTACTATTTGAATGTGTTTCAGGCCACCCTTGAAACTCTCGAACCTAAGCATATCATAAGTGTTTTCTGCCTTATGGTCACTAGTAGACCACATATTGATTGCGCTGTACCCTATGGTCACCAACAGACCAGTTTTATGACTGTGTGGTGCATTATAGCCACTAGTAGACCACCTTATAACTGTATTGTACCTTATGGTCACCAGTAGACTACCTTATAACTGTATTGTGCCTTATGGTCACTAGTAGACCACCTTATAACTGTATTGTGCCTTATGGTCACTAGTAGACCACCTTATAACTGTATTGCGCATCATGGTCACTAGTAGACCACCACTAGTAGACCACCTTATAACTGTATTGTGCCTTAAGGTCGCTTACAGGCGACCATTTCAATTGTGTTGTGCCGTAAGGTCGCTTACAGACCATGCCAATTGTGTTGTGCCTTAAGTTTGCTTACAGACCATTTCAATTGTGTTGTGCCTTAAGGTCGCTTACAGACCATTTCAATTGTGTTGTGCCTTAAGGTCGCTTACAGACCATTTCAATTGTGTTGTGCCTTAAGGTCGCTTACAGACCATTTCAATTGTGCTGTGCCTTAAGGTCACTTACAGACCATTTCAATTGTGTTGTGCCTTAAGGTCGCTTACAGACCATTTCAATTGTGTTGTGCCTTAAGGTCGCTTACAGACCATTTCAATTGTAATGTACCCTATGGTAGCCCACTGACCACTTCAACGGTGTTGTGCCTTAAGGGCACTTCAAACTGTATTGTGCCGTGCCTGACTTGGGTCACGTCTAATCTAGGTGTACCACTGCCCTGGGCGACAGCCTGTGATTACGCTAATCTAGGGCTGCCCTGACCTGTGCATTCCAGCCATTGGGTTATCCCTATCTACGTGCCCAGGCTTCCAGCCAGACCATAGCATACTCACTCCCTTCCATTATCTCACCAGTCCCACTCAAGGAGACCCTATCTTGTCCCTGTCAACAAGCTCATAGGGAACCTATTCTGGCAGTCAGCACCACCATCATGCACATCAGCGTGTGCCTTCTACTGCACTACCTCCTAGCCACACACCTTGCCCTATTCACTCAACCACCCAAGTCAACCACTCCTACCTTTGAGGTTAATAACCTGGCCTGCCCTTACCTACATGACCCAGCGTCACCCACCATGACTTTGACACCCTCAATGAGTCCTTCAGCAACTACCGTTGACGCTCACCACCCCTGCAACCAGATTAACCAATACAGCTCACTTCACCTTATCTACAGGCCCCCAGGGCCGGCACCCACCTTTGTCAGTGAAATTCCCACTCTTCTTCTTGACAAAACAAAAAACAACTCCCAAACAATAATCTTAGGTGATTTCACTCTAGGTCGCGGCGACCCTAAGGATCCTGTAGCAACTGATCTGCAGTATGCTCTTACTGACCTTGGCCTCACCTTGTACATACAAGAACCGACCCATATCAAAGGCAAGACCATCGATTGGTTAGCCGGTTCTAATTGCAACATCCAAGTCCTCAATAACTCCCCATGCTTATGGTCTGACCATCACATCATAACATTTAACATTGAAGCTACCCCGCGAGCCCCAACACCCATAGCCCCAGCCCACCCCACCCGCAATAAAAAATATATAACAAGAGAACAACTCCTCCCACTGTTACTCCCCTCTCTTAATGCGGCGACCAACGCCTGCTCTGATCCCACCTCCCTAGCAGACATCTACAACCAAACGATGCTCACAGCTATTGACACTATAGCACCAATCAAACCTAGGAAGGCTAAACCACAAGCACATCTCAACTCATGGTTCACTCCACAAATAAGAATCCTCCGCAAAGTCAAACGCTGTGCGGAAAACCATTGGAAAAGCCACCCATCCGATGAGCATAAAGACGGCTTCCTCCTCGCCTCCCTCACTTATAAAGCCGCCATCATCATTGCTAAAAAAGAATCGCTTAATAATCGTATCATGCAAGCCGACTCTAATTCCAAGGAACTCTTTAGAGTTCTAAAAGAGCTCGAAACCCCAGTCTCCCCGCCAGACACTTGCACGAAAGACAGAAAATGGTGTGCTAACATTCAAGCATCCCTCCTAAACAAAATCTCTATGCTCCAATCTAAAATAAAAGAAAAGCAGGACTGCCTGAGGCGTGACAACCGCTCACTCTCCCCTACTAGGCCCACCCTCTCCAACTCTGCCAACATCAAACCTTTCACCTTCGCACCGCTCACTGTCACCGAAGTAGAAAACATCATCCTCAGGATGAAACCATCCAACTGCCAAGGTGACCCGTGCCCAGCTCCCATCATTAAGGACTCCACCCATAATTTAGCCCCTTTCATTACAGCCTTCATTAACTCATCCTTTGAAACAGGTATTGTCCCGGACAACCTTAAAGACGCCTGGGTGATCCCGCTACTAAAAAAACCTTACCTTGACCCAAGCATACCCACGAACTTCCGACCCATTACTACAGTACCAGTTTTGCTGAAGATACTGGACCGTGCAGCTTACCTACAGATCCAAAACTACCTTGAATCAAACAATATGTTAGGTCTACGACAATCCGGATTTCGGCCCAGACATGGAACCGAAACGGCTCTATTAGACCTAAAAACCCAGATCGAAGTCCTGAAGGACAAGGGCAAATTAGCAATGCTATTACTCCTCGACCTTTCCGCCGCATTTGATTTGGTTAACCACCAGATCCTTTGCAGGCACCTCCACTGTGCTGCCAACTTCTCTCCCTCTGCAGCGGCCTGGATCAAATCCTTCCTGAGCAACAGATCTATGAGGGTCTTTGCACCTTCTGCTGCTGCAGATCCCTCCCCTATTCATTGCGGGGTTCCTCAGGGTTCTTGCGTGTCACCTACTCTTTACAATATCTTGACGAAACCACTCTTTGATGTGCTTGATTATCTGGGTGTCTCCTACATCAACTATGCGGACGACACCCAGATACTCATTCCCATCTCTGGTGATTATCTTGCTGACACCAAGGCCCTCAATGACGTCTACTTGGTCATCCAAGCCTGGATGGCCCAGCACCAGCTATGTCTGAACGACGATAAGACGGAGCTACTTATCCTGGGTACATCACAATGCCTGAGCAAACTTGAGCCATCCTATCAGTCATTCATCAAAGACGGCAACTCCATACAAGTCTCGAAATACACTAAAACAATAGGCTTTTACCTGGATTCCACCTTATCCTTGTCAAGACAAACTAATGCAGTCAGGTCCACCTCTGCCTACACGTGCAAACTCATTTCAGCCTGCAGACCATTCCTCACCACCCACAATAGCGTCACACTAGCGAGAACACTTATCATGGCAAAAATAGATTACTGCAGTGCTCTATACTTAGGCACCAGCCAGGAAAACCTGTCCAAACTCCAAACCACCCAGAACAATGCAATTCGAGCGGCCCTGAACATCCCTCGTAACCACCACATCTCAGAAACCAGAACTAGCCTAAAGTGGTTACCCGTGAAGCAGAGAATTTCCCTAAAAACGCTTGCCCTCACGCACAAATGCCTAGCCAACAAGGCTCCGATCTATCTCTGCAGTCGGCTTTCGCACCACTCCACTGCCCGTCCACTAAGAACTGCTCAGACTCACTACCTTACTATCCCTAGGTTTAAGCTCCAAAAAGCGGGAGGCACTAGCTTCCCTGTCCTAGCCTCCAAACTTTGGAACACCCTCCCCGCTGCCATCAGAGCAGAAGACTCCTTCAACACCTTCAAGAATAAAACCAAATCTTGGCTCTTTGACCAGCAATAGTTGTGTTAGACATCTGTCCTACTTACTCAGCCCGCCTGTTCCCCAGCACGATTTCCGGTCTGCTACCTTCCCAGCTACCTCAGGGATACTTCCTCTGCGGAGCCTAAGGACACTGTACCATGTGTAATATATGTAATTATTAAGATTGTTATTATGTTGTATTGGTATACTTTTATTGTAATCTATCTGCATGTATGTTCTTTTCTTGCAACCCTGTACAAATTGCGCCCTGATGCCCCCGGGCCTGATGGTCTGCGCGTTATAAATAATCAAATACAAATACAAATACAAATAAACTGTAAAATGAAGTTACTGTCATTTCTCCCATCTGCTATGATGAAGTGGCACTTGTAAAGCTTTCAGCTCTCCAAATTTTTGTTTACACACACACCTATCTAAAAAAATATCGTTTCATATTACAAGATGTGAAAAATAACAGTATAATTATGAAAACGACTGTCCAGTATGTTATAATAGTACACATAGCCAGGATGAGTACATACATCTTCATTCAAGCAAACACACACAGACAATATCATTAGAAAGGCAACCAGATCAAAAATCACCACTAGTCTCTATATCAAATCCTTCTGCTTTATTACCCACACCTTCACAAAGGCATATATTGAATGCTTTTATGTACAATCTCTGCCATTTACCCTGTAGAAATAGCACACAATGCATATGATTATTTCTTCTATCTCTTAACATCCATTAACATAACATGAAAAAAACAAATGTGCTCTATACGTTTACTATTAATCTCATTCGAAAACCATATTCAGCTAACAGATTCTAAATAAAATATACAGGATGCACATAGGCAACAAATGGTGCAAAACAATGTCTACACTAACAAAACTGCTATAAACACACATATTCACTAACTTTTTTCTTCTAAATTTTCAGAACTCTCCTGAAAAGCAGCAGCGTCTGAAGTACGAACAAGGACTTAGAAGAAACCTACTCTTTCCACACAAAAAAGTAAGTACAAAACTAACATAATGCTGTAGAAGAAACAGGTATATTAACCCTTTACCAGTAGATGTAGTATTAGTGCTTCCCCTTGCCAGCTACATACTTTATATTGTCATCTGAAACCCACTATAGTAACACACAAATACAAGAATATCCTTCTAACTTGATGTACCTGCCCATTGCACAATCATACACCTCCACAATCATACTTACCATCTTACTCAGACACTCATGCACAAAGCACGCATACACTGCACAACAGCCCAACCCACACTTTTTTTTTATCTAATAGACCCCAAAGAATGCCTACCAAAAAGCAACTCTCTAGAAAGCAACGCAGAAGTAGAGCAAATCAAAATAAAAGTATTCAAAATAAGCATCCATCTCCAGCAGATTGCGCACAAAAAGTTCAAACAAAACAGCTAATACAGTCATTAAGTGAAACAAAACAAGCTTCCAGTACAGAAACGTTCCCTCCTCTATCAAAATGTAAAACCAAACAAAAGGTGATTAACAAGACTTCACCTACCACTACTGCTAACACTGGACATATAAATCTTGATGTAGTGGCAAGTAAGCATACCAAATAGAATGTTTTACAAAAAATGTTCTGCCACAGAGTCCTTCAGAACCTTTTAAAAACAGGAGAGAAATCATGCACAACCCTTAAAACCTACTGTAGAAAATGAATCCTAGAAGCTCTCGTAGACAGTTCAATCCTTCTCAAAAGGAAGTTATTTATTTTAGTTTTAAACTGGATGAAACCACTAACAAAACTAACTAGTAAGCTACAAAAAGACTTCTCAATAAATGGAATATCACCAAAAATAGCTTCTTAAACATCTGTGCAGGTGAATGGAGTCACACCACGACCACAGAACCATATTTTAATGAAGAAGCATTTAAACAAAAGCAAACAAACCCAATTGCCATAGAGAGCAGTGGACAAGGGTATGAAAAACTCCATTATGGAACAAGAAACTCTGCTCACAAAAATATCCCCGAAAACTCACCTCCCCAATCTCCTGAACCAAAACGTCCAGTCTACAAATGGCCGTGCACATCAATGTGTAACATTGCCAAAAAATCTTTCAAATCTTTACTCCAGTTCCTCCATCAGTATGTAAAAAGCAAAGACAAATTCAAAATGAAACTACTATAAAATATGGATGCCTGTCGAGTGCGCAAATACACAGGACTACAAGGACATTCATTAGCCTGCATGTCAGGACCTATTTGCAAAAGCACCTTCCATCACATCAAATGTTATCAACACATCATTCAACTATAAGAAATCTAGTCCAAAAACTCTACTATGCTAAAAGTCCTGCTTTAGCACTAGCCAACTTAAATAACAATCTTATACATGGTACATCCAAACAACTACTCGAAGAAATAGACCATATCCAGAGAAAATATTTTGGAATTGAAAGCCACTTACAAAATGAAATAGATGTACAACAAACTAGCAACTACTTTACAAATAGCAACCTTCTATTAAACACATACATAAAAGAAATACTAAAGTTTAAAAGTACCTCAGCTGAAGTACCAAGCCATGTGTGTGGTGTTGCCGCAGGACTTCTTTTAAAAGTACCACAGAAACTAGAGACATAACGGACAAAATAGAAGACAATAAATATTTGAAATGGTTCCAATTACCTCTCTACCTTATAGCAGAAAACAAATACGACATTACTGACCATGTATACCTTTGCAATTACTGCACTTCAAAACTTGACAACAACCAAACGCCTTCACGTGCTATCACAAATAACTTGGAATTATTCCCACTATCAAAACCCCTGCAACAACTACATTTATATGACAAACAGTGCACCCATTTCAAGCAATAATACGCCTCAACCAAAAACAGCATAATTACCTCCCTCCGAATTAGTCAAAGGCATTCGTGGCAAAGTCGTTTATTTACCATTATATCTCACAGAAAATGTACACACTCTAGGAGTACAATCATTTGTGATGTCATCTTTGATGTCCTGGGTGTTAGTCTTAGCAGTGCACGGTGGTGGCGCGAGTTATGGTTGCTTAGCTTACCATAACTGACGAATTTCAAGGGTTTTTCGGTTTTACTTGGAACCATAAAGTCCCTTTAACAAAGTTTTTTTCACTGAATTTCATAGGTTTTTAGTAGCGCAACTTAACCATAACGTCCCTTTAACAACGTTTTTTTCACTGAATTTCATAGGTTTCCCTTTAACAAAGTTTTTTCACTGAATTTCATAGTTTTTTAGTAGCAAAACTTAACAATAATGACTTTGACTTTATATACATGTCATATGGAACTGACTAGATCTCTTCTTATGAACGTGATGTCCGCAAACTTATTTAATGTTCACGGACATGTTCGGAGAACAGTAACACTACCTAAAAACTGTGGGGGGATGGGGGGTTTGGGGTATGTTTGATTGTTATATCATAATATAAGAACATTTAACAAATTCAAAAAGCAGCACACGAACACATTATATATAGTAATACATAAGAAATGTAACCCATATATGTAACACACTAACCATTCATTTAAATACAATATGTTCTGAAATGGAATATACCACAAGAACATAAATTGGCTTCCAACATAATTACCTCACAGACACAACAGAACTGAGAACAAGACCAGACCCACTGAATACATAGGACTTATTTTACCAGAAATAGTAAGTGTACTTCATTTTACTCATATATTTATAAACTTTCTGTATTAGATTAAAAAATATATTATCTTTTCTTTTTTTTTCTCACAGAAATGTCTAGTACTCTGGAATGGCTAGAGGACAATATCCCACATGAAGAAATGTCACAAGATAGTGAAACTAATGGTAAACACTTTATAATATAAACCATTTAAATATTATTATTTTTTATACATTTAACATATATATATTTTTTTTGTACAGAGCATAACAAAATAGAAACTACCCCTGAAGAAGCTGTTATGGAAAACACGCTTGACAACATAGAAGAAAAAATTGATTTACTGTTGACCAATTTTAATAATTTGAAAACTTTTGTTGAAGATCATTTAAAAACAAAAACGTCATACCATTGCCCCACATGTACTTGTCCCTCCTCACCATATCCCAGTCAATTATCCCCAAACCCTCTCCATAATCCAAAATGTTTTGATGAGACTTCCATCCCTTCTTCACCTAATACCAATCATGTTGAAACCCCAAATTCTCCTGTTTTTGTTTCTGTTTCTGTCTCACCTTCTCTGTCATAAATTATTAATATATGTTAAATAAAGTTTAATTTTTATATTGTATTGTGAATAGTTTCCGTTTTTTTTTAAAAACAATAAAAGTGTCCGCGGACAGTGCGAGTGTTCTGAAATGTTCGTACATAAACGAAAATGGAGGTGTCCTGAAGAACACCACACCTGTTCGTACTGTTCGCTAGCAAGTTGAAACTGTTCTAAGAACACACGTGGTGTCCTGAAATGTTCGTCAAGAAACAAAAATGATGTGTCCTGAACAACAGTACAACTGTTCGTAGTGTTCGCTACCCAATTGAAACTGTTCTAAGAACACAATTGGTGTCCTGAAATGTTCGTCCATAAACTAAATTACACGTGTCCTGAAGAACACTATATCTGTCCTTACTGTTCGCTACCAAGTTTAAACTGTTCTAAGAACACACGCGGTGTCCTGAAATGTTCGTTTCACGTGTGACGCACTTTTGATTACCTCAGAACCCGAACAGTGTCCGTAGGACATCAATGCGCATGCGCTAACCAATCTCCGTGCACTTGGTGTCCTGCGGACAGGCTCTTTCTTCGCAGACTAGTTCGCAAACAGATCATATGACCGCGCCCACGCTCATCGTGTGTCCTGAAATGCGGACACTGTTTGTGTCCCCGAACAATTTAAAAGTACATTTTCAGTTAATCCATAATATTTTTCAATAAAATCTCACCATGCCACAAGTCCCACATAGCAATCTTGAGTTTCTATATACCTTTTGAAACTTTCCGATCCTTTTTTTGCGTTCGATCTGTCTGCGCACAGTGCGCATGTCTGCGGACCGCGCACAAGCACCCCTATAAAAGACCACGCCCAAGAGCTTTTTCCCATTGTGTTTCTGGCTATTCTTCAGAACACAGTGATTTTTGCTGCCACCTGCAGACTACACCATCATCGAAATGGCATCCTTGGCTGCTGAACTGCCACTTGGTGCTGCACCTGCTTCAGCACCACCACCACCCCCTCCACCACCATCACCTCCCCAAGGGCCTGAAGAGGGGAACAGGAGTGAGGATGCGGAGGAGGAAGAAGAGGATGATGAGAATGAGGTAGAGGGAATCCCTACTACCCGCACTAGGCGTGAGTCTTGGGTGTGGCGGTTATTTACAGGTAACAAGGTAACAAGTAACAAGTTATTTACAGGTAACAAGGTAACATTGCAGGTAACAAGGATCGTGCGAACCATGTTACCTGCAATGAGTGCAAAATGATACTCAGTCGCGGGAAGCACGGTAACTACAGCTTTGGGACCACTACTATGAAGCGACACCTGAGGTCATTTCACTCTGGGGCTATTCGCAGGGTTGTACCTTGCGAAGAACGTAGCAGGTTGATTTCCTCTACTTCATCCTCTGTTTCTGATCCTGTCACCACAAGGACCACCTCTGTGGGACAGCGTCTTTCTCAAGCTGCCTCACAGGCCATACAGAATGCTGATGACCCTTACCTTTCGAGGGTCACAGTTGTATGTATGTACTGTGACACAGTACTCTGCAGGGGGGAGCGACTTCGGAGTGCTTTTGAGACTATCGTCTCAGAGCACGAGAAGACCTGCTCACTACCCAAATAAAACTCACTCTACATCTTCCTCTCTCAGCTCGCCCTTTCTTATCCCTGTGGTTGGTGTCCCCCCTTTACCCTCCTTTACCCTCCTCTCCTAGTGTGTCGTGTCTGAAAAAACAAAAAAAATACAAAATTACAAAAATCCAAAAAAAATAAGGCTCTTTTCAGAGCCGCCTTTCCCAGTTAAAAAATAGAATTGAAAATAAATGAAGCAGGGCTCTTTGTATTTTTTAGAAGTCCGCGGACAGTTCGCGAACATTAAAAAAAGTGGGTTGCTACTCCATCACAAACATTGTAATTTTCTCTGGAAAGAAGTGGTGGCTCTGAAAAGAGCCTTTGGGTGGTGTTTGTAAGTCAAAAATTGTAAATGCTTAACATCTACTTCTAAATCGTTGTTGTAATTCCAAAAAAGGTCGCAATGCATTTTGTACTTTTCTCAGAAAAATCTGATTGCCAGCATAAGTAAAATGGACTCCATCTCTGCGAAAAATGTATGTACTACAAAACATAATATTTTCATTGTGAAAAGAAGACATGCCAAAATCTCTTAGAAAGCTACAAACAGCCTTATTAACATTGCGCCTTGCTTTTTCCATTTGTGGACCAAATGAAGAAGAACGAAGCCACATTTGTCTCTGCGCAATCCGTGAAAATATCACTTGAGAATTAGGAAACATGTCCATAACCTTCCTAAGTCCTTCTTTCATAGCAAATTGCAAAACAATTCCAGTCACATGTCCTAAACTGTTCCCTCCACAATGAATTACAATTATGTCTGGATGTTGCTCTGTCTCCAAAGTAGCACAGAGAGGTAGCAAATCCAACCACTTCATTCCACGTACTCCATGCCAGTGTACTTCCACATGTGGGAATACAAGATCTACAGCTACTCCACAGCTTTCTGCATGCACCTTCAACCAATGTATCCACGAATCTCCTAAAATCCAAACAATCTGTTTTCTGAAACACACAGCCATGTCTATCTTTTGTTCTCTCAGCAAAAAGAGTATCTGAGAAAATCTCTCCTGGCACAACACACCCACCAAACTTTCCTGACCAATCCCTTTCAGTGCTTATTCTCATTTGCATGACTTCTGAACCCAAAAATCCTCGATAACTCCCGATGTCCGCTAACTACCGCCATGTCCGCGGACATATCGTAACATGAACAGCCCTTCTACCATTTCCACTACACTCTCTCTGCCATTCCCTCATTGGATGTACCTCAAAAATCACATGACCATGCAGCAATCACATTCAAGACCTCTACATCTAACTGCATCATCATAGATCAGCACTGCAAATGTACTCTGCATCTCTCTGAGTACAAGTGTCATATCAACCTTTATACTTTTTACTTTCTTTATACACAGACACTCAAATCATGTTAAGCTAACATTTTTTAAATGAAATATATAGACTACATATATTCAAACAAAATTGCATGCAAACACAATCTATGTTTAAACCTTTATAAAAATACTTATACAATTTCATATTTTTTGTTTTAATTTATTTATTTACTTAATTACTTTAAATTAGACATGACATTGAGGCGCTATTACCTAGAACAGTTTACTTACAGAAATAGTGGTATTCACTAATATATTATAAATTTCACAAGACATAGTAAAGATATTTTTTTTGCTACAGTTAGTCATTCAATACAATTTGTTCATTAAGAACATATCATATGTACTGAACTCATGCAATGTATCTTATGTAAATAAATTAGTTTAATGGTTTTACAGAAGGCACTGAGGATTTCAATGAAAAAAATCAATATCTAAATTAAAAACAGTGCTATATACAAACAAAGTTACTAATTTGAAGCTTTTACAATTGCAGTGAAGACCAGTTTCCTGAAAAGAAGCAGCCGAATTCGAAGAAGAAAGAAAAACTAAGAAGTTACCTGTTAATTTAAAAAAAAAAGTAAGTAAAATATCACCATAATATTTGTATTATTAATCAAATATACTATAACATTAATACGAGCTATTTTGGTTTCCTAAAATAGAGATTTTGTACCATTTTGTCCAAAAATGTCCATGTCTTAAACAGCGATTTACAGCCAGAATGGTCCACAAATTTCTATTTTTGGACACACAAGTTAGCCAACTGAACCACTACAATTTTCATATTATAGAACAAACAACTGTTTTAATTGTATAAATTAGATTTACTATTTGTACTTTTCCACACCACTCGCTTACTTTTTTTTGTCATCTGAACCCCAGTTTAGTAACACATAAATTCAAGAATATCCGTTCCCTACTAGTTTTAGTTCCCAATGCACAATCACACACCATTACATACATCTTTATCATCTTCCTCAAACACTCATGCACACAGCACAGATACATTCCAGAACACCCCAACCGATATCTGCTTTATTTTTTTCAACAGACCCTAAAGAATGCCTACCAAAAGACAACTCCGTAGAAAGCAACGTAAAAGTAGAGCGTCCATCTCTAGCAGAATTTGTAAAAAAAGTTGAAACAAAACAGCTAATACAATCATTTAGTGAAACACAAGAAGTTTCAAGTACAACACCTTCGCTTCCTCTATCAAAATGTAAAACAAACCAAAAAACAATTAACAGAAAATCAGCTATCAGTACAGATAAAACTACTTCTTCAAATTTTAATATAGTGCAAAGTAAGCATACCAAGAAAAGTATTTTAGCCAAAATATACCGTCACAAAGTCCTTCAAAATCTTATAAAAACAGGAGAGAAATCAGGTTCAAAGCTTAAAACCTATCGTAGGAAATTAATCTTAGAAGCATTGATGGACAGTGCAATTCTTCTCAAAAGAAATGTATTTAGTTTACTGTTAAACAAAATGAAACCACTAACAAAACTAATAACTAAATTACAAAAAAGACTTCTCAATAAGCGAAATGTCAACAGAAAGAACTTCTTAAGTATCTGCGGAGGTGAATGGAATCACACTACGAGCAGAGAACCATATTTTAATGAAGAAGCGTACAAACAAAAGCAAACAAATACAATTGACATAAATAGCAGTGGTCGAGGTTATGAAAAAGTGAATAATACCATAATGGAACAAGAAGTACTCCTTACAAAAATATGCCCTGAAAACTTAGAGTTACCCCTCCATTCAACTGAATCATAACGTCTAGTGTACAAATGGCCATGCACGTCAATGTGTAAGATTCCCAAACAATGTTTCAAATCTTTACACCAATTCTTCAATAAATATGTAAAAAGCAAAGACAAAATCAAAATTAAATTTCTGCAAAATATAGATACCTGTCCAGTGCGCAAGTACACAGGACTACAAGGACATTCATTGGCCTGCATTACAGGACCTACTTGTAAAACCACTTTCCATGATATCAAAAGGATATCAACACATCATTCAACTATAAGAAATCTAGTCTATAAACTGTACTATGCTAAAAGTCCTGCTTTAGCACTAGCAAAGTTAAATAACATCCTTCTACATGGTACAGCAAAAGACCTACTTGAAGAAATTCACTATATCCAGAAAAAATATTTTGGAAGTGAAAGCCATTTACAGAATGAAATAAATTTAAACCAATTAAGCAACAATTCTACACATGGCAACCTTTTGCTAAACACTGTCAAAAAAGAAATACTAAAATTTAAAAGTACATCAGCTGAAGTACCAAACCATGTATGTATATGTTGCCGTAGAATTTTTTTATAAAAGTAACACAAAAACTGTGGACCTATCATACAAAATAGACGACAATGAAGATTCTAAATGGTTTGATTTAGCTCTCTACCTTCTAGTAGAAAACAAATTTGAAAGAACTGAGCCCTTAATACTTTGCAGTTATTGCACTATAAAACTGACAACAACCAAACTCCTTCACGTTCTATCGCAAATAATTTGGAATTATACCCAGTACCAAAACCTCTACAACAACTTAATTTATATGAGAGCATCATAATTCAAACAGTACACCCATTTCAAGCAATAATACGCCTTCAACCAAAAACAGCAAAATTACCTCCCTCTGAATTGGTAAAAGGCATTCGTGGAAAAGTAGTTTATTTACCATTAAATCTAAAAGAAAATGTGCACACTCTAGGAGTGCAACGTCCAATGCAGCAATCTTTAATTATATTAGTAAATGGAGTACCTACAAAAGACAAAAAAATATGGCAACAGCTGGTAGATTTATATAAAGTTAGACAAGCCTTCCAATATCTTAAAGAGAATAATGAATACTACAAAGAAATTAATATTGAAGAAAACTTGAAAGATACAACTGAAATAATACAAGAAACACAAGAAGCTGGTCAATTTGAGCTACTAGATACTGCTACAATATCAAATACTTTAGACCATTATACAATTCATCCTTTGAACTGTAATGACACCGTACAAGATGTACTAGAAACTTACCAAATGCGTCAAACAAAAGGATCGCCAATCAGTATATGGGAAAAAAGTATAGAAGCACATGCTTTTCCTCTACTCTTTCCTACTGGCAAGGGAGGAAGGTATGATGATAGACCTATTCAAATATCAGCTTCAGAATACCGCTCATTACGGATGTATTCTGAAGATCCCAGATTTAGAAAAAATGTGGAATACATATTCCACCTACTCTTTGAAAGTGAACTAGCAACTTTATGTTACAGAGTTGCACACATATTAAAATCAGGATCACACTTTCAAAATATGACAGCTACACAATTATTAGAGAAAGTGCAACAAAAGGATGAGGTTTTACAATCAAATATTACAAATCTATTATCAAATATACGTGGTACTAAAGAGTACTGGTTTCGACGTCATGGAGATGTACGTTGTATGATCAGAAACCTTGGCCCACCCACTTGGTTTGTTACATTAAGTTGGGCAGAATATGCATGGGAAGATTTACATGATTTCCTAGGCATATCAAATAAAAACAAAACAAACATAGATATTCTAACACCTGGAGAACTTTGTTCTTTGGATCCTGTTAATGTTTCAAGATATTTTCACCATCGCTTCATTGCTATGCTACATTTTATTTGTAATAAAACTGTTCCTCCCCTTGGAGAAGTGCAGCACTTCTTTTGGAGAAAAGAATACCAAGCCAGAGGAGCACCACATATCCACATGCTTTTATGGATTAAAGATGCTCCTAAATTTGGTCAAGACAGTGATGCCACTGTTTTACAGTTTATTGAAAAATATGTCACTTGTGAAATTCCATCAGAAGCCACAAATAGTGATCTTCGTGCACAAATTTTACAATTTCAAAGACACAAATGTGGAAAATATTGTCGTCGCAAATACAAAAACAAAGGCAAATACTACACCAAATGCTGATTTGGTTTCCCTAGACCAGCTACAAATACAGGTCAAGTAAACAACCTCATGTCTTCAGTTAGACATAGTGTTAAAGGTAAGTCACCTAAAAATACATATTACATAAAAAGAAAAGAAGAAGAAAAATATATCAATGATTATAATGCAATCATTGCCCACTTATGGAATGCACACATAGATGTGCAGTACATTGCAGACAATTCTACTGCAGTTGCAAGATATGTCACAGCATACTTAACTAAAGCAGAAAAGACAGAGCTCCAAGACCTCTGGAATGACCTATCATCAGATAAAACAGTATCTCCGAAATTATACAGCTTGGGCATGAAAATGCTCACCCATAGAGAATGTGGATCTTATGAAGCAGCTGATCGTTTAACTCGTACTTCATTGTATGGTAAATCTGAAAATATAGTATGGCTAAGTCTTGGTCCAGCTAAATCTAGAAAAAGAGTTCTAAAATCATATGAAGATATAGAAACAATAGCCAAACATGATCCCAACAGCCAAGACATTTTAAAAAACAATTTGTTGGACACATACTACCCAAACAGAAGTAATACTTTGGAAAACATGTGTCTATACCAAAAAGCCCAAAACTACACATACAAAAATAATATGAAACCTGATGAAAAAAAAGATAAATATAGAGTGACAGACTGTGAAGGCAGCGTAGTTAAACTCACTAAACCAAATGTAATTAATCATATCAAATTGTCATTGAAGACTCCTCAACATAAAGAAGTATATTACATGTCCCTGCTACAACTCTTCAAACCATGGAGAAAAGAAGAACAATTACTAGATAACTATGACTCATATGAGGATGCTTTCAAAGCAAATGAAAGCACTATAACTGATGTAAACTTTACGCAGTACAAAACAATGTTGCACAATGAACAGCAACATGAAGAAGAACTCCAAGCCCAACTAGATAAGGATTCTCCTGACAGTAGTCAACCTTCTGTAACAGGAAGCCAAGAACAACTGGGAGAACCACTAATAACAAATGATGCAGAATTAGCTATGATAGAAGTAGAAAACACCATGTGTCAGTATGAAGATAAGGAAGACTTAACTATACTACAATCAAAACTAAACAATGAGCAAAGTAGCATTTTTCAAGAAGTAACAAAACAAATTGCACATGGTGTAAAACATGAAAATAAAGAATGTTCCTGCCATAATTATAAACCTATACTACTGCATGTCAGTGGTGAAGCTGGTTCTGGCAAAACATTCCTAATCAAAATGATTAGTAAGTTCCTTCAACAACTGACAAACAACAAACTGTCAGCTGTTGTCACTGCCCCCACAGGTTTAGCTGCCTACAACATAGGTGGTGTTACATTACACCGATTACTACTATTACCAGTAGAACACCAGAACAAATTAGACTATTACAAACTTTCTGCAGAAGCTGCAATGGAATTACGCAGAGTATTGAAACAAATGAAAATGCTACTAATAGACGAAGTGAGCATGGTCTCCAACCTGATGTTAGCTTTGATTCACCTCAGATTACAAGAAGTACTCAAAACAGACTATGAAGAGCTCTTTGCAGGAAAACACATTATTGTTTTTGGAGATCTGCTTCAATTAACACCAGTAAAAGGTGAACCTATTTTTAAAACATTAGGGCACAAACTCTGCCGTAAAACTGTTGGCAGCATTGGAAATGTCAACCTTTGGCAACATTTCCAATACAGAGAATTAACAGAAAACATGCGCCAATCTGCAGATCTAATTTATGCCAACATTTTAAAAAGTTTGAGAGTTGGTATACTTTCTAAAGAAGCAGAAGCAACATTGAAAACCCGGCACATTAATGCACTTTATGGCGATAATGCATGTGCTACAGATGTTATGGAACAATTAGCCCACAAAAATGTCAATTGTATGGCCTTAATGCCAACTCTTGCAAGCTGTCTCAAATTCAATGGAATAATGTTAAGTAAAGAAATGCAACCAATAATGGAAATTAGCGCCACAGACAAACTAGATGTACATGGTATGACACTACCCATGTGTGACCAAGCCGCAACAAGACTAAATAATTTAGAAAAATCAATCTCAAACACAGCAGGCTTAGAAAAGATGTTAAAATTATCCTTGAATTGCAGAGTAATGTTTAAACGTAACCTTGACGTGGACCAAGGACTAGTTAATGGAGCACTGGGTACAGTTGTTGGCTTTCAAACATACCCACGTGACAACAAAATTCAGTTTGTCAATATACTCTTTGACAAACTTTCAGAAGTAAAACGGATAGGACGCTCAACAGCTAGATTCCTTCTCTTCAAAGATATGTATGTACGCAGAGAACAATTTTCTCTAACTCTTGCATACGCAGTCACGATTCATAAATCACAAGGTCTTACCCTAGACAAAGCAATGATAGATATTGGTAACACAGTCTTTAAAGAAGGCATGAGCTACGTAGCACTATCACGCTTACGTACACTTGACGGTCTATTTCTAATCAACTTTGATGCAAGTAAAGTAAACGCTGATATTCCTTGCATTTTAGAATATAATAGACTTCGCTCACTATACACTCCCCATCTAAACACATATTCTGTTCCACAAAAACTAAAACGTTGTAAAAGAAAACTAAATCAAACAGAAATGCAACAGGACGTCACTGCAAATCCTCCAAAGAGAGTAAAAGAAACTAATACTTCATCAAGTACCACAAACAAAAAAGAATCAATTAGAGAAAGTAAACCAGGTACTTCTTTAAAGAAGGAAGACAAACTCCAAAAAAAGCAGTTAGATACAGAACTACCTGGACCATTTAAATTCTCAAATATAGTTGGTGTAAGTTGCTATGCAAATGTAGCAATGAATATTCTATTTCAATTACCACCAATTGTTGACAACATTTACTTACACAGTACAGACCCATTGTGTTTGCAAATGTTAGTACTTCATAGAAATGCAGCAAACAATCCTGACAACACATATAGTGTTTTTGGAATAAGACGACAATTGGACTACTGTGCTGGAATGGTGAAATTCACTATAAACTCACAGGAAGATCCACAAGAATTTCTAATGTACCTACTACAAGTACTGGAAAACAAAAACATACCTATAAATGAAATCTTTCAGATTTCATACATGTGGAAACATACATGCACTCTCTGCAACAATGTGACACAAGAAGAAATCCCCAATGAACACTTCATATATATAACAATACCAAATTGTGAATCCATTCCATTTCAGCAACTTGTACAAAATGCAAACCATGGTAGATTATGCTCTACCTGCAATTCAGATAATCACTCCATGTTAGTAATACAAATACATAGTAAATACGTAATACTAATGCTTCTACGTTACAATGCAGATGGTACCAAAAACAACTGCAAGCTGACTGGATTCACACATGGTCAAATATCACTTGGTAAGAAAATCTTCACAACAATAGGTATAATCTACCAGGCAGGAGCCACAACAAATTCTGGGCACTGCACTGCATATATAAAAAAGAAATGTGGATGGTTTGAATGTAATGATAGTACCATTACTCTAAAGCAGAGATTACCAGCAAATCTTACAAACGCTTATTTGATGTTCTTAAAACCAAAATTTGATAAATAAACTGTATTTAAACCTTTAAGTAAATTTGTATTAAAAAAATATAAACTGTTAGAATACTCCAAAAGCTATCTAACTGCTCAAAGATTCTACAACAACTAATCAGATAAATGAATACCACTAAATTAGGCCAAAAAATACACAGTTAGAATACGCCAATTGGTATCTAAATGTCCCAAAATTTAACAATATCCAAATAGATAAATCAAAACCACTAAAATATATTACGAAAATAGACAGTTAGAATACGCCAATTGGTATCTAACTGCTCAAAAATTTTATAATATCAAAACAAATGAAGAATCTGTTACTGCTCCAAAAAAAATACAACAAAGCAAAGTATAAAGCATTAGCCAGAAACAACAAGTGAACACTGAAAACAAACAAACAAATAAACTGTAGCATAACAGAAAAAGGTTTTTTTTTTTAATCCAACATGGATTTTTTTTTCTCCCACAGACCCAATGATTTTAGCAACAAATACAGAAACTGAGCAAATTGCACAGTACTCTGATTTGTACTCTACTAAATATGAGGGTCGAAAAAAATAAAAGTATATTGCTTATACAATGTAATAAGTTATTACAAAATACTAATACTAACATGCTATTTTCTTTTATCACAGAAATGAAGAAGAAAAACATGGACTCCCATTACTAGACCAAACAGTAAGTATACAATAATAAGGATAACCATAGCAGCATATCACATCCATAGTATCTAATACCTTTGTTCCTTATACATTTGTTTTTCACCCAAAGTTATAAGCAAATATGAATGTGATATGCTGCGGTGGTTGTTGCCAGGGCATGCAGTCTTGGGTGCATGGCCAAACGGCCATGCACCCAAGACTCTATGCCCTGGCAACAACCACCGCAGCATATCACATCCATAGAGTCAAACATTTCAACTATGATCTATGGGAAACTTTTAATGTCTGCAAACAACGCGATAGTTCTTAGAACACTTTCAACTTAACAACGAACAATACGGACAGCGTCCTAAGGACACCCCCTACGAACATTCCAGGACACCGGGAGTGTTCTTAGAAGTGTCTTCAGAACACCACCATCTTGTTTATTCGCGAACATTTCAGGACACCGCGAGTGTTCTTAGGACACATTCAACTTGACAAAGAACAATACGGACAGCGTCCTCAGGACACCCCCTACGAACACTCCCCGGACGCCGGGAGTGTTCTTAGAAGCGTCTTCAGAACACCACCATCTTGTTTATTTGCGAACATTTCAGGACACCGCGAGTGTTCTTAGGACACATTCAACTTGACAAAGAACAATACGGACAGCGTCCTCAGGACACCCCCTACGAACACTCCCCGGACACTGCGAATGTTCTTAGAAGCGTCTTCAGAACACCCCCATTTTATTTATTTGCGAACATTTCAGGACACCGCGAGTGTTCTTAGGACACATTCAACTTGACAGAGAACAATACGGACAGCGTCCTCAGGACACCCCGTACGAACACTCCCCGGACACCGCGAGTGTTCTTAGAAGCGTCTTCAGAACACCACCATCTTGTTTATTTGCGAACATTTCAGTACACCGCGAGTGTTCTTAGGACATATTCAACTTGACGGAGAACAATACGGACAGCGTCCTCAGAACACCCCCTGCAAACATTTCAGGACACCGGGAGTCTTCAGAACACCCCCATTTTGTTTATTTGCGAACATTTCAGGACACCGCGCGTGTTCTTAGAACACATTCAACTTGACAGAGAACAATACGGACAGCGTCCTCAGGACACCCCCTACGAACACTCCCCGGACATCGCGAGTGTTCTTAGAACAGTTTCACTTTGCTTGCGAACAAAACGGACACATATTGACTCCTTTAGAACACCCCCTAGTCAGTTTATTTAGAACATTTCAGAACACCCGTGATGGCCGCAAACAAATCGAACACAAAAAGAACGTCTAACACATAAAAAACACAACTTTCATCCTATCTAATACACTCCCACCCTCCCCAAACACTCCTACACACCAACACACTCTACAAAATACACATTTTGAACAAAGTTTCACCGCCCTGTCCGGGGACGTCCGCGAATCCAAGATGGCGGGCGGTACCGAAAATTCTGACGTGCTTCACGCTCCACGCCGTCCAATCAGCGAACACTTTGCATGTCCGCGAACATCACGCAAGACGATTGGCCATTCAGGACACTTTCCGCGGAGCGAACAGGGAAGTGTGTCCGCAAACCGAACACAGATATCACTAATGTTTTTTGACCTACTTTTTGGTCATTTAAAAAAAAAACTACTGGACGGATTTTCACCAAATTTGCAAAAGCACGCTTTCGGGACCAAGCCGCTGCTCCTGGTCCAAATTTGGTGGAAATCCGTCCAGCGGTTTGGGCTGTAGGCGCGAGCAACATTTTTTTCCCATTCACTCTATGGAGAGTGAGTATAATGTATACAAATATGAGCATATAGAGGGAAGGTAGAGTAATAAAAATAAAACTATGAGAAAGTGCTGATAACCATAATGATTATCTTCATGCACAGAAAGGATTGCTCTCTTTCAAGCCTGTATCTTCCGCTATGTATATGTTTCATATGATGTGACTGGACCCTAAGTCTACAAATATAGTACCTTTTCAATTTTTACTTCCTGACTGTTACTGAAGAAAACTATGTGGCTTCGATATGTCAGTAAAGGATAAAAAGGGAGAGCCAGCCATGTGATGTCATCAGTGATGTCACCAATGACATTTGTGATGTCATCTTTGATGTCCTGGGTGTTAGTGATAGCAGTGCACGGTGGCGCGCGTTATTGTTGCTTATGTTACCATAACTGCTGAATTTCAGGGGTTTTTTGGTTTTTCTTTGAGCCATGAAGTCCCTTTAACAAAGTTTTTTCACTGAATTTCATAGGTTTTTAGTAGCGCAACTTAACCATAACGTCCCTTTAACAAAGTTTTTTCACTGAATTTCATAGGTTTTTAGTCCACAACTTAACCATAATATCCCTGACTTCATATACATGTAACATAGAACATACTAACCCCCTCGTAGTGATTTTCATGTCTGCGGACTACCGTCATGTCCGCGGACACATCGAAAATCTGAGCGTGGTGAATGTAAATTTAAATAGTGTGCCCCATTTCCCCTTTGAAGTTGGCTCTGAAAAGAACCGTTTTTTTTTTTTTACAGATGCTTGACAGACACCTGTTATTTTGTATTTTTTTTCTTGTTTTTTTTCTTACTTTACTCCTAAAATCTTCACATAACCTTCTCCAAAGCAACCCTTACATTCCAAAATAGAAAGGCATTTCCCGTAAAAGATAAAGAAATGCCATCTTCTTTAAAATTAACAGCATTACTGGCATCAATATTCTCATTGTTACAGAAGAACATACCAGCTCTAAGCATGAAGGCACACATGCCTCGGTTGATGACACACCTAGCAATATTTTGCTGAGGACAAAAAACTGAACTATTGTCCCATATTGCCCTAGGTAGTAATACAGAAAAAATTACTTTTGCATTTGGAAGGATCTTCATTACTGCTTGAACCAAGCGTTCCAAATCAGCCAACACAGTAGGGGCACTGACGTTGCCCAAATGGAAAGCACCATAGTGCAAAACTACCACATGCGGACTGTTCATCGTGGCCATATCCTCACAAACTTGTACAATTCCCTGTACATTGCAATCAGGCACACTGCTCCACACCACCTCCACTCCTTTCACATCAAAGATCTTTGCAACGTGCCTGCATTCAGCGTACTGCTGTAAACCATGCACAAACATATCTCCGAGCACCAACATCCTGACTTTCTCCACTTCTGCCATCTTCACCACACACAGTCTCTTTCAACACAAATCCACAACCTCGACATCTGATTGGCTGATCCGTACAGTCTTCCTTCCATGTTGGATTTCCTGGAAAAACCCGGATGTAGCACGCCCTGTCCACGAACAGCCGCGTTGTCTGCGGACGGCGTCCACTTTACTCTCTGTGCCATTCCCTCATTGCATACAGCTAAGCAATCACACAATACGAATAACGTCCTCAGAACAACCCCATTTTGTGATTTTCCGAACATTTCAGGACAATTATTATTTCATTATTTAACATATTAACATTACACATATTATACTTTCATCTTGTACTCTGCACACAATGCTATGTTTCTCCATTAGTAGCTCAGTATACTAGATAGAATCCCATAATACAGTGCTATTTATATCAATGCATCGTTCAAAGCACTAATAACGGTATGATATTTATTGCAATATCCTAGACACTTTTTTCGCAACATTATAATAAAAATCCCTAGTACACAAATTCCATGAAAAGTACATACACACGTGATGTCATCAGTGATTTCATCAATGACATTTGCGATGTCATCTTTGATGTCCTGGGTGTTAGTCTTAGCAGTGCACGGTGGTGGCGCCAGTTATTTTTCAAAGCTTACCATAACTTGCGATTTTCAGGGGTCTTTCGGCTGTACTTAGAAGCATAACGTCCTTTAAACAAACTTTTTTTAATATCACGCAAACAATATACAAACATGGCGTGCAAAAACCAACTTCTACAGATGGCTTTACACAGAATGTTGCAAAGTAAGAATTTATGCTCGTTCACAGTGAAGGTCAGCTGCTTCCACAACTTCTACAGATGGCTTTACACAGAATGTTGCAAAGTAAGAATTTATGCTCGTTCACAGTGAAGGTCAGCTGCTTCCATTTTTTTCTCAGGCCCCGGAGAGGCTCACGAAGCGGACTATAAGGTTGTATTGTGTTTTGACCTTGACAGACAGAGATTGTGATGAAAGACTTCTCTTGAACGAGTGTTGCTAAAACGTAAGAGAAGATAAAGATGACATTTCTGAAACGAAACCACTTTTATATATTATATCACTATGCGAAAGATCGTTGGCACACACGGAGTCGTATTTTGGGACTGCACCACTCGTAGACAATGGAAATTGCAATTGTACTGTAAGTAACCCTTTAGATTACTTTATACCAAATATAATTACAATAGCGTAGCATTAAAGACCGCTCAAGTTGAAAGTGGCATGATGTTTTCTACCGCGCACTATCACCGCCGAATTGATCCCCTGTCGTTTAGAGGGCTCTAAAAAAGGCAGACGACACAGGGTGGGTTAATAGAAATAATGTAACCGGTCTATAGGCGGTCAAGCGCTCTACTCGCTGTGCCACTTCACTGTAGCCTGTCAAGTGGCACAGCGAGTACAGCGCTCGCTTTGACATCCGTGCACAGCTTGCTAACGCAAGTTTGAATCCCGGCAAGGCCAAACTCAGCCTTTCATCCTTCCGTGGTCGATAAATGAGCACCACACACCGTGGTTAATAATAAGCACCGCTTAGATACCTCACGGTTCTTAGCGCTATATGAATGGGAAAATATTATTATTTTATTATTAACATACTCCGTTGCACTATCTTCGATAGCAAATATTGTCATGCCCTAATAAATAAAATGATGATTTTTAATGAAGATCGGCTGGTGAGACTAATTTATGTTTTTTAAAACAGGTATGTGGCTCCATTTTGCCTATGTCACGATTTACAGACTCCAGCGGATGGGGTCTTCAACTGCCAGGTGCAGGTCCAAATATGCAACTTCATGACCCTCACCATTTTATGGGACAATCGCCCAGGACCAATATGCCCTTACGCAGTACTAGCAGCTACAAACAACATACCAACCAATAGGGTGGTCTAATGGCTCATTGTTGGAGCAACCTTCCGATTATCAGAGCGACCATTTACTGCTTTTATCATAAACCAACAGCCTATCTACCGCAAAGGAACAACGCGTGGCTCCAAATAAACTTTTGCTGATCGACAGCAGAGACAATAGCAAATCCCTGAATATTCACTAAACATTTCATGTGAAATAAATGTACTTTACCAAATGTACAATCCTGCTGTTTACTTTTAAACCACAGTTTCATATTCCGAATTGTGGCGCACTGAGTTGTAAGCTGATCTAACACGCTCTGTACCGCAAAGGAACATCGCGTGTCTCAACGTGAACTTTTGCGGATTGACAACAAAGACAAATGCAAATTGCTGAATATTCTCTAAACATTTGATGTCAAATAAATGTACTTTACAACATTTACAATCTTGCTGTTTGCTTTTAAATCACAGTTTCATATTCCGAATTGTGGCGCGCTGTGTTGTGACATAATGTGTGTTGTCTTCCGGGTTCTGTGTAAAGTCGCGTAGTGCTGAAGACGACTGGGCGCGTTTGATTACGCACCCTGTAACGTCACAGAGAGAGGCGGGGAATATGAATGCTTTGATAATATCAGGCTTAGGGGCGCGAGATATGATTTAGTGTCGCAAAAGCAAGTCAGCCAGGTCAATAGCGCCAGTCATAGGATTATCACATAATGTCGGCGCACACCAGCCGGATTTATCGTTTCTTTAGTGGACAAAAAGTCGGTTGACGCCCCTAGGAAATTGTACTATTAGCGGACAAAAGGAATGCTCTTAAAACACTTTCACCGTGACAACGAACAATACAAACAACGTTCTCAGAACACCCCCATTTTGTGTAATTGTAACCATTTCAGGACACTGCGAGTGTTCTTAGAACACATTCAACTAGACAGATTACAATACGGACAGCGTCCTGAGGACACCCCCAGTTTGTGTATTTACGAACAATTAAGTACACCGCAAGTGTTCATAGCTCATTTTTACCTTCCTTGCGAACAAAAATGACACATACTCCGTCCTCTAAACACCCCACCATTTAGTTTATTTACAAAATGTCAGAACAGCCGTGTTCTCCGCGGACAAATCGAACGCAACAAAAACGTCTAGCACATAAAAAAACAAAACATTGAACCTATCTCATACTCCCCACCCTCCCCAAACACTCTTACACACCAACACACGGCACTAAATACAATTTTTTATCCACGTTTCACTGCGCTGTGCGCGGTCGACTGCGAATACAAGATGGCGGGCGTCACAGAAAATCTGACGCGCTCCACGCCCCTCGCTGTCCAATCAGCGAACACGTCGCATGTCGCGGACATGACGCAAGGCCATGGGCCAATCGGGGTGCTGTCCGCGGAGCGAACAGGGAAGTCCGTCCACGAAGCGAACACAGATATCACTAATTTATTTGCCTTACATTTTGGTCATTTTTAAAAAAACTACTGGACAGA
Organism: Ambystoma mexicanum; assembly: GCF_040938575.1. Classification (NCBI taxonomy): domain Eukaryota; kingdom Metazoa; phylum Chordata; class Amphibia; order Caudata; family Ambystomatidae; genus Ambystoma; species Ambystoma mexicanum. The sequence goes on along the minus strand of NC_090935.1, from coordinate 214,950,680 downwards.
TTTACACCAAATTTACAAAAGCACACTTTTGGGACCAGGCCGCCGCTCCTGCCGCAAATTTGGTGTAAATCCGTCCAGCGGTTTGGGCTGTAGGCGCGAGCAAAATTTTTTTCCCATTCAGTCTATGGGAAAAAAAAAGTTTTGGGTCCGCCCCTATAAATTTGCCACCCCTGGACGAATCCTCACCAAACTTTGCAAGAAAATTCAGAGTGACCCAAATACTTTTTTTTGCAAAGTTTGGTGAGGATCTGTCCAGGGAGAGCGAAGTTATAAGCCGCCCAAAAAGTGCTCTTCCTATGGAAACAGCAACTTAACCATAACTACATGGCCACTACCGTGGACATGTAATATATACTACATATATTACATGGCCATAGACTGAATGGGAAAACATTTTTGCTCGCGCCTACAGCCCAAACCGCTGGATGGATTTCCACCAAATTTGGACCAGGAGCAGCAGCTTCGTCCCGAAAGCGTGCTTTTGCAAATTTGGTGAAAATCCGTCCAGTAGTTTTTTTTAAAATGACCAAAAAGTAGGTAAAAAAAAATTAGTGATATCTGTGTCGGTTTGCGGACACACTTCCCTGTTTGCTCCGCGGAAAGTGTCCTGATTGAACAATCGTTTTGCGTGATGTTTGCAGACATGCAAAGTGTTCGCTGATTGGACGGCGTGGAGCGTGAAGCGCGACAGATTTTTCGGTAGCGCCTGCCATCTTGGATTTGCGGACATCCCCGGACAGCGCGGTGAAACTTTGTTCAAAATGTGTATTTTGTAGAGTCTGTTGGTGTGTAGGAGTGTTTGGGGAGGGTGGGAGTGTATGAGATAGGATGAAAGTTGTGTTTTTTATGTGTTAGACGTTCTTTTTGTGTTCAATTTGTTTGCGGCGATCACGGGTGTTCTGAAATGTTCTAAATAAACTGACTGGGGGGTGTTCTAAGGACTCAATATGTGTCCGTTTTGTTCGCAAGCAAAGTGAAACTGTTATAAGAACACTCGCGGTGTCCGGGGAGTGTTCGTAGGGGGTGTCCTGAGGATGCTGTCTGTATTGTTCTCTGTCAAGTTGAATGTGTTCTAAGAACTATCGCATTGTTCTGAAATGTTTGTAGGGGGTGTCCTGAAAACGGTGTCCGTATTGTTCGCTGGCAAGTTCAAAGTGTTCTAAGAACACTCACATTGTTTGCGGACATTAAAAGTTTCCCATAGATCATAGTTGAAATGTTTGACTCTGTGGATGTGATATGCTGCGGTGGTTGTTGCCAGGGCATAGTACCCACAAACACGGACACCCGCTGACTGAAAAATAACGTGTGCGTGTATTCCGGGGTGCGCAGGAACTTTCACACGTGATTTGGCAGGGTACGTGGATTTCAGGGGTGCGTGGGAAGTTCCACACGTGATTGGCCGGGTACGTGCGTGTCAATTTCCACACGCGATTTGGCTGGGTACGTGGATCTCAGGGGTGCGCGGGAAGTTCCACACGCGATTTGGCCGGGTACGTGCACAGGAATTTCCACACGCGACTTGGCTGGGTACGTGGATCTCAGGAGTGCGCGGGAAGTCTCACACGCGATTTGGCAGGGTACGTGGATTTCAGGGGTGCGCGGGAAGTTTCACACGCGATTTGGCCGGGTACGTGCACGGGAATTTCCACACGCGATTTGGCTGGGTACGTGGATCTCAAGGGTGCGCGGGAAGTCTCACACGCGATTTGACAGGGTACGTGGATTTCAGGGGTGCGTGGGAAGTTCCACATGCAATTTGGCCGGGTACCTGCGTGGGAATTTCCACACGCGACTTGGCTGGGTACGTGGATCTCAGGGGTGCGCGGGAAGTCCCACACGCGATTTGGCAGGGTACGTGGATTTCAGGGGTGCGCGGGAGGTTCCACACGCGATTTGGCCGGGTACGTGCGCAGGAATTTCCACACGCGACTTGGCTGGGTACGTGGATCTCAGGGGTCCGCGGGAAGTCCCACACGCGATTTGGCAGGGTACGTGGACTTCACGGGTGCGCGGGAAGTTCCACACACGATTTGGCCAGGTACGTGCGCGTGAATTTCCACACGCGATTTGGCTGGGTATGTGTATTTCAGGGGTACGCGGGAAATTCTACACGCGATTTGGATGTGTGCTCCCAGGTATTCCCTGTACACCCTCCACGGCCCCTGCAGGCAGCCAACACTACAGGGGACTACCCTGCACACCTGCTCATGTCACCCAGCACCCCCACCCACCAGCAGTATGGGGCACCCACCACCAGGCCCCCACTCATGTCCAACTCATGTCCCCCTGCACCGCCACCCACCAGCATCCAGGGGCACCCTCCACCAGGCCCCCATTCATGGCCCCTATCACCCCCAGCAGTGCAGGGGCAGCACCACCAGGCCCCCACTCATGTCCAACTCATGTCTCCCACCACCCCCACCCCCCAGCAGTGCAGGGGCACCCTCCACCAGGCCCCCACTCATGTCCCGCTGCACCCCCACCCCCCAGCATCCAGGGGCACCCTCCACCAGGCCCCCACTCATGGCCCCTATCACCCCCACCCCCCAGCATCCAGGGGCACCCTCCACCAGGCCCCCACTCATGGACCCCTGCACCCCCACCCCACAGCCACCAGGGGCATCCTCCACCAGGCCCCCACCCATGTCTACCACCACCACCACCCCCCCAGTCACCAGGGGCAGCTTCCACCAGGCCCCAACTCATGTCTCCCACCACTCCCACCCCCCAGCAGTGCAGGGGCACCCTCCACCAGGCCCCCACTCATGTCCCCCTGCACCACCACCCCCCAGCATCCAGGGGCACCCTCCACCAGGCCCCCACTCATGTCTCCCATCACCCCCACCCCCCAGCATCCAGGGGCACCCTCCACCAGGCCCCCACTCATGGACCCCTGCACCCCCACCCCACAGCCACCAGGGGCATCCTCCACCAGGCCCCCACCCATGTCTACCACCACCACCACCCCCCCAGCCACCAGGGGCAGCTTCCACCAGGCCCCCACCCATGTCTCCCATCACCCCCACCCCCCATCAGTGCAGGGGCACCCTCCACCAGGCCCCCACTCATGGCCCCTATCACCCCCACCCCCCAGCAGTGCAGGGGCAGCACCACCAGGCCCCCACTCATGTCCAACTCATGTCTCCCACCACCCCCACCCCCAGCAGTGCAGGGGCACCCTCCACCAGGCCCCCACTCATGTCCCCCTGCACCCCCACCCCCCAGCATCCAGGGGCACCCTCCACCAGGCCCCCACTCATGGCCCCTATCACCCCCACCCCCCAGCAGTGCAGGGGCAGCACCACCAGGCCCCCACTCATGGCCCCTATCACCCCCACCCCCCAGCAGTGCAGGGGCAGCACCACCAGGCCCCCACTCATGTCTCCCATCACCCCCACCCCCCAGCAGTGCAGGGCACCCTCCACCAGGCCCCCACTCATGGCCACCTGCACCCCCCCCAGCCACCAGGGGCATCCTCCACCAGGCCCCCACCCATGTCTACCACCACCACCACCACCCCAGCCACCAGGGGAAGCTTCCACCAGGCCCGCACCCATGTCTCCCATCACCCCCACCCCCCAGCAGTGCAGGGGCACCCTCCACCAGGCCCCCACTCATGGCCCCTAACACCCCCACCCCCCATCAGTGCAGGGGCAGCACCACCAGGCCCCCACTCATGTCTCCCATCACCCCCACCCCCCAGCAGTGCAGGGCACCCTCCACCAGGCCCCCACTCATGTCCAACTCATGTCCCCCTGCACCCCCACCCCCCAGCAGTGCAGGGGCAGCACCACCAGGCCCCCACTCATGTCTCCCATCACCCCCACCCCCAGCATCCAGGGGCACCCTCCACCAGGCCCCCACTCATGGCCCCCTGCACCCCCACCCCCCAGCCACCAGGGGCATCCTCCACCAGGCCCCCACCCATGTCTACCACCACCACCACCCCCCAACCACCAGTGGCAGCTTCCACCAGGCCCCCACCCATGTCTCCCATCACCCCCACCCCCCAGCAGTGCAGTGGCACCCTCCACCAGGCCCCCACTCATGTCCCCCTGCACCCCCACCCCCCAGCATCCAGGGGCACTCTCCACCAGGCCCCCACTTATGGCCCCTATCACCCCCACCCCCCAGCAGTGCAGGGGCAGCACCACCAGGCCCCCACTCATGGCCCCTATCACCCCCACCCCCAAGCATCCAGGGGCACCCTCCACCAGGCCCCCACTCATGGCTCCTATCACCCGAACCCCCCAGCATTGCAGGGGCCCCCTCCACCAGGCCCCCACTCATGTCCCCCATGCACCCCCACCCCCCAGCATCCAGGGGCACCCTCCACCAGGCCTCCACTCATGGCCCCTATCACCCCCACCCCCCAGCAGTGCAGGGGCAGCACTATCAGGCACCCACTCATGTCCAACTCATGTCTCCCACCACCCCCACGCCCCAGCAGTGCAGGGGCACCCTCCACCAGGCCCCTATTCATGTCCCCCTGCACCCCCAGCCCCAGCATCCAGGGGAACCCTCCACCAGGCCCCCAATCATGGCCCCTATCACCGCCACCCCCCAGCATCCAGGGGCACCCTCCACCAGGCCCCCACTCATGTCTAACTCATGTCCTCCTGCACCCCCACCCCCCAGCATCCAGGGGCACCCTCCACCAGGCCCCCACTAATGGCCCCCTGCACCCCCACCCCCCAGCATCCAGGGGCACACTCAACCAGGCCCCCACTCATGGCCCCTATCACCCCCATCCACCAGCATCCAGGGGCACCCTCCACCAGGCCCCCACTCATGGCCCCTATCACCCCCAACCCCCAGCAGTGCAGGGGCAGCACCACCAGGCCCCCACTCATGTCCAACTCATGTCTCCCACCACCCCCACCCCCCAGCAGTGCAGGGGCACCCTCCACCAGGCCCCCACTCATGTCCGCCTGCACCCCCATCCCCGAGCATCCAGGGGCACCCTCCACCAGGCCCCCACTCATGTCCCCCTGCACCCCCAGCATCCAGGGGCACCCTCCACCAGGCCCCCACTTATGGCCCCTATCACCCCCACCCCCCAGCAGTGCAGGGGCAGCACCACCAGGCCCCCACTCATGGCCCCTATCACCCCCACCCCCCAGCATCCAGGGGCACCCTCCACCAGGCCCCCACTCATGGCCCCTATCACCCCCACCCCCAGCAGTGCAGGGGCACCCTCCACCAGGCCCCCACTCATGTCCCCCTGCACCCCCACCCCCCAGCATCCAGGGGCACCCTCCACCAGGCCCCCACTCATGGCCCCTATCGCCCCCACCCCCCAGCAGTGCAGGGGCAGCACCACCAGGCCCCCACTCATGTCCAACTCATGTCTCCCACCACCCCCACCCCCCAGCAGTGCAGGGGCACCCTCCACCAGGCCCCCACTCATGTCTCCCACCACCCCCACCCCCCAGCATCCAGGGGCACCCTCCACCAGGCCCCCACTCATGGCCTCTATCACCCCAACCCCCCCAGCAGTGCAGGGGCAGCACCACCAGGCCCCCACTCATGTCCAACTCATGTCTCCCACCACCCCCACCCCCCAGCAGTGCAGGGGTACCCTCCACCAGGCCCCCACTCATGTCTCAAACCACCCCCACCCCCCAGCATCCAGGGGCACCCTCCACCAGGCCCCCACTCATGGCCTCTATCACCCCCACCCCCCAGCAGTGCAGGGGCACCCTCCACCAGGCCCCCACCCATGTCTACCACCACCACCACCCCCCCAGCCACCAGGGGCAGCTTCCACCAGGCCCCCACCCATGTCTCCCATCACCCCCACCCCCAGCAGTGCAGGGGTACCCTCCACCAGGCCCCCACTCATGGCCCCTATCACCCCCACCCCCCAGCAGTGCAGGGGCAGCACCACCAGGCCCCCACTCATGTCTCCCATCACCCCCACCCCCCAACAGTGCAGGGCACCCTCCACCAGGCCCCCACTCATGTCCAACTCATGTCTCCCTGCACCCCCACCCCCCAGCAGTGCAGGGGCAGCACCACCAGGCCCCCACTCATGGCCCCTATCACCCCCACCCCCCAGCAGTGCAGGGGCAGCACCACCAGGCCCCCACTCATGTCTCCCATCACCCCCACCCCCCAGCAGTGCAGGGCACCCTCCACCAGGCCCCCACTCATGGCCACCTGCACCCCCCCCAGCCACCAGGGGCATCCTCCACCAGGCCCCCACCCATGTCTACCACCACCACCACCCCCCCAGCCACCAGGGGAAGCTTCCACCAGGCCCGCACCCATGTCTCCCATCACCCCCACCCCCCAGCAGTGCAGGGGCACCCTCCACCAGGCCCCCACTCATGGCCCCTAACACCCCCACCCCCCAGCAGTGCAGGGGCAGCACCACCAGGCCCCCACTCATGTCTCCCATCACCCCCACCCCCCAGCAGTGCAGGGCACCCTCCACCAGGCCCCCACTCATGTCCAACTCATGTCCCCCTGCACCCCCACCCCCCAGCAGTGCAGGGGCAGCACCACCAGGCCCCCACTCATGTCTCCCATCACCCCCACCCCCAGCATCCAGGGGCACCCTCCACCAGGCCCCCACTCATGGCGCCCTGCACCCCCACCCCCCAGCCACCAGGGGCATCCTCCACTAGGCCCCCACCCATGTCTACCACCACCACCACCCCCCCAACCACCAGTGGCAGCTTCCACCAGGCCCCCACCCATGTCTCCCATCACCCCACCCCCCAGCAGTGCAGGGGCACCCTCCACCAGGCCCCCACTCATGTCCCCCTGCACCCCCACCCCCCAGCATCCAGGGGCACCCTCCACCAGGCCCCCACTTATGGCCCCTATCACCCCCACCCCCCAGCAGTGCAGGGGCAGCACCACCAGGCCCCCACTCATGGCCCCTATCACCCCCACCCCCAAGCATCCAGGGGCACCCTCCACCAGGCCCCCACTCATGGCCCCTATCACCCCCACCCCCCAGCATTGCAGGGGCACCCTCCACCAGGCCCCCACTCATGTCCCCCATGCACCCCCACCCCCCAGCATCCAGGGGCACCCTCCACCAGGCCTCCACTCATGGCCCCTATCACCCCCACCCCCCAGCAGTGCAGGGGCAGCACTACCAGGCACCCACTCATGTCCAACTCATGTCTCCCACCACCCCCACCCCCCAGCAGTGCAGGGGCACCCTCCACCAGGCCCCTATTCATGTCCCCCTGCACCCCCAGCCCCAGCATCCAGGGGCATCCTCCACCAGGCCCCCAATCATGGCCCCTATCACCGCCACCCCCCAGCATCCAGGGGCACCCTCCACCAGGCCCCCACTCATGTCTAACTCATGTCCTCCTGCACCCCCACCCCCCAGCATCCAGGGGCACCCTCCACCAGGCCCCCACTAATGGCCCCCTGCACCCCCACCCCCCAGCATCCAGGGGCACACTCAACCAGGCCCCCACTCATGTCCAACTCATGTCCCCCTGCACGCACACCCCCCAGCATCCAGGGGCACCCTCCACCAGGCCCCCACTCATGGCCCCTATCACCCCCACCCACCAGCATCCAGGGGCACCCTCCACCAGGCCCCCACTCATGGCCCCTATCACCCCCAACCCCCAGCAGTGCAGGGGCAGCACCACCAGGCCCCCACTCATGTCCAACTCATGTCTCCCACCACCCCCACCCCCCAGCAGTGCAGGGGCACCCTCCAACAGGCCCCCACTCATGTCCGCCTGCACCCCCATCCCCGAGCATCCAGGGGCACCCTCCACCAAACCCCCACTCATGTCCCCCAGTGGCTCACTCCGTGGTGTTCCGGGCCAGGGCATCATCAAACTCCTCGTCTATGTCCCGGAGGCGGTCCTGTTCCATGGCCCCGAGGGTCCGCAGGGACGACGCCATCTGCTCCTCCAACCCCCTGCGGATTGCCTCGAGGCACTAGGCCCGCCTCAGGGCCCGCCGCATGGAGTTCTCCGCCCTGACCATCGTGAGCCGCGCCTCTTCCGCCCGCCGCCGCTCCGCACCTATCTGCTGGCCCAACCGCAGCCACACGGAAGACACTTCCTGTCCTGGGTCCTCCTGCCCTCTGGCCGATGCCTGCCCCTCCGATGTTGATGGCCCCGAGCCATGATGCCTCCCACGTTGACTCTGCTGCTGCCTCCGACGCAACTGCCTCTGCCAGCACGACAGCATCCAGGCTGATGGAATCCACCGGCGCCGTCGTGCACGTGCCCTGCCTGATGATGCCGGAACATCCTCCATCTGGTGGGGTACAGTTGCTGTGGTGTCCACCCCTGCTGGACCTCCGACTCCCGACTGTGGCAGGGATGGGATCCCCACCGAGCTGGCTGCATTGGTCAGGGCAGGTCCACAGGGGGCCCTGGTGACATCTCGGCCGGAAGACGGCAAGGGGAACGACCGGCGTATAGCCTCCACAGAGGAGGAGAGGGCCGCCAGATTGGCCGACACATGCAGGAAACCCCCGAACATGGAAGATCCCAATTGGGCCATGTCGGCATGGTGCTCTTCGTGATGACGTGCGTGCTCCTCCCGGGAAGCACGCGTGTCATCACGAATTGCACCCGTGCGCATCGCGACCCCAATCAGGACCTTCTCCATACGGCCACGGGTCCCCTCGTCCACAGGTGGAGGGGAGTCAGGTGACATGGACATCCCCTCTACCTGCGGACGGGCCTGGGACGGGGCATCCCTGCTGGTGCATGGTGGTGCACTCACAGGGTCAGGGACAGCGACAGCGACATGCACAGGCCCCTCCACGGTGACCTGTGCTGCCTCCTGCCCCTGCCCCTGGACTGCACCACTTGCACCAGCAGGGATGCCCCCACCAGGCCCCATGTGTGCCTCAGTGGCGGCCTCCTCCTCCTCTGTGGAAACCACCAACCTGGATGGCTCCTCACCGTCTTCCGCCGTAGCAGGCCCCTGTGGGGGCTCACCCACCCCTTCCACTGCAGCCGTGGGGGCATCCCTGCCGCATTGCTCCACAGCGCCGTCTCCGCCCTCTTCTTCACTAGCCGCTGCGTAGAGGGAGACATAGAACACAAGCATCAGGGTACTGTTCAATGGTCCCCTAGAGAGGAAGCAATAGCAGATGAGTACCACTGTCAAAGTACACTTCCATCATGTCCCTCCACAACACATGGGTCAGTCCAGGCAAAACACACACAGTAACAGGCATGGTGCATGCCATGGACATTTCCATACATGTCCAACGGACTCTTGAAACATACAATGATATGGAACTCACATGCATCATGGGTCATGCCTATCACATGCACACACTTCACCTCAGTCACATCCATCTGGCCTCATACACCCCAAACACAGCGAATACAAGGATAACTAGGCTGCATCAGTGAATCTGTGCATTGTCACAGACATGTGTCATGCATCCATGGCATTCACAAGTCACAGACACGCAGGTCAGGCACACAGACATGGCTACCATATATGTACCTGGCATCAGCACCCATCCCTCACCCCCACCCATGTCCAGGAACAGAGACTGGCATGCTCTCATGTGTAAAATCTGCATAGGGCTGCATAGGGCTCCCCATGTCGCATTTAAACACATGTCCTGGACCTCAAGTCCTCCCAGCGCTTCTTGATCTTCTGGATGTCGTGGGTTGCCACCCCCTCCGCGTTGATGGCAACCACACAGTCGGCCCAGATCCTCTCCCGTCCTTCCTTGCTGGCGCGGGACGATCCAAAGAGGGCATCATACTGCCCCAGGACATGCTCCACCAGGACACCAACTTCGGTGGCAGTGAAGCTGGTGCCCCTCTGCCCCTCTGGCCTGGGGGTGCCACTGGTGCCAGATGTCGAAGTGCCCGACATGGCAACCCCAGAGGCAGGAGTGGGTGGGCAACTGGGTCCTGGGGCTGGGCTGTGGAGCGATGTTATCCCAGTCGGGAGTCTTCTGTTCCAGCAGGGGTGGACACAGCAACTGGACCCCTGCAAATGGCTGATGTGCAGGCACCAAATGGCAGGGCACGGTGGCAGCAGGCAGGCACGCAGGCAGGTAGGCAGGCAGCAGCAGATGGCACGTGGGAGGCTGCTCGGGGCACTGGGGGGCAATAATTCGGCCTTCTGGGCAGGAGCGTGGCCTTCCGTGTGTTTTCGCGTGGCCAGCTTGATACGGAGTGATTTGGCACGTGAAAATCCTGCACGTCAGCGTGAAATTCGAGGATAGGCCCTTAGCGCGTAAGCGCGTCAGCACTCATACGCGATTCTATTGGACCAAAGGCCCTCAGCGCGTAAGCGCGTCTGTGACATGACCCGCACGGGTGTTTCCCTCATAGCACGTGATGACGGAGCACACATGGAAAGACTGCACGTCAGAGTGTCATCGCGTGTAATTGGACAAAAGTGTGCGTACAGGCGATTGGCCTATGCACGTGTATTTCAGGTGTGCGCGGGCACTTACACACGCGAGTACATCAGCGCACGTGTATTCCGGGGTGCGCGGAAATTTCCACACGCTATTGGCCTGGGCACTGGATTTCAGGGGTGCGCGGGAAGTTTCACACGCTCGCCTACAACACGCGCAAAGAAACACGTACGCCAGTAGGAAGCACGCATACGTCGACCCGCGACGCATAAATTTGCGCGCAAAAAACTAACAAGCTCAGACGCCAGGATGAATATACCGTTCCTAGCAGCAGTGGCCGTGGGCTACCAAAGGAGGAGGAGGAGGAGGATAGTCAGGGCCAGAATTTTCACACCCAGAACCAGCCTTTTCGGGATGCCTGATGACCAGGTGTATGGGAGGTACAGGTTTCCACCACACATAATACTTGACCTGGTGAGTGAGTGGGAGGATGACCTCACATCACCCACCCTGTGCTCCCAAGCACTCAGCCCCCTGGAGAAGGTCCTCAATGTACTGCACTTCTTAGCCACTGGATCATTTCAGCGGACAAGTGCCATAGTGGGTGGGGTGTCACAGGCCATGCAGTCACGCTGCCTACACCAAGTGTTGAACATCATCACTGCACGCCCATCAGTCGACAGGCACATATACCCGCCCAGAACACCTGCAGAAAGGCATGCTGCTGCCCTGGATTTTTACGGTGTGGCACGATTCCCCAAAGTGCTAGGTGCCATCGACTGCACCCATGTGGCTCTACGTCCCCCCAGGGCATCTGAGCACATCTATAGGAACCGCAAGCACTGGCATTCCATCAACGTGCAGGTAGTATGTAATGCCAAGGGAATCACCACTTCAGTATATGCCAACTATCCTGGGTCCACCCACGACAGCTTCATTTACCGAATGTCCACCCTAAGCCGGGACCTAGAAGCTGGGTGGCATGGCGATACATGGCTGCTTGGTGAGTATGAATGCCACTGCACATGCATGCATGTCAGATACTGAGCAAGGTCACAACCCCAACAATGATACCCATCACCACCTCCACAGGGGACAGTGCCTACCCTCTCAGCCCCCACATGATGACGCCAATTTGGAACCCCACCACGCCGCCCGAGATAAGATATAACACAGCCCACATTGCAACCCGGGGCATAGTAGAGCGCACATTCGGAGTGCTTAAGTCACGCTTTCGCTCCCTTGACCGTTCTGGCGGGCAGCTGTTGTACGCTCCCCCAGTAGTGTGCAGGATCATAGTGGCAGCATGTGTCCTGCACAACGTTGCAACACGCCGGAGCCTGGACGTGGACATGGTGGTGCCCCCACATCCCCAACCACATGCACGCCCGCTGCGCATGGGAGGGGAAAGGGCACGGGGGGAGGCAGCCCGTACACAGCTAGTGGCTAATTACTTCACATAGAAATCACACCCCTGTGGAGTGCACACTGCCCTGGCACATACCATCTGACAATCAATGATGACTCAACCTGACACTGATCCTGAATGTCTGGAGAATCAACCGTCAAAACCATATCAGCCTGAGATTGTTCACCTGGAAGTGTTACAATGCGTGCATCCCTACCTACACAGACACCACCAATGCAGTTTCGTGAAAAAACACATTCATGCAGCTAAAATGAATACCCACTTGCAAAATGCAACATGAGGACAGTGCCATGTCACCCAACCCATCCCCAGCACCGCCACACGACACACCGTGCCATGTCATGCTATGTGCAGGTAAACAAAGTAATCCCCACAACATGACACAAGTGTCACAAAGTACAGTGTCCCTAATTGAAACTCGCAACACCTGAAATGCTCACAGTAATGCAGGACCAACAACACACTTGAGCAGGTATTTAGCAATAACACTTATCAGCTACTGACCCACAAAACTACCATTAACATGACATTACGAATGTAAGGAATCAGTAGTCTCACCACCTGGAAATGCCTGCACTCCCATCACTTCCAACTGTACAGTGTTGCTGCCATATAGAGTTGTAGGTGCACTGCTGCCAACATGGACCCCCATCTCCAAAGTAGAGGGCCTTGTGTAGACATGAGGAAAGGACCTGCAAATTAGGAGGTAGACATGGATGATGAGTTACACATCAATGCATCATGCAGTGTACAACACAACAGCAATATGCACTAGGAATGTATACACAGTATTGACTAGACTACCCACACATGGTGTGGGAGTCCAATGTCACCATGTACGTCAATGTCACTTGGGCACACCTTTTGCAAGCCCATGGAAACGGGAAGCAGGAGGGGTGTGTGTGACAAAAACCCAAGCATCTGAACCAAATACATGACAAGCCTGCATGTGCCCAGCCACAATGCAGCGTATGCCCATGGGAGCCACACAAGGCAACACACTGTCCCAAATAAAAAAAAAAAATAAATAATAAAAAATAAATAAAAATAAAAATCAAAAATGGCCATTAATGGGCCCGGGGGGGTTGGGGAGGCCACGCAGGAGGTCCGAGGACAGGGTGCACACCAAAACCCACCTGTGTGGATCTTGCGAAAAAAAAAGACCTCCATGGGCTCATGGCCCACACGGCTACCCTATTGTACGAGTATCACTGCTTTCGCTATTATCACCCTGTGCAGCTGCATCCGGAGGTGGCGGCACTATAGGAGGCAGCCCACGCAAGGCCCTAGTCTGTTCCTCCATGGCTGCAAGCATGCAGGTGTGGTAGGTCTCGTTCTGGAGGATGAGTGTGCGGAGGTCCCCATGCAACAACTCACGGGATGCCCGGACCTCCGCCCTAGTTGCCTGCATCTCAGATGAGAGCGTACGGGTGAGACGCTCCAGCTGCTGTTCTGTCCTTCGGTTTGTTGAAGCCCCAAGCTCAACAAGAGTCGTCCTGAGGTGAAGGAGTTCCAGCCTCAGGGCTTCCCTGTGGCCCTGGGACTCTATGGAGATGGCTTCCTGCAGAGTCGCCAGTGCCGCCCGCCTGTCCCTGTTGGACGCCAACATGTCCTCCCTGTGTGACTGACAGATGGAGTCGGTTGCCTGCTGTAGTCGCTCCATCAGCCTTTCGGGGGGGACAATGGAAGTGGCCACCCTATCCATGGCCTGAGCCATCATCTCTGATGATGCTGCCTGTTGGGTTGCCATACCGTAAATGGATTGCTCCCATGCGGTATTGCCAGGTGGCGTACGGCCACCACGTCGGCGGGCACCACACCTGTCTGGGGCAAGGCGAACTGCGCCTTGCTGTGCCGGCACTGCCTGAGGCTGCAGGACTGCATTCCCCCTCTGATCTGCTGGCCCAGGAACAGGATCAGATGTCGCGGAGTGTGAACCTGCATCCGTAACCACCAAAGGCGCAGCTGCCAACACTGACATCCCCATTGAGGGTTCTGACCCTGGTGCAGGTGGGTGGGACAGAACAGAATCCCTCCCAGGAACACTCACCTGCGACGGCACGTAGGTCTCATCATCCGAATCAACACCTGAGTACAGCTCGGGGGAGGTGCAGCCAGAGACAACCCTTGAGAGCACGACCTGCAGCAGTTGTGGGTTCTCACCCACCACCACACCACGTCCCTCACTGGTGGTCGGTCGGCCCTCAGACCCCTCCTGGGTCTGCACCATCTCCACAACCCCAGCAGTATCAGGTGCGTCTTCCCCTGCAAAGACATAAAAGCAAACAAATGGAAACAGGCATTAGCACCATGGCACACAATGAGGGCTGAGAAGCAACAGAACCAGTACTTGATTGACACATGTCCCACATGACTAAAACCCTCCCATGCATGCACCCTCACTGCGTATGAAGGGTAGGCAAATGGCACACACTGATGACACCAAGATGGAAGATGAACACATTTTCTGCATGCTGCCTGGCAGTGGCATCACACATTGGCCAGTGATTGCCAGGTGAAATACACATGCCATCACACAGATGGCATGTACCATTGCTATTGAGTGAAGATGGAGAGGAGGGCAGCACTTATTCATTCAGTCCAGTTCCCTCATGTAATAGCTTTTCTAATTCAAACAGGTCTGATTTTTCACCTGGAGCTGCCAGTCCAAAATGGTCCGATTGCACAGGGACATCTCTAAACAAATGATATCCAGGTAACAAAGTCACTCCACTTTACCATAGCCATGTCAGACATGTGACTAGAGGACTGAGAAATGCCTAGTAAAAGTGGTGAAATGCAAACAATCTGCCTGAATGAACAGAGAAAAATAAGCAACAATGTTGTGGCAAGGTGACACTTCAAGGGCAACTGGCATGATGTTGGGCTAGATGTCTACTGTTGGCAGAAGGGATACTGCTATGGCCAAATGCTGCTGCGCAGAATGTATTGCATGAAGCACATGGGTGACCCAAACGACTCAGGTGCACATACCCTCACCTGGCACACAAACAGAAGCCCTCACACACACACCATGCACATGGATGACACACACATGCATGTGCACTCACCGGACAATGCCTCATAATCAGGCAGATCTCCCACGCCTTGGATCTGTTCCTCCGTGACGTAGGTCCCAGCGACTGACTCATGTGGAGTGAGTTCCATGTCTTCTACTGGAGACCCACCTCCAGTCACTAGATTGCGGCATGACTTGAGGCCAGCTTATTCTTTGCCCTGCGCTTTAGGTCATTCCAGCGCTTATAGCAATCATTGGCTGTGCGCTTCACGATTCCAAGGGCACTTACGATGTCCGCAACGGTCTGCCAGTGTGCCTGGCGTTGTGCAGGTGTGGTCTTGGATCCTGCAACAATGACCATTTTGTTATCATGTGCGGACACATACTCGACAAGTGCATTCAGTTCGGCATCCGTGAAGCTGGGCTTCCTCGACGGGCCGGACTGTGTAGCCGTGTCTGGGGCATCAGACTGTGCCGGACGAGCACTCTTCCTCTTCCGCTTGGAAGGTGGTGGTGATCCTGAGTGTCCTACGCCGCTCTGGACACTAGGGGCAGGAGCCCTGGTGGACTCTGTATCAGGAGTGTGGGGTTGCACACTCAGCATGGGAGTTGGTGCAGGCATTTGCTCAAGTGTAATGGTGTCAGGGGGAATGTCAGTAGGATGGACTAGGACCGACACTGTCCTGGCTGGGTGTGTGAGAGCTGGGGTGGATGGAGCCGCAGCTGCCCCTGCAGCCTCTCCACCCTGCCTACTTGTGGCAGCAGATGACCTTGCTGCCCCTGATCCACGTGGCCTGATGACATCAACGTGCACCAGCGCACGTGTCATAGGCCTGCTGACCTGGAAGTCAGCCATGGAGTCAGCCAGGTCTGGTGCCACAATGGGCTGGTCCAACAAGGGCTGAGCATGGATGGTGTCAGCCACATCAGCCTCAACCAGGGGGGGTGGGGGAGGATTATGGGTGCCCTTGACTGGTCCTCCACACATGGGGGGACAGGGTCACCCTGCAAGTAATGACCACGTCCCCTAACGGATCCACCACGGCCACCACTTGTGGCTCGTCCACCTTTGCCACCCTTACGGATTCCACGCCTCCCAACCATGGCACTGATGTTAATGTGCGTATGGGAGTGGCTGTAAACTATTGTCCTGGGCAATTGGGGGTCAAAGGGGTTGGGTACCAGATGGTAATTGTACCCTAGTGCTCTAGCAAGGCTGAATGTGACCCCTGGGAAAGATGACGGGTCACGCAACGCACAGGAAGCCCAAAAAAGGGAGATGACGGGCACGCAACCCCTCCTAGACCACGTGTGCGGAAAAAAAAACCTGCACTACGCTGTGGCACCCAGTAACACAAGAATGAACGTATGCGTGTCACACGCAGCCTAGAATGACCTCTGAAGGGGTAGGCTACACACGGGGCAAGCACAGATGTTAGATACGTGCGTGACTCACCGTCTGCCAGGAAAAAGAGCGTGAAAAAGAAGCGCGTGTGCGCGTTGGCAAAACCCCCGCCAAAAGAAGAATTGCACGCTGTCTGAGGAGACAGGACAACAGTAGAAGGGAATGCTGTTTGAGGGAACAGGCCCAGGAAAACCAGAAAAAGAGAAAAAAGAGAAAAAACTGTCAGAGGTAACAGGGAGTACGAACTTGAAACGCCGTGAAGTAAATCGGGTGTGAAACGACAAGAAGTACAGATTTCACCCACTCGCTCTCCACGAAAAGCACGTACAAGGAAATGGTGTTCTACACGTACCTTTTATGCAGGCCCTGTACGTGCTAGGGCCATTTCCACCAATTACACGCTTTGTCACTTCCGCGGGTAGGGCCATTTCCACCAATTACACGCTTTGTCACTTCCGCGTGTAGGGCCATTTCCACCAATTACACGCTTTGTCACTTCCGCATGTAGGGCCATTTCCACCAATTACACGCTTTGTCACTTCCGCGTGTAAGCGCTAAGGCCATTTCCACCAATTACACGCTTTGTCACTTCCGCGTGTAGGGCCATTTCCACCAATTACACGCTTTGTCACTTCCGCATGTAGGGCCATTTCCACCAATTACACGCTTTGTCACTTCCGCGTGTAAGGCCACTTCCACCAATTACATGCTTTGTCACTTCGCATGTAGGGCCATTTCCACCAATTGCACGCTTTGTCACTTCCGCGTGTACGCGCTAAGGCCATTTCCACCAATTACACGCTTTGTCACTCGGACGTGTCTTTCATTTTTTTAACACGCAACATTTCAAACGTGTGCCATATTCAATGTGCACGTGACTTCATAGACGCGCATACGCTGGTGGCCTTTGGGGCAATGAATGTACAGACGTGTGCTGACGCGCTTACGTGCTAAGGGCCTTTCCTCGGATTACATGCAAACGTGCTGGATTTTCACGTGCAAAATCACTCCGTATCAAGCTGGCCACGCGTTCACACACGGAAGACCACGCTCCTGCCCAGAAGGCCGAATTACTGCCCCCCAGAGCCCTGAGCACGCTCCCACCTGCCATCTGCTGCTGCCTGACTGCCTGCTGCCCACGTGCCCTGCCATTTGCTGCCTGCACATCAGCCAGGGGTGCTGTTGCTGTGACCACCCCTGCTGGAACCGAAGACTCCCGACTGCTTTTCCATCGCCCCACAGCCCAGCCCCAGGACCCAGTTGCCCAGCCACTCGTGCCTCTGGGGTTGCCATGTCGGGCACTGCAACATCTGGCACCAGTGGCAACCCCCGGCCAAGGAGGCAGAGGGGCACCAGCTTCACTGCCGCCGAAGTTGGTGTCCTGTTGGAGCATGTCCTGGGGCAGTATGATGCCCTCTTCGGAAGGTTGCGCGCCGACAAGGAAGGACGGACTCGGATCTGGATGGACATCGTGACTACCATCAACGCGGAGGAGGTGGCAGTCCGCGACTACGAACGTGTCAGGAAGCGCTGGGAGGACTTCAGGTCCAGGACCCTCAACAAGGCCCGGCGCCTCCTGAAGGCAGCGGATGCTAAGGGGCACCGGGGCCACTTGTCGGAAGATCAGATGAGGGTCCTGGAACGCATATCCCCAGCGCTCCACGTCCTTGAGAGGCAGACCCGTCTGGAGTCGAGCGGTAAGTGTACATGCATACTGATTGTGAGCTGTGCGTGTGGTGTGCCAGGAGTGTGCAGGTTGAACATGTATTTTTATGTGGGCAAGTAGGGGGGGGTATACAGGGCCGTGAGGGTGACACATGCGAGGGGTCTCATGTGTGACACATGGATGGTGCTTGTGTGTGTGGGCTTGCATGGCACAGGATGTGGATGAATGATTGTCAGGTGTGACATGGATGTCGATCGGAACACTGCGACAGTTGGCGGAGGTGTACACATGCATGCAAGTTTGGTGGTGTGTGTGCATGTGTAGTGTACTCCCTATGTTGCATGTGATGTGCGGATGACCTTTGGCTGCTCATGCTGTTGTATGTGAATGGATGGTGCTGGCTGTTGCAATATGGCTGTGGTATGGCTCATGTGTGCAAGTTGAAATGACATGTGTGTTGGGGATTGTGATGCCATGTCTGAGGTTTACCAATGCCACTCATGTATGACTGTCATGTGTGTATGAGTCCATTGGACAGTGCCCTGATGCCTGTGTTTTCTTTCTCCCTGTCTGCAGCGTCAACTGATGAAGAGGGCGGAGAAGGTGCTGTGGAGCACAGCGGCAGGGGTCGCACCACCAGCCGGAGACGCAAGGCCCGGATCCCCTCCCAGGTTCTGATCTCGTCGGGGAGTGAGGAGTCCGGTGCCGTGTCCCAGGCCGCAGCTGCCGAGGGGAGGTCTAAGAGGTGGAGGTTGGAGTTGGACTCCTTGGCAGCAGAAGGGGCAGCTGGGACCCCACAGGGCCCAACGGAGGAAGATGGCATGGAGTCATCCAGGTTGGTGGGGGGTTTGGAGGAGGAGGAGGCCGTGCAAGCGACAAAGGCGGGGTCTGGAGGTGGGGATTCCACTGGTGCTAGTGGTACAGTGCAGGATCTGGGACAGGAGGCAGCACAGGCCGCCGCGGAGGTGCCTGTGTGCAATCCTGTCCCTGCTCCTGCATCTGCATCATCTTGCACCAGCGGGGATGCCTACCTCCAGACCCGTTCTCAGGGAGGGGATTGGCTTACAACACCTGGCCTTCCTCTCCCTGCGGATGTGGCTATCCTGCACCAGGTTGAGCCTGTCCAGGGTGGGGTGGCGTTGCGTCAACGGGCCATGCGAGCTGACCTGCAGTCTTTTCATGATGAGTCTGCACGTCTTCTCGCATGGCTCGTTGACTGCGTTGACCCACTGGGACAGCTCACCAGGGCTGGATTCCTCCGTTTCCTGGACCTTGTTCCGACCCCCTCCTCCACGGAACCCCCTATGCCCCAGTCGTCCTCCATGCCATCTTCCCACCCATGTGTCACCTGGGTGCCCTGTGGAGCTGCCTCCGACCGTGCGGCCAGGCTGGTGGACAACAGATCCCTGCCACAGTCGGGAGTCGGACGTCCAGCAGGGGTGGCCACATCAACGTGCCACGATAGCTCGGGGCCTTCAACATCGGAGGGGCAGGCATCGGCCGGAGGGCAGGAGGACCCTGGACGCGGCTCACGATGGTCAGGGCAGAGAACTCCATGCGGAGGGCCCTGAGGCGGACCGAGTGCCTCGAGGCAATCCGCAGGGAGTTGGAGGTGAACATGTCGGCGTCCCTGCGGACCCTCGGGCCATGGAACAGGACCGCCTCCGGGACATAGACGAGGAGTTCGATGATGCCCTGGCCCGGAACACCACTAAGTGAGCCGCTGGACTGTCCCGCCACCATTGTATATAGTTATTTAGTGATAGGTTTCCTTTATAGTTTATTTTTATTTGGAGTCGACGGACACTGCTCCACCTTTTGTATATAGTTCCATTTTAGATAGGTTTTTTGGTAGGTTTCATTTCTTCTGTTGGGATGATGGACCCTGAATACTTTGTACATAGTTGGACTTTGAATTTGGACATTTTTTTTACTATGAATATTTTTTCCCATGGAGCAATGGTTTTCTATTTCTTTTTTCCCTTCATTTCCTTTTTATGGAGTTGAACTTTGGAAGAAATTTTTTTGGATTATCATTTATTGAATTTAATTTGAAAAGGGACAACCAGCTTATTTTCTTTTTTTTTTTACTTGTGTATTTTGTTAAATTTTGATTGCCATTACTGTTGTTATTAATACATTATTTGGATTTTTTCATTCTTCAATGTGTGGTTTCATCTCATTGTTTTCATGCATGTCATGATATGGGTTTTCAGGTTCACTTGCAACCATTGTGTGTGTGTGAGACACATGTGTTGATTTACATTGTTTCTATTGGAGTAGTATCATGAGCGCATGTAATACTTGGTTGTGTCTTTGGGCTGTGGTGGCTGGCCATGAGGCCCATGCTTGAGGATTGTCAGGGTCTGTGGGCAGGGGGACATAAGTGGGGGTGCCCCACACTGCTGGGGGGGTGGGGGTGGTGGGAGACATGAGTGGGGGCCTGGTGGAGGCTGCCCATGGTGGCTGGGTGGTGGGGGTGGTGGGAGACATGGGTGGGGGCCTGGTGGAGGGTGCCCCACACTGCTGGGGGTGTGGGGGTGGTGGGAGACATGAGTGGGGGCCTGGTGGGGGCTGCCCATGGTGGCTGGGGGGTGGTAGACATGGGTGGGAGCCTGGTGGGGGCTGCCCATGGTGGCTGGGGGGTGGGGGTGATAGGGGACATGAGTGGGGGCCTGGTGGAGGCTGCCCATGGTGGCTTGGGGTGGGGGCGGTGGGAGACATGAGTGGGGGCCTGGTGGAGGCTGCCCCTGCACTGCTGGGGGGTGGGGGTGGTGGGAGACATGGGTGGGGGCCTGGTGGGGGCTGCCCATGGTGGCTGGGTGGTGCGGTGGTGGGAGACATGGGTGGGGGCCTAGTGGAGGGTGCCCCACACTGCTGGGGGGGTGGGGGTGGTGGGAGACATGAGTGGGGGCCTGGTGGAGGGTGCCCCACACTGCTGGGGGGTGGGGGTGGTAGGAGACATGAGTGGTGGCCTGGTGGGGGATGCCCCTGCACTGCTGGGGGGTGGGGGTGATAGGGGACATGAGTGGGGGCCCTGTGGGGGATGCCCATGGTGGCTGGGGGGTGGGGGTGGTGGGAGACATGGGTCGGGGCCTGGTGGGGGCTGCCCATGGTGGCTGGGGGGTGGGCGTGGTGGGAGACATGGGTGGGGGCCTGGTGGAGGCTGCCCCACACTGCTGGGGGGTAGGGGTGATAGGGGACATGAGTGGGGGCCTGGTGGTGGATGCCCATGGTGGCTGGGGGTGGGGGTGGGGGTGGTGGTAGACATGGGTGTCGGCCTGGTGGGGGCTGCCCATGGTGGCTGGGGGGGTGGGGGTGGTGGGAGACATGGGTGGGGGCCTGGTGGAGGCTGCCCCACACTGCTGGGGTGTGGGGGTGGTGGGAGACATGAGTGGGGGCCTGGTGAGGGCTGCCCATGGTGGCTGGGGGGTGGGGGTGGGTGGGAGACATGAGTGGGGGCCTGGTGGGGGCTGCCCATGGTGGCTGGGGGGTGGGGGTGAAAGGGGCCATGAGTGGGGGCCTGGTGGAGGCTGCCCATGGTGGCTGGGGGTGGGTGGGAGACATGAGTGGGGGCCTGGTGGGGGCTGCCCATGGTGGCTGGGGGGTGGGGGTGATAGGGGCCATGAGTGAGGGCCTGGTGGAGGCTGCCCAAGGTGGCTGGGGTGTGGGGGGGTAGACATGGGCGGGGGCCTGGTGGGGGCTGCCCATGGTGGCTGGGGGGTGGGGGTGATAGGGGCCATGAGTGGGGGCCTAGTGGAGGCTGCCCATGGTGGGTGGGGTGGTGGGGGGGTGGTAGACATGGGTGGGGGCCTGGTGGGGGCTGCCCATGGTGGCTGGGGGGTGGGGGTGGTAGGAGACATGGGTGGGGCCCTGGTGGAGGGTGCCCCACACTGCTTGGGGGGTGGGGGTGGTGGGAGACATGAGTAGGGGCCTGGTGGAGGCTGCCCATGGTGGCTCGGGGGTGGGGGTGGTGGGGGACATGGGTGGGGGCCTGGTGGAGGGTGCCCCACACTGCTGGGGGGTGGGGGTGGTGGGAGACATGAGTGGGGGCCTGGTGAGGGCTGCCCATGGTGGCTGGGTGGTGGTAGGCATGGGTGGGAGCCTGGTGGGGCTGCCGATGGTGGCTGGGGGGTGGGGGTGGTGGGAGACATGGGTGGGGGCCTGGTGGAGGCTGCCCGACACTGCTGGGGGGTCGGGGTGATAGGGGACATGAGTGGGGGCCTGGTGGGGGATGCCCATGGTGGCTGGGGGGTGGGGGTGGTGAGAGACATGGGTGGGGGCCTGGTGGGGCCTGCCCATGGTGGCTGGGGGGTGGGGGTGGTGGGAGACATGGGTGGTGGCCTGGTGGAGGCTGCCCCACACTGCTGGGGGGGTGGGGGTGGTGGGAGACATGAGTGGGGGCCTGGTGGAGGCTGCCCATGGTGGCTGGGGGGTGGCGTGGGTGGGAGACATGAGTGGGGGCCTGGTGGGGGCTGCCCATGGTGGCTGGGGGGTGGGGGTGATAGGGGCCATGAGTGGGGGCCTGGTGGAGGCTGCCCATGGTGGCTGGGGTGGGGGTGGGTGGGAGACATGAGTGGGGGCCTGGTGGGGGCTCCCCATGGTGGCTGGGGGGTGGGGGTGTTAGGGGCCATGAGTGGGGACCTGGCGGAGGCTGCCCATGGTGGCTGGGGGGTGGGGGGAGGGTGGTAGACATGGGTGGGGGCCTGGAGGGGGCTGCCCATGGTGGCTGGGGGGTGGGGGTGGTGGGAGACATGGGTGGGGGCCTGGTGGAGGGTGCCCCACACTGCTGGGGGTGGTGAGAGACATGAGTGGGGGCCTGGTGGGGGCTGCCCATGGTGGCTGGGGGGTGGTAGACATGGGTGGGAGCCTGGTGGGGGCTGCCCATGGTGGCTGGGGGGTGGGGGTGATAGGGGACATGAGTGGGGGCCTGGTGGAGGCTGCCCATGGTGGCTGGGGGGTGTGGGTGGTGGGAGACATGAGTGGGGGCCTGGTGGAGGCTGCCCGACACTGCTGGGGGGTCGGGGTGATAGGGGACATGAGTGGGGGCCTGGTGGGGGATGCCCATGGTGGCTGGGGGGTGGGGGTGGTGAGAGACATGGGTGGGGGCCTGGTGGGGCCTGCCCATGGTGGCTGGGGGGTGGGGGTGGTGGGAGACATGGGTGGTGGCCTGGTGGAGGCTGCCCCACACTGCTGGGGGGGTGGGGGTGGTGGGAGACATGAGTGGGGGCCTGGTGGAGGCTGCCCATGGTGGCTGGGGGGTGGCGTGGGTGGGAGACATGAGTGGGGGCCTGGTGGGGGCTGCCCATGGTGGCTGGGGGGTGGGGGTGATAGGGGCCATGAGTGGGGGCCTGGTGGAGGCTGCCCATGGTGGCTGGGGTGGGGGTGGGTGGGAGACATGAGTGGGGGCCTGGTGGGGGCTCCCCATGGTGGCTGGGGGGTGGGGGTGATAGGGGCCATGAGTGGGGGCCTGGCGGAGGCTGCCCATGGTGGCTGGGGGGTGGGGGGAGGGTGGTAGACATGGGTGGGGGCCTGGAGGGGGCTGCCCATGGTGGCTGGGGGGTGGGGGTGGTGGGAGACATGGGTGGGGTCTGGTGGAGGGTGCCCCACACTGCTGGGGGTGGTGAGAGACATGAGTAGGGGCCTGGTGGGGGCTGCCCATGGTGGCTGGGGGGTGGTAGACATGGGTGGGAGCCTGGTGGGGGCTGCCCATGGTGGCTGGGGGGTGGGGGTGATAGGGGACATGAGTGGGGGCCTGGTGGAGGCTGCCCATGGTGGCTGGGGGGTGTGGGTGGTGGGAGACATGAGTGGGGGCCTGGTGGAGGCTGCCCCTGCACTGCTGGGGGGTGGGGGTGGTGGGAGACATGAGTGGGGGCCTGGTGGGGGCTGCCCATGGTGGCTGGGGGTGGGGGTGATAGGGGCAATGAGTGGGGGCCTGGTGGAGGCTGCCCATGGTGGCTGGGTGGTGGGGGAGGGTGGTAGACATGGGTGGGGGCCTGGTGGGGGCTGCGCCTGCACTGCTGGGGGGTGGGGGTGGTGGGAGACATGAGTGGGGGCCTGGTGGGGGCTGCCCATGGTGGCTGGGGAGTGGGGGTGATAGGGGCAATGAGTGGGGGCTTGGTGGAGGCTGCCCATGGTGGCTGGGGGGTGGGGGTGGTGGGAGACACGGGTGGGGGCCTGGTGGAGGGTGCCCCACACTGCTGGGGGGTGGGGGTGATAGGGGCCATGAGTGGGGGCCTGGTGGAGGCTGCCCATGGTGGCTGGAGGATGGGGGTGGGTGGGAGACATGAGTGGGGGCCTGGTGGGGGCTGCCCATGGTGGCTGGGGGGTGGGGGTGATAGGGGCCATGAGTGGGGGCCTGGTGGAGGCTGCCTATGGTGGCTGGGGGGTGGGGGGAGGGTGGTAGACATGGGTGGGAGCCTGGTGGGGGCTGCCCATGGTGGCTGTGGGGTGGGTGTGGTGGGAGACATGGGTGGGGGCCTGGTGGAGGGTGCCCCACACTGCTGGGGGGTGGGGGTGGTGGGAGACATGAGTGGGGGCCTGGTGGGGGCTGCCCATGGTGGCTGGGGGGTGGTAGACATGGGTGGGAGCCTGGTGGGGGCTGCCCATGGTGGCTGGGGGGTGGGGGTGATAGGGGACATGAGTGGGGGCCTGGTGGAGGCTGCCCATGGTGGCTGGGGGGTGGGAGTGGTGGGAGACATGAGTGGGGGCCTGGTGGAGGCTGCCCCTGCACTGCTGGGGGGTGGGGGTGGTGGGAGACATGAGTGGGGGCCTGGTGGGGGCTGCCCATGGTGGCTGGGTGGTGGGGGTGATAGGGGCCATGAGTGGGGGCCTGGTGGAGGCTGCCCATGGTGGCTGTGGGGTGGGGGAGGGTGGTAGACATGGGTGGGGGCCTGGTGGTGGCTGCCCATGGTGGTTGGGGGGTGGGGGTGGTGGGAGACATGGGTGGGGGCCTGGTGGAGGGTGCCCCACACTGCTGGGGGGGTGGGGGTGGTGGGAGACATGTGTGGGGGCCTGGTGGAGGCTGCCCATGGTGGCTGGGAGGTGGGGGTGGTGGGAGACATGGGTGGGGGCCTGGTGGAGGGTGCCCCACACTGCTGGGGGGGTGGGGGTGGTGGGAGACATGAGTGGGGGCCTGGTGGGGGCTGCCCATGGTGGCTGGGGGGTGGTAGATGTTAGGCAGAAACCTGTGCAGTTCCCTCTGGGACCACTGCAAAAGATTTAGGACTACAGGCGTTGGCGGTGAACCCATTTGTACCACACAGATTCACTTGGTAGCTGTGGCTGAGCAGTCAGACTTCTCTCAAGAAAAGTTGAGCAGTATGTGGAGTATACAAAATAGGGCAATTCTTCACAGCAAGACAAGCAAACACGCAACGAGGCTTAGTGTAAAGATATCAAGGTATTTATTTATAACACAACATCTATGGAAAACACTAAAGCAAATCACGGCAAACAAATCAAACACAATTACTCTACGAAGTAGAAAACGATCAATCCCCCTAGCAAAATATCGATAACTCTAGGTTCTACTGGTACCACTTATTTTCAGACAGAGGTGTATACCTCAACCTAGATGACACTCGAATATTATTTAGGAAGGGAAAGAAAAAGATAGGCAGGTTATGAAATCAACACAGTTGATAAAATGCAAGGCAGGAAGGCAAGAATCGCAATAGATCATAAAGTTCAGAGGCCAGGCCCACTCGGAGAGAGGCAAGGCGCGATGTCCCAGACAGTCTCTAGTGGAGATGCATTCAAGTCTTTATAGCAAATTGTTATCGGCAGATTGAACCAGTTCAGAACAAAGAATGAGCAAAGCTTAGAGGCGACCCAGCGGAACGGAGACACCTCACTCAAACCGAATGAAAGGGAAGCCAGGCGGACACCGTACCTTGTTGTGGAGGGCAGCTCCGGCGGGGGCAGTTGTTCCTGGTGGTGGATGCACGTCGGGTCTTTGCCATGAGTAGAGATGATCTCGTCGAAGGAAAATGAATTCCGATGCACCACCAGGGAAGAGACCAGCCGCGGAGTGCTCCGTCACAAGGCACCACCTTTTGGTCGCGATACAGGGGTAGTGGCTATCCGGTTCCCGAGGTGCTCTGCACGGGCAATTCGACCACTGCGTCCTGAGGCGAATAAAAAGCAAAGGGGACTGGTTGTTCCCACCAGTCAGGGGAAGAGACTCTCTGGCAGGGAGATCTCCTCTGTCGTCGGGAAGTGGTGAGTCGGCTCAGCAGGGCTCCACCGGAGGTGTCGTTGTTGCAGGTCGGCTCAGCGTTACCCTAGTCGGATTCCTAGGTCCTGTGGCGACTTCTGAAGATCCAGTCCCAAAAGCCCTGCTTTTATTCAGAAAACCCCCATTCATTCAGCCTAGCTGTCAATCAACACATGCTAAGTGGTGAGCGAGAAGGCTCACCACCTGGGCCAATCACTCCAGAGTGCGACCGGAGTTGCCAAGGCAACTCGGTCCAGGGTGCCTAAACCCCCTCCCACACCCCTGTGGTAACCCAGACAGAATGGCACCACTTTGGAGGGTCTCTGTACAGAGGCCCGCCAAAAGTGGAACAAAGGGCTCGACCTTTGGTTTAGGAGTCACAGAGACGAACACAGACGCCATTTTACAAACCGAGTTCTGGCAGAAAATACCACTCGATAAACCTATTTAAGATAAGTAGATCGGTAGTACGTTAGAGATTAACGAGAAAAGTATCAATCTCCCACAATGGGACAAATCCCATAGGGTTATGTTCGGGGTCGAACATAACAAGTAGTTTCCACTGCCACCAGCCAAAACTCGACGAGGGGGGACGGGACAGTGCCCCCTCGAGTAACAGATCCAGGAGTAATCGAATTACCCCTACTAGTACGTCCACAATAAGATGGTTGGTACTAGTTCTGTTAGTAAATTTAGGTCTAGTAAAGCCAATGGTGACTTTACATGCCCGGGGAGACAGTAGTCAGTCCCCGGGTATGGAGTTTATGGTGGGGGATCCGCTAGGGCGCCCCCGTGTTACGGCACGTAGGGTGCGGTGTAACACACATAGAAAAACATATGAGACCCTATGGAGTAAAAGCCCCCATAGCCCATCGAACACATTGACATTTCAAAGGAATTACACACATACATGTCCAAGAGTGGGAGAAACGAGTCTCACTCTTGGCAGGATGGAAAAAACAAACTCCAGAAATCCAGCAAAGCTGCTGGGGGACTCAGTAGGTTAGGAAATTCAGCCTAAACAGAGAATTCTCCCTAACACTCGCCCCCCCCCAGACTAAGGGACAGGAGGATTTAATCCACTCCTGGATGAATCTCATACCTCCAGTCGATGACATACATCCTAGAGAGACCATCAGCATTTTGGTGGTGACACCCTGACCTGTGCTCAATGGTGAAATCAAACCCTTGCAGGCAGATCGACCATCTCAATAGTTTTGGGTTTTCCCCTTTCATTTGCATTAACCATCTCAAGGGTTGGTGGTCAGTCTGAATAACAAAAGTAGAACCATACAAGTACGGCCTAAACTTCTTCAGAGCCCACACGATAGCAAAGCACTCTCTTTCGATTGTTGCCCACCTTGTTTCAGGATCCTTCAGCTTGCGGCTGATGAAGCAAACGGGGTGCTCCCTACCTTTCCCATCCAGTTGACTGGGTACGGCACCTATTCCTACATTGGAAGCGTCTGTCTGCACAATGAAGTGTTGGCGGTAATCAGGAGCTCTGAGTACTGGGGCTTGGCAAAGAGCTTGTTTCAGGTTTTCAAAAGCCTGATTGCACTCCTCGTTCCATTGAACCTTTTTAGGGAATTTGGGCGAGGAGATGACATTCAGTGGAGAAGCTATGGTCCCATAGTTCTCTATGAAATTCCTGTAATACCCAGTGAGGCCTAGGAAGGCTCTCACCTGGGTTTGAGTAGTCGGTGTTGTCCAATTTTGCACAGCATCAATCTTACTGAGCAAAGGCCTTATTTCTCCACCGCCTACCTCATGCCCAAGATAGACTACCTTACTCTGTCTAATTTGGCATTTACTCGCCTTTATGGTCAGATTGGCTCGTCCAAGAGCCTGCAAAACATCTCTCAGGTGGGTTACATGTTCTTCCCAGGAATTGCTGAACACTGCGATGTCATCCAAGTATGCCATGCAGAAGTCCTCCATCCCATTCAGAACCTGGTTTACCATCCGTTGAAACGTAGCAGGTGCATTCTTCAGTCCGAAAGGCATTACCGTAAACTGGTTTAAGCCAACGGGGGTAGAAAATGCAGTTTTCTCCTTGGCATGGTCTGTCAGGGCTATTTGCCAATAGCCTGACGTCAAGTCAAATGTGCTGAGGAACTTGGCAGCGCCAAGTTTATCCACCAACTCATCTGTTCTTGGCAAAGGGTGGGCATCAGTCTTGGGGACTGCATTAAGAGCTCTATAATCCACGCAGAATCTAAGTTCTTTAGATCCGGCCTTTGGTACTAACACAACTGGGCTAGACCATGGACTAGTAGAGGGCTCTATTACCCCGAGATCGAGCATCTTGCTGACCTCACCACGTCGGCGGGCACCACACCTGTCTGGGGCAAGGCGAACTGCGCCTTGCTGTGCCGGCACTGCCTGAGGCTGCAGGACTGCATTCCCCCTCTGATCTGCTGGCCCAGGAACAGGATCAGATGTCGCGGAGTGTGAACCTGCATCCGTAACCACCAAAGGCGCAGCTGCCAACACTGACATCCCCATTGAGGGTTCTGACCCTGGTGCAGGTGGGTGGGACAGAACTGAATCCCTCCCAGGAACACTCACCTGTGACGGCACGTAGGTCTCATCATCCGAATCAACACCTGAGTACAGCTCGGGGGAGGTGCAGCCAGAGACACCCCTTGAGAGCACGACCTGCAGCAGTTGTGGGTTCTCACCCACCACCACACCACGTCCCTCACTGGTGGTCGGTCGGCCCTCAGACCCCTCCTGGGTCTGCACCATCTCCACAACCCCAGCAGTATCAGGTGCGTCTTCCCCTGCAAAGACATAAAAGCAAACAAATGGAAACAGGCATTAGCACCATGGCACACAATGAGGGCTGAGAAGCAACAGAACCAGTACTTGATTGACACATGTCCCACATGACTAAAACCCTCCCATGCATGCACCCTCACTGCGTATGAAGGGTAGGCAAATGGCACACACTGATGACACCAAGATGGAAGATGAACACATTTTCTGCATGCTGCCTGGCAGTGGCATCACACATTGGCCAGTGATTGCCAGGTGAAATACACATGCCATCACACAGATGGCATGTACCATTGCTATTGAGTGAAGATGGAGAGGAGGGCAGCACTTATTCATTCAGTCCAGTTCCCTCATGTAATAGCTTTTCTAATTCAAACAGGTCTGATTTTTCACCTGGAGCTGCCAGTCCAAAATGGTCCGATTGCACAGGGACATCTCTAAACAAATGATATCCAGGTAACAAAGTCACTCCACTTTACCATAGCCATGTCAGACATGTGACTAGAGGACTGAGAAATGCCTAGTAAAAGTGGTGAAATGCAAACAATCTGCCTGAATGAACAGAGAAAAATAAGCAACAATGTTGTGGCAAGGTGACACTTCAAGGGCAACTGGCATGCTGTTGGGCTAGATGTCTACTGTTGGCAGAAGGGATACTGCTATGGCCAAATGCTGCTGCGCAGAATGTATTGCATGAAGCACATGGGTGACCCAAACGACTCAGGTGCACATACCCTCACCTGGCACACAAACAGAAGCCCTCACACACACACCATGCACATGGATGACACACACATGCATGTGCACTCACCGGACAATGCCTCATAATCAGGCAGATCTCCCACGCCTTGGATCTGTTCCTCCGTGACGTAGGTCCCAGCGACTGACTCATGTGGAGTGAGTTCCATGTCTTCTACTGGAGACCCACCTCCTGTCACTAGAGTTGCGGCATGACTTGAGGCCAGCTTATTCTTTGCCCTGCGCTTTAGGTCATTCCAGCGCTTATAGCAATCATTGGCTGTGCGCCTCACGATTCCAAGGGCACTTACGATGTCCGCAACGGTCTGCCAGTGTGCCTGGCGTTGTGCAGGTGTGGTCTTGGATCCTGCAACAATGACCATTTTGTTATCATGTGCGGACACATACTCGACAAGTGCATTCAGTTCGGCATCCGTGAAGCTGGGCTTCCTCGACGGGCCGGACTGTGTAGCCGTGTCTGGGGCATCAGACTGTGCCGGACGAGCACTCTTCCTCTTCCGCTTGGAAGGTGGTGGTGATCCTGAGTGTCCTACGCCGCTCTGGGCACGAGGGGCAGGAGCCCTGGTGGACTCTGTATCAGGAGTGTGGGGTTGCACACTCAGCATGGGAGTTGGTGCAGGCATTTGCTCAAGTGTAATGGTGTCAGGGGGAATGTCAGTAGGATGGACTAGGACCGACACTGTCCTGGCTGGGTGTGTGAGAGCTGGGGTGGATGGAGCCGCAGCTGCCCCTGCAGCCTCTCCACCCTGCCTACTTGTGGCAGCAGATGACCTTGCTGCCCCTGATCCACGTGGCCTGATGACATCAACGTGCACCAGCGCACGTGTCATAGGCCTGCTGACCTGGAAGTCAGCCATGGAGTCAGCCAGGTCTGGTGCCACAATGGGTTGGTCCAACAAGGGCTGAGCATGGATGGTGTCAGCCACATCAGCCTCAACCAGAGGGGGTGGGGGAGGATTATGGGTGCCCTTGACTGGTCCTCCACACATGGGGGGACAGGGTCACCCTGCAAGTAATGACCACGTCCCCTAACGGATCCACCACGGCCACCACTTGTGGCTCGTCCACCTTTGCCACCCTTACGGATTCCACGCCTCCCAACCATGGCACTGATGTTAATGTGCGTATGGGAGTGGCTGTAAACTATTGTCCTGGGCAATTGGGGGTCAAAGGGGTTGGGTACCAGATGGTAATTGTACCCTAGTGCTCTAGCAAGGCTGAATGTGACCCCTGGGAAAGATGACGGGTCACGCAACGCACAGGAAGCCCAAAAAAGGGAGATGACGGGCACGCAACCCCTCCTAGACCACGTGTGCGGAAAAAAAAACCTGCACTACGTTGTGGCACCCAGTAACACAAGAATGAACGTATGCGTGTCACACGCAGCCTAGAATGACCTCTGAAGGGGTAGGCTACACACGGGGCAAGCACAGATGTTAGATACGTGCGTGACTCACCGTCTGCCAGGAAAAAGAGCGTGAAAAAGAAGCGCGTGTGCGCGTTGGCAACACCCCCGCCAAAAGAAGAATTGCACGCTGTCTGAGGAGACAGGACAACAGTAGAAGGGAATGCTGTTTGAGGGAACAGGCCCAGGAAAACCAGAAAAAGAGAAAAAAGAGAAAAAACTGTCAGAGGTAACAGGGAGTATGAACTTGAAACGCCGTGAAGTAAATCGGGTGTGAAACGACAAGAAGTACAGATTTCACCCACTCGCTCTCCACGAAAAGCACGTACAAGGAAATGGTGTTCTACACGTACCTTTTATGCAGGCCCTGTACGTGCTAGGGCCATTTCCACCAATTACACGCTTTGTCACTTCCGCGGGTAGGGCCATTTCCACCAATTACACGCTTTGTCACTTCCGCGTGTAGGGCCATTTCCACCAATTACACGCTTTGTCACTTCCGCATGTAGGGCCATTTCCACCAATTACACGCTTTGTCACTTCCGCGCGTAAGCGCTAAGGCCATTTCCACCAATTACACGCTTTGTCACTTCCGCGTGTAGGGCCATTTCCACCAATTACATGCTTTGTCACTTCCGCATGTAGGGCCATTTCCACCAATTACACGCTTTGTCACTTCCGCGTGTAAGGCCATTTCCACCAATTACATGCTTTGTCACTTCGCATGTAGGGCCATTTCCACCAATTGCACGCTTTGTCACTTCCGCGTGTACGCGCTAAGGCCATTTCCACCAATTACAAGCTTTGACACTCGGACGTGTCTTTCATTTTTTTAACACGCAACATTTCAAACGTGGCCATATTCAATGTGCACGTGACTTCATAGACGCGCATACGCTGGTGGCCTTTGGGCCAATGAATGTACAGACGTGTGCTGACGCGCTTACGTGCTAAGGGCCTTTCCTCGGATTACATGCAAACGTGCTGGATTTTCACGTGCAAAATCACTCCGTATCAAGCTGGCCACGCGTTCACACACGGAAGACCACGCTCCTGCCCAGAAGGCCGAATTACTGCCCCCCAGAGCCCTGAGCACGCTCCCACCTGCCATCTGCTGCTGCCTGACTGCCTGCTGCCCACGTGCCCTGCCATTTGCTGCCTGCACATCAGCCAGGGGTGCTGTTGCTGTGACCACCCCTGCTGGAACCGAAGACTCCCGACTGCTTTTCCATCGCCCCACAGCCCAGCCCCAGGACCCAGTTGCCCAGCCACTCCTGCCTCTGGGGTTGCCATGTCGGGCACTGCAACATCTGGCACCAGTGGCAACCCCCGGCCAAGGAGGCAGAGGGGCACCAGCTTCACTGCCGCCGAAGTTGGTGTCCTGTTGGAGCATGTCCTGGGGCAGTATGATGCCCTCTTCGGAAGGTTGCGCGCCGACAAGGAAGGACGGACTCGGATCTGGATGGACATCGTGACTACCATCAACGTGGAGGAGGTGGCAGTCCGCGACTACGAACGTGTCAGGAAGCGCTGGGAGGACTTCAGGTCCAGGACCCTCAACAAGGCCCGGCGCCTCCTGAAGGCAGCGGATGCTAAGGGGCACCGGGGCCACTTGTCGGAAGATCTGATGAGGGTCCTGGGACGCATATCCCCAGCGCTCCACGTCCAGGTCCTTGAGAGGCAGACCCGTCTGGAGTCGAGCGGTAAGTGTACATGCATACTGATTGTGAGCTGTGCGTGTGGTGTGCCAGGAGTGTGCAGGTTGAACATGTATTTTTATGTGGGCAAGTAGGGGGGGGTGTACAGGGCCGTGAGGGTGACACATGCGAGGGGTCTCATGTGTGACACATGGATGGTGCTTGTGTGTGTGGGCTTGCATGGCACAGGATGTGGATGAATGATTGTCAGGTGTGACATGGATGTCGATCGGAACACTGCGACAGTTGGCGGAGGTGTACACATGCATGCAAGTTTGGTGGTGTGTGTGCATGTGTAGTGTACTCCCTATGTTGCATGTGATGTGTGGATGACCTTTGGCTGCTCATGCTGTTGTATGTGAATGGATGGTGCTGGCTGTTGCAATATGGCTGTGGTATGGCTCATGTGTGCAAGTTGAAATGACATGTGTGTTGGGGATTGTGATGCCATGTCTGAGGTTTACCAATGCCACTCATGTATGACTGTCATGTGTGTATGAGTCCATTGGACAGTGCCCTGATGCCTGTGTTTTCTTTCTCCCTGTCTGCAGCGTCAACTGATGAAGAGGGCGGAGAAGGTGCTGTGGAGCACAGCGGCAGGGTTCGCACCACCAGCCGGAGACGCAAGGCCCGGATCCCCTCCCAGGTTCTGATCTCGTCGGGGAGTGAGGAGTCCGGTGCCGTGTCCCAGGCCGCAGCTGCCGAGGGGAGGTCTAAGAGGTGGAGGTTGGAGTTGGACTCCTTGGCAGCAGAAGGGGCAGCTGGGACCCCACAGGGCCCAACGGAGGAAGATGGCATGGAGTCATCCAGGTTGGTGAGGGGTTTGGAGGAGGAGGAGGCTGTGCAAGCGACAAAGGCGGGGTCTGGAGGTGGGGATTCCACTGGTGCTAGTGGTACAGTGCAGGATCTGGGACAGGAGGCAGCACAGGCCGCCGCGGAGGTGCCTGTGTGCAATCCTGTCCCTGCTCCTGTCACTGCATCATCTTGCACCAGCGGGGATGACTACCTCCAGACCCGTTCTCAGGGAGGGGATTGGCTTACAACACCTGGCCTTCCTCTCCCTGCGGATGTGGCTATCCTGCACCAGGTTGAGCCTGTCCAGGGTGGGGTGGCGTTGCGTCAACGGGCCATGCGAGCTGACCTGCAGTCTTTTCATGATGAGTCTGCACGTCTTCTCGCATGGCTCCTTGACTGCGTTGACCCACTGGGACAGCTCACCAGGGCTGGATTCCTCAGTTTCCTGGACCTTGTTCCGACCCCCTCCTCCACGGAACCCCCTATGCCCCAGTCGTCCTCCATGCCATCTTCCAACCCATGTGTCACCTGGGTGCCCTGTGGAGCTGCCTCCGACCGTGCGGCCAGGCTGGTGGACAACAGATCCCTGCCACAGTCGGGAGTCGGACGTCCAGCAGGGGTGGCCACATCAATGTGCCGTGATAGCTCGGGGCCTTCAACATCGGAGGGGCAGGCATCGGCCGGAGGGCAGGAGGACCCTGGACGCGGCTCACGATGGTCAGGGCAGAGAACTCCATGCGGAGGGCCCTGAGGCCCTGAGGCGGACCGAGTGCCTCGAGGCAATCCGCAGGGAGTTGGAGGTGAACATGTCGGCGTCCTTGCGGACCCTCGGGCCATGGAACAGGACCGCCTCCGGGACATAGACGAGGAGTTCGATGATGCCCTGGCCCGGAACACCACTAAGTGAGCCGCTGGACTGGCCCGCCGCCATTGTATATAGTTATTTAGTGATAGGTTTCCTTTATAGTTTATTTTTATTTGGAGTCGACGGACACTGCTCCACCTTTTGTATATAGTTCCATTTTAGATAGGTTTTTTGGTAGGTTTCATTTCTTCTGTTGGGATGATGGACCCTGAATACTTTGTACATAGTTGGACTTTGAATTTGGACATTTTTTTTACTATGAATATTTTTTCCCATGGAGCAATGGTTTTCTATTTCTTTTTTCCCTTCATTTCCTTTTTATGGAGTTGAACTTTGGAAGAATTTTTTTTGGATTATCATTTATTGAATTTAATTTGAAAAGGGACAACCAGCTTATTTTCTTTTTTGTTTTACTTGTGTATTTTGTTTAATTTTGATTGCCATTACTGTTGTTATTAATACATTATTTGGATTTTTTCATTCTTCAATGTGTGGTTTCATCTCATTGTTTTCATGCATGTCATGATATGGGTTTTCAGGTTCACCTGCAACCATTGTGTGTGTGTGAGACACATGTGTTGATTTACATTGTTTCTATTGGAGTAGTATCATGAGCGCATGTAATACTTGGTTGTGTCTTTGGGCTGTGGTGGCTGGCCATGAGGCCCATGCTTGAGGATTGTCAGGGTCTGTGGGCAGGGGGACATAAGTGGGGGTGCCCCACACTGCTGGGGGGGTGGGGGTGGTGGGAGACATGAGTGGGGGCCTGGTGGAGGCTGCCCATGGTGGCTGGGTGGTGGGGGTGGTGGGAGACATGGGTGGGGGCCTGGTGGAGGGTGCCCCACACTGCTGGGGGGGTGGGGGTGGTGGGAGACATGAGTGGGGGCCTGGTGGGGGCTGCCCATGGTGCCTGGGGGGTGGTAGACATGGGTGGGAGCCTGGTGGGGGCTGCCCATGGTGGCTGGGGGGTGGGGGTGATAGGGGACATGAGTGGGGGCCTGGTGGAGGCTGCCCATGGTGGCTGGGGGTGGGGGCGGTGGGAGACATGAGTGGGGGCCTGGTGGAGGCTGCCCCTGCACTGCTGGGGGGTGGGGGTGGTGGGAGACATGGGTGGGGGCCTGGTGGGGGCTGCCCATGGTGGCTGGGGGGTGGAGGTGATAGGGGCCATGAGTGGGGGCCTGGTGGAGGCTGCCCATGGTGGCTGGGGGGTGGGGGGTGGTAGACATGGGCGGGGGCCTGGTGGGGGCTGCCCATGGTGGCTGGGTGGTGCGGTGGTGGGAGACATGGGTGGGGGCCTAGTGGAGGGTGCCCCACACTGCTGGGGGGGTGGGGGTGGTGGGAGACATGAGTGGGGGCCTGGTGGAGGGTGCCCCAAACTGCTGGGGGGTGGGGGTGGTGGGAGACATG
The DNA here is from genome assembly GCF_040938575.1 of Ambystoma mexicanum. Classification (NCBI taxonomy): domain Eukaryota; kingdom Metazoa; phylum Chordata; class Amphibia; order Caudata; family Ambystomatidae; genus Ambystoma; species Ambystoma mexicanum. The sequence goes on along the minus strand of NC_090935.1, from coordinate 214,914,898 downwards.
AGTGGTGGCCTGGTGGGGGATGCCCCTGCACTGCTGGGGGGTGGGGGTGATAGGGGACATGAGTGGGGGATGCCCATGGTGGCTGGGGGGTGGGGGTGGTGGGAGACATGGGTCAGGGCCTGGTGGGGGCTGCCCATGGTGGCTGGGGGGTGGGCGTGGTGGGAGACATGGGTGGGGGCCTGGTGGAGGCTGCCCCACACTGCTGGGGGGTGGGGGTGATAGGGGACATGAGTGGGGGCTGGTGGGGGATGCCCATGGTGGCTGGGGGTGGGGGTGGGGGTGGTGGTAGACATGGGTGGGGGCCTGGTGGGGGCTGCCCATGGTGGCTGGGGGGGTGGGGGTGGTGGGAGACATGGGTGGGGGCCTGATGGAGGCTGCCCCACACTGCTGGGGGGTGGGGGTGGTGGGAGACATGAGTTGGGGCCTGGTGAGGGCTGCCCATGGTGGCTGGGAGACATGAGTGGGGGCCTGGTGGGGGCTGCCCATGGTGGCTGGGGGGTGGGGGTGAAAGGGGCCATGAGTGGGGGCCTGGTGGAGGCTGCCCATGGTGGCTGGGGGTGGGTGGGAGACATGAGTGGGGGCCTGGTGGGGGCTGCCCATGGTGGCTGGGGGGTGGGGGTGATAGGGGCCATGAGTGAGGGCCTGGTGGAGGCTGCCCATGGTGGCTGGGGTGTGGGGGGGGTAGACATGGGTGGGGGCCTGGTGGGGGCTGCCCATGGTGGCTGGGGGGTGGGGGTGATAGGGGCCATGAGTGGGGGCCTAGTGGAGGCTGCCCATGGTGGGTGGGGTGGTGGGGGGGTGGTAGACATGGGTGGGGGCCTGGTGGGGGCTGCCCATGGTGGCTGGGGGGTGGGGGTGGTAGGAGACATGGGTGGGGGCCTGGTGGAGGGTGCCCCACACTGCTGGGGGGGTGGGGGTGGTGGGAGACATGAGTGGGGGCCTGGTGGGGGCTGCCCATGGTGGCTGGGGGGTGGTAGATGTTAGGCAGAAACCTGTGCAGTTCCCTCTGGGACCACTGCAAAAGATTTAGGACTACAGGCGTTGGCGGTGAACCCACTTGTACCACACAGATTCACTTGGTAGCTGTGGCTGAGCAGTCAGACTTCTCCCAAGAAAAGTTGAGCAGTATGTGGAGTATACAAAATAGGGCAATTCTTCAAAGCAAGACAAGCAAACACGCAACGAGGCTTAGTGTAAAGATATCAAGGTATTTATTTATAACACAACATCTATGGAAAACACTAAAGCAAATCACGGCAAACAAATCAAACACAATTACTCTACGAAGTAGAAAACGATCAATCCCCCTAGCAAAATATCGATAACTCTAGGTTCTACTGGTACCACTTATTTTCAGACAGAGGTGTATACCTCAACCTAGATGACACTCGAATATTAGTTAGGAAGGGAAAGAAAAAGATAGGCAGGTTATGAAATCAACACAGTTGATAAAATGCAAGGCAGGAAGGCAAGAATCGCAATAGATCATAAAGTTCAGAGGCCAGGCCCACTCGGAGAGAGGCAAGGCGCGATGTCCCAGACAGTCTCTAGTGGAGATGCATTCAAGTCTTTATAGCAAATTGTTATCGGCAGATTGAACCAGTTCAGAACAAAGAATGAGCAAAGCTTAGAGGCGACCCAGCGGAACAGAGACACCTCACTCAAACCGAATGAAAGGGAAGCCAGGCGGACACGGTACCTTGTTGTGGAGGGCAGCTCCGGCGGGGGCAGTGTTTCCTGGTGGTGTAGAGATGATCTTGTCGAAGGAAAATGAATTCCGATGCACCACCAGGGAAGAGACCAGCCGCGGAGTGCTCCGTCACAAGGCACCACCTTTTGGTCGCGATACAGGGGTAGTGGCTATCCGGTTCCCGAGGTGCTCTGCACGGGCAATTCGACCACTGCGTCCTGAGGCGAATAAAAAGCAAAGGGGACTGGTTGTTCCCACCAGTCAGGGGAAGAGACTCTCTGGCAGGGAGATCTCCTCTGTCGTCGGGAAGTGCTGAGTCGGCTCAGCAGCGCTCCACCGGAGGTGTCGTCGTTGCAGGTCGGCTCAGCGTTACCCTAGTCGGATTCTTAGGTCCTGTGGCGACTTCTGAAGATCCAGTCCCAAAAGCCCTGCTTTTATTCAGAAAACCCCCATTCATTCAGCCTAGCTGTCAATCAACACATGCTAAGTGGTGAGCGAGAAGGCTCACCACCTGGGCCAATCACTCCAGAGTGCGACCGGAGTTGGCAAGGCAACTCGGTCCAGGTTGCCTAAACCCCCTCCCACACCCCTGTGGTAACCCAGACAGAATGGCACCACTTTGGAGGGTCTCTGTACAGAGGCCCGCCAAAAGTGGAACAAAGGGCTCGACCTTTGGTTTAGGAGTCACAGAGACGAACACAGACGCCATTTTACAAACCGAGTTCTGGCAGAAAATACCACTCGATAAACCTATTTAAGATAAGTAGATCGGTAGTACGTTAGAGATTAACGAGAAAAAGTATCAATCTCCCACAATGGGACAAATCCCATAGGGTTATGTTCGGGGTCGAACATAACAAGTAGTTTCCACTGCCACCAGCCAAAACTCGACGAGGGGGGATGGGACAGTGCCCCCTCGAGTAACAGATCCAGGAGTAATCGAATTACCCCTACTAGTACGTCCACAATAAGATGCTTGGTGCTAGTTCTGTTAGTAAATTTAGGTCTAGTAAAGCCAATGGTGACTTTACATGCCCGGGGAGACAGTAGTCAGTCCCCGGGTATGGAGTTTATGGTGGGGGATCCGCTAGGGCGCCCCCGTGTTACGGCACGTAGGGTGCGGTGTAACACACATAGAAAAACATATGAGACCCTATGGAGTAAAAGCCCCCATAGCCCATTGAACACATTGACATTTCAAAGGAATTACACACATACATGTCCAAGAGTGGGAGAAACGAGTCTCACTCTTGGCAGGATGGAAAAAACAAACTCCAGAAATCCAGCAAAGCTGCTGGGGGACTCAGTAGGTTAGGAAATTCAGCCTAAACAGAGAATTCTCCCTAACACTCGCCCCCCCCCCCAGACTAAGGGACAGGAGGATTTAATCCACTCCTGGATGAATCTCATACCTCCAGTCGATGACATACATCCTAGAGAGACCATCAGCATTTTGGTGGTGACACCCTGACCTGTGCTCAATGGTGAAATCAAACCCTTGCAGGCAGATCGACCATCTCAATAGTTTTGGGTTTTCCCCTTTCATTTGCATTAACCATCTCAAGGGTTGGTGGTCAGTCTGAATAACAAAAGTAGAACCATACAAGTACGGCCTAAACTTCTTCAGAGCCCACACGATAGCAAAGCACTCTCTTTCGATTGTTGCCCACCTTGTTTCAGGATCCTTCAGCTTGCGGCTGATGAAGCAAACGGGGTGCTCCCTACCTTTCCCATCCAGTTGACTGGGTACGGCACCTATTCCTACATTGGAAGCGTCTGTCTGCACAATGAAGTGTTGGCGGTAATCAGGAGCTCTGAGTACTGGGGCTTGGCAAAGAGCCTGTTTCAGGTTTTCAAAAGCCTGATTGCACTCCTCGTTCCATTGAACCTTTTTAGGGAATTTGGGCGAGGAGATGACATTCAGTGGAGAAGCTATGGTCCCATAGTTCTCTATGAAATTCCTGTAATACCCAGTGAGGCCTAGGAAGGCTCTCACCTGGGTTTGAGTAGTCGGTGTTGTCCAATTTTGCACAGCTTCAATCTTACTGAGCAAAGGCCTTATTTCTCCACCGCCCACCTCATGCCCAAGATAGACTACCTTACTCTGTCCAATTTGGCATTTACTCGCCTTTATGGTCAGATTGGCTCGTCCAAGAGCCTGCAAAACATCTCTCAGGTGGGTTACATGTTCTTCCCAGGAATTGCTGAACACTGCGATGTCATCCAAGTATGCCATGCAGAAGTCCTCCATCCCATTCAGAACCTGGTTTACCATCCGTTGAAACGTAGCAGGTGCATTCTTCAGTCCGAAAGGCATTACCTTAAACTGGTTTAAGCCAACGGGGGTAGTAAATGCAGTTTTCTCCTTGGCATGGTCTGTCAGGGCTATTTGCCAATAGCCTGACGTCAAGTCAAATGTGCTGAGGAACTTGGCAGCGCCAAGTTTATCCACCAACTCATCTGTTCTTGGCAAAGGGTGGGCATCAGTCTTGGTGACTGCATTAAGAGCTCTATAATCCACGCAGAATCTAAGTTCTTTAGATCCGACCTTTGGTACTAACACAACTGGGCTAGACCATGGACTAGTAGAGGGCTCTATTACCCCGAGATCGAGCATCTTGCTGACCTCACCTTTGATGTGGGTTCGTACGTTTTCTGACATGCGGTATCCTCTGCTTTTGACCGGCAGACAGTCACCAGTGAGTATGTCGTGCTGGCCCCAAGGGGTCAAGCCTGGTCAAAGCGAGAACAGAGAGGCAAACTGATTCAACATAGATTTGCACTCTTCTTGTTGCTCGGGTGTCAGATTGGAGGAGAGATTAACTCCTTCAATTTTTTCATCTATTTTTTCATCTAAAGGCAACCCAAATCCGTAAATGGATTGCTCCCATGCGGTATTTCCAGGTGGCGTACGGCCACCACGTCGGCGGGCACCACACCTGTCTGGGGCAAGGCGAACTGCGCCTTGCTGTGCCGGCACTGCCTGAGACTGCAGGACTGCATTCCCCCTCTGATCTGCTGGCCCAGGAACAGGATCAGATGTCGCGGAGTGTGAACCTGCATCCGTAACCACCAAAGGCGCAGCTGCCAACACTGACATCCCCATTGAGGGTTCTGACCCTGGTGCAGGTGGGTGGGACAGAACAGAATCCCTCCCAGGAACACTCACCTGCGACGGCACGTAGGTCTCATCATCCGAATCAACACCTGAGTACAGCTCGGGGGAGGTGCAGCCAGAGACACCCCTTGAGAGCACGACCTGCAGCAGTTGTGGGTTCTCACCCACCACCACACCACGTCCCTCACTGGTGGTCGGTCGGCCCTCAGACCCCTCCTGGGTCTGCACCATCTCCACAACCCCAGCAGTATCAGGTGCGTCTTCCCCTGCAAAGACATAAAAGCAAACAAATGGAAACAGGCATTAGCACCATGGCACACAATGAGGGCTGAGAAGCAACAGAACCAGTACTTGATTGACACATATCCCACATGACTAAAACCCTCCCATGCATGCACCCTCACTGCGTATGAAGGGTAGGCAAATGGCACACACTGATCACACCAAGATGGAAGATGAACACATTTTCTGCATGCTGCCTGGCAGTGGCATCACACATTGGCCAGTGATTGCCAGGTGAAATACACATGCCATCACACAGATGGCATGTACCATTGCTATTGAGTGAAGATGGAGAGGAGGGCAGCACTTATTCATTCAGTCCAGTTCCCTCATGTAATAGCTTTTCTAATTCAAACAGGTCTGATTTTTCACCTGGAGCTGCCAGTCCAAAATGGTCCGATTGCACAGGGACATCTCTAAACAAATGATATCCAGGTAACAAAGTCACTCCACTTTACCATAGCCATGTCAGACATGTGACTAGAGGACTGAGAAATGCCTAGTAAAAGTGGTGAAATGCAAACAATCTGCCTGAATGAACAGAGAAAAATAAGCAACAATGTTGTGGCAAGGTGACACTTCAAGGGCAACTGGCGTGCTGTTGGGCTAGATGTCTACTGTTGGCAGAAGGGATACTGCTATGGCCAAATGCTACTGCGCAGAATGTATTGCATGAAGCACATGGGTGACCCAAATGACTCAGGCGCACATACCCTCACCTGGCACACAAACAGAAGCCCTCACACACACACCATGCACATGGATGACACACACATGCATGTGCACTCACCGGACAATGCCTCATAATCAGGCAGATCTCCCACGCCTTGGATCTGTTCCTCCGTGACGTAGGTCCCAGCGACTGACTCATGTGGAGTGAGTTCCATGTCTTCTACTGGAGACCCACCTCCAGTCACTAGAGTTGCGGCATGACTTGAGGCCAGCTTATTCTTTGCCCTGCGCTTTAGGTCATTCCAGCGCTTATAGCAATCATTGGCTGTGCGCCTCACGATTCCAAGGGCACTTACGATGTCCGCAACGGTCTGCCAGTGTGCCTGGCGTTGTGCAGGTGTGGTCTTGGATCCTGCAACAATGACCATTTTGTTATCATGTGCGGACACATACTCGACAAGTGCATTCAGTTCGGCATCCGTGAAGCTGGGCTTCCTCGACGGGCCGGACTGTGTAGCCGTGTCTGGGGCATCAGCCTGTGCCGGACGAGCACTCTTCCTCTTCCGCTTGGAAGGTGGTGGTGATCCTGAGTGTCCTATGCAGCTCTGGACACTAGGGGCAGGAGCCCTGGTGGACTCTGTATCAGGAGTGTGGGGTTGCACACTCAGCATGGGAGTTGGTGCAGGCATTTGCTCAAGTGTAATGGTGTCAGGGGGAATGTCAGCAGGATGGACTAGGACTGACACTGTCCTGGCTGGGTGTGTGAGAGCTGGGGTGGATGGAGCCGCAGCTGCCCCTGCAGCCTCTCCACCCTGCCTACTTGGGGCAGCAGATGACCTTGCTGCCCCTGATCCACGTGGCCTGATGACATCAACGTGACTCACCGTCTGCCAGGAAAAAGAGTGTGAAAAAGAAGCGCGTTGTTGGCAACACCCCCGCCAAAAGAAGAATTGCACGCTGTCTGAGGAGACAGGACAACAGTAGAAGGGAATGCTGTTTGAGGGAACAGGCCCAGGAAAACCAGAAAAAGAGAAAAAAGAGAAAAAACTGTCAGAGGTAACAGGGAGTACGAACTTGAAACGCTGTGAAGTAAATCGGGTGTGAAACGACAAGAAGTACAGATTTCACCCACTCGCTCTCCACGAAAAGCACGTACAAGGAAATGGTGTTCTACACGTACCTTTTATGCATGCCCTGTACGCGCTAGGGCCATTTCCACCAATTACACGCTTTGTCACTTCCGCGTGTAGGGCCATTTCCACCAATTACACGCTTTGTCACTTCCGCGTGTAGGGCCATTTCCACCAATTACACGCTTTGTCACTTCCGCATGTAGGGCCATTTCCACCAATTACACGCTTTGTCACTTCGCATGTACGCGCTAAGGCCATTTCCACCAATTACACGCTTTGTCACTTCCGCGTGTAGGGCCATTTCCACCAATTACACGCTTTGTCACTTCCGCATGTAGGGCCATTTCCACCAATTACACGCTTTGTCACTTCCGCGTTTACACGCTAAGGCCATTTCCACCAATTACACACTTTGTCACTTCCGCGTGTAAGGCCATTTCCACCAATTACACGCTTTGTCTCTTCCGCATGTAGGGCCATTTCCACCAATTACACGCTTTGTCACTTCCGCGTGTACGCACTAAGGCCATTTCCACCAATTACACGCTTACTCGGACGTGTCTTTCATTTTTTTAACACGCAACATTTCAAACGTGTGCCATATTCAACGTGCACGTGACTTCATAGACGCGCATACGCTGGTGGCCTTTGGGCCAATGAATGTACAGACGTGTGCTGACGCGCTTACGTGCTAAGGGCCTTTCCTCGGATTACATGCAAACGTGCTGGATTTTCACGTGCAAAATCACTCCGTATCAAGCTGGCCACGCGTTCACACACGGAAGACCACGCTCCTGCCCAGAAGGCCGAATTACTGCCCCCCAGAGCCCTGAGCACGCTCCCACCTGCCATCTGCTGCTGCCTGACTGCCTGCTGCCCACGTGCCCTGCCATTTGCTGCCTGCACATCAGCCAGGGGTGCTGTTGCTGTGACCACCCCTGCTGGAACCGAAGACTCCCGACTGCTTTTCCATCGCCCCACAGCCCAGCCCCAGGACCCAGTTGCCCACCCACTCCTGCCTCTGGGGTTGCCATGTCGGGCACTGCAACATCTGGCACCAGTGGCAACCCCCGGCCAAGGAGGCAGAGGGGCACCAGCTTCACAGCCGCCGAAGTTGGTGTCCTGGTGGAGCATGTCCTGGGGCAGTATGATGCCCTCTTCGGAAGGTTGCGCGCCGACAAGGAAGGACGGACTCGGGTCTGGATGGACATCGTGACTACCATCAACGCGGAGGAGGTGGCAGTCCGCGACTACGAACGTGTCAGGAAGCGCTGGGAGGACTTCAGGTCCAGGACCCTCAACAAGGCCCAGCGCCTCCTGAAGGCAGCGGATGCTAAGGGGCACCGGGGCCACTTGTCGGAAGATCATATGAGGGTCCTGGAACGCATATCCCCAGCGCTCCACGTCCAGGTCCTTGAGAGGCAGACCCGTCTGGAGTCGAGCGGTAAGTGTACATGCATACTGATTGTGAGCTGTGCGTGTGGTGTGCCAGGAGTGTGCAGGTTGAACATGTATTTTTATGTGGGCAAGTAGGGGGGGGTGTACAGGGCCGTGAGGGTGACACATGCGAGGGGTCTCATGTGTGACACATGGATGGTGCTTGTGTGTGTGGGCTTGCATGGCACAGGATGTGGATGAATGATTGTCAGGTGTGACATGGATGTCGATCGGAACACTGCGACAGTTGGCGGAGGTGTACACATGCATGCAAGTTTGGTGGTGTGTGTGCATGTGTAGTGTACTCCCTATGTTGCATGTGATGTGTGGATGACCTTTGGCTGCTCATGCTGTTGTATGTGAATGGATGGTGCTGGCTGTTGCAATATGGCTGTGGTATGGCTCATGTGTGCAAGTTGAAATGACATGTGTGTTGGGGATTGTGATGCCATGTCTGAGGTTTACCAATGCCACTCATGTATGACTGTCATGTGTGTATGAGTCCATTGGACAGTGCCCTGATGCCTGTGTTTTCTTTCTCCCTGTCTGCAGCGTCAACTGATGAAGAGGGCGGAGAAGGTGCTGTGGAGCACAGCGGCAGGGTTCGCACCACCAGCCGGAGACGCAAGGCCCGGATCCCCTCCCAGGTTCTGATCTCGTCGGGGAGTGAGGAGTCCGGTGCCGTGTCCCAGGCCGCAGCTGCCGAGGGGAGGTCTAAGAGGTGGAGGTTGGAGTTGGACTCCTTGGCAGCAGAAGGGGCAGCTGGGACCCCACAGGGCCCAACGGAGGAAGATGGCATGGAGTCATCCAGGTTGGTGAGGGGTTTGGAGGAGGAGGAGGCTGTGCAAGCGACAAAGGCGGGGTCTGGAGGTGGGGATTCCACTGGTGCTAGTGGTACAGTGCAGGATCTGGGACAGGAGGCAGCACAGGCCGCCGCGGAGGTGCCTGTGTGCAATCCTGTCCCTGCTCCTGTCACTGCATCATCTTGCACCAGCGGGGATGACTACCTCCAGACCCGTTCTCAGGGAGGGGATTGGCTTACAACACCTGGCCTTCCTCTCCCTGCGGATGTGGCTATCCTGCACCAGGTTGAGCCTGTCCAGGGTGGGGTGGCGTTGCGTCAACGGGCCATGCGAGCTGACCTGCAGTCTTTTCATGATGAGTCTGCACGTCTTCTCGCATGGCTCCTTGACTGCGTTGACCCACTGGGACAGCTCACCAGGGCTGGATTCCTCAGTTTCCTGGACCTTGTTCCGACCCCCTCCTCCACGGAACCCCCTATGCCCCAGTCGTCCTCCATGCCATCTTCCAACCCATGTGTCACCTGGGTGCCCTGTGGAGCTGCCTCCGACCGTGCGGCCAGGCTGGTGGACAACAGATCCCTGCCACAGTCGGGAGTCGGACGTCCAGCAGGGGTGGCCACATCAATGTGCCGTGATAGCTCGGGGCCTTCAACATCGGAGGGGCAGGCATCGGCCGGAGGGCAGGAGGACCCTGGACGCGGCTCACGATGGTCAGGGCAGAGAACTCCATGCGGAGGGCCCTGAGGCCCTGAGGCGGACCGAGTGCCTCGAGGCAATCCGCAGGGAGTTGGAGGTGAACATGTCGGCGTCCTTGCGGACCCTCGGGCCATGGAACAGGACCGCCTCCGGGACATAGACGAGGAGTTCGATGATGCCCTGGCCCGGAACACCACTAAGTGAGCCGCTGGACTGGCCCGCCGCCATTGTATATAGTTATTTAGTGATAGGTTTCCTTTATAGTTTATTTTTATTTGGAGTCGACGGACACTGCTCCACCTTTTGTATATAGTTCCATTTTAGATAGGTTTTTTGGTAGGTTTCATTTCTTCTGTTGGGATGATGGACCCTGAATACTTTGTACATAGTTGGACTTTGAATTTGGACATTTTTTTTACTATGAATATTTTTTCCCATGGAGCAATGGTTTTCTATTTCTTTTTTCCCTTCATTTCCTTTTTATGGAGTTGAACTTTGGAAGAATTTTTTTTGGATTATCATTTATTGAATTTAATTTGAAAAGGGACAACCAGCTTATTTTCTTTTTTGTTTTACTTGTGTATTTTGTTTAATTTTGATTGCCATTACTGTTGTTATTAATACATTATTTGGATTTTTTCATTCTTCAATGTGTGGTTTCATCTCATTGTTTTCATGCATGTCATGATATGGGTTTTCAGGTTCACCTGCAACCATTGTGTGTGTGTGAGACACATGTGTTGATTTACATTGTTTCTATTGGAGTAGTATCATGAGCGCATGTAATACTTGGTTGTGTCTTTGGGCTGTGGTGGCTGGCCATGAGGCCCATGCTTGAGGATTGTCAGGGTCTGTGGGCAGGGGGACATAAGTGGGGGTGCCCCACACTGCTGGGGGGGTGGGGGTGGTGGGAGACATGAGTGGGGGCCTGGTGGAGGCTGCCCATGGTGGCTGGGTGGTGGGGGTGGTGGGAGACATGGGTGGGGGCCTGGTGGAGGGTGCCCCACACTGCTGGGGGGGTGGGGGTGGTGGGAGACATGAGTGGGGGCCTGGTGGGGGCTGCCCATGGTGCCTGGGGGGTGGTAGACATGGGTGGGAGCCTGGTGGGGGCTGCCCATGGTGGCTGGGGGGTGGGGGTGATAGGGGACATGAGTGGGGGCCTGGTGGAGGCTGCCCATGGTGGCTGGGGGTGGGGGCGGTGGGAGACATGAGTGGGGGCCTGGTGGAGGCTGCCCCTGCACTGCTGGGGGGTGGGGGTGGTGGGAGACATGGGTGGGGGCCTGGTGGGGGCTGCCCATGGTGGCTGGGGGGTGGAGGTGATAGGGGCCATGAGTGGGGGCCTGGTGGAGGCTGCCCATGGTGGCTGGGGGGTGGGGGGTGGTAGACATGGGCGGGGGCCTGGTGGGGGCTGCCCATGGTGGCTGGGTGGTGCGGTGGTGGGAGACATGGGTGGGGGCCTAGTGGAGGGTGCCCCACACTGCTGGGGGGGTGGGGGTGGTGGGAGACATGAGTGGGGGCCTGGTGGAGGGTGCCCCAAACTGCTGGGGGGTGGGGGTGGTGGGAGACATGAGTGGTGGCCTGGTGGGGGATGCCCCTGCACTGCTGGGGGGTGGGGGTGATAGGGGACATGAGTGGGGGATGCCCATGGTGGCTGGGGGGTGGGGGTGGTGGGAGACATGGGTCAGGGCCTGGTGGGGGCTGCCCATGGTGGCTGGGGGGTGGGCGTGGTGGGAGACATGGGTGGGGGCCTGGTGGAGGCTGCCCCACACTGCTGGGGGGTGGGGGTGATAGGGGACATGAGTGGGGGCTGGTGGGGGATGCCCATGGTGGCTGGGGGTGGGGGTGGGGGTGGTGGTAGACATGGGTGGGGGCCTGGTGGGGGCTGCCCATGGTGGCTGGGGGGGTGGGGGTGGTGGGAGACATGGGTGGGGGCCTGATGGAGGCTGCCCCACACTGCTGGGGGGTGGGGGTGGTGGGAGACATGAGTGGGGGCCTGGTGAGGGCTGCCCATGGTGGCTGGGAGACATGAGTGGGGGCCTGGTGGGGGCTGCCCATGGTGGCTGGGGGGTGGGGGTGAAAGGGGCCATGAGTGGGGGCCTGGTGGAGGCTGCCCATGGTGGCTGGGGGTGGGTGGGAGACATGAGTGGGGGCCTGGTGGGGGCTGCCCATGGTGGCTGGGGGGTGGGGGTGATAGGGGCCATGAGTGAGGGCCTGGTGGAGGCTGCCCATGGTGGCTGGGGTGTGGGGGGGGTAGACATGGGTGGGGGCCTGGTGGGGGCTGCCCATGGTGGCTGGGGGGTGGGGGTGATAGGGGCCATGAGTGGGGGCCTAGTGGAGGCTGCCCATGGTGGGTGGGGTGGTGGGGGGGGTGGTAGACATGGGTGGGGGCCTGGTGGGGGCTGCCCATGGTGGCTGGGGGGTGGGGGTGGTAGGAGACATGGGTGGGGGCCTGGTGGAGGGTGCCCCACACTGCTGGGGGGGTGGGGGTGGTGGGAGACATGAGTGGGGGCCTGGTGGGGGCTGCCCATGGTGGCTGGGGGGTGGTAGATGTTAGGCAGAAACCTGTGCAGTTCCCTCTGGGACCACTGCAAAAGATTTAGGACTACAGGCGTTGGCGGTGAACCCACTTGTACCACACAGATTCACTTGGTAGCTGTGGCTGAGCAGTCAGACTTCTCCCAAGAAAAGTTGAGCAGTATGTGGAGTATACAAAATAGGGCAATTCTTCAAAGCAAGACAAGCAAACACGCAACGAGGCTTAGTGTAAAGATATCAAGGTATTTATTTATAACACAACATCTATGGAAAACACTAAAGCAAATCACGGCAAACAAATCAAACACAATTACTCTACGAAGTAGAAAACGATCAATCCCCCTAGCAAAATATCGATAACTCTAGGTTCTACTGGTACCACTTATTTTCAGACAGAGGTGTATACCTCAACCTAGATGACACTCGAATATTAGTTAGGAAGGGAAAGAAAAAGATAGGCAGGTTATGAAATCAACACAGTTGATAAAATGCAAGGCAGGAAGGCAAGAATCGCAATAGATCATAAAGTTCAGAGGCCAGGCCCACTCGGAGAGAGGCAAGGCGCGATGTCCCAGACAGTCTCTAGTGGAGATGCATTCAAGTCTTTATAGCAAATTGTTATCGGCAGATTGAACCAGTTCAGAACAAAGAATGAGCAAAGCTTAGAGGCGACCCAGCGGAACAGAGACACCTCACTCAAACCGAATGAAAGGGAAGCCAGGCGGACACGGTACCTTGTTGTGGAGGGCAGCTCCGGCGGGGGCAGTGTTTCCTGGTGGTGTAGAGATGATCTTGTCGAAGGAAAATGAATTCCGATGCACCACCAGGGAAGAGACCAGCCGCGGAGTGCTCCGTCACAAGGCACCACCTTTTGGTCGCGATACAGGGGTAGTGGCTATCCGGTTCCCGAGGTGCTCTGCACGGGCAATTCGACCACTGCGTCCTGAGGCGAATAAAAAGCAAAGGGGACTGGTTGTTCCCACCAGTCAGGGGAAGAGACTCTCTGGCAGGGAGATCTCCTCTGTCGTCGGGAAGTGCTGAGTCGGCTCAGCAGCGCTCCACCGGAGGTGTCGTCGTTGCAGGTCGGCTCAGCGTTACCCTAGTCGGATTCTTAGGTCCTGTGGCGACTTCTGAAGATCCAGTCCCAAAAGCCCTGCTTTTATTCAGAAAACCCCCATTCATTCAGCCTAGCTGTCAATCAACACATGCTAAGTGGTGAGCGAGAAGGCTCACCACCTGGGCCAATCACTCCAGAGTGCGACCGGAGTTGGCAAGGCAACTCGGTCCAGGTTGCCTAAACCCCCTCCCACACCCCTGTGGTAACCCAGACAGAATGGCACCACTTTGGAGGGTCTCTGTACAGAGGCCCGCCAAAAGTGGAACAAAGGGCTCGACCTTTGGTTTAGGAGTCACAGAGACGAACACAGACGCCATTTTACAAACCGAGTTCTGGCAGAAAATACCACTCGATAAACCTATTTAAGATAAGTAGATCGGTAGTACGTTAGAGATTAACGAGAAAAAGTATCAATCTCCCACAATGGGACAAATCCCATAGGGTTATGTTCGGGGTCGAACATAACAAGTAGTTTCCACTGCCACCAGCCAAAACTCGACGAGGGGGGATGGGACAGTGCCCCCTCGAGTAACAGATCCAGGAGTAATCGAATTACCCCTACTAGTACGTCCACAATAAGATGCTTGGTGCTAGTTCTGTTAGTAAATTTAGGTCTAGTAAAGCCAATGGCGACTTTACATGCCCGGGGAGACAGTAGTCAGTCCCCGGGTATGGAGTTTATGGTGGGGGATCCGCTAGGGCGCCCCCGTGTTACGGCACGTAGGGTGCGGTGTAACACACATAGAAAAACATATGAGACCCTATGGAGTAAAAGCCCCCATAGCCCATTGAACACATTGACATTTCAAAGGAATTACACACATACATGTCCAAGAGTGGGAGAAACGAGTCTCACTCTTGGCAGGATGGAAAAAACAAACTCCAGAAATCCAGCAAAGCTGCTGGGGGACTCAGTAGGTTAGGAAATTCAGCCTAAACAGAGAATTCTCCCTAACACTCGCCCCCCCCCCAGACTAAGGGACAGGAGGATTTAATCCACTCCTGGATGAATCTCATACCTCCAGTCGATGACATACATCCTAGAGAGACCATCAGCATTTTGGTGGTGACACCCTGACCTGTGCTCAATGGTGAAATCAAACCCTTGCAGGCAGATCGACCATCTCAATAGTTTTGGGTTTTCCCCTTTCATTTGCATTAACCATCTCAAGGGTTGGTGGTCAGTCTGAATAACAAAAGTAGAACCATACAAGTACGGCCTAAACTTCTTCAGAGCCCACACGATAGCAAAGCACTCTCTTTCGATTGTTGCCCACCTTGTTTCAGGATCCTTCAGCTTGCGGCTGATGAAGCAAACGGGGTGCTCCCTACCTTTCCCATCCAGTTGACTGGGTACGGCACCTATTCCTACATTGGAAGCGTCTGTCTGCACAATGAAGTGTTGGCGGTAATCAGGAGCTCTGAGTACTGGGGCTTGGCAAAGAGCCTGTTTCAGGTTTTCAAAAGCCTGATTGCACTCCTCGTTCCATTGAACCTTTTTAGGGAATTTGGGCGAGGAGATGACATTCAGTGGAGAAGCTATGGTCCCATAGTTCTCTATGAAATTCCTGTAATACCCAGTGAGGCCTAGGAAGGCTCTCACCTGGGTTTGAGTAGTCGGTGTTGTCCAATTTTGCACAGCTTCAATCTTACTGAGCAAAGGCCTTATTTCTCCACCGCCCACCTCATGCCCAAGATAGACTACCTTACTCTGTCCAATTTGGCATTTACTCGCCTTTATGGTCAGATTGGCTCGTCCAAGAGCCTGCAAAACATCTCTCAGGTGGGTTACATGTTCTTCCCAGGAATTGCTGAACACTGCGATGTCATCCAAGTATGCCATGCAGAAGTCCTCCATCCCATTCAGAACCTGGTTTACCATCCGTTGAAACGTAGCAGGTGCATTCTTCAGTCCGAAAGGCATTACCTTAAACTGGTTTAAGCCAACGGGGGTAGTAAATGCAGTTTTCTCCTTGGCATGGTCTGTCAGGGCTATTTGCCAATAGCCTGACGTCAAGTCAAATGTGCTGAGGAACTTGGCAGCGCCAAGTTTATCCACCAACTCATCTGTTCTTGGCAAAGGGTGGGCATCAGTCTTGGTGACTGCATTAAGAGCTCTATAATCCACGCAGAATCTAAGTTCTTTAGATCCGGCCTTTGGTACTAACACAACTGGGCTAGACCATGGACTAGTAGAGGGCTCTATTACCCCGAGATCGAGCATCTTGCTGACCTCACCTTTGATGTGGGTTCGTACGTTTTCTGACATGCGGTATCCTCTGCTTTTGACCGGCAGACAGTCACCAGTGAGTATGTCGTGCTGGCCCCAAGGGGTCAAGCCTGGTGAAAGCGAGAACAGAGAGGCAAACTGATTCAACATAGATTTGCACTCTTCTTGTTGCTCGGGTGTCAGATTGGAGGAGAGATTTACTCCTTCAATTTTTTCATCTATTTTTTCATCTAAAGGCAACCCAAATCCGTAAATGGATTGCTCCCATGCGGTATTTCCAGGTGGCGTACGGCCACCACGTCGGCGGGCACCACACCTGTCTGGGGCAAGGCGAACTGCGCCTTGCTGTGCCGGCACTGCCTGAGACTGCAGGACTGCATTCCCCCTCTGATCTGCTGGCCCAGGAACAGGATCAGATGTCGCGGAGTGTGAACCTGCATCCGTAACCACCAAAGGCGCAGCTGCCAACACTGACATCCCCATTGAGGGTTCTGACCCTGGTGCAGGTGGGTGGGACAGAACAGAATCCCTCCCAGGAACACTCACCTGCGACGGCACGTAGGTCTCATCATCCGAATCAACACCTGAGTACAGCTCGGGGGAGGTGCAGCCAGAGACACCCCTTGAGAGCACGACCTGCAGCAGTTGTGGGTTCTCACCCACCACCACACCACGTCCCTCACTGGTGGTCGGTCGGCCCTCAGACCCCTCCTGGGTCTGCACCATCTCCACAACCCCAGCAGTATCAGGTGCGTCTTCCCCTGCAAAGACATAAAAGCAAACAAATGGAAACAGGCATTAGCACCATGGCACACAATGAGGGCTGAGAAGCAACAGAACCAGTACTTGATTGACACATATCCCACATGACTAAAACCCTCCCATGCATGCACCCTCACTGCGTATGAAGGGTAGGCAAATGGCACACACTGATGACACCAAGATGGAAGATGAACACATTTTCTGCATGCTGCCTGGCAGTGGCATCACACATTGGCCAGTGATTGCCAGGTGAAATACACATGCCATCACACAGATGGCATGTACCATTGCTATTGAGTGAAGATGGAGAGGAGGGCAGCACTTATTCATTCAGTCCAGTTCCCTCATGTAATAGCTTTTCTAATTCAAACAGGTCTGATTTTTCACCTGGAGCTGCCAGTCCAAAATGGTCCGATTGCACAGGGACATCTCTAAACAAATGATATCCAGGTAACAAAGTCACTCCACTTTACCATAGCCATGTCAGACATGTGACTAGAGGACTGAGAAATGCCTAGTAAAAGTGGTGAAATGCAAACAATCTGCCTGAATGAACAGAGAAAAATAAGCAACAATGTTGTGGCAAGGTGACACTTCAAGGGCAACTGGCGTGCTGTTGGGCTAGATGTCTACTGTTGGCAGAAGGGATACTGCTATGGCCAAATGCTACTGCGCAGAATGTATTGCATGAAGCACATGGGTGACCCAAATGACTCAGGCGCACATACCCTCACCTGGCACACAAACAGAAGCCCTCACACACACACCATGCACATGGATGACACACACATGCATGTGCACTCACCGGACAATGCCTCATAATCAGGCAGATCTCCCACGCCTTGGATCTGTTCCTCCGTGACGTAGGTCCCAGCGACTGACTCATGTGGAGTGAGTTCCATGTCTTCTACTGGAGACCCACCTCCAGTCACTAGAGTTGCGGCATGACTTGAGGCCAGCTTATTCTTTGCCCTGCGCTTTAGGTCATTCCAGCGCTTATAGCAATCATTGGCTGTGCGCCTCACGATTCCAAGGGCACTTACGATGTCCGCAACGGTCTGCCAGTGTGCCTGGCGTTGTGCAGGTGTGGTCTTGGATCCTGCAACAATGACCATTTTGTTATCATGTGCGGACACATACTCGACAAGTGCATTCAGTTCGGCATCCGTGAAGCTGGGCTTCCTCGACGGGCCGGACTGTGTAGCCGTGTCTGGGGCATCAGCCTGTGCCGGACGAGCACTCTTCCTCTTCCGCTTGGAAGGTGGTGGTGATCCTGAGTGTCCTATGCAGCTCTGGACACTAGGGGCAGGAGCCCTGGTGGACTCTGTATCAGGAGTGTGGGGTTGCACACTCAGCATGGGAGTTGGTGCAGGCATTTGCTCAAGTGTAATGGTGTCAGGGGGAATGTCAGCAGGATGGACTAGGACTGACACTGTCCTGGCTGGGTGTGTGAGAGCTGGGGTGGATGGAGCCGCAGCTGCCCCTGCAGCCTCTCCACCCTGCCTACTTGGGGCAGCAGATGACCTTGCTGCCCCTGATCCACGTGGCCTGATGACATCAACGTGACTCACCGTCTGCCAGGAAAAAGAGTGTGAAAAAGAAGCGCGTTGTTGGCAACACCCCCGCCAAAAGAAGAATTGCACGCTGTCTGAGGAGACAGGACAACAGTAGAAGGGAATGCTGTTTGAGGGAACAGGCCCAGGAAAACCAGAAAAAGAGAAAAAAGAGAAAAAACTGTCAGAGGTAACAGGGAGTACGAACTTGAAACGCTGTGAAGTAAATCGGGTGTGAAACGACAAGAAGTACAGATTTCACCCACTCGCTCTCCACGAAAAGCACGTACAAGGAAATGGTGTTCTACACGTACCTTTTATGCATGCCCTGTACGCGCTAGGGCCATTTCCACCAATTACACGCTTTGTCACTTCCGCGTGTAGGGCCATTTCCACCAATTACACGCTTTGTCACTTCCGCGTGTAGGGCCATTTCCACCAATTACACGCTTTGTCACTTCCGCATGTAGGGCCATTTCCACCAATTACACGCTTTGTCACTTCGCATGTACGCGCTAAGGCCATTTCCACCAATTACACGCTTTGTCACTTCCGCGTGTAGGGCCATTTCCACCAATTACACGCTTTGTCACTTCCGCATGTAGGGCCATTTCCACCAATTACACGCTTTGTCACTTCCGCGTTTACACGCTAAGGCCATTTCCACCAATTACACACTTTGTCACTTCCGCGTGTAAGGCCATTTCCACCAATTACACGCTTTGTCTCTTCCGCATGTAGGGCCATTTCCACCAATTACACGCTTTGTCACTTCCGCGTGTACGCACTAAGGCCATTTCCACCAATTACACGCTTACTCGGACGTGTCTTTCATTTTTTTAACACGCAACATTTCAAACGTGTGCCATATTCAACGTGCACGTGACTTCATAGACGCGCATACGCTGGTGGCCTTTGGGCCAATGAATGTACAGACGTGTGCTGACGCGCTTACGTGCTAAGGGCCTTTCCTCGGATTACATGCAAACGTGCTGGATTTTCACGTGCAAAATCACTCCGTATCAAGCTGGCCACGCGTTCACACACGGAAGACCACGCTCCTGCCCAGAAGGCCGAATTACTGCCCCCCAGAGCCCTGAGCACGCTCCCACCTGCCATCTGCTGTTGCCTGACTGCCTGCTGCCCACGTGCCCTGCCATTTGCTGCCTGCACATCAGCCAGGGGTGCTGTTGCTGTGACCACCCCTGCTGGAACCGAAGACTCCCGACTGCTTTTCCATCGCCCCACAGCCCAGCCCCAGGACCCAGTTGCCCACCCACTCCTGCCTCTGGGGTTGCCATGTCGGGCACTGCAACATCTGGCACCAGTGGCAACCCCCGGCCAAGGAGGCAGAGGGGCACCAGCTTCACAGCCGCCGAAGTTGGTGTCCTGGTGGAGCATGTCCTGGGGCAGTATGATGCCCTCTTCGGAAGGTTGCGCGCCGACAAGGAAGGACGGACTCGGGTCTGGATGGACATCGTGACTACCATCAACGCGGAGGAGGTGGCAGTCCGCGACTACGAACGTGTCAGGAAGCGCTGGGAGGACTTCAGGTCCAGGACCCTCAACAAGGCCCAGCGCCTCCTGAAGGCAGCGGATGCTAAGGGGCACCGGGGCCACTTGTCGGAAGATCATATGAGGGTCCTGGAACGCATATCCCCAGCGCTCCACGTCCAGGTCCTTGAGAGGCAGACCCGTCTGGAGTCGAGCGGTAAGTGTACATGCATACTGATTGTGAGCTGTGCGTGTGGTGTGCCAGGAGTGTGCAGGTTGAACATGTATTTTTATGTGGGCAAGTAGGGGGGGTGTACAGGGCCGTGAGGGTGACACATACTGTCATGATCTCTGCTTCCAAAAGGTCAGGGTTTTCCCAACTCCCTTGAAAGCAGATCCATAACCCAGGTTACGAGTGCCAACCAGTCCCAATTGGGACCTTTTGGACCCAGTCCTGGCGCCAGTGGCACCAGGCTCATAAATATGCCCAGTCCCAGCGCTGGAAGCGCCGGGCTCATAATGCTTGGGTGGACTTACCTGCAGCAGACCATGCTGCTTACTTGCCTGCCAGTTGAGCCTCTGATCCTCTTCTGTTTGGAACTACTTTTCCTGTTGGGTGGGGCTGGAGCCACTCCCTAGATTCAGAACACTGGAACTCTTCTGGAAGGCAGGAACTCTTTTCTTACCAGGAACTCTTTTCTTACCTAGGCGTGGCTGTGGAAGGAGACACCTAAGCACTACAGGAGGCTATTTAAACCACACCCGGTGGATGAATCTTGCTTTGCGTTATTCTGCAACCTCTGCAGCAGGACGCTCATTGTGTCTTCTGCATCCAGTCCTGGGCCTAAGGAAAAAGGCTTACCATCCTCAATCCAGTCTTCAGCAACACCTATAAAGACAAGAAAGAACAGGTTAGCATTCCGGCATCTGAAAGGCAAAGGCTTACCATTCTGAATCCAGTCTTCAGCAACACCTATAAAGACAAGAAAGAACAGGTTAGCATTCCGGCATCTGAAAGGCAAAGGCTTACCTACGCTTCGTGCGCTCCGGAGGTCTTCACACTGCATTCCGGCATCTGAAAGACAAAAGCTTACCAACTCTTCGCACGCTCCGGAGGCCTTCGGCGCTGCATCCCGCATCTGAAAGACAAAACAAGGTGCGTTTAAAGACATTGGGGAACTTTAATACTCACGTGCCATTACTCCTTTCCACATCTAATGCAGTGGGTATGCCGGCACCCTGCAGCCGCTCCGAACTCGTACCTGCAAAATAAAAAGACAGTTAGAGCGCATCGTGAAGCTGGCAACAAGCGCTTACTTACGTGCTTCCAGGCGCTTCTATTCATCACACGGGCTCCATCTTCAACTCACTTCAGCCCGTCATCCGCCATCGCCGGAACCCTGCAAAACAAGAGACATCATTACTAAAGACTTTAAAGACATTTGAATGACTCGAAACTTACCGTTCGTGCAGTAAACGACGGACAGCAGTCCTCTGAAGTCAAGAGGCCTGCGCTACCTATCCAGTGAAGAAACTCGTTACAGCACCCTGCCCCGAGGCAGATGGAGAGCTCGGCATTCACTTACCTAAGGTGAGAGCGTTAACCTTTGGGGGTCTACAGGAGAGGAGAAGAGGAAAGAGATAGGGACACCCCAATAACCCCAGTTCATTAACCCCATATTTTCTATCTGCAGACATCTTACTCTACACGTCAGGCATACAGTGCACAGAGGTACAGCCCAAAGAGCCAACCGGGTGCTACACATCACCTTTGAAGATACGGTAGTCGCCCAGTCAAGACCGGCGCCTCTGCGAGAATCAGGTGAGCGTTACAGAACGTAAAGCCTACCGCAAAACTCTCGCCCAGGCGCTATGGAAACCTCGGATACTGACCCCCTAGCCCGGTTACTTGGGGAACTAAGGGCAGAAGTGCATGCAGCTCGTCAGGAAACGAATGCTCTAAGAAGGGAACTAATTATTTCCAAGGAGAGAACAGACAATCTTGCTAGACAAGTGCTACAGTCACAAGCCGGACAGACCCCGTTACCCGCATCAGGGGCAAATCTTCCTTCAACATCCTCTATGAATCCAGTGCAGATCAACCTACCTGGGAATGTACCTCTGGCTCCGCCCGAACGATTTTCTGGTGACCCAAAGAGGTTTGCAGTATTTATCAATCAGTGCCGGTTGCACTTCTTATGCCGGCCAGCAGCCTTTCCAACTGATCAAGCAAAAGTAGCTTTTGTACTTTCGTACCTTAGTGGCAATTCGGCAGACTGGTCGATCCCTCTAGTTAATCAAGATGATCCGGTTCTCCATGATTTTCAAGCCTTTCAGCTTAGTATGAAAAAACTGTTCGCAAGACATTCACAGGGGCAGGCCTTGGACAATGAACTTCTTTCGTTGCGACAGGGTAATCAAGACCTTTTGGCTTATATTGCATCTTTCAATAGACTAATAGTGGAAACTCAATGGCCTGAGGACAAAAGGATTACGTTGTTTTATAGAGGTCTACGTGGAGAGCTCAAAGACGTTTTAGCCCAAGTAGTGAATCCCCCACAAGACTGTTCGGATTATATAGACTTGGTCGTTCAAATAGATCACAGGCTGCAGAACAGGAAGGCCGATAGTTCCAAGTTTGATGCTCGAGTATTTTCCAAACCGCCAACTCCTTCCAAAGGAGTAGACTCCGGGGAACCCATGCAAATAGGGGGTCTGAAAGGTCCTCTAACACAAAGGGAGCGGGAAAGGAGGAAACAGTTGCAATTATGCCTATATTGCGGAAACTCAGGGCACTTTCTTCGAGACTGTCCGGTGAAACCTGCCAAGAAGGCAGTAGGAGCTGCAGTTACCAAAGTTACAAACTCTGAGCAGGGAAACGACCTCGCCCGACAAGAATAGAGGTCCTCTTGCCGAGCGTGAAAACCAGTTCCGTGACCTCGCATTTCGTGATACCTATGGTCCTCATTAGCCCTGATAATCCGGATCGATTACATTCAATTGAAGCTTACGTCGACAGCGGTGCCATCGGCAATTATGTGGATCATGAAATGGTTTTGAGGATGAATCTAACTCTTTGTCCCAAGGCTGTAAAGGACGTCATTACTACGGTGGATGGTACGGAGATAGCCTCCGGGCCAGTAACGCATACCACTCAAGAGGTGATGCTAGTAAGTCAAGATGGACACCATGAGAAGATCATGTTCGATGTGATCAAGGCCCCTCAGTTTCAGATTATTCTAGGAATACCTTGGTTAGAGAAACACAATCCTCTGATTGATTGGCGAGCAAGAACGGTCCAGTTTCCAGAATGTGTCTCTACTTGTCACCCTCCACCTCGTGTTGCACTGGCCGCAATTTCTTCAGAGACTCCCCAGTTACCTCCCGAATACCTAGAATACCAAGATGTTTTCCGGAAGGATCAGGCTAACTCTCTACCTCCTCATAGGTCTTATGACTGCCAGATAGACCTGATACCTGGATCTACTCCTCCTTGTAGTAGAATTTATGCCCTCACCGAGCCTGAGAACCTTCACCTTCGACAATACCTGGCAAATGGGTTTATTCGTCCTTCCAAGTCCCCTGCTTCTTCAGCTTTGTTCTTCGTTCCAAAAAAGGAAGGAGACCTTAGAACTTGTATCGATTATCGCTCCCTGAACCAGATCACTGTTAAGAATAGATATCCGTTACCTTTGATCCCTGAACTCCTGGACCAAGTCAGAAAAGCATGCATATATACAAAGCTGGCTCTTAGAGGAGCTTACCACTTGGTACGAGTAAAAGAGGGCGATGAATGGAAGACGGCCTTCCGCACCAAGTATGGGCTATTTGAATATCAGGTCATGCCCTTCGGACTTTGCAATGCCCCGGCCGCCTTTCAATATTTTATGAACGATGTCCTCAGAGAGCTCATAGATGTATGTGTTGTTGTTTACATTGACGACATCCTCGTTTATTCTTCATCGGAATCTGAACATCGGAAACACGTGAAAAGGGTCCTCGAAAGATTGCGTCAACACAAACTTTTCTCTAAGTTGGAAAAATGTGTTTTCAACGTGACTGAAGTTGAATTCTTGGGATTCATATTATCACCTGGCGGAGTGCGTATGGATTCAAAGAAGGTCGATGCAGTTCTCAAATGGCCATCACCATCCTCCGTAAAAGGTGTGCAAAGCATGTTAGGCTTCGCTAACTTTTACCGCAGGTTTATCCCCGAATTCTCTCGAATAGTCCAGCCCATCACTGCCTTGTTAAAGAAAAACAAACGTTTTGAATGGTCTACCGAGGCGGAACAAGCTTTCCAGGATTTGAAGACTAAATTTATCTCTGCACCAATCTTAAAACACCCTCGCCCCGAACTCCCCTACATCGTGGAAACTGATGCTTCAAGCCTTGCCATGGGGGCAGTTCTATCACAAAAGGACCCGGTAACCAATCAGTTGCATCCCGTGGCATTTTGGTCCCGCAAATTCTCGCCTCCTGAAATCAATTACACGATTACTGACAAGGAACTTCTGGCTATCAAGTCTGCCTTTAAGGCTTGGCGGCATTATCTGCTGGGGGCCTGACACACCGTTACTGTGATTACGGATCACCGAAACCTGCAATATTTGAAAACCGCAAAAGCCCAATCCTCTAGACAACTCCGTTGGGCATTATTCTTTGCCGAGTTTGACTTCATAATTACCTATCGACCTGGTACAAAGAACGGTAAAGCTGATGCCCTTTCTCGGATGGGAGTGGAAGAACACTTGATCAACCCTAAACCTGTACCAATCATTCCCGAACAAAGAATTCTGGGTGTAATCGCCACCGAATCCATAGAGGAAGTTAAGGATAAAGCCAGGCAACTTGTAACTCCAGCAGACATACAGAATTGGCATCTGCAGGGAAAGGACTTTGCAGTAAAGGACAACTTATTGTATTTCCAAGAACGATTATACCTACCCAGCACAGATTTACAGAAAAAAGTAATCTCTTGTTATCACGACTCATTAATGGAAGGTCATCCCGGTATGGCCAAGACCTCAGAAAAGATCAAGCGCTACTTCTGGTGGCCGTCTTGGAAGAAAGATATCAGAGACTTTATAATGTCCTGTGGAGTATGCGCCCAAAACAAGAGTCAAAAGGAAAGACCAGCAGGCCTCTTACGCCCTATTGACATCCCACCTCGCCCTTGGCATACGCTTTCTATGGACTTCATCACCGATCTACCTCCATGCTCCGGATACAATACGATTCTAGTAATCGTGGATTTATTCTCCAAGATGGCGCATTTCATTCCACTCAAAGGCTTGCCAACAGCAGCAACTCTGGCCCGAGAATTTCTCGAAAACATCGTCCGACTGCACGGTTTTCCTTCGGTTCTAATTTCGGATCGAGGTAGTCAATTTATTTCTCATTTTTGGCGAAGTTGCTGTCGGTCGGCTCAAATTGATGTGAGACTATCGACCAGTCACCACCCTCAGACCGACGGACAAACCGAGAGGACCAATCAAACTCTGGAACAGTATTTACGCTGCATGCTGCAACAAACTGAAAAAACTTGGAAAGATATCCTTTGGATAGCCGAATATGCCTACAATAACTCTGTCCATTCGGGAACTGGGAAAACCCCGTTTTTTCTTTTGTATGGCAGTCACCCTCGAACCTCGGAGTTGGATCCCCTCCAAGATCTTAAAACACCAGCAGTAGACTACCTGCATTCTACAATCACCCAAGCCTTTAAAGAAGCTGTTTCTCACCTTCAAAGGGCTAAAGAACAATACAAGAAAGGAGCAGATCAACATCGGAAGGAAGCCCCTCACTATCAAGTACGGGATCAAGTCTGGTTATCCACCAAATATCTATCTCTAAAAGGGCCACGCACATTCAACCCAAGATACCTTGGTCCCTATTCCATCACTACCATAGTAAACCCAGTAGCGGTCAAGTTGGACTTGCCCCCGCACATGAAGATACATCCGGTCTTCCACGTCTCTCTATTAAAACCCGTGCAACCTCAAACCCGACTAACCAAATCTCCAAAACCTATCCTAGTTGATGGAGAACTCGAGTTTGAAGTCAAAAGCATTCTGGACTCCAAGATCTCCAAATCTAAACTATTCTACCTAATTGACTGGAAAGGCTACGGCCCCCAAGAGAGATCCTGGGAACCTGCTGAATATGTCCACGCTCCTCGCCTAATCAAAACATTTCACCGAACATTTCCTGACAAGCCAAAACCCCCGGAGAAGCCCGGTTTGGGAGGGGCCTTGAGGGGGGGTACTGTCATGATCTCTGCTTCCAAAAGGTCAGGGTTTTCCCAACTCCCTTGGAAGCAGATCCATAACCCAGGTTACGAGTGCCAACCAGTCCCAATTGGGACCTTTTGGACCCAGTCCTGGCGCCAGTGGCACCAGGCTCATAAATATGCCCAGTCCCAGCGCTGGAAGCGCCGGGCTCATAATGCTTGGGTGGACTTACCTGCAGCAGACCATGCTGCTTACTTGCCTGCCAGTTGAGCCTCTGATCCTCTTCTGTTTGGAACTACTTTTCCTGTTGGGTGGGGCTGGAGCCACTCCCTAGATTCAGATCACTGGAACTCTTCTGGAAGGCAGGAACTCTTTTCTTACCAGGAACTCTTTTCTTACCTAGGCGTGGCTGTGGAAGGAGACACCTAAGCACTACAGGAGGCTATTTAAACCACACCCGGTGGATGAATCTTGCTTTGCGTTATTCTGCAACCTCTGCAGCAGGACGCTCATCGTGTCTTCTGCATCCAGTCCTGGGCCTAAGGAAAAAGGCTTACCATCCTGAATCCAGTCTTCAGCAACACCTATAAAGACAAGAAAGAACAGGTTAGCATTCCGGCATCTGAAAGGCAAAGGCTTACCATTCTGAATCCAGTCTTCAGCAACACCTATAAAGACAAGAAAGAACAGGTTAGCATTCCGGCATCTGAAAGGCAAAGGCTTACCTACGCTTCGTGCGCTCCGGAGGTCTTCACACTGCATTCCGGCATCTGAAAGACAAAAGCTTACCAACTCTTCGCACGCTCCGGAGGCCTTCGGCGCTGCATCCCGCATCTGAAAGACAAAACAAGGTGCGTTTAAAGACATTGGGGAACTTTAATACTCACGTGCCATTACTCCTTTCCACATCTAATCCAGGAAAGGGGCAGGCATCGGCCGGAGGGCAGGAGGACCTTTGACGCGGCTCACGATGGTCAGGGCAGAGAACTCCATGCGGAGGGCCCTGAGGTCCTGAGGCGGACCGAGTGCCTCGAGGCAATCCGCAGGGAGTTGGAGGTGAACATGTCGGCGTCCCTGCGGACCCTCGGGCCATGGAACAGGACCGCCTCCGGGACATAGACGAGGAGTTCGATGATGCCCTGGCCCGGAACACCACTAAGTGAGCCGCTGGACTGGCCCCCCGCCATTGTATATAGTTATTTAGTGATAGGTTTCCTTTATAGTTTATTTTTATTTGGAGTCGACGGACACTGCTCCACCTTTTGTATATAGTTCCATTTTAGATAGGTTTTTTGGTAGGTTTCATTTCTTCTGTTGGGATGATGGACCCTGAATACTTTGTACATAGTTGCCCGCACACCGCTGTGGTAACCCAGACAGAATGGCACCACTTTGGAGGGTCTCTGTACAGAGGCCCGCCAAAAGTGGAACAAAGGGCTCGACCTTTGGTTTAGGAGTCACAGAGACGAACACAGACGCCATTTTACAAACCGAGTTCTGGCAGAAAATACCACTCGATAAACCTATTTAAGATAAGTAGATCGGTAGTACGTTAGAGATTAACGAGAAAAAGTATCAATCTCCCACAATGGGACAAATTCCATAGGGTTATGTTCGGGGTCGAACATAACAAGTAGTTTCCACTGCCACCAGCCAAAACTCGACGAGGGGGGACGGGACAGTGCCCCCTCGAGTAACAGATCCAGGAGTAATCGAATTACCCCTACTAGTACGTCCACAATAAGATGGTTGGTACTAGTTCTGTTAGTAAATTTAGGTCTAGTAAAGCCAATGGTGACTTAACATGCCCGGGGAGACAGTAGTCAGTCCCCGGGTATGGAGTCTATGGTGGGGGACCCGCTAGGGCGCCCCCGTGTTACGGCACGTAGGGTGCGGTGTAACACACATAGAAAAACATATGAGACCCTATGGAGTAAAAGCCCCCATAGCCCATCGAACACATTGACATTTCAAAGGAATTACACACATACATGTCCAAGAGTGTGAGAAACGAGTCTTACTCTTGGCAGGATGGAAAAAACAAACTCCAGAAATCCAGCAAAGCTGCTGGGGGACTCACTAGGTTAGGAAATTCAGCATAAACAGAGAATTCTCCCTAACACTCGCCCCCCCAGACTAAGGGACAGGAGGATTTAATCCACTCCTGGATGAATCTCATACCTCTAGTCGATGACATACATCCTAGAGAGACCATCAGCATTTTGGTGGTGACACCCTGACCTGTGCTCAATGGTGAAATCAAACCCTTGCAGGCAGATCGACCATCTCAATAGTTTTGGATTTTCCCCTTTCATTTGCATTAACTATCTCAAGGGTTGGTGGTCAGTCTGAATAACAAAAGTAGAACCATACAAGTACGGCCTAAACTTCTTCAGAGCCCACACGATAGCAAAGCACTCTATTTCGATTGTTGCCCACCTTGTTTCAGGATCCTTCAGCTTGCGGCTGATGAAGCAAATGGGGTGCTCCCTACCTTTCCCATCCAGTTGACTGGGTACGGCACCTATTCCTACATTGGAAGCGTCTGTCTGCACAATGAAGTGTTGGCGGTAATCAGGAGCTCTGAGTACTGGGGCTTGGCAAAGAGCCTGTTTCAGGTTTTCAAAAGCCTGATTGCACTCCTCGTTCCATTTAACCTTTTTAGGGAATTTGGGCGAGGAGATGACATTCAGTGGAGAAGCTATGGTCCCATAGTTCTCTATGAAATTCCTGTAATACCCAGTGAGGCCTAGGAAGGCTCTCACCTGGGTTTGAGTAGTCGGTGTTGTCCAATTTTGCACAGCTTCAATCTTACTGAGCAAAGGCCTAATTTCTCCACCGCCTACCTCATGCCCAAGATAGACTACCTTACTCTGTCCAATTTGGCATTTACTCGCCTTTATGGTCAGATTGGCTCGTCCAAGAGCCTGCAAAACATCTCTCAGGTGGGTTACATGTTCTTCCCAGGAATTGCTGAACACTGCGATGTCATCCAAGTATGCCATGCAGAAGTCCTCCATCCCATTCAGAACCTGGTTTACCATCCGTTGAAACGTAGCAGGTGCATTCTTCAGTCCGAAAGGCATTACCTTAAACTGGTATAAGCCAACGGGGGTAGAAAATGCAGTTTTCTCCTTGGCATGGTCTGTCAGGGCTATTTGCCAATAGCCTGACGTCAAGTCAAATGTGCTGAGGAACTTGGCAGCGCCAAGTTTATCCACCAACTCATCTGTTCTTGGCAAAGGGTGGGCATCAGTCTTGGTGACTGCATTAAGAGCTCTATAATCCACGCAGAATCTAAGTTCTTTAGATCCGGCCTTTGGTACTAACACAACTGGGCTAGACCATGGACTAGTAGAGGGCTCTATTACCCCGAGATCGAGCATCTTGCTGACCTCACCTTTGATGTGGGTTCGTACGTTTTCTGACATGCGGTATCCTCTGCTTTTGACCGGCAGACAGTCACCAGTGAGTATGTCGTGCTGGCCCCAAGGGGTCAAGCCTGGTGAAAGCGAGAACAGAGAGGCAAACTGATTCAACATAGATTTGCACTCTTCTTGTTGCTCGGGTGTCAGATTGGAGGAGAGATTTACTCCTTCAATTTTTTCATCTAAAGGAAAGCCTCTGAGGAGATCCGGAAGAGCTTCACTCTCTTCTTCTTCCTCGGATGATGCTAGAAGCAATGCTCCTACATCAGGTCGCGAGACATACACTTTAAGTCGGTTGGTGTGAAAGACTGTCGGAGCCTCCTTGGGATTGCCCAAGTCCACCAGATAGTTAACTTCTCTGAGTTTACCCACTACTCGGTAGGGTCCCATCCACTTATCTTGCAAGGCCCTCTGCCTTGTTGGGATCATAATGAGAACGAGCTGGTCTTGAGCGAACTCAACCATGTTAGCCTTTTGATTGTGCCAGTGCTTGACCAATGCTTGTCCAGCTTTCAAGTTATCGGTTGCTTCCGTCATCATGTGCGACATTCTCCTCCGGAGACCTATCACATAGTCAGTCACTCTGACTGGCTTGGGGGAAGGAGCACTCTCCAACCCCTCCTTAATCAGGGCCAATGGACCTCTGATGGGATGACCATAGAGTAGTTCGAAGGGAGAGTAACCTACTCCCTCCTGAGGGACTTCTCTATAAGCAAAGAGAAGGCATGGCAATAGAAGGTCCCACTTACGCTTAAGGGGTTCCTCTAAAGCACCTATCACGCTCTTCATGGTTCGGTTGAACCGTTCTACCAACCCATTGGTTTGTGGGTGGTAAGCCGTTGAGAACTTGTAAGTTAGTCCGCAGGTTTTCCACATGGCTTTCATGTAGTGGGACATAACGTTTGACCCCCTGTCAGAGATTACTTCCTTAGGAAACCCGACCCTGGTAAAAATACCAAGGAGGGCCTTAGCCACAGCCGGAGCTGTAACAGTCCTCATAGGAATTGCCTCAGGATACCTAATAGCATGGTCTACTACAACAAGTATAAACGTGTTGCCTGAGGAGGTTGGAGGATCAAGGGGACCAACGATGTTAATCCCTACTCTCTCAAATGGGACTCCCACAACTGGGAGAGGCACTAACGGTGCCACATTCTTGGATCCAACCTTACCAGAGATCTGGCAAGTGTGGCAGCTCCTGCAGTGTTATTCTACTTCGGCCCCCATCTTTGGCCAATAAGAACTAGAGCGAGAGCCTTTCCTTAGTCTTCTTGAAACTCAAGTGACCAGCCAAAGGAATCTCGTGGGCTAACTGCAAGAACTGTGGTCTGTTCTCTTGGGGTACTACAAGTCGTTTGTAGTCTCCAGGTGCAGACTCGGTCGGTTCACTGTAGAAGAGGCCATCTTCCCAGTGCAACCTGTATTTCCCAGACTCTTGCCCTTCAGCCTGAGCTTCTGCCTGATGGCGAAGACCTTCCAGAGTTGGACATTCTCTCTGTCCCTTACTGAAGTCTGCCCTTCTGGGTCCACCTTCTGCCAGTAAAGACTGCAGCTCAGGATGGTCAACAGGATCCAGATCTCCAATGAGTTCCTGGCCTTCCATTAGCTCTTCCTCAGAGTCTAATTCTACCACGCAGGGTTGTACCTCCCTCTCAGCCTCAGCTGGAGGTGGAGTTACAGGTGTGATGTTGGACAACAGCGGGGAAGTCCGTGTCGGCTGCACTGGAATGCTGGCGGCTGGTTTCGGGATAGAAGTCTTAGGTTTCCCCTTCGCTTCTGATTTCTTGGAGACAGCGGCCGACAATTCCAGTGGAGCAGGAGTGATTTCTTTCTTCATCATCTCCTGGAGAGTACCTCTGGTCCTCTCTCTTGCGGGTCTGGTTAGCTCCTGTAACCGTTTACTAGGAGGTCTGGGAGTATGCAATACAACTCCGAGAGTTTTCAAATCGTTACCCAACAGTACGCGTCCTGGTACCTCACTCTGTATGCTGACAGGTATCTTCACAGTCATGTCGTTACACTGGATGAGAACTGTTAATTGGGGAAGCATCTGCACAGGCCCTCCAGCTAACTTGGTGAGGCGTTTGGGTGCCTTAGCAACATCCTCAGCCTGAAAAAACGATTTATCCACCACAGTTATGCTGGCCCCAATGTCCTTAATGGCAGGAGTCTCCTGACCATTCACCTGGACACTGTCCTTATAATGCTCTTTAGTATTATCGGGGATAGAATTATAGACATCTAAATTCTGTTGTTTCCACAACCCCAGATATACTAAAGAAACGCTGGCTGAGACTCCAATGGGTTCATCAGCTAGCAGTAGAAAGTTTCCACTTGCCATTTGGACTTCCTCCTCTGGAGCGAAGGCTAAGGAGACAAGCTGGACCCCTGAAGGTTTACCCTTACATCTGGGATCTCCTTTCACGTGGTCAGTCAAGCCACAAACAAAGCATTTACCAAATGCTTTCTGGAATGGTGGCTTGTTCTGACCTCCTTCCGGTTTGGCACCAGAAGACACACTATTCTGCTGTGGTTTTCCCAGTGGCTTACCCTTTGTTACACCTCGCCCTCGGCCGCGCCACGTTTCCTGGCTTCTGCCTCGTTGCTCTCGTATGAGCAAGAACAATTGGGGAAATCCGGGTAACACCAAAATAAGGGACAGGAAAGTGATCGCCCTTCATAAAGGGTTACGGCGCCGGCATGCGCCCTTCTTATCGCGCTGGCAGCTGCCATGGCAAATTTCTACATGAACTACAGTATCCAGAAAACCTGTTACGTTGTAGTTCTCGGCGTTGAGAGGGGAGCCTCATTTTCAAACGATACGCCTCTTGTTGTTATTTATTCCA
The DNA here is from genome assembly GCF_040938575.1 of Ambystoma mexicanum. Lineage (NCBI taxonomy): Eukaryota > Metazoa > Chordata > Amphibia > Caudata > Ambystomatidae > Ambystoma > Ambystoma mexicanum. Next base: position 214,882,869 of record NC_090935.1, on the reverse strand, counting down.
CAGCGGCATACAGAACGCTGCTTCTGTTTAAAGTTACAACCGGCATACTTTCCGAAGTATCTTGAATTGTGAAGCCCTTGTTTTTCCCGTGTACCGACCCTGCCTGCACACGGACTCCTTCGTCTGAATCCTCGATTGAACTGTTTTCTGACCACCCATGTACCAGACCCCTTGCCTGCTTCTGGAACTCTTGGACACTGATTCTGCTGTGCTTCGTGACCGCCTGTGTACCAGACCCCTGCCTGCTTCCTGGACTCTGAGATAGTAACTACTCCGGTAAGAACGACTCTAATAGGAATCCCATCTTCTGTGGAATTCGACTTCATTCCTAAGTGCATCTTTTGAACGCTTTGCTGTGGTGCACCATCCCGAAACCAGTGCGACCCTCGTTCCGTTCGGGGATAGCTACCTTACTAACCTCCCTATTTTTTTATTTTATACTTTCGTTGTTTCCCAGGACTCTTTACGTCAATCCTATTTCCATCAGGGGTAAAGTATAGTTTTTCTTGGTTTTTCCATACTGCAGAATTATACATTAGCCATATACTAAGGCCTCTCTACTTTATAGGTTACTCCGGTTCCTTTGGCTTGAGGGGAGATTAAACCAGGTACTACTAAAGGGGAATAGTCTTGGGAAAAAACCAGTTTCATTATTGGCAGATTGTTTAACTTGTTATCCTTTCCTTTACAGCCTGGGTTTTGAGACGGTCTGTTCTCCCCGCTTTTTTGATCGATCGGTCCCCTTGTCTGTACAGTTCAGCAGGTGGTCATATCGGTTTAAAGAGTTCATTCCCTCACAGAGAGGAGGCTTGGGTGGAGGCTCCAACCCTAGCTCCTTCAAGCAACTCCCCAGCAATAGAGGTCCGGCCTGTTTACGTACTCTCCATTCCGGTGAGTAACAGAAACAGAAGCCATGGAAGAAGTTGATCCTTTAACCACCTTGGTTCGCTTGGTATCTGAACTTCGTTCTGATATGACAGCCGCACATAGTGCTATCCATCAAAGGATCGACACTTTGCAGAGTTTTCCAAGCCCCCACACCCTGGGGGTGGATACGTCTGCTGCTACGGCATCAGGTTCAACCGGGCCCATACCCTCTGCCTCTGGCTTTACGACTACCCCGGTGCTTATGGCTACTCAATTCCCACTGGCCCCCCCAGAACGATTCTCTGGGGATCCTAAACATTATCGCACGTTTATCAACCAGTGCAAATTACATTTTCTCTGTTGACCCACTGCTTTCCCTAATTCTACAACGAAGGCAGCCTTTGTTCTCTCTCATCTTGGGGGTACCGCAGCCGCTTGGGCTAATCCGTTACTGGAATCTAATAGTTACGTCCTTTATGACTGTGATGCTCTCATCACGGCCATGAACAGAGTATTTGACACCCGCTATAAATCCCAGGCTACTGACCTGGAGTTCCTCAATCTGCGTCAAGGCACATCCTCTTTGTTTACATACCTTACTAAATTCAATCAGTTGGCAGCTGAAACTGATTGGCCGGAGGATAAAAAATCAGCCGTGTTTTACAAAGGGTTGTCAGATGAGTTAAAGGACGTTTTGGCCACAGTACCAGTGGTTCCAACCACTTTTGGTGAACTGTTAGACTTGGTATTACAAATAGATGCTAGAAGAACCGAAAGAAGGGGTGAACGCAAGTCACCAGCCCCTGTTACTCTGCAGGTGGAACAGTCTTCTCCTTCTACTTCGCTTCCAGAACCTATGCAGATCGGGGCAGTAAGAGGTCCTTTGACTTCTGCACAACGGGATTATCGCAGAACGCATAATTTATGCATGTATTGCGGATCTGCTGAACACCTCTTGAAGGATTGCCCTAAGAGACCTGTCAAAAAGCCGGGAAACGCCAGAACCCGGCGATAGACAGGGTCCCTACGCCGGGGGTGCTTTCCTTGGACTCTCATGGTGCTATTTCTGTTCCTGTTAGCCTTCCTGTGGTATTTACCACTGAAGATAGTACCTTTTCTTCATTGGCGATCATTGATTCCGGGGCCACCGGGAATTATATGGATTACGATTACGCCACAAGTAAGAACGTTTCGGTTGTCTCTAAAGCCCAACCAGAGGCTGTTCACGCTGTGGATGGTACATCCTTGGTCTCTGGCCTAGTCACACAAAATACCTCCTTAATTCATATGCAAACCAGGGAAGGACATGCTGAGTCGATCTCCTTCGATCTCATTAAAGCCCCTCAATTCCAGGTCATCTTAGGCATCCCTTGGTTGCAACATCATAATCCAGCCATCGACTGGACAAGAAAAACGGTGCAGTTTCCTTCCACTGAGTGTAACGAAAAGTGTTTCCTAGACACTAGTGTGTCCTCTGAGTCTTCTTGTCAAGCCTTGGTAGCATCTATGTCCATGATTGGAGCCATCACTAAATCTCCCGAAACCGAAATCCCTCCTGAATGCAAGTCTTTCTGTGATGTGTTTGACAAGGGAGGGGCAGACCAATTGCCACCTCATAGGCCTTACGACTGCCCAATCGATATACTGCCAGGTGCTAAGGTCCCGGCGGGTAGGGTCTATTCCCTTATGGTTCCAGAAGATAAGGTATTAAAGGAGTATATTGACAAGGCATTGGCCACTGGGTTCATTAGACCTTCCAGGTCCCCTGCGGCTTCTCCGCTCTTTTTTGTTCCAAAAAAGGAGGGCGACCTCCGCCCCTGTATTGATTATAGGGCATTAAACGCGGTGACGGTAAAAAATCAATATCCCCTCCCGCTCATTTCAGTGCTCTTAGACCAGCTCGGTTCTTCTGTAGTCTTTACCAAGCTGGATCTTAGGGGTGCATATAATCTCTTTCGAATGCGAAAAGGGGACGAGTGGAAGACCGCATTCAAAACACGCTACGGACTGTATGAATATTTGGTGATGCCGTTTGGTCTCTGTAATGCCCCGGCCACCTTCCAGGCATTCATGAATGATATTTTTCATGACTGTTTGGATCAGTTTGTTGTAGTATATTTGGACGATATCCTCATATATTCACCCTCCAGCGAGGAGCACACGAGGCACGTGCAAATTGTCTTGCAACTGTTGAGGGAAAACCACCTATTTGTCAAAGCTGAAAAATGTGTCTTCAACTCCACTGAAGTGGAGTTTCTTGGTTACGATCTGACTAGTAGGGGTATAAGAATGAGTCACTCTAAAGTTAGGGCTGTCTTGGATTGGCCCGTTCCTACATCGATTAAAGCCTTGCAATCCTTTTTGGGGTTCTCGAACTTCTATAGGCGCTTCATCCGTTCTTTTTCTTCTATATCAGCGCCGTTGACGGCTTTGACCAGCTCTAAGAAATCCTATCAATGGAACCAGGAGGCACAAAGAGCCTTTGACACCCTTAAGGCAGCCTTCACTTCCGCCCCAGTGTTACAGCATCCTAATCCGTTACTCCCATTTTTGGTGGAGACCGACGCCTCTGGCTCGGCTATTGGGGCGGTTCTATCTCAAAAGTGTCCAGATTCAGGGGAAGCCCATCCGATTGCATTCTTCTCAAGAAAATTGACGCCCTATGAGCGCAACTATCCAATCACAGAAAGGGAACTCCTAGCCATAAAAGACGCTTTTTCCGAATGGCGGCACCATCTTTTGGGGGCTCGACATCAGGTCACAGTTTTTTCGGATCATCGGAGCCTTTTGGCATTTAAATCAATGAAATGTCTTACTGCACGACAGGCTCGTTGGCATCTTTTCTTTTCCCAGTTTTATTTCACAATCACATATCGACCGGCCCGATTGAATACTTGTGCAGATGCTTTGTCATGCATTGCCTTCCATTCTGACAACAAAACCTCTGACAAACCGCTCTTGTTACCTGGTAACGTTGTTTGTGCCTGCACTCCTCAACCTAGCCTGCGGACTTTGATTTCGGATTGGGTCTCCGCGCATAAAGAAGAATGTGAGACTCTCAATCTTGATGTGGTTCAAGGCCTACCCTACATCCAAGGACGCTTGTTTGTGCCTCCAGGACAGGCACGATTACGTGCTCTAGCCTGGTCTCATGATTCCCTATGTGCGGCTCATCCGGGTCAGCAAAAGACGCTGGAGGCATTACGCCGTTGGTCCTGGTGGCCTACCATGTCAAGGGATGTGATTGACTATCTGGCATCCTGTTCTGTATGTTCCCAATGCAAGGTCTCCCGTTCTAAACCTGTGGGTCTGTTACGCCCTCTCCCTGTGCCTCACAAACCATGGTACATGGTTTCCATGGACTTTATTGTGGATCTACCTCCTGTGAAAGGTCTTGACACTATCTGGGTAGTAATTGATTATTTCACCAAGATGGCGTTGTTTATTCCCTGTACAGGTCTGCCTTCTGCCCCTGTTTTGGCTTCCCTTTTTCTCCAGAACGTTTTTCGGTTCTTTGGATTGCCTGCCATTCTGGTTTTGGATCGTGGCTCTCAATTTACATCACGTTTCTGGAGGGCTTTGACTGCTTCATTGGGTATTGACCATCGGTTCAGTTCTGCTTATCATCCTCAGACGGACGGGCAAACCGAAAGGGTAAATTCCACCCTTGAACAATTTCTCTGGTGTCTCTGCCTTCGTTTCCAAGCATCCTGGTTGACGATGCTTCCCTCTGCTGAATTCGCTTACAATAATTCCATGCATACCGCCTCAGGGGTCTCCCCGTTTTTTGCCCTATATGGTTGCCATCCACGATCATTACCGTTTGATCCTACGCTTCCCATTGATAACCCGGCGGCTCGGGACTGTGTAAGGGAATTGGTGACGACCCGTAGTACGGTTCGCTCTCATCTGCTTCTAGCTCAGGCCAGGGCAAAGAAAAATGCTGATCGTCACAGAAAACCAGCACCTAATTACAAGGTGGGCATGAAAGTTTGGTTGTCCACCCGTAATTTGCGGATTCCTGGCAAACGCTTGTTGTTACCTAAATTCGTGGGTCCTTTTCCTATTACTGAGATTATTAATCCGGTGGCTGTACGCCTTTCTTTACCTACCTCGTGGAATCAACATCCGGTATTTCACGTATGTCTCCTGAAGCCTTGTCCACCCTCTGTTCGGCTGCCCGATCGCCCTCCTCCGATTCAGGTGGATGGGGATGATGAATACGAAGTGGCGGACATCCTGGATTTTCGTCTCCGTAGGGGGCGCCCCTTTTATTTGGTGGATTGGAAGGGTTACGGTCCCGAAGACAGGTCCTGGGAGCCCTTGTGCAATATACATTCTCCGGCTCTCTTGCGCCGTTTCCATGCACAGAGGGGGTCTGCGCCGCCTTTGGGGGTGGATGCTGTTACACCTCGGCCGCGCCACGTTTCCCGGGTTCTGCCTCGTTGCTCTCATATGAGCAAGAACAATTGGGGAAATCCGGGTAACACCAAAATAAGGGACAGGAAAGTGATCGCCCTTCATAAAGGGTTACGGCGCCGGCATGCGCCCTTCTTATCGCGCTGGCAGCTGGCATGGCAAATTTCTACACGAACTACAGTATCCAGAAAGCCTGTTACATTGTAGTTCTCGGCGTTGAGAGGGGAGCCTCATTTTCAAACGATACGCCTCTTGTTATTTATTCCACAGCGGCATACAGAACGCTGCTTCTGTTTAAAGTTACAACCGGCATACTTTCCGAAGTGCTCTCCCTGTATCTTGAATTGTGAAGCCCTTGTTTTTCCTGTGTACCGACCCTGCCTGCACACGGACTCCTTCTTCTGAATCCTCGATTGAACTGTTTTCTGACCACCCGTGTACCAGACCCCTTGCCTGCTTCCGGACCTCTTGGACACTGATTCTGCTGTGCTTCGTGACCGCCTGTGTACCAGACCCCTGCCTGCTTCCTGGACTCTGAGATAGTAACTACTCCGGTAAGAAAGACTCTAATTGGAATCCCATCTTCTGTGGAATTCGACTTCATTCCTAAGTGCATCTTTTGAACGCTTTGCTGTGGTGCACCATCCCGAAACCAGTGCGACCCTCGTTCCGTTCGGGGATAGCTACCTTACTAACCTCCCTATTTTTTTATTTTATACTTTCGTTGTTTCCCAGGACTCTTTACGTCAATCCTATTTCCATCGGGGGTAAAGTATAGTTTTTCTTGGTTTTTCCATACTGCAGAATTATACATTAGCCATATACTAAGGCCTCTCTACTTTATAGGTTACTCCGGTTCCTTTGGCTTAAGGGGAGATTAAACCAGGTACTACTAAAGGGGAATAGTCTTGGGAAAAAACCAGTTTCATTATTGGCAGATTGTTTAACTTGTTATCCTTTCCTTTACAGCCTGGGTTTTGAGACGGTCTGTTCTCCCCGCTTTTTTGATCGATCGGTCCCCTTGTCTGTACAGTTCAGCAGGTGGTCATATCGGTTTAAAGAGTTCATTCCCTCACAGAGAGGAGGCTTGGGTGGAGGCTCCAACCCTAGCTCCTTCAAGCAACTCCCCAGCAATAGAGGTCCGGCCTGTTTACGTACTCTCCATTCCGGTGAGTAACACCCTTCTGGTTTTGTTTGGGGCCCTCTTTGGAATGTGAGTTATTCGAATTCTCTTTTGAGTCTTTTTTAGGCTGTTTTCCCTCGTCTTTTTTCTGAGTTGCCCCAGAATCCTTATGAGTAGCCCTCTTGGCAACCCACAAGTCAGCAGCCTTAGCTAGTACCCTGGAATCCAATTCCTTCGAATCAGTCAAGTGCTGTCTGGGCTCAGGAGAACAGGCATCATAAATAGACTCCAACATAAAAAGATTTCTCATACCCTCATAAGTGTTCACTTTGTAACCCTTAATCCATCCCTCTAAGTTTTTCAACCCTTCACTCACCCAGGTAGCCCAAGGGGTACTATCATGCTTTTTGAGGGTTCTAAACCTCTTAAGATACTGGGAAGGGGTCTTCCCGAATCTAGCTATCAAAGCTAGTTTCACACTTTCGTAATCCGTCTTATCCACCTCCCCCAACTCCATTACCACATCAGTCGCAACAGGAGGGAGCCTAGAGAACAACCAGGGAAGCAACACATTCCTGGTGATTTCCTGGAGCCCATGATTGTATTCAAGCAGTTTCAGCCAATCCAACACATCCAATCTCGGTTCATACATACCCACTAATTCCTTCGGCATCCGGGGTCTTTTGGGACTGGAGCTCCTAGAGGAACCAGAGGAGAGTGAAGCATTTTCCATAGACAACTTTTTCATCTCTAATTCGTGATTAAGTTCTATTTCTCTGAGTCTCAACTCAGCTTGCTTCTGCTCAGCCTGGGCATTCATCCGTCTGAACTCGAGTTCTTGGTTTCGTTCAGATTGAGCCAAGAACCGTTTGTATTCTAGTTCGAGCTTCATTTTTTCAAGTTCAAAATAAGCAGGGTTACTTGTGGGACCTGGTATGGGCCCCGTAGGCACAGCTGGTAAGGCAGGTAGAGGAGCGGGGGAGACAGTTTCGTTAGCCTCTCCGTCCTCGTCAGCCTCTTCATCGATATCATCAGAATTACGATTCAGATCAACACCATTACTGTCGTCTACATTCGCTGGGGAGATTGGTTCCTCTGAACCAGTACCCAGACTTTGCTTCACCAGCAATCTCTCTATTAGTTCTAACTTCTTGCCTCTTACAGGAAGATTCGCTTGCCTACAGAGAGCTCGCAAACTCTCAGTATTTTCACCTGACAAAGACTCTTGACTGTAAGTTTCCATCGTAGACATGTTTTTTGAAAGTTGCTTTTTGTGCAAAGTTTTTGTGGTTAGTTATCCTACAGTGTCGAAAAGCACTCTAAACTGTATACTCGATACAAATCCCACCGCTGTACACCAGTGTTAGGCAGAAACCTGTGCGTGTGTGTGAACCCACTTGGTAGCAGTCTGTACCACACAGATTCACTTGGTAGCTGTGGCTGAGCAGTCAGACTTCTCTCAAGAAAAGACGGTCTGTTCTCCCCGCTTTTTTGATCGATCGGTCCCCGTGGAGTAGTATGTGGAGTATACAAAATAGGGCAATTCTTCACAGCAAGACAAGCAAACACGCAACGAGGCTTAGTGTAAAGATATCAAGGTATTTATTTATAACACAACATCTATGGAAAACACTAAAGCAAATCACTGCAAACAAATCAAACACAATTACTCTACGAAGTAGAAAACGATCAATCCCCCCAGCAAAATATTGATAACTCTAGGTTCTACTGGTACCACTTATTTTCAGACAGAGGTGTATACCTCAACCTAGATGACACTCGAATATTAGTTAGGAAAAGAGAGAAAAAGATAGGCAGGTTATGAAATCAACACAGTTCAATCCTATGCGGATAAAATGCAAGGCAGGAAGGCAAGAATCGCAATAGATCATAAAGTTCAGAGTCCACGCCCACTCGGAGAGAGGCAAGGCGCGATGTCCCAGAAAGTCTCTAGTGGAGATGCATTCAAGTCTTTATAGCAAATTGTTAACGGCAGATTGAACCAGTTCAGAACAAAGAATGAGCAAAGCTTGGAGGCGACCCAGCGGAACGGAGAGGATTAAGACACCTCACTCAAACCGAACGAAAGGGAAGCCAGGCAGACACGGTACCTTGTTGTGGAGGGCAGTTGTTCCTGGTGGTGGATGCACGTCGGGTCTTTGCCACGAGTAGAGATGATCTCGTCGTCGAAGGAAAGTGAAGTCCGGTGCACCACCAGGGAAGAGACCAGCCGCGGAGTGCTCCGTCACAAGGCACCACCTTTTGGTCGCGGTACAGGGGTAGTGGCTATCCGGTTGCCGAGGTGCTCTGCACGGGCAATTCGACCACTGCGTCCTGAGGCGAATAAAAAGCAAAGGGGACTGGTTGTTCCCACCAGTCAGGGGAAGAGACTCTCCGGCAGGGAGATCTCCTCTGTCGTCGGGAAGTGGTGAGTCGACTCAGCAGGGCTCCACCAGAGGTGTCGTCATTGCAGGTCGGCTCAGCGTTACCCTCGTCGGATTCTTAGGTCCTGTGGCGACTTCTGAAGATCCAGTCCCAAAAGCCCTGCTTTTATGCAGAAAACCCCCATTCATTCAGCCTAGCTGTCAATCAACACATGCTAAGTGGTGAGCGGGAAGGCTCACCACCTGGGCAATCACTCCAGAGTGCGACCGGAGTTGGCAAGGCAACTCGGTCCAGGGTGCCTAAACCCCCTCCCACACCCCTGTGGTAACGCAGACAGAATGGCACCACTTTGGAGGGTCTCTGTATGTTCGAGGGTCTCGAACATAACAAGTAGTTTCCACTGCCACCAGCCAAAACTCGACGAGGGGGGACGGGACAGTGCCCCCTCGAGTAACAGATCCAGGAGTAATCGAATTACCCCTACTAGTACGTCCACAATAAGATGGTTGGTACTAGTTCTGTTAGTAAATTTAGGTCTAGTAAAGCCAATGGTGACTTTACATGCCCGGGCAGACAGTAGTCAGTCCCTGGGTATGGAGTCTATGGTGGGAGACCCGCTAGGGCGCCCCTGTGGTACGGCACGTAGGGTGCGGTGTAACACACATAGAAAAACATATGAGACCCTTTGGAGTAAAAGCCCCCATAGCCCATCGAACACATTGACATTTCAAAGGAATTGCACACATACATGTCCAAGAGTGGGAGAAACGAGTCTCACTCTTGGCAGGATGGAAAAAACAAACTCCAGAAATCCAGCAAAGCTGCTGGGGGACTCACTAGGTTAGGAAATTCAGCCTAAACAGAGAATTCTCCCTAACACTAGACATGGGTGGGAGCCTGGTGGGGTCTGCCCATGGTGGCTGGGCGGTGGGGGTGGTGGGAGACATGGGTGGGGGCCTGGTGGAGGGTGCCCCACACTGCTGAGGGGGGTGGTAGACATGAGCAGGTGTGCAGGGTAGTCCCCTGTTTTGTGGGCTGCCTGCAGGGGCCGTGGAGGTTGTACAGGGTACACCTGTGAGGACCCACCCAGCCTAATCGCGTGTGATTATTCCCGCACATCCCTGTAATACACGTACCCAGCCAAATCGCGTGTGATAATTCCCGCGCACCCCTGTAATACACGTACCCAGCCAAATCGCGTGTGATTATTCCCCGCGCACCTCTGTAATACATGTACCCTGGCTAATCGCGTGTAAAACTTCACGCGTACCCCTGTCATACACGTACCCAGCCAAATCGCGTGTGAAAATTCCCGCGTACCCCTGTAATACACGTACCCTGGCTAATCGCGTGTTTAACTTCACACGTACCCCTGTCATACACGTACCCTGGCTAATCGCATGTAAAACTTCCTGCGTACCCCTGATATGAACGTTACCCGCTTTGCGTTCCTTGTTTGGCAGCCCTGTAAACTGGTCCAGGGTTAGCACAGCCCTTTGCGATGATTTAGCGATTTTGATGGCTTTTCCTTGCGCGAGGGCGTTCTTGGGGGCGTTACTGGCGCTGCTGCAGGGTCGCTGCGATACTCTGCGCCACGGCTAGTTTGGGAGCCTAAAATCCATGAATACGCTGTGCGCGGAAATCGGTTTTGGCGCACGCGCCTGCCGCAGACAATCGCACGCGGACACTCTGCGCCAGCCGCTTGCGACACTTTTCTGCGAAATTCTATGAATTACCCTGTATATGTGTTGTCAGGATTGTTTTTTGCGTTTCTATGAAGTACTAACATTTGCATACACAATGGGTCTCTAAAGTGTAAGTAAATGTTGTCAACAATTGGTGGTAATTGAAATAGAATATTCATTGCTACATTTGCATAGCAACTTACACCAACTATATTTGAGAATTTAAATGTTCCAGGTAGTTCTGTATCTAACTGTTTTTTTTGGAGTTTGTCTTCCTTCTTTAAAGAAGTACCTGGTTTACTTTCTCTAATTGATTCTTTTTTGTTTGTGGTACTTGAAGTATTAGTTTCCTTTACTCTCTTTGGAGTATTTGCAGTGACGTCCTGTTGCATTTCTGTTTGATTTAGTTTTCTTTTACGTTTTAGTTTTTGTGGAACAGAATATGTGTTTAGATGGGGAGTGAATAGTGAGCGAAGTCTATTATATTCTAAAATGCAAGGAATATCAGCGTTTACTTTACTTGCACCAAAGTTGATTAGAAATAGACCGTCAAGTGTACGTAAGCGTGATAGTGCTACGTAGCTCATGCCTTCTTTAAAGACTGTGTTACCAATATCTATCATTGCTTTGTCTACGGTAAGACCTTGGATTTATGAATCGTGACTGCGTATGCAAGAGTTAGAGAAAATTGTTCTCTGCGTACATACATATCTTTGAAGAGAAGGAATCTAGCTGTTGAGCGTCCTATCCGTTTTACTTCTGAAAGTTTGTCAAAGAGTATATTGACAAACTGAATTTTGTTGTCACGTGGGTATGTTTGAAAGCCAACAACTGTACCCAGTGCTCCATTAACTAGTCCTTGGTCCACGTCAAGGTTACGTTTAAGCATTACTCTGTAATTTAAGGATAATTTTAACATCTTTTCTAAGCCTGCTGTGTTTGAGATTGATTTTTCTAAATGATTTAGTCTTGTTGTGGCTTGGTCACACATGGGCAGTGTCATACCATGTACATCTAGTTTGTCTGTGGCACTAATTTCCATTATTGGTTGCATTTCTTTACTTAACATTATTTCATTGAATTTGAGACAGCTTGCAAGAGTTGGCATTAAGGCCATACAATTGACATTTTTGTGGGCTAATTGTTCCATAACATCTGTAGCACATGCATTATCGCCATAAAGTGCATTAATTTGCCGGGTTTTCAATGTTGCTTCTGCTTCTTTAGAAAGTATACCAACTCTCAAACTTTTAAAAATGTTGGCATAAGTTAGATCTGCAGATTGGCGCATGTTTTCTGTTAATTCTCTGTATTGGAAATGTTGCCAAAGGTTGACATTTCCAATGCTGCCAATAGTTTTACGACAGAGTTTGTGCCCTAATGGCAGATCTCCAAAAACAATAATGTGTTTTCCTGCAAAGAGCTCTTCATAGTCTGTTTTGAGTACTTCTTGTAATCTGAGGTGAATCAAAGCTAACATCAGGTTGGAGACCATGCTCACTTCATCTATTAGTAGCGTTTTCATTTGTTTCAATACTCTGCGTAATTCCATTGCAGCTTCTGCAGAAAGTTTGTAATAGTCCAATTTGTTCTGGTGTTCTACTGGTAATAGTAGTAATCGGTGTAATGTAACACCGCCTATGTTGTAGGCAGCTAAACTTGTGGGGGCAGTGACAACAGCTGACAGTTTGTTGTTTGTCAATTGTTGAAGGAATTTACTAATGATTTTGATTAGTAATGTTTTGCCAGATCCAGCTTCACCACTGACGTACGTAGTAGTATAGGTTTATAATTATGGCAGGAACATTCTTTATTTTCATGTTTTACACCATGTGCAATTTGTTTTGTTACTTCTTGAAAAATGCTACTTTGCTCATTGTTTAGTTTTGATTGTAGTATAGTTAAGTCTTCCTTATCTTCATACTGACACATGGTGTTTTCTACTTCTATCATAGCTAATTCTGCCTCATTTGTTATTAGTGGTTCTCCCAGTGGTTCTTGGCTTCCTGTTACAGAAGGTTGACTACTGTCAGGAGTATCCTTATCTAGTTGGGCTTGGAGTTCTTCTTCATGTTGCTGTTCATTGTGCAACATTGTTTTGTACTGTGTAAAGTTTACATCAGTTATAGTGCTTTCATTTGCTTTGAAAGCATCCTCATATGAGTCATAGTTATCTAGTAACTGTTCTTCTTTTCTCCATGGTTTGAAGAGTTGTAGCAGGGACATGTAATATACTTCTTTATGTTGAGGAGTCTTCAATGACAATTTGATATGATTAATTAAAGTTGGTTTAGTGAGTTTAACTAAACTGCCTTCACAGTCTGTCACTCTATAGTTACCTTTTTTTTTATCAGGTTTCATATTATTTTTGTATGTGTAGTTTTGGGCTATTTGGTATAGACACATGTTTTCCAAAGTATTACTTCTGTTTGGGTAGTATGTGTCCAATAAATTGTTTTTTAAAATGTCTTGGCTGTTGGGATCATGTTTGGCTATTGTTTCTATATCTTCATATGATTTTAGAACTCTTTTTCTAGATTTAGCTGGACCAAGACTTAGCCATACTATATTTTCAGATTTACCATACAATGAAGTACCAGTTAAACGATCAGCTGCTTCATAAGATCCACATTCTCTATGGGTGAGCATTTTTATGCCCAAGCTGTATAATTTCTGAGATACTGTTTTATCTGATGACAGGTCATTCCAGAGGTCTTGGAGCTCTGTCTTTTCTGCTTTAGTTAAGTATGCTGTGACATATCGTGCAACTGCAGTAGAATTGTCTGCAATATACTGCACATCTATGTTTGCATTCCATAAGCGGGCAATGATTGCATTATAATCATTGATATGTTTTTCTTCTTCTTTTCTTTTTATGTAATATGTATTTTTAGGTGACTTACCTTTAACACTATGTCTAACTGAAGACATGAGGTTGTTTACTTGACCTGTATTTGTAACTGGTCTAGGGAAACCAAATCGGCATTTGGTGTAGTATTTGCCTTTGTTTTTGTATTTGCGACGACAATATTTTCCACATTTGTGTCTTTGAAATTGTAAAATTTGTGCATGAAGATCACTATTTGTGGCTTCTGATGGAATTTCACAAGTGACATATTTTTCAATAAACTGTAAAACAGTGGCATCACTGTCTTGACCAAATTTAGGAGCATCTTTAATCCATAAAAGCATGTGGATATGTGGTGCTCCTCTGGATTGGTATTCTTTTCTCCAAAAGAAGTGTTGCACTTCTCCAAGGGGAGGAACAGTTTTATTACAAATAAAATGTAGCATAGCAATGAAGCGGTGGTGAAAATATCTTGAAAAATCAACAGGATCCAAAGAACAAAGTTCTCCAGGTGTTAGAATATCTATGTTTGTTTTGTTTTTATTTGATATGCGTAGGAAATCATGTAAATCTTCCCATGCATATTCTGCACAACTTAATGTAACAAACCAAGTGGGTGGGCCAAGGTTTCTGATCATACAACGTACATCTCCATGGCGTCGAAACCAGTACTCTTTAGTACCACGCATATTTGCTAATAGATTTGTAATATTTGATTGTAAAACCTCATCATTTTGTTGCACTTTCTCTAATAATTGTGTAGCTGTCATATTTTGAAAGTGTGATCCTGAGTTTAATATTTGTGTAACTCCGTAACATAAAGTTGCTAGTTCACTTTCAAAGAGTAGGTGGAATATGTATTCCACATTTTGTCTAAATCTGGGATCTTCAGAATACATCCGTAATGAGCGGTATTCTGAAGCTGATATTTGAATAGGGCTATCATCATACCTTCCTCCTTTGCCAGTAGGAAAGAGTAGAGGAAAAGCACGTGCTTCTATACTTTTTTCCCGTATACTGATTGGCGATCCTTTTGTTTGACGCATTTGGTAAGTTTCCAGTACCTTTCAAGTTTTCTTCAATATTAATTTCTTTGTAATATTCTTTATTCTCTTTAAGATATTGGAAGGCTTGTCTAACTTTATATAAATCTACCAGCTGTTGCCATATGTTTTTGTCTTTTGTAGGTACTCCATTTATTAATATAATTAAAGATTGCTGCATTGAACGTTGCACTCCTAGAGTATGCACATTTTCTTTTAGATTTAATGGTAAATAAACTACTTTTCCACGAATGCCTTTTACCAATTCAGAGGAAGGTAATTTTGCTGTTTTTGGTTGAAGGCGTATTATTGCTTGAAACGGGTGTACTGTTTGAATTATGATGCTCTCATATAAATTAAGTTGTTGTAGAGGTTTTGGTACTGGGTATAATTCCAAATTATTTGTGATAGAACGTGAAGGAGTTTGGTTGTTGTCAAGTTTTGTAGTGCAATAACTGCAAAGTATTAAGGGCTCAGTTATTTCATATTTGTTTTCTGCTACAAGGTAGAGAGCTAATTCAAACCATTTAGAATCTTCATTGTCTTCTATTTTGTATGATAGGTCCACAGTTTTTGTGTTACTTTTATAAAAAGTTATACGGTAACATACACATACATGGTTTGGTACTTCAGCTGATGTACTTTTAAATTTTAGTATTTCTTTTTTGTATGTGTTTAGCAAAAGGTTGCCATGTGTAGAATTGCTGCTTAATTGGTTTAAAGCTATTTCATTCTGTAAATGGCTTTCACTTCCAAAATATTTTTTCTGGATATAGTGAATTTCTTCAAGTAGGTCTTTTGCTTTACCATGTAGAAGGATGTTACTTACGCTAGTGCTAAAGCAGGACTTTTAGCATAGTACAGTTTATAGACTAGATTTCTTATAGTTGAATGATGTGTTGATATCCTTTTGATATCATGTAAATTGGTTTTACAAGTAGGCCTGTAATGCAGGCAAATGAATGTCCTTGTAGTCCTGTAGTGATGTCATCAATGACATTTGTGATGTCATCTTTGATGTCCTGGGTGTTAGTCTTAGCAGTGCACGGTGGTGGCGCGAGTTATGGTTGCTTAGCTTACCATAACTGGCGAATTTCAAGGGTTTTTCGGTTTTACTTGGAACCATAACGTCCTTTTAACAAAGTTTTTTCACGAAATTCATAGGTTTTTAGTAGCGCAACTTAACCATAACGCCCCTTTAACAAAGTTTTTTTCACTGAATGTATATATATATATATATATGATATGTTAACAGAATTTTCAAAGCGCACTGTCACCTAGAGGTATCATGGCACTAGGATGGATAAAGGTAAGGCAGAGGAACCTACTTTGTAACACAAGTGTTTTCAAAAGGTGCCTAAACTCCAGATGGTTAGCGGTGCATCTCAGAGAAAGTGGCATTGTATTCCCCAATCCCGCTGCTACCACTGAGAAGGCGCCATCTCCAATTGTAACAAATTGAGAGGAAGGGACAGAGAGCAGGCAGGCAGAGCAAGAGCAATGAGCACGGGTGGGCAGATAGTGTACAAATTGGTCCTGGAGATAACTAGCACTGAGATCAAAAAATTCCAGAATTCTATTTGTTTTTTTGCCACCGGCAGCCAGTGGAGGGAGCAGAGCACAGCATTATATGATTCCCATAGGGAACGCTCATGGCCCCCAGAGCCGCCAGGTTCTGCTATAGCTGAACCTGGTGGATCAGGCTGTTAGGCTGGGTAAGATAGAGTGCATTACAATAGCCGGTGTGACTTAACCCCAGAGCAGGGTCAACCGGCGGCCTAACGTTCGGGGAAGCAGAGGAAGGACTTTCCTTAGAATCCTCAGATGGTCGTGTCCAGCTTTGCAGACAGCCACCACCTGAGCATTCATAGAAAGTGTGGCAGAAAAGATGAAACCCATGTTCCTGATGGTCGTTACCAGTACCAGAAAGGCACCCAGTGCCGATGATAAGTTGGCCGGAGTCCACAGAGAGGGAGAGGGGGGGCGCCAACCACAAGAACCTCTGTCTTGTGGCCTTTGAGTTTTAGCCAATTCTGATTCATCCAACTCCCGACGACTGCCAAACATAAGCGAAAACGCTACGACACCTCAGCCTGGTCAAGATCTAGACGGACCAGAATCTGGGTGTTGTCAGCGTAAGCATAGCAACTAAGGCTGAAGGAGTGGATGAGATACAGAAGAGGCTGCATATACATATTGAGCAGCATTGACAACAAGGCAGAGCGCTGGGTGAAACCAAAGAAGATATGCAAAAGAGCCGAACAGAAAGGGGGAGTGAGAGCGTCTGGCTAAGATCCACCAGAAAAGAAGTGAACCAGGTGAGAACTGAGCCTGCCAGGTTGATCTTAATCATACGAGATATTAGAGTAGGGTGGTCAACAGTGTTGAAAGACGCAGAGAGATCTAACAAAATGAAAGTTTGCATCCTACCACTATCAACCGGCCTGGTCAGATCGCCCTGAACCCGAAACCAGCACACTCTCAGTCCCCTGCTCATGATGAAAAAAATGGACTGGAAGGGATCAAGAATACTGGCAGTCTCCAAAAAAGGAGACAGAAGAGGAGAGATCAAAGCCTCCAATCATTTCATGAAGAAAGGTAGGAGTAAGATAAGATGAAAACTAGCCAGAAGTGCAGGGTCAAGAGAGAGCTTTTTCAACAGGTGGATGACATCTGCATGTTTCAGTTCAGCGGGTATATGGCCAGTCTGGCATGACACGTTAACAGCGTGCATGATCCAGGTGATGCATGATGAGGCCCGCAAAGATAACCTTAATAATGGATCGAGGCGTAGGGTCAGAGGGGGCAACAGATTTCAGCTGGGCAATGGCCTCGCCGACCAGTTCTGTAGTAAACACAGGGGAAATAAGACCACACCTGACCGGGTTCTATGGTCGCAGACGACTGTACCGGGCAGAAGGAGGCAGCTGAGCTGATCTTTAAATGGATGGTTTCAATTTTAGCAATACAAAGAGCGAGAGTGAATCACAAAGCTCTTGAGCTGGCACTACCGATACAGTGTGCTCGGGTGCCGAAGATAGTGACCTCACAACAGAGAAGAGCTCCCTTGAGAGCCTGATCGACTTTTTGAGTAAAAAAAAACAATGTTTTGCCTCCTTAATTAAGGTATGATGAAGGCTCACAGAATCTTATAGACAAGCCTTTCAGCAGTCCCATACGAAGGTGGGCAGCCCTAAATTCGGCTGACAACGAGGGTTTTGAAGGACGATTGTGGTGGGTGGTGGATTTAGAGGGAGCAACAAAGTCGGCTGCTGTCAAAAGGGATTTAGTAAGGTACTCAAGGTCAACTTGAGGAACCTGTAGACAGTCTTCATCAATTTTGGCCATCAGAGAGTCAAGGTTCACCTGATGCCAATTCTGCGAGGAAATAGAAATATCTATTACACGGCCTGTGGTAAGAGCCGTGTAGTTATGGTTAAGTTGCTCAACTCATAGAAAGAGCACTTTTTGGGTGGCTTATAACTCCACCTGGATGAATCCTTACCAAACTTTGCAGGAAATGTACATAGCCCAATTTTAATTCCTGTGACAGTTTGGTGAGGTTTCGTCAATGGGGGACAAAGGTATAGGGGTGGTCCCAAAAATGTTTTTTTTCCAAAGACATAATGGAAGAAAATGTTGCTCACGTCTACAGCTCACATCGCTGGAAGGATTTTCACCAAATTTGTGCCAGGAGCAGCGGCTTCATCCCGAAAACGTACTTTTGAAAATATGTTGTAAATCCGTCCAGTAGTTTTATTTAAAAAGACCAAAATGTAGGTCCAAAAAAAGTGTGATATCTGGCAGCTCTTCGCTGACCCATTTCCCTGTTCAATCTGCAAACAGGCATCTGATAAGCCTAGAGGGTGCTGTGATGTCCGCGGACATCAGACGCACACACTGATTGGATGGTGAAAAGCATGAAGAGTGTCAGATTTTTGGAAACGCCCACCATGTTGGATTCACTGACAGCCGCCGGTGTCCGCAGATACCGCGGCAGAAACATATAAAAAAACACAAAATTGAACTTGTCAAACTTATCAAACAGATCTGGGGAGGTGAGGAGTGATGAGGATGGGATGGGATATGGCCATAAGTAGTCAACAAACAGGTGTTTTTTCACCCCTGCAGTCCGCGAACAGTCCGGGTTTTCAGGACAGCCCTGTGATGTTCGTGAACACTTCAGATGTTCAGGGACATCTATGCCTATTTCTACATTACAGGGTTGGTGAAAAGCAGTTCTTGGATGACTTATAACTTTGACGCCACTCAATTAACTACATGAAATTTTGGGATTTTATTCTAGACTTGATTCTGAGTAGTTTTGAAAAGTGTGGAGCTTTTTTGTCAAGAGGGAAAAAATTTAGAGGAGGGGTCCCAAAATATTTTAAAGGCTTATAAATCTGGTGCCATTTGACGAATCTGAACAAAAGTTTGCAAAACAATTTTAAATCTAGATATAAATCTTTTTGTAAAGTTTGGTGGGATTTTCTCAAGACGGGGCTAAATTAGAGGTGGGATCTCAACCTTTCTAGATGGCTAATAACTTTGTTGCCATTTGATGAATGTGGACAAAGGTTTTCAGAAAGATTATAGACCCTACTTTCAATTTTTGTGTAAAGAATGAATGGATTTTGTCAAGTAGGGGCTAAGTACATGACTATTGTATGTACATATATTTTGGGAAAAAAAAAACATGGATGGATTTCAAGCAAACTCATGTAACGAGCATTGGCTAGGACCTTAAAGCATGGTTTTACAATTGTGCCTGTGTTTTATTTTTTGACAAGTGCCATAAGATAGGTACACAGAATAGTGATATACCTTTGGTAACTGAGGTATAGCCTGTGGCCAGGTCATGGTATAAGGTGATGACACAGAAAATCTGGTTACTGACCATTACCGTGAGGGATGAAAAAATTTTGTTAAAATGGGCATGTCCACCTGGGGCCATCTATGTGGTAAAGTTATTCGAAAGTAGGATAGGTTTTGAAAGGGGAAAAAATATGTGCTTGCGGTAATATGGTCATAGGGTTCTGACTTTGCCTTCTGCAGGCTGCCATGGAAAGGGAAGAGGGGCTCTGTACTACTGGTAGTTACATTCTTGTTACTACATTTAGTTTTAGATTTTGAAAGAGAAGTCACACTTGTTTTATCATGCTACCTGGTTCTGTTTTGCTTAGTGATTGTATTAGCTGTTTTGTTTGAACGTGTTGTACAAAGTCTGCTAGAGGTCGATGGACATTTTGCTTGGCTTGAGTTTTATGTACTCTGTTTCTGCGTTGTTTTCTATGGAGTTGGTGTTTGGTAGGCATTGTCTTGAGTCTGTTGGAGAAAAGTGTGGTTTTGGAAGTTGTGTAATGTGTTTGTGTGTACGTCGATGAGTGTTTGAATAAAAGTATAGATATATATAGAGGAGTCTAGTGCATAGGGTTGTTAGTTTTTCTTGGGATGGTTGTAGTGCTATGTGTGTGTGTTCTTGTAGGAAAGGTCTGGTTTAGTGTGCATGGTCTTTTGATGACAATAGAAACAGTGCGCTACAATACAACATTACTACACTGTCTGAGTGACAGGCAGAACACTACAACAGTACTGCACTTACTTTTTTGGATGCAAAGATTGAGTTTCTTCTGGGTTTTACCTTCTAGCAGAGATGTCACTGGCATTAAGAAGCTGGTTCTTCACTGAAATTGCAAAATAATTAAGTTAGTGGGTATATGTGTTAATCGTAGACTAATAGCAGTAGT
Source organism: Ambystoma mexicanum (assembly GCF_040938575.1). Taxonomy (NCBI): domain Eukaryota; kingdom Metazoa; phylum Chordata; class Amphibia; order Caudata; family Ambystomatidae; genus Ambystoma; species Ambystoma mexicanum. The sequence goes on along the minus strand of NC_090935.1, from coordinate 214,862,752 downwards.
AGAACACTTTGTTGTAGATTGTAGGAGGTTTTATTGGCAAGAAGAGTTAGTGTGTGTGTGCAGTTGTACAGCACTACACATGAGTGGGGACTTGGGAGTATTAGCATTGTTGGTATGTGGGCCAGTGCTGCAGTTATAACTGTGGCCTATGGGGCAGAATTCCTGAAGTATGTGAGAGGTTTTTGCACTATTTGATTTAGAAATGGAGTAGTGAAAGTTATAGTAGAGTGAGAAAAAGGGCAGAAAGATGTAGAGATTGCAAAGGAAAATGTTACCGTATGTTGAAGTTTGTTAAGTTTCTGACACATAGATGATTTCTATATGAGTGCAAAAATTCTTTCACTTGTTGCATTTATATATGCAGATGTATAGATTACAGTGTTTCTAATGTGCATATGCATTTGTTTGCTTTCTTTCAATTGTGCAATGCATGTGAATGGCATGCTATCCTAATGTACATGCAGTTTTCTGTGCATTGTGGCCATTTGATATAGGATCTGGCTCTTGCATGTGGTGTGGAAATGTTCTCAATGTGGTGTTCTATAAAAAATATTACAGGCAGTGGTGTTGAAATTGAAATATGTGGTTTGCAGCTGTTATGCTGGTGGGCAGTACAAGAAAACTGTGAAAGCAAACAGCATTGTAAGTAACTGTCAGTTGATGTGCAGAGATGGTACAAATGACAGTATTATTATGTGGTTGGTTATACAAGGTAGTGACAGGCACCTTGTTTATAAGCATGCAATATATGTACTTGCTATGCTTTGGTAACATGCATGCAGTTTTCATTCTCATTTTCTATGTGCATTCAGGTCATTTTACAGCAGGTGTGTTAGTGGTAAAAGTGATTGTAAAAGTGACTGCTGAAAAGAAGAAAGTAACAGATTGCACATTACAGTGGGTGACAGGGCAAAGCATGCATGTCATGGTGATATATTGAAGTTTTACATAGGATCTGGCACTTGAACTTGCTGTACAAATGTTCCCAATGTGTGTTTTTACAAACAAATCAGAGAGTGCTGCTAAAATTAAAAGATGTGGTTTGCAGCCGTTGTGCAAGTGGGCATGAAAAGAAAACGTTGAAAACACACAGCATTGTAAGTAACTGCCACTTGATGTTAAGACATGGGACAAAGTACAGTATGATTATTCATTAGGTTATGCATAATAAGTGGCATGCACCCTGTTCATATGCATGCAATCTATGTGCTTGCTCTGCTTTTCTGTGTGAATTACAAACAATATGTATACCTGTAGTTTGTGTTGATGGGTGTAGATGTGGATGAATCTGGAAGTAGAAATCTTGGAGAGGTATACAGTACCTTTGCATGCAGATGTTTGGGAATCACAGGAGATTCCTCCATTCAACTGAATCAGAACGTCTGAGTGTTCAACAGTACATCTGCAGTGTTGAACTGAGATGACAGAGTTAGATGTAGAGGTCTTGGATGTGATGGGTGTGTGACTGCTTAACAGTACCCAATGAGGGAGTGCTGCAAAGAGTGAAGTGGAAAGGGAAGAAGGGCTGCCCCGTTTTATGGGATCCGCGGACACCGCGGTTAGCCGGGGATCACACATGCTGCATCCAGGGTTTGTCGGCATGCTTGGCATGGAAATGGGAGTGTACTACAGGCATTATCCAATCAGGTGTTAAAGGTGTGTTTTACATCAGGGGAGGCTTATACTTTTTTCCATTGCTGTGTTGGTTTTATGGTGTAGATGGCAGGATATTGTGTCTGGGTACTTGGTGATAGGTCTGTTGCTTATCTGGAGAGGTATTCAAAATCAAGAGGTGTTTCTGTAGATTTTGGGTTTCCAGGCATGGAGGTTTTGTGGTGGAGTGTGCCTAGACGCAATTTGGAGGAACTGGTTTCTCTTTGTAGAAACTTGTCTACTTTTGGTAGTCCAGACATCTTGTTGGTGCATTGTGGAGGACAATATTTGGGGTACATTGTTGCCGCAAGTTTGAGTCCTGTTTTGAGGTCCTTCGTGGAGAGAGTAATACAAATCTTTCCATGTGCAAAGGTGGTGTTTTTGGAAATATTACCAAGAGCACTATGGAATTAGCCAAATGTGTTGAATCCCCAGCAAAATCTTGGAAGGTGTCATGTCAATAAAGGCATGGGTGTAGTTATGTGGCATGTGAATAATTTCCAATGACAACATTGACTGCCTCGATGTGCAGTTTTTTAATGCCAATGGAGTTTCGTTGTCCATTTTGGGGAATGCTATTTTTTTTCGGAATCTGAGGGATTCTGTTGAGGGGCTGATATAAGTAGGAAAGGAAGATAAAAAAATATAAAATAAAAGGTGTTTTTTTGTTGAGGCACCTTTAAAAAAAGACTCCTTTCAGAGCCCACCAATAAAGAGGAAAACTCCTATCCTGATTGAAATGTGTTCCACCACCGCTGTGCTTTGCATGATATGTCCGCGGACACCACAGTAATTTGCGGACTCTCAAGTGCCACATCTGGGGCTTTTGAGTCTGGCAGGCATGGAAATGGAGGCCAGGGGATTGGTTCATAAGGTTTCCTGGGTGTGGTTTGTAATGCGAGACTGTGGCAGAAGGTCTGTTTGCTGAGAGGAGTGCAGATGTTGATGGATATGGCTGTGTCTTTCAGGAGGCAGAGTGTCTGGATTTTGGGAGACTCTTCGATACATTGGTTGCAGATGTATGCAAAGCATTGTGGAGTGGCTGCACATTTTGGATTCCATCATGTGGATCTACACTGGTATGGAGTGCGTAGAATCGAAGTAGCTGGATTTGGTTCCTCTTTGTGCCACTTTGGTGACACACCATCATCGAGACATTATTATCATTTATTTTGGAGGGAACAGTTTGGGACATGATACTGGAATCTCACTGCAGTTTGCGATGAAGGAGGCACTTGGGAAAGTCATGGACATGTTTCCACACTCCCAAGTAATTTTTTCTCGCATTACGCACAGAAGTGGCTGATCTCTTCTTCATTTGGTCCGCAAATGGAGAAAGCGAGGTGCAATGTCAACAAAGCTGTTTGCGCCTTTTTGAGAGATGTTGGCATGTCGTCTTTCCACAATGAAAATATGACATTTTATAGCACCAACATTTTTAGCAGAGACAGAGTTCATTTTACTTGATGCTGGCAAATATTCAGAATGCATTGCAGCCCTTTTTGAAAGTATAGCAAGTATTTTTCTCGTAGGTGTTGGCCATTTCCACCCTTCCAAAAACAAACACCACAAAAAGGATCTTTTCAGAGCTACCACTTTCTCCCGGAAAAGAGTGGAATGTTTTTGATGTGCCACCACCCACATTTTTTAGAGGTCTGCGGACTACAGCAATGTCCATGTACTTTCCCTCCTATATGCTCATATTTGTATATGTTGTACTCATACTACTTTCCTTAGGGTCCAGTTACATGATATGATACATATGCATAGGGGAAGTTGCAGCTTTGAAACACAGCAATCATTTCTGTCCATAAAGATAATCAGTTAGGTTATGCACACTTTTTTCCTTACTGTACTTTCCCAGTATGTGCTCATATTTCAATGTGTTGTGATCTCTTTATGGTGTGTCTGTAATAATATAATTATGTAGTAAGTGGGGCTTTATTAGCTACTTATTACATGTTTCACAGTATGTAAATCTCTAATCCGAATGCATTTCTCATTTTACTATCCAACATGGCAACATTATGAATATTGTACCTCAATTGTCTATGCTGCACCCAATGCCTATGTTTCTACATGAGTAGGTTCCTATACTGGAAAGAACTCCATAATACAATGCTATTTATATCAATGCAAGGCTAATGCAATACGTGGCTCGTGATATTCATTCCAATGACCCTTGACACTTTTTTGCCAACATTATAATAAGAATCCCTTGTAGAGACTTAATGCACATGTAATGTCATCAGTGATGTCATCAATGACATTTGTGATGTCATCTTTGATGTCATGGGTGTTAGTCTTAGCAGTGCACGGTGGTGGCACGAGTCATGGTTGCTTAACTCGATTTTACTTGTAACCATAATATCCATTTAACACACTTTTTCCACTGGTTTTGATAGGTTTTTGTTAGTGCAATTTAACCATAACGTCCCTTTAACAAAGAGTTTTTTCTCTAAATTTGATAGATTTGTAGTAGCGCAACTTAACCATAACGTCCCTTTAACAACGTTTTTTTAATTAAATATATATATATATATATATGCTGTTTCAATACAGACAGCACCCCTTTTCACAAAGGGATGTGCTATAGAATAGAGCAGTCTCTGTGCCTTGTTCCTTGATGACTGTTTTTTTTCTCTTCTGGAGCAGGTGCACAATTGAATGTAATGCAGAAACTGCTCAGCAAGGACCCCTGCCTATAGCTTTAATCTCCCAATAGAAACCCTCTTGTACAGCATGGGCCGTGGATGTGGGTCTGTTTCGCAAGCAGACGGACTCTCCAGCAGCACTGTAAATCTGTCACTTTGCCTTTCTGCGCTTGAAGTCTTCAGACCCATCTGGGCGTCATCTTTTAAGATGAGGTACTGCATCTTTCATAGCTGTCCTCTGGTGGTCCAGATATATGGGGTTTAGATGTAGTCGTGGTTATTTTTCTTAAGCACTGCTAGTCTTCTATTTATAAATATATTGCCTTCATCTCTCCATCTCATTTCTCTCAAAACCTGAGAGAAAACGTGTACATTGTCATTTATTTCATGTAAAATGTCATGTAAAATGTCTTACGACTATGTACTGCACGTGGGTTTTCCGCGCGTACTTTATCGGTATCTGTACATTAGGATTCAGGCTTCAATCCATCTTTCGAAATATCTGTCGCTAACTCTTTTGTCCAGGTGATAAAAAAAAACATTCGCATAAGGTAAGCGTATTGCATGCGTTACTGTCCATCAGGGATAGTGCACTATGCAAAGCTCAGTTCTGCCTGCAGTTCTGTGAGAATGCATCTTCTAAACCAATTCAGGTCTTAATCACTTTATCTGTGGCAAGGCTTGCGTCCCATGAAACTGACTAATCTTACATTTCCGTTTGTAGTGACACAGACAGTATAATAAGTTGGGGAATATTTTCAATGATGCCATTACTCAGCCGTACCGCCTATTTTATTAATACTGGATATTTAAAGGCAAACTAGGACATAATATTGGATCATATGTTTTGGGCGTTGACACTTTACAACTCAAAGCATGGTAACCGACCGATCAACTGATGCACAACATCAACTTTATAGGGATGCCTGTTCTTTTGGGTGCTATAGGACTCGGTAGACGAACCAACGGCTTTGGAAAATTCATATCTGGGAAGCATAACTCATAGGTGGAGACACGGCCTGCAGAGATTACTCAGTTTGTAAACATTGTATCCACTGCCTCTTAAACCCCACTCTTTTTGGATGCCATGTGTTTCCTACTACAGCTGACACAGGGACAAGGACTTTGAACACTAGGTTTGACAGCAGCTGAGTAAGGAACCACTGTGATATCAACACCCAGAAGCAGTTCGCTGTTTCCTATTGAACGGCAATCTCTGTCATATCTGGTGATGTTTACACTTGTAGGGTGGTCTGTGAAGTTGTGGAAAGTCCTTCAAATATCACCCTTGTTATCTCGTCACTTCCACACTCTCCACTCACTGGTTGGTTCTTCACGTATCCAGCTACAAGTTACATTCACAGAGGTCACCCTTTGTCTGCAATTCATGAAATGTGGTTCCCATAGAGCCAGAAAAGGGCACAGCTGCTGTGTTAAGCTGCCCTTCTACTATATTGAGAGTGGACCATTAGTAGGTTGTCGTTGCATCATCTCTCCCCATACTATTTACAGCCAATTTTGAGAAGAGCTTGTGGTGTGAAAATAGGGAGAAAGTCAAGAAATGTACTCTATTTTCATAGTGTTCTAGTTTTAAACCATTATGCTCACGATGGGGGTGTGGTGTGAACAAATATAGCTGTTAATACACATGGCTCCTACATCTGGTTTAAAGCACATCCACCATCAGATTATCCATTTCAACAGATTTGATTTGCACCATTTTCAAGATTGCATGGTGCTTGCCCAATTATTGTTAGTGTACTTATTGGGAAAGGACCTACCTTTGGGAATAAACAGAGAGCTTTACAATCAAAGGGGTAAGAACATTATGATGAAAGCAGAGAAACAAGGGTGCAGTGAGCTAACATAGGAGGGGGAGGGTGGGCAGTTTGGTAGCAAGGTACCGACAAACAATCATGGGAGGAAACAGTGGAGAACAGATCACCCAGTCTCAGGTCGGGTGGAGAGTGTATGGTGTGTGGCCATAGGTGTTACAGTGGAGCCATTAATTGAAGAGGAGCTCTTTCCAGCACTATAGAAGCATGGGCATGAATTTGATGTTGACAAGGAGGTGGTTTCAGCATCTTGGGGCATAGAGAGAAGGCCCATCTTCTGGTTCTTTCGTTCTTCACCAGCAGAGATCAAGTATGCACATGTCCTTACTTCTAGTGGGTCCTAGGTCTCTGAAGATGCTGAGTTTCTCAGTGAGGTACCTTCGGGACTTCAGGGTGATAGCCTTGTATATGATGCAGCAGGATTGATTTGAAGATTATACAGGCTTGCATCAGGAGCCAGTGCAGTCTGATGAGGGTTGGGGAACGTGGTCCTTTGATGAGACGTTCTGCAGCATGAAGGACACATCTCAGAGTAGTCACCTGAAGGCCTTCCAAAAGGGAATTGCCACCATCCTGGTGGGAGAGGACCAAGGCTTGGGGAGCAGATCTGAAGTTGTTTCCTGTGATGGAGGGCTTGATGATCCGCAGGTGAGAAAGGTGACTCCAAGCCGTTTGTGTCTTTCTTGCTGTGTGCTGTTTGAAGAAGAGGTGTCTGTTGATGTCAAACACAAGGGAGTTGGCGCAAGTGGCCAGCTGGGGTGTTAAGCCATTGAGGTTCAAAGCACAGAGCTAGGTCTAGATGTCAGAATCTTTGGTGTTGTTGGTCAGCAGTAGGAATTCAATCTTGTAGCAGTCGAGCTTCAGGTAAGCATTGGACTACAATGACTGGATCAATTTGAGGCAGGCTTTGAGATTGTGAATGTGTTCGATGGAGGACAACCTGAGGTAGAGCTGCATGTCATCTATGTATTAGTGAGTGTGGATGTTGTGCCAAGCGATGAGGGTTCTGAGTGGTTCTATGTAAAGATTGAAGATCACAGTGCAGTGGATCGATGGCTGGCTATATCTTTGCCCTCCTCAAAGGAACCTCATCCAGATGATAGATAATTGCACTGGGTAAGGAAGCCCTGAGCCAGGACCAAAGTGAGTAGCTTCACCAGCAAGGTAGACATTCTTTCTCTTTCAAGCACCAAGCGGAAGTACCTGTGAAGTACCTCTTGACCTTGCAGGCTGCCGGATTGCAGAGAGACTGACCGCGTCAAAATTGGACAATTTTGTAAAATCGTAGCAAAGCTGCAAAACAGTATTACATCTGAGGCCACACCCCCTTTTTTGGCAAGGCTACTTAAACAGCAGGGCGCGCGCACAAGCACACGCGCACCAAGCGGAAGTCCCTGCGAAGTACCTCTTGACCTCGCAGGCTGCCGGATTGCAGAGAGACTGACCGCATCAAATTTGGACAATTTTGGAAGTTCGTTAATCTGAAGCTACTGTCAGACTCCAGTAAAGACTTTTTTACTTTCGTTGTACACTGCCCTAATTCTATTTAATCTTATTGCCCCTAGAATCGTAGCAAAGCTGCAAAACAGTATTAGATCTGAGGCCACACACCCTTTTTTGGCAAGACTACTTAAACAGCAGGGCGCGCGCACCAGCACACGCGTACCAAGCGGAAGTACCTGTGAAGTACCTCTTCACCTCTTTGCCTCGGTGCCGAGAGGTCGAGAGGACTCACGGTACTTCCCGCTGGGCGCCAAAACTAATATGCAGCCGCGCACCTTAAAAACGGATATGCCGACAGCGTTAGACTCACTGGCAGTCAGAGGGGAAAGAACTTTACTGACGCCGGTGCTGCGGCAACGCGCGGCATGTATGGCTTGTTCAACGTCCCGCTCGAGGAAGGTAAATAAAAGATGCATAGCCTCTCTCAATATTGGAAACAGTAAGGACCTTCGTTCTTTTTGGAAAGAAGCTAGGGATAAAGCTATAGCTGGAGGTGGGGGAGGGGAATGTGGGAAAGGGTCAATTTGAATGTGAACATGAGGCAGTAAACAAGCCCCACTGCGCTATTCCACTCAATATAGCATTGAAAACACAGGAATTAACCAACAGTGTCCCAGCTGCCCCAATTGGTATTTCACTTGACACACAGGTAAATCCGATTCTTAGTACAGAAGAAACATCGATTTCGGACAGCACATTATTAAAGGCAATACCACTAACGGAAAAAAGCTGTCATTTAAAATAAAAAATTGCCCTAGTACTGATGCCGCAATTATTGATTTGGATCCGGAGGGAGCAGATTTTTCAATACAAATACTTTTCGACAACTTGTCCAAGACACCGGTGTTGTTTGACTCACCTGAGGAGAATAGTGGCTCCGCATTGAATGATGGCTATATGCAGCCAACTCCAAGAAGACCACAAAACTTACATGCTTAATAGTCCAGGGCAGCATAGTGGACCGCACAATGAGAAGCTATTGAAAACAACACTCGCAGCCATGAATATGGCAATCCAAGCACTAGGCAAACTATATGAGTCCATTGAATCAAAACTCGCAAAGCAGTTGACCAATATGAATGACATACGAAATTGGCAAGAGACTTTTGAACAACAACTGATGATCAAACTTACGTTCTTTAGTCCCTCTAAAGTACCAAATATACCTGGGGTAACAGTCGCATGCCAAACATTGGAAAGCAATGAGACACAAAGTGTATCCAAGACCAAAAAAGTAATGGCAGCACTACCTTGTATTGAAAAGGTAATCTATGAGATAACAAGTTCCACTCAACCCCCGCCAAACAAAGAACACATAGGGGAAAAGACCCTAGGCTCAAGACAGATATTAGTCCCAAAAATGGACTACACCATCTTCAATGCGGGAAAAACAGTGCTACCTCCAAACAATGCATCGACTAACCTTGCTAAAAATTCTAAGAAGTAAAGGAGGGGGGTAACAGCAAGCAGTAAGCAATTTTTCAGGACAATTAAAATACCGCAGAAGAGCACAACTACTGCTTCTCAGGCAATCAAGAAAAAATACAAGCAACAAGCATTAGTGAAGGACAACAGAAAGCAATCAAATGTGAGTGATAATCAGTTAGCATATGCTCCATTAGACAATTTGATACAACACATCAATAAAAATAACCCAGAGCTTCAGTTGAAAACAAACAAACAAATGAAAACAACTACCATACCTGAGTGTCCCAGAGCTGGAGCCATAGCAGTAGCTCAAATGCGAGATCTCGATGCTATTAATCAATACAGACAAGAGATCAGAAAAGCTATGGATGATTACATGGCTGGCCAGAGAACTCTGGAACACATTCAGGAAGGGGCAGTTAAGGAGCGGTTGCAGCCGTTCACCTCACAAGGTATGCTCAACACCCCGCCAGATGTAAGCAAGGTCGTGAGGTTGAAGGAGAGCTTCAACGCACCATGCAGAGTATTGAGGTATTCCCACCCTTTAGGCCCACCACACAGCCAACAGCCGCGAACATCAAACAGGCTGTTACATCTGAGTGTATCGACTGTGGATCTAGCGGCACAAATATGACAGCGCAAGTACTACAATGAATAGAAACAGTGCTAAAATCCATTGAAGCCAGTCAGAAATCACCAACAGGGAGTAAGTGACAACAGGGTGAAGGGAAAAATGAAAAAGAAAATGGAAAAATAACCCCTACTACTAAATCAGAGCAAAAACGTTTGGCAACATACTCCTTAACATTGGCATGCAGACCGGCCCCAAGTGAACAATATGATTTAAATAGGAGGTCTGTGATGGCCGTCTTCTCAGAAATCATGCAGTTAGAGGATATATCATCTGCAGACATAGATTGTGTGGAGTTCACTAAGGACGGAGAGCTTAATTCAGTTCGACTTTGGTTCAACTCCCGGATCGTCCAAAATGTAATTTGGTCATCAAAAAAAGCATTATATGACCTGGGATTTGAATTAAGTCCAGAATTATCGCTCGACTTAAAGGAAAGAGCAGAACAGGGCACAGCACAAGAGAAGAGGAAAAAAGTCACACTGCAAGTGCCTAATATCTGTTAATGCAAATGCTCTTTGAAGTCACAATAACTAGATAGACCAAATCGAATAACTACAGCAATACTTTCTAGTTGGAATACAAGAGGCTTCACCCATCTCCTCAATAATGTTAACAGTAACCTAGGAGCAAGTGACATCATATTATTGCAAGAGACATAGTTAACGTCAGCCCCAGTATGGGACAACTACAACATCTATCTGAACCCAGCATATAAACACACTACCGCAAGGCCATCTTCTGGACTCCTGACAGCCATTAAAATAACAAAGGTAACTTCATCGACACTATGGGCAATGCCAAATAACCATATGCTAATGATGAAGGTAATTATTGGGAGAGTGGGCTATGCGATCTTGAACATATACTGGAACTGTATCGCAATAACGGAAGCCAAATTCTATCAAGATCTGATGATGCTTTTAGAATTAGTTGAAAATGATACAATGGTATCTGGCATAGTAATGGCAGGTGACCTTAATATCAACTGCTGTGAAAGTAAAACACAGGGAGACAAAATGAGAACACATAGATGGAATCTGTTCACTAAACACCAGAGCCTCCACATGCTTAATGGCATGTTTAAAACCGACATACATCCACATGCCACATGGAAACGTGGGAGTACTCATTCCATAATTGATTATATATATGTAAATGACAGCCTACTCCCAGCTGTGCGGGGATTTGAGGTACAGGACTCAGGAAAAAGTTATCATAACATCCTGGAAATTATATGGGAGAATGAAGATCAAAGCATAGTTTGTTTACCAAGCAATAAGACTCAGCAGGGAAAACATTTATGTGTTAATCCTGGATTGAATAGCCTTCGATGGTCTGAAGAGGGTTTAGAACAATTTGATAAATTCCTCACAAACCTGCATGCGGATAAAACTGGAAATAAAGGCCACTTGATCAAAGAATATAGTAACACAATGCAACTTTTCCAACAGCCGAAAACATCACATACTAAAACAATAATAAAACCATGTCTCCATTTATTTGATCCCGCTCTACAAGCAAAAAAAAGGTCTTATTGTGCCGAAATGAGGTGTGTAGCCCACAATCCTCTAGATCTGAAGGTGATTCAATTAAGGGAAATCAAGAATCGTTATGTAAGCTGGGTAAAACAGCATCGAGCCAAACTGTACCAAAATGATGGGGCATACATGCTGAGGATTCTCGCTTCAAAAAACACAGCAAGAATGTGGTCGATTATGAATCAAATGGGGGCTGGCTCACAGGTGGCAATTCAAGCCAACGCAGTCGATGAACAAAAATGGGTCCAACACTTTACAGATTTGTATGCAGTACCTCAAGGCAGTGAACATCTAGAGGGTAACATGTTTATACAGAAATTCGATCTAGCATTTGACCAAGAGGATATATTCCATTTGATCAAAACTGCAAGCAACTCAAAGGCCTCAGGCCCTGATGGACTGTCAAATTATCAGCTGAAATCTCAACCTGAACTTTGGGCTACCATACTATGTAAAATATTTTTAACCATAAAACAAGAGCAAGCTATACCGAAAAGCTGGACACATGCTACAACAGTGCCCATATTCAAAAAAGGAGATTGACAACATCCGAATAGCTATAGATACATTTCATTGCTAGATGTCCCGGGAAAAATCTTTTGAAGACTATTGCTCAAAGAACTGAACCGATAGGTCGTGAACCAACATTTAAAAGATCCATTTCAAGCAGGATTTGTAGCAGGATTAGGAACCATCCCAAACATACTATGCCTAAATCTGATAAAACAGCAATATGCTGAAAAGGGTCAACCGCTATATTTAGCATTTATTGATTTTCAGGCAGCCTTCGATTCAATTGACAGAGTAATTCTATATAACAAACTGAAAAAACATAAATGTCCTCCATCTTTATTAGCTCCAGTCATGCTGCTTCACACAAACACTACGATGCAAGTGCGCTTAACATCCGAGGGCTTCCTGTCAGCATAATAGTCACTAAGAGGGGCTTGAAGCAAGGATGTTCACTTGTATCATTCTTGTTCAACTTTTTTATACTTGATATGGGCGACATATTCACTAGTGTAATCTGTGATCCACCAAAGCTAGGCAACCAGAAAATAAGATACTTGTTATATGCCGATGATTTGGTAATGCTCTCGCAAACCCCAAGTGGGCTTCAAAAAAATGCTACAAGCACTTGAGGCATACATTGAAAAAAATAACGTGGTTATAAACATCAAGAAATCAAAAGTGTTAGTGTGTAAAAATAGCAAAATTCATAGAAGAAAACAATGCTCCTGGAGTATTCTAAATATAAATTTAACTGTGGTTGATCACTATAAATACCTAGGTATTGCGCTCTCAGATACAAATAATCAGATGCATCATAGATTGGATTTAGTATCCAAACTCCGAGCGTTAACATCTCGGGAAAAAATATTGGCGCGCAGATTTGGGAAATTTTCATTTAAGCATGTATTATCTTTTTACCAAATGAAGCATGTTTTATCTTTTTACCAAATGAAAGTAACACCAATCCTGATATACGGCATGGAAGTGTTGAGATTGGTATTACACTCTGCAAGCTCATGAGAGAGCTCATCCCAAGGTGTGATGCCATCACTTTTCCTTCTCCAAATTGAGTGTTGAGTTCTTTCATTTCCAGCATCTCCCGGTAATATCGCAGGAATCAATCGCATTGAGCAAAAAAATAGTGGCTTTTTATATTTCTGAAACACCTCTGAGCCTCTCTGCTGCAAACCTCCAAGGTCAATATATTTTAAGGTTTTAAGGAGCAGGGGGCACCCCCATGTCTCTGTTGAATATTTTAAATATGACAGTCTCGTGCCCGTACAAATCAAGAGGGGCAACAATAATAACAGTTGTGCTCAAGATAGACACACGCCTTAGAGTTGGGTATAAAAAGGATTTGAAGTGTTAGCCTTTTTTCTAGGTGGACAATGTATATACACATAGATATGTGTTTCAGAATGTGTTTTTATTTTAATGTGGAGCTTTTTTAAGAGCAATATATTGTTATGTGTAATGTGTTTTTTGATAGAAATTAAAATAGGTATATTTTTGATAAATACATGGTTATTCGCCCCTTTTTTGGTTAGGGGGTGAACAGTTACTCACTCTAAGCAGAAAGGGAAGGAAGCTGTTTCGTGGGATCTCGTAGGTTTTGTGCATGGATTTACCTCAAACCAGTCAAGGATATTAAGTCAATGCTTTGTGTACAAATTGTTTATTATTCGGTCCAAATCTGCACTGGGGTGTAGCGCTATGGCTGTTCAAAAACTGCACTTTTTCTCTATTTGAAAATGAATGGGATGATATCTGTTGTATTTTGTTTTGTTTATAGTGTATTCATCTTATGACTTATTGTTCCCAATGTTTTGGGGGGCCCTTTACAAACTGTTTTGAAAAGTTCATCCATATCCATACAGCAAGCCAAACGTTATTGGAAATAGAATTTATGAGAAAATTGCTGCTTTTACATTTCTGAAAAGCCTCTCATGGTAGATATAACTATTTTTTGGGAGCAGGAGGCAACCCCTTCCCCGTTGAATATTTTCTAAACCTCCTGGATGTATTTATTCCAAACCTGTATCGCAAATCAAGTCAATGCTTCATGCCCAAGTTGTTTCTCATTTGGTCTAATTCCATTCAGCAGTTTTGTGCTTCGCAGAGCAAGACATTTGATGTTTTCTCTGCGTGAAAATGAATGTGTCAAACTTTTTCTTTGGAAAATATCTGCCAAATCCATCATGAAAGTCAAAGGTTAATAACAGTAGCATTTTCAGATTTCCTGTGCATCTAGGCAATCAACTTAACCATAGTCAGCGCTTTGAAACACTTTCCTTGTGCAGAGGCGCTATACAAATAAACATTACCAGTGCGGTGACCACCAAACTATAATATATATAGAGATATAGAGATAGATATAGTTGATGATGACTCATTGGTGCCATTAAAGATGGGAGGGAAAAACAAGCCGGAATACAGAAATTGGAAATGATTACTTTGATAACATCTTTTAAGGTAGAAAATGATGTGCTGACTGTCTCCACAGCTCATAGTACAAAGGTCAGGAGAGTAGAACTTTGCAAAGTGAGACATCTACTCCATTCTTAACTTTACCTTAATCTTTTGAAGTGGCTTGACAGTGTAGATCAAGTCTTCTTAGCACTCCAATCATTAACCCAACCCTATAACTTAACTCTATAAGGGGTCTATATTATGAGCTGGTGTATAGGGCAGGAATGGACCAGTTGGAGTCTCACACATTTTTCTTATTGATAATGAATCACTGAAGCAAGCAATAGGTGGTGCCCCGGATTATTTAGCAGTTACAAGTAATACAGATTATAGGGAGAGGAGGATGGAGAGTGATTTTACACTAGGATTCTGGAATAAAATGTTTGGCAGAGTTATGTGCTTATTAATTCATAAAAAGATCAAAGTCCATCAAACCATGCAGATATTTTGACTCAAACCATTTTTTTGAGAAATTATATCTAGCCAACTTTATCCTGTGCAGTCCAGGAAGACGTAAAACATATAGTTAATGTATTCCAGAAGGTAACATGTATTAGACTGACAGATCAGGCACATAAGATTTAAAGGAAGGAAGTATTGGTAATAGTTTGCAAAATGTGGGTGAAGAGATGTTACCTACAAGAACATTGGGAATGAGATGAAGCTAGGGCAATGGAATAAGCACAAGAAAAGGTATAGCAACAGTGAAGCCCCTCAGAAGGAAAATAATTCAGAGTACAAGAGGGAGGATGGAAAGGAAGGGTTCTAGAGAGGGGAAGAGATCCGTTTGGTGGAAACAGTAGAGGATGCACTTGACGTGCACATTGGGAATCGCAGGACAAAGACATGCCTGCACACAACACTGTAAGAAGAGCCACCCAAACTATACTGAAGCATTAAGACAATGTGGTAGGGCCACCATACGGTGTTCCTTCAGTTGCGATGGAGTAAGTTATGAGTTAGATGCGTTGGTGGATTGAGGGGCTGCATTCTCTCTAAATATGGCTGAATTGGTAAAAGAATCAGAATATAGAATTATAGAAATGCTTGGGTTGGTAGTGAACCCCTTTCTCCATCCTGTGAAGAAAATGAATATGATCTGTATTTATTTGGATTTAGGAGAATACGATTGTGCATGTTTGGTGGAGGAATGTGAAATAGGATTTAATGTGATGAGGACAGAAGGGCACATTTTGGATTTTGCTCAAATGCAAATGTGGCATTTAACAGATAACGGAATTGTGACAACATTTCTGTGTCCAGCAATAGCGAGTCTGAGGAAATCAGAGTTCATGATTAACACTTATTTGGGATTATAGTAGGAACAATTTTCCATGATTGGTGGACTCCACAAACTAGAAGTTACCAATAAACCAAAATATTTTAAACCTTACAGCTTGCCACAGGAGATACTGTCCAATGTACGACACCATTAAGGAATTATTGACTTGTAATGTAAATAATAGAGAAATGGACGGGTACGATTTTTAATCCTTTTTTGGATGATATGCATGAAAAATGGGCTGTGAATTCAGACAATAGATTATAGAGATTACAACAAAGTATTGACCCACACCGGGCAGTTTGAAACATCCCTACCAGAAACAACTAGGATGGGTGACGCCCAAATGCACCATCTTTATTTATGTTTACATTTGTTTACATTTGTTAAGCGCACAAACCCTCAATGTAAATACCGGTTTCTGATCGTTTTCCCTGAAAAAAAAACTGTAAAAAATGGCCACCTTCTCCCTTTCCATGGCGGCCTCATCGAAAGACAAAGATGCGGCGCAACGTGACCGGGCTTACCATAAGGTAAGGCTCAGAAAAGCACCAATCAGTGCTTAGATTACATTGAAGGTTTGGTGTGCCGGTTACTAATGTCACACAGTGTAATGAAAAGAATATTGGAACGATGCAATATATAAAATTGTGGTATGTATCTAGATGACATAATAGTTTGTAATACAGGTGAGATTGAAAAGGACACACGTTTGAGAGAAGTGTTGAGCAGAATACAGGAAAGGGGGCTGAACTTGAGTTCAGCGAAAATACAAAAGAAGTAATGAGAAAGAAGTAACATTTTCTGACATGTGTTTGAAAACAAAAGGTAAACGCGGTGACAAACACAGACTTTAGTTAATGAAGGCACTGTTAAGATCCACAATTCACAAATAATTGCAGTCAGCATTCAGAATGTTGCTATTCTCCAGAAAATGTATCCTTTGCTCTAGAGCTGGCGAAGCCATTGGACAAGTGAGGCAGACAGAATTTCAATGAGGTGGGACACTCACAAGCATTAGAAAAATGCATGCAGTCTTGGGGTGCAGCACCAAATATTTTGGCAACTAAACCAGAAAAGGCACTTGGTAACAGAGAATGCAATGGCAGCATTGTCGAAACAATTGCATGGCACTAAGCACGTGTTGATAGCCTGCAATACACACATGTTACAAACTAAAGAGTTCAAAGATATTACTTACCCATGTACTGGACACCGGGCAAAAGTGAATATTGAATTGAAAGCGATGACCCACTGACGAGGCACACAGTATTGAAAGTGTTATCTCTTCATAAATGTGCACGGAAGAGCTCATTTTCGACCGAGCCATAACGTAAATGGCTGGTGTAAAAGCCTTGCAGCAGGCTGTTAGGTCATGCATTCATGGCAAGGTTCATTTTCGTCCATTTATATGTTGGAGATGAGGGGCGGAACACAATTTGCATTTCCCCGCCCCCGTCCTCTCACAACAGAAATACACCAGCATTTGCACCAGCATGCTGCTGCATGCCAGTGCAACTTATCGGGATCCCTAAGTACAAAGAAATGCCACCATATGATATCATAACAAAATGGCAAATTTTAACAGAACGTACAGCAAAAGTGTTGTCAGCAAAATAGAAGATATGTTCTCCTTTAATGGATAGGAATGCTAAACCAGGAAAGCTATTGAGAGCAAAGGACAGAAAAGTTGAGAAAATTCAGAGGCGCTTGGAAAAATTGATGAAAAATTGAAAGCAGAAAAGAACCTCTTGTTATTGTGAGAAGGGTACTTGTAAGATATCAAAAATAAGATTGAGTAATAGAGACATTTAAAAAGGACAGTAATTGTGGTTTGCTGATAAAAAGAAAATTAGGAAATTCGGTCCATAAAATTTGATGTGTTGCGTCGGTCTCAAAAGTACTGGACCAGTGGCAAGTGGAGTCCACTTCACTGCTTGATTGTATTCTGTAGTCAACTAGATGAAGCACAAGTTAGTTTGGATCACAGGTGATGGGGAGTCAATTAGCTTCACCAGCTCACTTGTATTGCAATGGCGGCTCAGTCTGCTAAGTGTGTCTTGAATCATAAAATACCAGGCTTATCTAACATTGGTATGCTGTAGCTCTCATGCCTATCTTCGACTGGATTAGATTGTGGAGTAGCGAGGATCTCCCTAAGTTTAAAGGTGATGTGATTGATCTTTTGGGACAACCTGAGCGTTCATCCTTAAAGTGTTTCATCATGTCAAAACTTGGTTGAGGATCTTAGGATATGAGTTATGGTGTTCTCCAGCTCTCATTGTATCTAATGATAAACATAGAGTTCAGGAGAGCTACTGGCAGAAAGTTGAAGCCGAGATATGTTATCCTTTTCCCTCAGAATAATTTGGGAAGATACTGGGATACAAAAAGTTGTAGGGGTTACGAAGTTTACTTGGATAGTATGTGACCAAGGTCATTACATTTACTGTATGTCAATGTTGGTTTAGCATTCTATGTGTGACTGCATTACGTAATGTATGAAACCCGAATGAAACACATACATTCCCATATTGTTTGTTCAGGGTTGAATCTGTGGAACCATTTTTTTCTTGCATGTCCCCTGTATTTACAATATAGAAGGATTTATTTGAAATCAAAGTTCCGAGAGCTTAATATTAGGACAGCCACTGAAGCTATGTCTCTTTGCAGAAGAACTGATAATGGGCCACAGGATTTTTCTGTAGTCATATACTTTGGTTGAAAAGATCTACATATTTAGCTGACCTTGCATGAAGTTTTCAGCAGGAGACTAAAGGACAGGTAGAAAGATTGAATCAGACGTTGAAGACAAGAAGTATGCTAGACAACCAAATCGGGATCCATCCATTTTAGGGGCAGCAATGTATGTGCCCAAAGCACAAGGGCAAGCACATCATATAAAGTTGAACAAAAAAGAGGCCAACATATAACCTTGCTTGAGTCCATGCTGTGCAGTCATTTATTAAGTGGTCTCCCCTGCTGTTCACCCTCACACTAACTGAAGTTTCCTAATAGAGCATTATCAGAAGATTCAAGAGTCCCAGAGCTATACCCCATCCTTTCAATTTCCTCCAAAACCTGCCTCGACCTGCAGAGTCAAAATCTGCCTGTTAGATGAGGAAGGCAACATAAAGTGGGGGACTGCTTGTTTTCAAAGCATGTGCAGAAAGGAGGTGCAGGAGAAATATATTGTGTTATTTTGATAAACCCTTCCTAAATCAAGTCTGGAAGGGGAAAGGCAGGTGTTCTTTCTCAATCCACACCTACAAATCTTTTAATTGCAGGTATGCAAAAAACTTACTAGAAACATCTATACGATGCAGACGACAATAGTTTTGAGGGTCCTCCATGAGACCTTTCTCATGCATGTGGGATTAATATGGCCCCTGCCTAGGAGTGAGTAAAGCTAAAGGTGTACTCTACCTGCTGAAATAACCTCAGTAAGTTATTAGACCAGATATAAGGCTGTCTTGTGAATGCAATACTACTCAGGTCATCATGTCAAGGAGCCTGAGACCTATTTACACAAGAGATCAAGGGATTAACTTCTTCATATTTATATGTTCTTGCCATGGAGCATCAGGTGGAGAAGGTATGAAAATGTAGACAGTTCTCATGATTGTCATATACCATTCTCATAGAAATATACTATAATGTTTCCCCATTGGATTAAGTTGATCCAGCTGACTATTGAAAGTCCATTCATTAAAATATTACCAGCCACATTGGTTAGCCTGATTTGCTGGGATTCATAGTATCTCCCTTCAGTTACCATTTATAGTTGTTAGGTTATGTTGTTTTAACTAACTGTTAAGTCTCTATTTTACTCTTAATTTAGTTGGGAAATTCACATCTCAACCTTTCTCAACAAGTTGTATTCAATATGTCATTGTATTTTTTGTATGGCAATATCACAACTATTGCATTGTCTAGGGTCTGGGCCCAGATTAGTAATCTAGGAGGAATCTAAGGTACTAAGTGAATACAATGATTTTTTTAAATCGTTTTATTCAAAGACCGATTTAGTACGACACCTCGGAGACCGCTCGAGCGGTCTTTCTAAATTGAACTGTCAGCCCCTGCAACGCATATGAGTGTGTGCGTGGCCAGCATGGAAGAGGGGAGTTGTGGGCCCAAGGTAAGTGCTGAATGTGTTTTTGAGTGTTTTGTGTGTGTGTGTGTTTCTGTGTGTGTCTGTCTGTGTGTAATGTTTGGGAGCCTGCTGGTGTGTTTATGGTGGGGGTTGTACATGAGAAAGCCTTTTGGTTGGGAAAATTCGGAATGATCACAGAACTGCAGCTAAAACACCAAAACAGGCAGTTTTGCCTTGAATGCAAAGATAAATATGCAAAGGGATATTTTATTACATTTATCTACATGCTCTGATGTCAAAACCTTTTTTATTTTATTAGGATAGATATTGGATTTGCAGTGGGATGCATTTGAAGCTTTTTGCAAATGTCAACATGGGAAGATGTACAATTGCTTTAAACAATAGTAGACGAATGAGGACCACATCTCCAAGTGCATGCACCCAGACCATCTACCTCCACCCATTATAATACCATGCAATGACCCCAATGAGCAAGGACATTTGGCGATAAGCACTGGTCATATTGCATGCCTTTTATTCCAGCACTGCACACAAGTGTTAGAAGATAACGCTTTGTTCCACACATTCTTGTAGATCTGTTGTGGACAACACACATTAAAATCACCTGCTGCAATAATAGTACTGTGATGATGCAATGCATACCATTCCTCGATTTTAATAATAGAAGACTTATAAATAGTCCTGCTTTTCAACATAGAAGGCAAAAAATAAGTATATATGAATACAAACATGGATTTATAATGCTGGAGAACAGAAACGTGAACTATTTAAATAGTCTGCTGCACAAATCAACCAACCTACATTTGGTGTGTTGCTCAAACCTTTGTGGCTGGCTCCAACTTCATAGTATGGCCATTGATCATTAAGAAGCTTATCAACCAACATGTTTTAAATAGACTAACATCATCAGCAAATACATGGTTGGTCCATTCATCACTCATCAACGAGTGTTTAAAGCCCCTCGAATTGTAGGAAGAAAGATGCAGCATAAAATAAAGTGTCTTGGATTGAGAAAGCACATCAGGTTGTTAAGAAAATGGCTACCATTCCCAACCTACACTCACATTAGCTCCCCCACACTCTATTGTCAGATGTATTTTCCTTGGATTGTGATACAGTTTTCCTTTCATTTATTCTTTAGAGTTTTAAATATTACCCTCTCGGATATTAGCATCATTAGGACCTGTCAGAATTTTGCTCTCCAGTCAAACTTCAAATGTCAAAATTTCTCAATATGTCAAGATAAGCCATAACCATTCTTGCCGCCAACAAAGACGTGAGTTGGATTCTAGTAGGACTGAATGAGTGAGGATCAGAAAATTATATGAAATCAATATCAGATGATTGCAGAACACGTAGTAAGGGCATTTCTTGAAAGATGCCCAACATCTGTGTCCTATTTCATAGCCAGTTCAAGAATTCCTTAAATTATTTTTCAATGACTAAACAAGATGTAGTAATATCAGGGGGAGAATTAACTGCTTACATTAATTTGCAAAGGACACGCCATTATTAAACCCAGACTTATCAAACTTTTCACGAGCTCCTTCAACCGATTCACAACTCACATCCTTGTTCTGATTGTTCTGAATGGGCAAACAAGTCGACACATCTGAGTCACTGAAGTCCTCCGGAAAATTAGAAGAGATTTTGCCTGGTTCAGATTTATTTTCATGTGATGTAACAGTCACTTCCATAATGCTAACATTCTTGGACTCATGCTTCTCTACAAACACTGAATTTAATTGTATTTTATGTGGCTAAGTATTAATAACCAATTGACCTAGAGATTACATTAGTAAAACCCCCAAACTGGGTTGAAAGGTTGAAATAAAAGTCTTGGCTTATTTATATGCGTTATTTTAAAGCGATCAACACATTCAACCAAAGTACTGTTTTAAGTCCTTGATGCAATCTCATCAATGCCTTTCGTTCTTCCATTTCTGAGTGTATCTTTGTCTTCTTTTTCTTGATTTCTTGTTCTTTTCAGCCATGAAGGAGGCCCCACATACCTCTCTCGCCACCAGTAGCAACTTGGATGAAACAATAATGTTGGGCTGTATTGCCACTGGTACACAAGAGATGTTCCTCTACAACCTGTTCAACCTCATTCCCAGTCACGTTATGTGTTTCCCTCATATTCAAAGCAGTAACTATTAGCCACTCATCAAAGACAGTCAAACAGTGAAATCTGTTGGAGATTTTGTCTTTAGGCTATGACCTAATTTGGAAATATGTATTGTAGTATTTTGATTGGGAAATTGGCTTTATGTCAATGTGGTGGTATGTTGTCTGTGAGCGTGCCTTCTATAACACTGCCCTATGATAAGACAAACCTTACCCCTTCATAAATATGACCCATTCTAGGCTGACTTTAAACATCCATCCAGGCTTAGCACAATTATAGGGAACCCATTAAGATCATAACTAATGTCAAATATCACATATGGATTTTGTCAACGGTTTATTTACACCAAAGACCTACGCCCTGGGAGGGCTCTGCTCCCCCTTTGGCATGCAGAGTGAAGCACATTCAAACCAACACCCAAACTCTCTAGCTTGCATAAGTATACATTTCTGCTTTTCTCTGATTTTACCTACAGTAGTATATTTTTTACCACTGTGATTTGAACAACGCTGCGCCTTCTATTTAATTTCCCCAGTTGAAATATGAAGCTTTAGAAACATAAATGAGTACAATCCTTACACCATAGCAATCTTATTTTTTTAAATAAACCTGTTAAACACCATGTGATCAATTAACAAGAATGAATTCCCCACATCTTACCCACATCAATACTGCTGCATTCACCTAAGAGAGAAGATACAAACAAGCATTTCAATACATGGACATGTTTGTAAATGTGATACTTTGTTCTTCCGTTAGTTATCACATGTAAAAAGAAAACACCACATTCTGTTTTAAAAATAGACTCCTGTGCTGACAAATAATGAATTGCATTCAAACTGCACACTCTCATGTTAGACTTCACTTACAATTATTTATGAAGCTTCTGCATTTCGTCTGGACAATCTCTTTCTGCCAGGGCTTATCTGCGCGGGAGTATTAAAAACCCACACACTGCCTTCAAGTCAGCCTTTGGATGACAGCAGACTTCAAGGCAAGGACCTCACTCCTCTCTACACTCTCTACAGTCATGCAGACTTCAGCCCAGGAAAACAGCATTCAGCTGGAGCAGAGGGAAGCAGGCACAAAAAGTCCAGCCCTTCGATTCCACTCTCTATTTAATCACTCTTGCCGTCAATCAAGAGCAGCCCTCCCTTCCCTTGATGTGTTTGACAAACAATGGTAACAAGTTTCTCAAAAGGCTAAGCCTTTTTGAATCCCCCCAATGCAATGCAGATTAACCCTTTCCCAGCTATACAAGTAAATAATGTATGGCTTTTTTGAGGGACAGATCAAAACACAAAGTCAGAGGTTAGAAGAGTTTTCAGTGAGCCAGGAAAGCCAATGTTACTTGAGCAAAGTCTAGGGGAGCTGAGGCAACTGAGAGCAAGTAAGCTCCACAGTACCCCTTAGTTCACAGTACCTTAGGTCTGAAGAAATTGGTTCCAGCTGGCTTCTGTTCCTGTTGCAGTATGGCAGATCCTCTTGTTCCTGGCCCTCAGTCATGGAGACAAGAGGGAGGACGTCTGGGGACTCCTGCACTACGATTCAAAGGTCGGCAGCAGCAATGGGCAAATTTCCGATCAGAGGCACCTCGTGGTTTCAGCTTCTCGTGAATAGCACCACCGCGGTTCTTGGACACCTTGTGGACTTTCCTTGCTTCTGGGGTCCAGCATTCGGTTGAGGTGGTTCAGGCTTGGTCAGCCCTGCTTTGAGGGAGTCTGGAGGATCTTCCTGGAGCTCAGGGCCAGCTTAAAGACGATGCACTCGATTCTGGTGTTCCTGTCTCTTGCACTCGGTTCCGGCAGCAGCAATGAAAGTCCAGCCAGCAAAGAGAGGATTTCTTTTTTATTTTCTTTATTTTATTGTTTTTAATTTGTAAACAAACCTTTACAACATTGTTTTTTAAACTGATTATCAAATTAGAAATCATCAATCAAAAAAATCAACATGAACAAGTTAAAACAATGAATCAGCAAAGCACAAAGGTATTCAACTATTTAAACAATTGCCAAATGAAGTTATTTGCATCTAAGTTGTAACAGTAGCATAAGTTGTAACAGTAGGATAAATGGGTCACACATATTCAAGCTTCTTTGGGCAAATAACAAATGTGCAAGTCATTGCAAACATTAAAATTTAAGCTTTCTACTGTTGGTGAAACCACATATTCAAAGACAGATACACTTCAATAAAATAAAACTATACCTATTTTACAAGTTCAAATGCATACTCTATTGACATAATGACTTTGTTAGCAATCAATGCATAACTGCACCAGCGACTCAATCGTGTTATAATATTCAGAACATTAGGGGCTAGACTGTAACGTCTACCCTACAAGGAAGTTATTAGCTCAGTTTTGCAGATAGTTCATCATTGATGATGGTCAGGAAACAAGCTAGATCCAGGACTAACAAAATGTTATTTCCCCACATACATCTAACATACAGCCATTCCCTTGGAAAAAGTAGTTTCTCCAATGTTAAATTTGCCAAAGTCAATTCTCTGTTAGCTTCAAAATACTGACAAAATATAACTAGATGTTTTATTGTTTCTAGTTGTTGAGTATACAAACAATTGTGTCAAGTATCACTTGGTCGAACCTCCATGTTAACTTTCCAATGTTTGATTCTCTCATTGGTCGGAAACTGATTCAATTTGATCTCAAAAACATGTTATGAGTCCTGTTACAAGGAAAACACAGTAAATATGAAGATCGAGATGTTCTTTTGGATGCAAAGTGTGCATATTCCTTTTAATTGCTATATGTACTTAAAGCTTCAATGGTACAGCACCAATCACGTTCATACAATTTCTTTTTTTCACATAAGCCGGACACATACAGAGGTCGTCAATGTTGGCATCAATTTTTGACAATCATTTTTTCATTTTGCCATCATAGCTTGACATTGATACAGGATGGTTGTCTTTTAACATCCTAGGGAGATCCTCGTACATGGAGTTATGGGGAGGACAATTCATTTTTGCACAAATTCCGTGCAGTAGGATCTACGCCCTTACCGAACCCGAGAATCTTCATTTAAGGCAATACTTAGATCATACCTGGCTAATGGCTTCATCCGACCGTCAAAGTCTCCAGCAGCGTCGCCTTTGTTCTTCGTCCCAAAAAAGGAAGGTGACCTAAGAACTTGTATTGACTATCAAGCATTAAATCAAGTAACTGTAAAAAACTGGTACCCCTTTCCCCTAATTCCAGAATTATTGGAGCAAGTAAAGGATGCCCGTATTTACACTAAATTGGATCTCCGATGGGCATACCATCTTGTACACATGAAAAAGGGCAACGATTGGAAGACCGCCTTCCGTACCAAATACGTATTATTTGAATACCAAGTGATGCCTTTTGGGCTTTGTAAAGCCCTGGCAGCGTTTCAGTATTTTATGAACGATGTCCTCCGCAAACTAATTGATGTCTGTGTCGTCGTGTATATTGACGATATCCTGGTGTACTCGTTTTCTGAACTAGATCATGTGAAACATGTTCCTGCAGTACTAGAAAAATTATGCCAACATAAATTGTACGCAAAATTAGAAAAGTGCTTCTTTCACACTACCGAGGTCGAATTTCTGGGGTTTGTCCTGACCCTAAATGGAGTTCAAATGGATTCACAGAAGGTAGATGCCATCCTCAAGTGGCCCTCACCTACTTCAATAAAAGGGGTACAGAGTATGCTTGGATTTGCAAACTTCTACCGCAGGTTCATTCCTGACTTTTCACATTTGGTGCACCCCATCACATCATTATTGCGGAAGAATAAACGCTTCCAGTGGTCAGAAGAAGCAGAAAAGGCCTTCCAAGAGCTAAAGCAGAAATTCACTTCAGCTCCTGTTTTAAAGCATCCACGCCCAGAACTCCCATACGTGGTAGAAACTGATGCAGCCAGTCTGGCTATGGGGGCAGTCCTTTCCCAAAAAGATCTGGAAACAGGTCAACTACATCCAGTGGCGTTTTGGTCACAAAAGTTTTCAGCACCTGAACTAAACTATGCCATCACCGACAAAGAACTTCTAGCCATCAAGTCGGCATTCAAGGCTTGGTGGCACTATCTTCTCGGAGCCCGACACACCATCACAGTAATTACGCATCATAGAAACTTACAATACTTAAAGACGGCTAAGGCTCAATCATCACGTCAACTTAGATGGGCTTTATTTTTTTCGGAATATGATTTTGTGCTTACTTACCGACCTGGTTGTCGAAACATCAAAGCAGATGGTCTATCCCGCATAGGAATGGAAGAAACATATACAAATCCAGAAGCGGTGCCTATAATCCCAGAAAGGAGAATCCTAGGAATAACTACCTTGCTAACTCTCAACGACATACATGAGAAAATTCAGCAACTTCTCGACTCTACAGCCTTACAAGATTGGTCAAACAAAGGCAAAAATCATTCAGTCATTGATCATTTACTGTATTACCAAGGACGTCTTTATATACCTATTAAGGAACTGCAAGAACAGGTTATTTCAAATTATCATGAGTCCTTGGTAGAAGCCCACCCTGGAATTACAAAATCCGAAGCCAAAATCAAGAGACATTTCTGGTGGCCTACTTGGCGAAAAGACATTAAGTTATTTGTGCTATCTTGTGGCATTTGTGCTCAAAACAAGGCCCAGAGGAAAAAGCCAGCTGGTTTATTGCAACCCTTAGAAATTCCACCTACACCCTGGCATATATTATCTCTTGATTTTATCACAGATCTTCCTCCATGTAATGGGTTCAACACTATTTTAGTAATAGTGAACCTATTTTCCAAAATGGCCCACTTTATCCCATTAAAAGGCTTACCCTCGGCCTCGACCCTAGTCAAAGAATTTCTCGAACACATCGTTCGAATACACGGATTTCCTTCAGTCCTAGTTTCCAATTGGGGCAGTCAGTTTATTTCACAATTTTTGAGAAAATGTTCCCAATTAACCCAAATTGATGTAAGACTTTCAACAAGCCACCATCTACAAACCGATGGTCAAACCGAGAGAACCAACCAAATGTTAGAGCAATACCTACGGTGCATGTTACACCAAACGGAAGGCAACTGGAAGGATATTTTATGGATAACCGAATATGCCTACAACAATTCCTTACACTTTGGCACTGGACAAAGCCCTTTTTACACCATATATTGAAGACATCCTCAAACCTCTGAACTCGATCCACCTCAGCATTTGGAGATGCCGGCCGTGAGCAATTTACACGCTACTATAACACAAGCTTTCAAAAGGCAACCGAACATTTAAAACAAGCAAAAGAAAGGTACAAGAAAACCACTGATCAACATCGGAGAGAAGCCCCAAAATACCAGATTGGAGACCAGGTTTGGCTAGCTTCAAGACACATACCGCTAAAAGGGACCCACACCTTTAATCCCAGATATTTGGGACCTTACACCATTAAAGCCATTATCAATCCAGTGGCAGTTAAATTGGAGTTACCTCCGAATATGCGAGTCCATCCAGTATTTCATGTTTCACTTTTGAAACCAGTGCAACCAGGAACAATAATAACCAAACCACCAAGCCCCATCCTAGTAGTTGGCGAGCCAGAATTCGAAGTAAAAAAAATGTTGGACTCAAAGTTGGTCAAATCAAAACTCTTATCTTGTTGACTGGAAAGGCTATGGTCCACAAGAAAGATCATGGGAACCAAGTGACTATATTCATGCACCACGACTGGTAAGACGGTTCCACCAGCACTTCCCGGACAAGTCTGGACCAGAGAGAAGAACCACCTTGGGAGGGGCCTTGAGGGGGAGTGCTGTCATGATGCCTGCCCCCAGACATCAGAAGCAAACCTGTCTGCCCAGAGTACTGGCATCCATTGGGACCTATCAGGCCCCAAAGGATTGCCTAAGGGATTCCTGGACTCAGTCTCATATTGCCTTTTTCAGGCAAGTCTGGTCATCAAGTGGAAAAACCATGTACAGGCCACCTTGGGCCCTTGAAGGGATTACTTTATTCAAGGGACTATTTCCTTGGGTGTGGTACTGGGACTACTTTACCTGGGAACTACTTCTGGATGGCTATTTAAACCATGCCCGGAGAACAGAACACGCTTCTCATTATTTTGCACTCCTGCAGCATAACGCTCGCCGTGCATGCAGCTCCAGTATCCAGTCCTCTGCCACGCCTGTCTTGTTCTTCATGATCTGAACCTGCAAAGGAGAAAAGAAAAGCAGATTAAAACAGGAATCTTACCATTCGCCATCGCAATCATCCGGGAGTCGCCGCACCTGCAAGAAAATGAACTCCAATTACTGCGCTATACAGTCAGCATCAGCGCTGCAGAGTACTCACCGATGCTCCATTCATCCATGCGATCCAGCAAGGCACGCTGATGAGATCGCCGGTCAGAGCATCCGCACCTGCAAAAGATAAGAAAGTTTACAGGTGAGCTGCGCCTCGCCAAAGATATTTGACCTTGCACCGCAAGATACTGACCTAAGGCAATATTCGCTTGAGGTCTCACAAGTCACCATCATACGTCCCTTGCTCCAGGGAAGCACCGCACCTGCAGAAGAAAGAGGGGACAATTGATTAATCACACAAATGAACAATATCGCTTGCTAAGACTTTTGCTTGGTGCAAATACTGAATCTTAACTTGGCACTACCTTGTTTCTTTCGGAGAAGAGACACCTATCTTAGGCAATTCTACAAGAGGAAGAAACATAAAGAAAAGGTACAAGAGTGAACTATAAGACAACATGAACTCTAAAGCATTCATGCTACTTTGGATTGGCAAAAGACTTACCTCTGAGTCATTGTTTTTCTTGAAGATTAAGGGATCAGTGAAGTTAACTGGATTCCAAGTTCAGCGCACCACTGCATTCCGACGCAGGATGGAGAGCCCATCCTTCTTAACAATAAGGTGAGACATAATTAGGGAAACAAAAGGTGGCTACGGAAGCAGAAGTTTAACCTCCTTCTAGCAGTCGGCTAACTTACCATTTTTACCACTCTAGGAAAATCCCCCTATGTGCCAGACAGACAAAACTAAGAGGGCAAGTGCAGTCACTCATCACTACATTATGAGTCACATTGGTGGAGACTGTTGCAGTCCAGCTTCGTTCGGCACCCCTGTGGAACCCAGGTGAGCGTAACATTAACTCAATTGGATCTACTAGGTTTGTACCTACACCTTGTTTGTTGGGTGTCTTGACCCACGTGCAAGTAATCATGCTGCAACATTTGGTGCTGTGGGCTTAGAAAATTCAAGATGGCGGAAAACCCAGTTTGTGCGCCCACCAAAATGGTTGCCTCACTTGCCACCCACCAGTGCGAGAATGAAAGGCCGGGTTGCCATGAGGGAAATGGGTTGCCAAAGGAAAAACAGTAGCGCTGGTTAGCTTCAAAGCGCTTTAAAACCACCATTGGACTACCCGCACAGTAGTCTGAAACCATTGGGAATGGCAATGCTGATTGCCAAATGCAACTTAGAATTGTGGGGAATTCATTTGTTAAATCCCAAAAATGGGTGCAGTACCAGTACTCACCACTATCCAAAAGCCGGCGTTTTAAAACCACCCTGTGTTTCTCTGAAGGCAGGCTCAAAATGCCTATTTTCAAACATTACAATATGTGCAAAATATTCACTGAACACCAGCAGACATTTGGCAGAATGGAGTTTTGTGTGCCTACAAAATCTGGGAAATGAAGAGCCCAGAACAATGCTTATAACAAAACTGGCTGAGCTATGGAGTCAGCAGTTTAAGTTGCACTGGATTTAAAGACACTAAAATCGAAAATGTTTAGATTAAATGAGTGACCTATGTTTGGTGTCACATGCCTTTGTAACTGTTGAAATGTCATAGTTTTGCACTTAGAATCAGCATTCTAGCTGCATGTGTAAAATTGCAAGTTAATTTAAAAATCAACAAAAAACATGACAGTTAGCTGAAAGTCTGGCTTAAGGAACTTGATTTTGCTTGACAACTACCCCCATCAGGAGTGAAACTTGAGTCACAGCTGTGTTCCCAGGACTATCTGCCTTTTTGCTGGCCACACTAAGAATATACCATCTATCTGATAATTGAATTACCTGTGCTCTGCAGGAGAGTGAACAATGCAACTCCCTTCACCCAGGCAGAGGGTTTATTGAGAGGATCATAAATGGCTTCCTCTTGAACAATGAGCCTTTCAGGACCCAAGCAAATCTTATATTGCAGGGGTCGTAAAAGTGGCTTACTCTTGGCAGAAACTGGGAGGGGGAGAAACTGGAGACAGAAGCTGGCTTGGCAGAACTGGATAAACCAGTATTTCTACCTTGTGCTGAGAGGAAACCACACCCCTTTGGAGACAGAACATAACTTTAAAAAGATGGATCATTCATAGAGCGGACATGTGAAAATTTTATAAATGATACCATAATTCTTGTGATTTTTCTGCCCACAGTTTAAGAGGTTTTTAGAACCGGTGGTATGTTCAGGGGGGTGTCAGCGGAAAAGTGGATATTACTCTAAATGTATGCATGTTAAAAATCTGAAACTTCATCAGTTAATGTCCATACTCCCTGCGCACATGTATGTAAAGTTGGGTCAATGTCAGAAATTGAAAAATCAGTTAAAAAGTCAATTATGTGCCATTTCTGAATGCAAGCTCTTAGAAACAACAGATTTGGACAGAGACATGGCTAAATTCAGCCACACCATGTATATGTAATTTCAAGCAACTGTGTAACTGTGAAATATGTCTTTTGTTATCAAATATAGAATGTGTGCAATCTGACAGAGGAGTGTCCTATCTGCAAGCCATAAAATGACATCACTCTGACACAACTTAGCTTCGCCAATCAAGTGAGGAATGGAAATTTGACCAATGACAAGTGAGAGGGGCAAGTTTAGTTATGACCAACATACCCACCCACTCTCAAAACACATAAAAGCAGACAGACAGGACAGATAGGGACCTTCAATTCCATTTGCTGCAACGCGCTCTGCCGGACCATACAACATCTAGAGATCCAGACTTCAAATTCATCAACCTCCAGAAAGCCAAACTAGAGACTTTAATCTATCCAGAACTAAGAGACCAGACCAGAGAGCGAGCAGTTCCAGAGACCAGACGCTGTGCCCGGAGAGAGACCAGAGCCCAGTCTAAAACCCTGACCAGATCCGTGATGAGGCCCATTTAATTCAAGAATATAGTGTGAGTACCCAGCAGAACTGTGTAGAACCAATCTCTTAGTTTAAATTCATCTAATTCAATCTATTTAACCTAAGTAGAACTGCCTGATAGCTCCAAATCTGTCACCTGTCATTCTAGCTGCAAAATCTGTCACTTGTCATTTTGAGCTTTTAAAATTTCAAATCTGAAAAACGACCTTCACAAAATCGCTCATATCTCCGCGACCGTTTGTCTTAGAGACTTGCAGTAACTTTCATTTGGAAGCTGAGATCCTAGGCTTTCCTAGGACGCCAAAACAATAGAGATAGTCCTTGTGGTTCCTCTGAAATAGCGCTCGGCGCATCCGCGAATTTTGCCACGATTTGCAAATTTCTTCACGTGTAAAAAGACAGCAGTTTTGCTTTTCCTTGCCAAAAACTTCGTTTACCTGCTAGTTACTACTAAAGCATTGTTAAGGTGATCCTGAATTCATAGAGAGTAGATATCACTCACCCTGAACCTCTGAAAGGGAATTAAAAGCATTTTAGCATATTTTTTAATTCATTGCCAGCACATATCAAAGCATTTTGCCTGTGTTTTCAAAACTCCTATCTGTTTTCTGTAGTGTAAGCTTGCTGGGGTGAACTGAATTACAGTTGATTGCATTTCTGAGAACTGTGTGCTTCCTTCCATTTCCTTGCATTGCATCAAGGGGGGGAGGGGATTGCCAGAGAAAAGTGATTACATTGTTTTGTTGAAATCATATTGAGTATTTTCTATACTGCATTTCATTCATTCAACATTCCATCCATTTGAACTCTATAAAGCATTCTCTACCACATTATACTTCTGTACCTATTTACCACTGTGCTACCTTATCCATTTCATGTCAACTCCTTATTGATTATAGAGAAGCGTGTTAGTGCCAGATTCTCCGTTGTTAATCTTTATCATATCAGATTAAGTGTGATATTCAATTATTAATTTATTATAAGGTGTGACATATATATATCTATTGTTTAAATTATCAAATAAACCTTTTAACTTGCAAAACAGAACTACTTCTTGGCTCAGTGGGGTCAGGGGGATTCCAAGAGAGGGGTGTTATATAGGGGTAGTCATCCAGAATGCATGAACTGGACATAAAGGTATATCAATAAGGGTTTTCATTCAGTATTCTAGACTAGGCGTTGACTTAGCTGTAGTGTTGAATTGAATCCTCTTACAAATTGGGGGCTCGTGCCGGACGTTTGGGTTAGATCTACCATTTGTGCAGATTAATACAGCGTGCCAGCTGACCAGATACACATATCCGGTCGGATCACCACGCTGTGTTACGCTGTAAAGCACTCCTCAAAGGGACACTCCAAGAAAAGTTCTGTTCTGCAAAAATAAAATACTAACTTCTGTAAGTCAGGACAGAGACCAATCTCTAGAATGACGACCTTGGTAGATATGAAAATAGCCAGAGAGCACTTCTTACATAAACTATTTGTGAGAGGTGAATGGGCTGAGCAGGGCCAGGATGCCTGGTTGCAGGCCATCACGCGACAGGCCACTGAAACAGGGTCAGACTTATGGAGAGATCAGGGTCCATTACATGTGGCCCTGAGTGAACTATATATGGCTCCTAAGGCCAAAGATGAACACGACAAGATTGTTAGGATAGCAGCATATTTATATTTATATATGGGAGCCATACAGAATAAATGTGCTGAAGGCCATGATCTGACAAAAAGGCAACAGATGGCGTTAGAGAAGGCCCAATCTGATCTGGACTCTTCTGAGCAAAGGCTGCACAGAAGCCAGGAGTCAGAAAATGAGACCAGACAGTACATCACTAAAATAAAGGAGGATATGGATGTGCTGCAAAAGGAAAAGTCAGAACAGGATACCAGATTTCGGGCCTTGCAGAAGGAACACCAAGAAGGTTTGGACTCCCTACTGCAAAGCCAGAAAAAGCTGGAGCAACAGCTAGACTTCAATAGGGCATGTGCTGAGCAGGTAGTCACCCTGCAAAGCCACCTAGATAGAGAGAAGGCAGAGAGCAATAAACTGATTTTGAAAGACCTGGATACCCAGACAGAGTTTGACCAGGAGCGCCAGAAAGCTGGTACCTTCCAAAGGCAGAGGGACGACCTGGTGGCACAAATGCAGGCTCTTAGTCAGGAAAGAGACGCCATAGGCCAGGAAGTCTGCCATTTAAAAAGGAAAATGGAAGAAAATCACCTGTCCCTCCAGGGGCTGGGTGACCTCCAAAAAGAAAACCAGAACTTGTTAGAGCACACCAGGAGGGTGGAAGAGGCTCTGGCAAGAAAGGAGCAGGCCAATAGGGACATTGCCCAGGAGGTAACCCTCCTGCAGCAAAGACTGGCCCAGTACTCCAGGACCAATCAGGAAGCACAGAGAGAGAATGAGGCTCTCTGCCAACACAATGATAGGCTCCAACAACAGGTAGCGATGCAGGAGAGACTGATAGAGTCGAGTAAGGCCTTAACAGAGGAACTGAAAGCACAAATGCAGGCTCTTGCATTGCAACAGGGAGCAGGGGCGGATAGAGATGAGGTTCGCTGGGAAATGGAAACTCCGGAGCATAACCTCAGGAGCCCTAGTACCAGAGGCCCTCATACCTCTCAGTCCCTGGACTCTGCCACCCCCATGTCCCCTGGCGCACGTGAGCACAGGACCACAGGGATGGCAGATTACTATCCAGCCAGAAGCATGGGGCTCATAGGCCAGTACCACTCAGGAATGGAGGGGTGGGCATCCGGGTATGGGCACCCAAGTACAGTACAGTTCAGTGGGGAACCCCAGGAGAGTAGGCCCATTAAGGGCATCCTGAAAACCTCTGCCCAATTAGGTCAGTGGAGGGGGTACCCATCAAATCCTGGCAGCAAGGAGGAATCTGAAGACTCCTCTGAACTGCGCAGGACACAGGAGACCAGGTCCCCACATTCTGCCAGCCATTCCCAGGCTCGCAGAATCCGGGAAAACCTGGAAGAACAGACGGGAACCTCTGGGAGCAGTGCCTCTGAGTCCGAGGACGAATGGACAAGGGTTACCCGAACTAAAAAGGCCAATAAGGCAAAAAGGGCCTTGCTAAAGGACCCCTTAAAGCAGATTAAGGCGATCAGGAGCGTCATTACGCCTTACCATAAGAACGCTAAGTATTCTGTTTGGGAGCACTTAGAGTTGTTTGAACAAATGATGGAGACTTTCCATTTGAAGGACAGCCAAAGCTGTATTCAGTATGTAAAGTGGACCTTCTCCCCGGAATACTCCAGTTTCTTTGCAGGGCTGGAGGACCAAAATCATTTAAGATGGTCCACCTATAAGGCGGCCATCTTGAAACATTTTTCTGTTCACAGAAATCCTCAAGAGGCTCGCAAGGCAGCCTACAATTTGCAATGTGGGGAGATCAGGCCCCACAAGAATTTGTGCAGGAGTTAAAGCGTGCTTTTGCGCAGACCACCAGAAGGGTGCGCACAGACAGTCGAGAATTCGTTAATACATTTTTTCATGCCTTGCCCAAATACATCATGACCCAGCTCGTGAGGGATTTTCACGAGAAAAGATCCTTAGACTGGGTCATTGAACAGGCTACCCGGATCTATGAGGTGCAGAAACCGGTAGATAGCAAAAGTAATGCCCAGAAAAACCCCAAAGCCAACAGCACCCCTGCTGCTGCCAAGGTGGCAGAGGTAAAGGTCACCCCCGTTTTGGATTTGGAGATGGGGGGCCTAAAAACCTACCTGCACCTAATAATGCTAGGCCCAGAAGGTCTTCGGGCCAGTCACAGACAGGGAGCCAAGGAGGCAGCCCCACAAATGGGGTCCCTCGCTCTCCTGATTATGTAAGTCCCCGTTACAAGGGAAATCGACCCATCCTGGGTTATGTGTGGACTCCTCCAGCCCAAGGGGGGCGATCCAGCCAAGCACCTAACCCAGGGAACTTCCCTCCAAACTTCCCACAGGAGGGCAGAAATTTACCAAACCCTGGGCAGAACTTTTTCCCCAGATATCCACCCGACTTTCAGCCCCAAAACCATCCATCCTTCTTTCCCCAATTCCCTGAGCCCAGACCACTGAATCCGGGAGAGGGGAGGCCAAGAGTGGAGGGGTACCCAAATCTTCCCAACCAGGGGTACTACCAGAGGAGGGACAGCTACCCTTCCCGGGATCAGCCCAGGGGAGAAAACAGGGCCCCGTATCAGCCTGAGCGGGTTTCCCAGTTAGAGCGCCAGGTTCAAAACATGGCGCGGGATATGGGTCACATACTGAGGGCTCAGCAGAACCCTCAGATCGGCATGCCGGCGCAGAACGTACCCAACTCTGGACCTGGTGCTCCAGAACAATGACGGGGGCAGCACCCCGATAACACACCGGTTCCCAGGGAGGAGGCACAAAGGGAAGGGGGGTGTAAAGCCTTGGAGGAAGCTTCCTTCCTCACTTGTAAACAGCCCCTGGAAACCCAGGAACCGGAAACAAAATCTCCTGCCCTTGAAAGTCGGCCCCCTAAGGAGCAGAGGGGGGGTAGGAGAAACAAAAGACCCAAACAGACTCAGTTTGAGGAGGAAGTACAGATCTTCCAATTTGAGGGAGAGGGATCCTCAGAGGATCCTGGGAAAAGGATCTTCTCCTTCAGAGAGGGGGGAACTCCTCCCAAAGAAAAATGGGTCCCTAGGGATGCAAATCCAGACTGGGGAGATGTGGAGACTGAGCTACCGCCGCCCACCATCTCATCCCAGAACCAACAGCAAGATAATCCCCTGGTTCAAACCCATCCTGGTGACTGCCTCCAAAAAGGGGGGGGCGGCCCAGAACCGGAGCCAGGGGAACCCACAATGGCTCTGATCTCCAGTTGCCAACTTTTTCTTTCAGATTCCCAAGGCTCTCCACAGAATTCTGCCCAAAATTCTTCTCTCGCGATGTCCAAAACCAGAAAATTAGCCCACCAGTTGTCCAAAAATGTACATTATCTGTGCCCCCTTGAGGAGAAGGAGGGAAGATATTATGCCCCGGTACAAGTACAGGGGCAGGGTACAATCTCGGCACTGGTGGACACTGGATCTCAAGCTACCCTTCTGTCCAGAAGGGCCTTTGATGAACTGAATGCAGGAAGGGGAGAGAATTACCAAATTCCTCTCACCTCTCTTCCTGGACAACTCCAGAACTTTGACGGGAAGGAAATTCCTGTCGAGGGGACGGCAGATTTGGACATTAAAATTGGGCGACACAAGCTGAAACACCCGGTTATAGTTGTGACCCCAGAGGGCACCCCTTGTTTACTAGGGAATGACCTCCTGAGAAGGTTGTCACCCCTAATTGATTGCGTAAACAAGGTCCACTGGACCCAGACTAGCCGACCCATAAAATTAAAACAGAGTGTCAACCATGTTAGTTTAAACGGCACCTGCCACATGGTTGAACAAAAATCTGACCAAGTAGAATTCCACTTCCAGAATAACCAAATTCCAGACGTGACAGTAATAGCAGTAGGACAACAGACTGGTGATGGGGGGTCCTCTCTATTTCTGAAAATCAACCTTCCTTCCAGTTTAAGGTGGTATTCCACGCTGGAAGGAAACACTCTGAAATTCTATACTAATCCACAATCAGAAACTCCCACTCCTATAGTCCAGAAAGATGTGAAATCAGCTCAAAGCCTGGCTGATATTCAGCAAATTGGAGAGCAGTTGTTCATCCCTGTCCAGTTAAATGATGGGAAGGACTCTGTTCTCGCTCGAGTGTGTGTGAACAACGGTAAGAGCTTCATCAGCGAAGCCATGTTTCGCCAACTCCCAAAAGATCCAGCCATTCCCACCTTCAAACTGATAGACAAATGGGAAATGGACATGGAAGCACCTAATTCCAAACATCTCCTGCCAAGCAGGTGTATGCTCAAAATCTCCATTGGCAACAAGAGCATAGTCCATAATTGTTGGGTCGTGCGAGACGTCCCTGCCGCCTTTTACGTAGGCAGTGACATTCTCAATCGCTTTGCCATTAGTTTGGACCTAATAAACTTCAAAGCTTGGTCCCGATTAGCGGATAATCCCATGGGCTTTGATGATCCAGAAAAAGCATTTAGGTCAGCTCAATTGCTACCTTATGCAGTTGAAATTCAGACTAAAGAGGAAGTCACCATCCCAGAAAGGACCCGACAATTCTCCCTGGAAGTGAAAGTTAAAAGGGGACAAGAGTTGAAAAACCCTGATGCTTACATACATCTAAATGCGTCTCTCCAACAGCAAGGGTTGGGGGTAAACCCAACTCCATTAGTCAACATAGAACATGACACCATTCTAATAGAGGTGGATAACAGCGACTTAAAGAGTATTACTCTAGCCGCAGGCACCATTATTGGAATGGCGGTTGATGACCGACATTTTTCCATTGATTTAGGTAACGAACTGTTAGGGCCAATCCCCAAGGACTGCGTTGACAGTGACAGTGATGACAATACAACACCAGACAGGATTTTTACCCGGCATGGGGGGAACTTCCTGGTGTACACTTCTTGCCCTTATGGTAAGGAAGATGTGACTTGTGACTTCAGGAGGGATGAGGTGATTTTCCAGGTCCATGAGGGCTGCCTTTCCCACCTGAAGCCTCCAGTCCAAATCAGCACTCTGACCAGGGACTTCTCCACCCAGCTGGAGGAGGCCGCGGAGATAGCCAAACCAGAAGTCTTCCCAGGCTTCAGGCAGATGGTGGAAGAGAGAGTCAACCTAGCTGATGCCTGTGTGACTCTGGAACAAAAGCAAAAGTTGAAACAAGTTTTCTTGGATTTCCAAGATCTCTTTGCGGTAGACTCATATGACTGTGGTCGCACTGACATCCACACAACAACAATCCCCACGGACCCTGGCATGACTCCTGTGTTTGTGAAGCAATATCGCTTGCCTCTCGCATCAATGGAGTCCCTTACGGAAATAATTAAGAACCTTGAGTCCCGGGGAATAATCCGTCCAGTCCACAGCACCTTCAATAATCCGGTGCTGGGGATATTAAAGCCAAACGGCCAGTGGAGACTCTGCGCCGACCTTAGGGAGCTCAACAAACGGGTCCATACTTCCCGATGGCCTCTGCCCTACATTGACCAAGGGCTGGCCCAGATCCAGGGGTCACAGGTATTCACTGCAATAGACCTGACCAATGGATACTGGACCGTGCCTGTCAGCAGGGAGGACCAATACAAACTGGCTTTTACCTTTGGGGGCCAGCAGTACACATGGACCCGGACTCCCTTCGGATACCTCAACTCCGGCAATGAATTCAACATTTTCCTACATAAGGCCATGCCCGACCTGGGTGCGAGGGGTAACCTGGCTTATGTAGATGATGTCCTCATCAAAAGTTCATCTGTGGAGGAACACATAGCGGAGATCCGTTATGTTCTGACACAGTTGAGGGCCGCCGGAGCAAAACTTTCCTTTCAGAAAGCACAGTGGTGTAGAACCCGTGTTAATTTCTTGGGGCATGAGATTACTCCTCAGGGTCTCTGTCCCCAGGAAAAGAAAGTGGAAGCACTTCAGAAACTGAAAGACCCCACAACTCTGTGGGAACTAAGGAGCCTCCTTGGACTGACTAATTACAGCAGAAAGTTCATTGAGGGCTACGCAGAGATCACCAGACCCCTGATTCATCTCCTGAAGGGGGGGGGTCAAGTGGGAATGGGGTCCAGAACAAGCCGAGGCAGTAAAACAACTCAAAAGAAGCCTCTCACAAGCGCCTTGCCTAGCTTACCCTGTCAGAAACAAGGAGTTCTTCCTGGAGACAGGGTTCTCTAATACGTGCTTGACGGCCGTATTATACCAAAAGCATGACAAGGTCAATAAAGTAATCTCCTATGCGAGCAAAACTTTATCCTCTGTGGAGGAAAAATTCAACGATTGTGAGAAGGCACTCCTGGCAACGGTGTGGGCATTGAAGAATTACCGCCCGTTTATCCAGGGGGAACACATCATAGTGGAGACTCCACACCAGCCTCTGCAATATCTCCAAAGTGACAGAATCCGGGCCAGAAATGTGAGTAACTCCCGAATTACTTCCTGGATTCTGTCAATGCAAGGCTTTCCTGTGGAGGTCAGATATGGCTAAAACAAGAAGAGTCCCCTCGCGCAAGGTCTGGCTGACTTGCATGATTGTGCCAGAGAAAACTGTCTCGAGGACGAAAGTCTAAAAATAAAGGACAACATGGAGGCATACCTTAATTCCCCCCACAAAGTCTTTGAAGAGGACAAGTGTGAGGGAATGCCCGCTGTCTATGTGGATGGATGCTCTTACCATGTTGACAACGACGGGGAGAAAGAACTGGTGGCCGGCGTAGGGAATGCATGGGTGAATGAGTCCCCAGAACCCTCCGCTGGATACAAAATTGGTCCCCGAAGTAGTCAGGTGGCAGAATTGATGGCTGTGCATCAGGCCATCCTCACTGCTGTCCAGCATCAACTCCACGAACTGGTCATAATCACAGATTCGGATTATGTACGGAACGGGTTCGTGGAGCACCTGGTTAATTGGAAAACCAGAGGCATGTTATGTGCTAACAACAAACCCTTGAAACATGGGAAGTTGATCCAAAACATTGATGATCTGGTCACATCGAATGGGATGACCATCTACTGGAAAAAGATCAAGGGTCATTCCAAAGTAGAGGGACCAGACAAAACTGGAAATGACTTAGCTGATCAGCTGGCCAAAACCGGGGCCATCCAAGGGGATCTAATTGAGATTGAGTCCCTGTTGGGGGAAATCCAGGTCACTGCTATC
Organism: Ambystoma mexicanum; assembly: GCF_040938575.1. Taxonomy (NCBI): domain Eukaryota; kingdom Metazoa; phylum Chordata; class Amphibia; order Caudata; family Ambystomatidae; genus Ambystoma; species Ambystoma mexicanum. The sequence goes on along the minus strand of NC_090935.1, from coordinate 214,823,096 downwards.
ACTAGGTCCCAGACAAATGCTCACAACGACCTTTCAATTGCACAATGGAGTAAGGAGACCCCTGATGCTGATTTGATTACCGCTCAGAAGGGGGATCCAATTATTGGTAAGTTTTACCAGCACCTTGAGGACCCTGAGAACTTTCCCCTGACGGATACCGATTACATTGGGAAAGAGGACCTAAGAGTGTTGATGAAATGTCCAAAAATGTTCCGGATCCAAGACGGTTTGTTGGTAAGGAAATCCAAAGCTGGCCACGATCAGTGGGTGGTTCCTACCTCATTCCGAAGCCTGATGTTAAGTCACGCCCATGATGCGGCCACCGCCGGTCATAGGGGGTTTCACACAACATTGGAAATCTTAAGAGAGGTTGCATACTGGCCACACATGGGGCAGGACCTCGACCAATATTTGAAGGGTTGTCTTGTGTGTGCACAATTTCAGCCGACATCCCTCACGCACCGGACGCCTTTACAAAAGCGGGGGATGACACTGCCATGGTCAGATTTACAAATCGACTTTGTAGGCCCTGTGATTCGCTCGGCTAGGGGGAATAAGTACATGTTGACTGTGACATGCTTGTTTACCAAGTGGGTGGAATGTCTCCCAGCCCCAAATTGCAAGGCAGAAACTGCAGCTGCCTTGATGATTAACCACATCTTTTCCCGTTTTGGTCTACCTCAAAGGATTGAGTCAGACAGAGGTAGCCACTTCACCAGTGAAGTAATGACAAAGATGTGGGAGATACTGGGGGTCAAGAGAAAGCTGCATATTGCTTATAGACCAGCTTCTTCTGGGGCAGTAGAGAGATATAACCGGACAATTGTGAGCATATTAAAGAAGTTTGTGGCAGATTCTGGGCCAAGTTGGGATATCCGATTACCTCTGGTCCTAATGGCCATCAGATCTACCCCTTCATCTGCAACCAAAATGTCACCATTTGAGTTGATGACTGGGCGCAAGATGGTGCTTCCGCAGCATTTGCTCTACAGGACCCAAGAGCAGACACTGATAAATGCCTCCACTACACATGAGTATGTGGAGAATTTAAGGAAACACCTCCACCATGCTTTTGCTTACGCTCAGCGGAATCTAGAAAGATCGGCTGATAGCATGAAGACCCATTATGACCTGAAAACTTCCAGGAAGGAATATCAGGTGGGAGACCGGGTCTATCTATACAACTTCCAAAGAAACCAGGCAAAACAGCGGAAATTCTTGCCTACATGGAAGGGACCCTTTGAGATCATCGACAAGATCTCCCCTGTGGCCTACAAAATCCACATCCCCAAAGGTCCTTTGGCAGCGGGGGAAGACAAGTGGGTCCACATAAACCAGTTGAAATGTTGCCATCCCAGGCACACTCTGCAACAACTGGAGGAATCCTCTGGAATCCTAGCGGGTACTGTCTCAGACTAATTCTGTTCCAATCATAAAACATACCACATCTAGTCTCTAAAATATGGTGATTTGCATGAAACTGTCTCTTAGTTATACTGTTTTTTATCAAAATAAGAATGTAATGTTTCCTCATGATGAAATGCATATGCTGTCCCACCATCTCAACAGTGGTGGAAAAACGTCTATGAGTAGGTATTGCCGCTCTTCCTTTGTCGTCCTAGGAGAAAGAAGACCTTGAGACTGGCCAAGGAGGACGATCCGGAGACCGGGAACGAAGGCCCAGTGAACCGCCCAATACTCCCATCAGGACTGGCGAGGAGAACCGATCGATCCGACCGTATGGAGGAAAAGATGCTGAACTGTGCCATCTACCGGAAGAAGATTATGCGGACAGACCGGTGCGTGGGTCAAAACCCTTGTGCACCCGACTCCCCATCGACTCAAATTCAAAGTGCAGTCGCGTGGGGGGGCTTGTTGGGTGTCTTGACCCACGTGCAAGTAATCATGCTGCAACATTTGGTGCTGTGGGCTTAGAAAATTCAAGATGGCGGAAAACCCACATGTGCGCCGAAATCCAGGAAAGCTGCGCAGTTTGTGCGCCCACCAAAATGGTTGCCTCACTTGCCACCCACCAGTGCGAGAATGAAAGGCCGGGTTGCCATGAGGGAAATGGGTTGCCAAAGGAAAAACAGTAACGCTGGTTAGCTTCAAAGCGCTTTAAAACCACCATTGGACTACCCGCACAGTAGTCTGAAACCATTGGGAATGGCAATGCTGATTGCCAAATGCAACTTAGAATTGTGGGGAATTCATTTGTTAAATCCCAAAAATGGGTGCAGTACCAGTACTCACCACTATCCAAAAGCCGGCGTTTTAAAACCACCCTGTGTTTCTCTGAAGGCAGGCTCAAAATGCCTATTTTCAAACATTACAATATGTGCAAAATATTCACTGAACACCAGCAGACATTTGGCAGAATGGAGTTTTGTGTGCCTACAAAATCTGGGAAATGAAGAGCCCAGAACAATGCTTATAACAAAACTGGCTGAGCTATGGAGTCAGCAGTTTAAGTTGCACTGGATTTAAAGACACTAAAATCGAAAATGTTTAGATTAAATGAGTGACCTATGTTTGGTGTCACATGCCTTTGTAACTGTTGAAATGTCATAGTTTTGCACTTAGAATCAGCATTCTAGCTGCATGTGTAAAATTGCAAGTTAATTTAAAAAGCAACAAAAAACATGACAGTTAGCTGAAAGTCTGGCTTAAGGAACTTGATTTTGCTTGACAACTACCCCCATCAGGAGTGAAACTTGAGTCACAGCTGTGTTCCCAGGACTATCTGCCTTTTTGCTGGCCACACTAAGAATATACCATCTATCTGATAATTGAATTACCTGTGCTCTGCAGGAGAGTGAACAATGCAACTCCCTTCACCCAGGCAGAGGGTTTATTGAGAGGATCATAAATGGCTTCCTCTTGAACAATGAGCCTTTCAGGACCCAAGCAAATCTTATATTGCAGGGGTCGTAAAAGTGGCTTACTCTTGGCAGAAACTGGGAGGGGGAGAAACTGGAGACAGAAGCTGGCTTGGCAGAACTGGATAAACCAGTATTTCTACCTTGTGCTGAGAGGAAACCACACCCCTTTGGAGCCAGAACATAACTTTAAAAAGATGGATCATTCATAGAGCGGACATGTGAACATTTTATAAATGATACCATAATTCTTGTGATTTTTCTGCCCACAGTTTAAGAGGTTTTTAGAACCGGTGGTATGTTCAGGGGGGTGTCAGCGGAAAAGTGGATATTACTCTAAATGTATGCATGTTAAAAATCTGAAACTTCATCAGTTAATGTCCATACTCCCTGCGCACATGTATGTAAAGTTGGGTCAATGTCAGAAATTGAAAAATCAGTTAAAAAGTCAGTTATGTGCCATTTCTGAATGCAAGCTCTTAGAAACAACAGATTTGGACAGAGACATGGCTAAATTCAGCCACACCATGTATATGTAATTTCAAGCAACTGTGTAACTGTGAAATATGTCTTTTGTTATCAAATATAGAATGTGTGCAATCTGACAGAGGAGTGTCCTATCTGCAAGCCATAAAATGACATCACTCTGACACAACTTAGCTTCGCCAATCAAGTGAGGAATGGAAATTTGACCAATGACAAGTGAGAGGGGCAAGTTTAGTTATGACCAACATACCCACCCACTCTCAAAACACATAAAAGCAGACAGACAGGACAGATAGGGACCTTCAATTCCATTTGCTGCAACGCGCTCTGCCGGACCATACAACATCTAGAGATCCAGACTTCAAATTCATCAACCTCCAGAAAGCCAAACTAGAGACTTTAATCTATCCAGAACTAAGAGACCAGACCAGAGAGCGAGCAGTTCCAGAGACCAGACGCTGTGCCCGGAGAGAGACCAGAGCCCAGTCTAAAACCCTGACCAGATCCGTGATGAGGCCCATTTAATTCAAGAATATAGTGTGAGTACCCAGCAGAACTGTGTAGAACCAATCTCTTAGTTTAAATTCATCTAATTCAATCTATTTAACCTAAGTAGAACTGCCTGATAGCTCCAAATCTGTCACCTGTCATTCTAGCTGCAAAATCTGTCACTTGTCATTTTGAGCTTTTAAAATTTCAAATCTGAAAAACGACCTTCACAAAATCGCTCATATCTCCGCGACCGTTTGTCTTAGAGACTTGCAGTAACTTTCATTTGGAAGCTGAGATCCTAGGCTTTCCTAGGACCCCAAAACGATAGAGATTGTCCTTGTGGTTCCTCTGTAATAGCGCTCGGCGCATCCGCGAATTTTGCCGCGATTTGCAAATTTCTTCACATGTAAAAAGACAGCAGTTTTGCTTTTCCTTGCCAAAAACTTCGTTTACCTGCTAGTTACTACTAAAGCATTGTTAAGGTGATCCTGAATTCATAGAGAGTAGATATCACTCACCCTGAACCTCTGAAAGGGAATTAAAAGCATTTTAGCATATTTTTTAATTCATTGCCAAAACATATCAAAGCATTTTGCCTGTGTTTTCAAAACTCCTATCTGTTTTCTGTAGTGTAAGCTTGCTGGGGTGAACTGAATTACAGTTGATTGCATTTCTGAGAACTGTGTGCTTCCTTCCATTTCCTTGCATTGCATCAAGGGGGGGAGGGGATTGCCAGAGAAAAGTGATTACATTGTTTTGTTGAAATCATATTGAGTATTTTCTATACTGCATTTCATTCATTTAACATTCCATCCATTTGAACTCTATAAAGCATTCTCTACCACATTATACTTCTGTACCTATTTACTACTGTGCTACCTTATCCATTTCATGTCAACTCCTTATTGATTATAGAGAAGCGTGTTAGTGCCAGATTCTCCGTTGTTAATCTTTATCATATCAGATTAAGTGTGATATTCAATTATTAATTTATTATAAGGTGTGACATATATATATCTATTGTTTAAATTATCAAATAAACCTTTTAACTTGCAAAACAGAACTACTTCTTGGCTCAGTGGGGTCAGGGGGATTCCAAGAGAGGGGTGTTATATAGGGGTAGTCATCCAGAACGCATGAACTGGACATAAAGGTATATCAATAAGGGTTTTCATTCAGTATTCTAGACTAGGCGTTGACTTAGCTGTAGTGTTGAATTGAATCCTCTTACATGTTGTGGTTTAATTGAGGTTTTCTTTTCGTATTATTTTGAGTTTTAGTTGTTGCATGACAGTTATCTATAACGGGTAGCTCTGCATCTTCGAGTTGCAATGCTGATCTGCTCTCCTCATTGAGCTGATTTAGATCCAACAAGACAACCTCATTAGATAAGTTACAGAGACTTTATATATTGGAATTATACCCTTTAAATTTGACTGTGTTTTTATTTTTTTATTTTTTTACCTGGCACATCTTTTAGATCCATTCTATTCATCCTTCTCTTGAGTGCTCTGTTTTCAAGCCATTTGGCTCTGCGTGACAAAAACTGGGTAGGAAACCTCGATTTAACAGATTCTGTTAGAACGTCAATAGCTTCCGCGCGACTTGACTTCATGTTATCAGCTTGTTCAATTTGATTGGTCGAGGCAGTGGAGCTGTCAGGATCCTCACATAAAGATACAGACTTGATGTCTTTATACTGTGGAAAAGTGCAGCAATTAGAATGAGTTGTGCTGTTTGTAGTGTGCAGGTTTCTCATTTGAATTTCAGGATTAGTAATTTTTGCTGAATTTGAAGTAACATTGAGCCATAAATCCTGTGTGTCACGACAGTCAATGTTTTTGCAGAGCAAGAACAAATTATTAAAAACTTGAGCATATGACCTACTTAAGAGACCCTTTGTTCCATTACTATTTACAGTTTGTGTTGAATAAGAGCACACAGTCACTCCGATGGTTTGGGATGATCTTGCGATCACTGAATTGTTTTTTGCAAGAATAGACTTGTGCAAGTTAGTGGCCGATGTAGATTCCTGAGCAAGCCAAAATCCTTCTAACTTATTCAGTTTAGCCAAGATATCAGTTATGGATGATTTTCTATCCCTAATTTTCTAGTGAGTTACATCATGGCCGCTTTATCCAGAAGGATCAGAATGCGGGTGAGGACAGGAAATGAGTAGTTCTCGGGATTATTTGAATCATGATATGAATTTGTGTTTGCCATAAAGGCATTTGGAAGGTGTTTAGGGGTTCTATGGAGGATGTCCTCTCTGTTAGTGATTGACCTATACCATCATAGAAGGGGTTGGAGAGCTTAAGATTAAGGGAACTGGCCATGGGTAAAACAGGGATCGTTGAAGTATACTTTTCAAATTTGCATGGATTTTTCATTATACTGGCTTCACTGTGTCGATTTGTATGTAAATAGACCTCGTCAATCCCACCTGGTGCCAAAACTACAGGTGTGGAAGGTCCAAGTGATAACCGTATCCTTTTGCCTAGTTCAGCCATAACAGCAGGAGCCAACATTTATATGTCAGCAACCGAATTGTTTAAGCAATCCGACGGGTTTGGCCGTAGAGAAGTACTAATCGTGTTCCCTTGCTGGTTAATAGAACTTTGCAGAGTGGAGAAATCCATATCATGGATCTCTTGGAGTGCATATGACTTCACCTCACGTGCAACATTGATTGGATTGTAAATTAAGGCACGAGTAGGGGAAAATGAAATCTCCTGGCAAATCAGATCTTTCACAGTATCATCTCTACTTTTCTCATAATTAAAACTCGCTTCTCTGTCTAAGAGTGCTACTAGACTGGGTTTGCCCTTCCCATGATCCACACTAGACGCTCCAACAGCTTGTGGAACAGCATCAGTTTTCACAGAATCGATTGAAGACTGTTCATTACATACAAAACCGCCGACCATTGTGGAAAGATGTGATCCAACAGCCTGTATCAATAGTAAGATTATACAGCTGTGGTATTCCTGAATGTTTTTACTACTATTGCTCCTACTAAACATTTCTGATATAATGTTGGTTTGCCATGCACTATTTTATCCCTCATAGCAAATTCTGAATGCCGGCCACAAACACGTCACAAAACATGAGTGACACAGTAAATACTACAACGAGTTAGGCTCTCAAAATGTACCGAAGGCAATAAGCACCTACGAGCATACACTACGTACACCGGTAGAGGCACGCTCACACACACAGGACGTCACACTTCACCATGAAATTCAAAACTTCCAATTCCACATAAAGTCAACTTTCTCTGTGATAGTAGAGAACGCGGACGCGAAAAGCATGCAGACAATGCTGACAATAAAGTCTACGTACAGCGCAGGCAAACAGAATCCACCCAGACATACAACACGGTCCGCGAGAGGATCAATGCTATACCAGATATCAATAAGAAACAGACATTAGCTCTGCTGCATACAAGATAAGCCATAGAAAATGTCCCTCGCCCCTCAACGCAAACAGCTAACAGCACTTCCAGGCACTCCCGTAGTGCACACCTGATTATGAAAGCTGGTAGCTTTTGGGGACAGGGCCATAAATAATTAGGATACACAACAGAAATAACAGGAAATATAGGGCATTAGACGTTGTTTAGACACATAAGAGTACTATTAAAGTACTATCACTATTCTAGTGTCCATGAGTAAGTCAATTATCCATGCGCTGAAGCTTGTGTACCAGAAGAGGCGGTCCACATACACGGAGGGATGTCAGAGTTCCAGGCTAGTGTGAGCAGTATTCTCCACAGCTAACATCACTTCCAGGCACTACCGCAGTGCACACGCGCTGGTGCATGCGCACGCCTGATTATGAAGGCTGGTAGCTTTTGGGGGCAGGGCCACAAATAATTAGGATATACAACAGAAATAACAGGAACTATAGGGCATTAGACAGTATTTAGACACATAAGAATATTATTAAAGTACTATTACTATTCTGGTGTCCATGAGTAAGCCAATGATCCATATGCTGAAGCTTGCATACCAGAAAAGGCGGTCCACATACACAGATGGTTGTCAGAGTTCCAGGCTAGTGCGACCAGCGTTATCCACAGCTAACAGCATTTCCAGGCACTTCTGCAGTGTGTGCGCACTGGTGCGTACGCACGCCTAATTATGAAGGCTGGCAGCTTTTAGGGGCGGGCCACAAATAATTAGGATCAGAAGAGGCAGTCCACATACATGGAGAGATGTCAGAGTTCCAGGCTAGTGCGAGCCACGTTCTCCACAGCTAACAGTACTTCCAGGCACTTCCGCAGTTTGCACCGGATTTCCAGATGAGTTTGTTTTGGGGTCGATTGGTCCCACCAACCGAAGGGGAGAAGGCGTCCTTTGCATGGCTTCTCTAGTCCAGGCGAATTTGGAGCTAATCATTCATTTGTCCTTGACAGAGTCAGAGGACATATGTAATAGTAACATGTCTACCTCACATACTTACTAACCTCACAATATTGTTTCAATTCAATAATCTTGTTAGGGTTGGCTTGTTAGAAAATATTGACTTTCATAAATTGTGTATTGTTTTATGTGATGTTTCGCGTAAACAAAATGCATTTTTGTCTTTTTTATGAAATATTTTGAGTGTTTTTATACTTATAAATTAAAATATGTTTATCTCTATCTTTCATGTTCTAATCAATTGACTTACATGATTGTTAACACCTGTTGCAACTAGACACACCCACAACGTGTGTAGGCGGGTAGCTGTTCTCAGTGGCATTTCTTTATATATATGTTTACACTTGGTCCTCAGCCACACAGCCCCCTAAAAAAGAGGACTCCTAGCTCTAATTGCTTTTTCTACTGTATTGGACAACCCCTTTGGTTGGTAGAGCCTCAAATAATTGACAATGGAGAATGTAAATATTTTATCATTCACCGATGACGATTATAAAAAGGTTTTCGACCTACCGTCGATTCTAGATGCGCCTATCCCGGGCGCCATTGCTGCACTACCACCCCCAACCACCAATGACTTGGACATGTTGACACAAAAGAAAAATAAACACATTTGAACTGAGTCACACTGCCAACTCATGGTTGAATATTTAAAAGCGGGAATTATCCCAGAGGGCCTGCAGGTTACAAACATCCCTAGAGTTTTCTTAGACAACCCGAAGTTCATGGTGGGATTCAGTGGGGTGGGAAACAAATGCTCCAGGGATTGGGTAATTCTAGTTATCACCACGGAAGAAGAGGAGGCAAAACAACAGAAAAAAGAACTGGCAATCCTAGAAAAAAAGATTTTAGATGAATCTGTTATTCCAGAGACTAAAACACTGCTTGAAAAACTACAAGAAGATATGGCGAAATGTAAGACTTTCACCACAGACAAAAAAATTTGGAAGCTAAAAAAAGACATACAAACCTACAAAGAAGAGATCACTTATCCGTATTTGGTCCCAGGGTTTTTCCAATCAATGAATGCCAACCAAGGCCCTACACAAGGCCCTAATGGGCCAAAACCTTATAAAAAATGTGTCTTGTTTTCGAATTCAAGCAATAGCAGTGATTCAGGCTCTGCAAACAATGTTCCGAATAACAGATGAGGTAATTCCTCAAGAGGCCAGTTTTTTCAAGGACGGGGTAAAAGAGGAAAAATGCGACAGCAAGGCCACTACGGAATGCGCACCCGCCAATGGCAACCCCCACCCCAGAACTGGTAACCCCAGAGTCGGGGATCCCAATCTTCAATTTGAGTAAGCACAATCTAACTCCAATTGAAATCAATCTTTTGAGTAAAGGAATTTCCTTTGTGCCCACTGAGAGTGCCAATCATTTTCAAACTGAAATCGAGATGCGCAACTTCTTTCGCATTGTAAGATTAAAATATTTTTTCCGGGACAAAGATCCTATAGTTCAAACAACAAGTACGACAGGCCTTAAGCCACCCTCCTCCTTTACCCCACTGGTATCGATGGTTTCTCCTGAGATCATCAGTTTTGAAAGCAAGGTGTTACGAGAGATGAAAACCCTTACTAAAACAAAGAACAAATGTGTCAATAATCTCTCTAAAGAAGAAAAAACAGCTCTCACCGGTTTAGAAAACAATGATTTATTTGTTATAAAACCAGCTGATAAAGGCAGAGGAGTGGTGTTATGGGATACTCAAATATACAAAGCTGTAGTCAACAAACAACTTGAAAACAAAATCTAGATCTTGAGATTTATAAAACACCATTGGGCAAACTTAACACTACTCTATATAAGAAGCCAACAGACAAAAACACATTGCTGTCGTTCAAATGTTTTCACCCTCAATCTCTACGAGAATACCTTCCCTTTGGCCAATTTTTGTGAATCAGATGCAATTGTTCAACAAAGGAAGATTTCGACAGCAACAGTAAAAATCTGTCTCATAAATTGAAAGAACAGGGATATCCACCGCATATCATTCGTCGATCAATGAAAAGGGCACGCAACATTAATAGACCTCAATGTCTGGAGAAACAAGGTAGGATCTGTGAAAACAAAATTCCATGCTTCTCCACTTATACTCCTATCTGTAATGATTTGCGCCGCTGCATTTTAAAAAATTGGCCCCTGATTCAAACTGAAGACTTTTTAATTCAGAAACCACGGTTTGCATTCAAACGTATGCCCAACTTACGCGATAAATTGGTGCACACGTATAAAGTTCCAAAGATACCTCCCATTCCACAACAAAATACATTATGGCATTTACCACCAGTTAGTGGGCATTTCAAATGCGGAAACTGCCCGGTTTGTGACTTGACGAAAAATCTCAAGTTTGTCAATTTAAATGGCCGCACCTGGCATTTAAACAGTTTCACAAATTGCAATACACCATGGGCAATATATGCCATTACCTGTCCATGTGGGCTGATTTACATCGGCAAAACAAAGAGACCTATTAAGCAAAGGATCTGTGAGCATCGCTCCTGTGTAAAAAACTCTGTGCCCGACAAACCACTAGTTTCCCACTTTGTCAAAGCCAAACATACTGCCAAAGATATAGAGTGGTTTATAATACAAAGAGTTCCAGCTCACCCCCGTGGGGGAGATAGAGACCGCAAACTGAGACAACTCGAGCAAAAATGGATTTACAATCTGAATACCGTACAGGCTGGCTTAAACAATGGTATTGAATGGAGCTTGTTTTTGCACAAATAATCCACTGACGATCCCTTTCAATCAATCAAAAAAAAGTCTCTCCTCGCAAGGATTCTTTTATCCCTGTTTTTTAGGAAATAAAATTGGTTTTCATCCTTTTGGAAAGTATGGTAATTTCAATATTGCCCATTACAATATATTTTTTGTGACTCTAACTACAAGATATATGCCTAAAATTTACTTGACAAAATCTGCTGTCAGTTTTGTGATCAGCATACACCTTAGTAATTTGTGGTACACCAACATGCATTGCAATCTCTCTACACAGTTGCTTCATTAGTTCACACTGGTCACTCGTTTTCCAGCACTTAGGTTATATCTATATGCATTGTAACATTTTCCACACGTCTAGTTGACGCCGGTTCAAACACAGAATCGATCAGTTCGAACCACCATGTTTTCTTTCAAGATGGCGTATCAACGACACCGCATTGCTATCCCAACAACGTTTCTAGCTTCTAGCATGCTTTAGCATTCATTTCCGGCAAGCATAACTAGCCGTAGCAAATGATTCACAGTGCGCTGGGCAGCGGTTTACTGATAGGAGTATACCAATTAGGTAAGCGAATGAGTGTTCACGGTGCATTTCAAACTTTTAGATGCACTTGTGCCGCTGTGTATCACTCATTCTAAGCATTTATATTCGCAGACCATATGTTTGTCCACAAATTTTCCAAGTGTCGGATACAACACGAGAGACCCAAAAGCCTTGCGCATTTACAACTTCCATTGCGCCTCAAGGTAAAATCCATTCTGCATGCTACATGCAATTGAATAAGTAAAGTTTGGTTAAAACAACCACAACAAACCATACAGTTGGTTAAAAGTCCTCTAAATAGTGGCCACAGCCATACGGCATTATAACTTATAGTAGCCGACTCTCAGGTTCTTTCTTTAAATGTAATCAAATGTTCATGCTTTCGTTTTCTGTAATCATGACACATGCATTAAGTTGTACAAAAAGTAAAAAAACAAATAACTTTTCAATACGAACAGTTAAGCCATAAAAAAAGTAAAAACAGGGTTGTTGAATATGAGTAGCTAAGATTTGCCTCATATTTCTCTTTCAGTTCCAAAAACTGTGAGATCGTACAGTTTTCACAATTGAATTCGGTTTAGACGCCGATCTAATTCGATGCCACACACGCCAAAGAAGCAATGAAAAGGTTAGTGTTAATAGTTGCATGTGCACACCGATAGAGACACGACACATCCATCCAGATTTCAATTATGTCACCAAACACTTTCGTTTGTTTTGGTTTTTAGATTGCTACACTGTGAAAGGTCAACCAATGAATTTCATTCTGTCATCCAAATTTTGATGCCATTACTTAACGTCCTGAATACGGGTCCAGCACACATCTCATAGCAGTCTAAACCAGCTACAGAGTGTGGTTTAAAATTGCTGCTAGAACCCAGAAACACATTTTTCTGTGTCGACAGAGTCAAGGACAAATGAATGATTAATTGATGATATATGTAATAGAAACATGTCTACCTCACATTCTTACTAACCTCACAATATTGTTTCAATTCAATAATCTTGTTAGGGTTGGTTTGTTAGAAAATATCGACTTTCATAAATTGTGTATTGTTTTATGTGATCTTTCGTGTAAACAAAATGCATTTTTGTCTTTTTCATGAAATGTTTTGAGTGTTTTTATACTTATAAATTAAAATATGTTTATCTCTATCTTTCATGTTCTAATCGATTGACTTAGGTTAGGTGTGTCTAGTTGCAACAGGTTAGCACCTATTGCAACTAGACACACCCACGACGTGTGTAGGCGGGTAGCTGTTCTCAGTGGCATTTCTTTATATATACGACTGAGAAATATACAAATGGCTCAGAGGTTCTGGATAAATGCATTTTGTAGCAGAGCTACATGCTTAGTGAAAGGCGTCAATTACAAACTGAAATAAAGAAGGTGTACTGTATGCTTTGCAAATCTCAATAACTCACGAGATGGAAGCTGCTCATTTATGAATTAGGTTTTACTGAGACTTGCAAGAAGATTAATAAGCACTCAAGCACCCACCATTGTAGTATGAGGTGTGTGAAATAGTTTTCTTTTAAAGCACATTAACTGATTGGAAGCCCGAAATAAACACAAACAGTATTGGCTGACTCAAGTGAACTAAACTCTTGAATTGCATCATGATTACACCCATTTCATTGAACTGTGTCACTGCTAATTCCTCTTGGCTTCCAAAGACCTGCTAGAAGTGTGTCTCAGACATTAAGAACATAGCTACAAAGTGTACATACTCAGCCATACATGTTTGGTCGGTAGCTACTGGAGATTGCATCGGATATTCTGCTAAAAGACGTATGAAATAAAAGGAAAATAATCAGAGTCCACCAGTGGAGAGTATCAAACTCAGCTCGGGTCCTCTGGTGAATGTTCTAACCTCTAGTCGACCAATTCTTTGATGATGACACACGTTAGCACATTTGTACCTTCTGCATATGAGATCAGATTGTAGCCACATTGTGTGAGGAGAGAGCATGCTGGTGCAGACTCCAGAAGAGTTAACCTACCCATAGCTAAACATCTTCCTACCACCAAACCTACAAGCACCCTTTCACTATCGGGGTCGCTTATTAATGCCAGATCTCTGGTAGCCCATGCCGCTGATATCGCTGACATCCTAACTAATTAGAACCTGGACCTGCCTGCCATAACTGAAACTTGGCTCCATGAGGCTGCAGGCTCCGTCCTTATAATAGCTGTACTGGATGGCTACCAGATACTTAGAGCCGACAGACCAAATGCCAGAAGCGGTGGTCTAGCCATTATCCATAAAACCAACCTACCTATCAGACTTGCTACCACCCCATCATACCAATCCTGTGGGATACTCACAGCTAAACTTCACCTCTTCAACAACCGTACCCTTACAATACAAGTGGTCTATAGACCACCTGGACCACTAGGAACCTTCGAGGATGACCTAACTTGTCTCCTAGCTAACAACACTAAAGACCATGCCCAAATCTTACTGCTGGGAGACTTTCATCTTGGATTTAATAATAATGATGACAAACATGCCCAATCAGCGGTTGCACTTCTGAAGGACTATGGGCTGGTTCAAAAAGTCACCACCCCTACCCATATCAAAGGAAGGACCCTAGATTGGGTCGCCAACCTGAATTGTAATATGTAGTATCCTGTGTGTCTATGACATGCATTATGATGTCAAGTCATTATTTATGCATGAGCCTGCATCTACGAGCTTGGAGTGTTTATGTTGGAAAAGACTCTGGGGTTCGTATGGAACGTGGGTGAGGGAACAGGTAGAAAAGAGCTCATGAGAGGTGATGGATGCAGGCAGGGCACCGGGTCTCAAATACAAATAAAGTTTGTACTAAACTGCACCTCAAGGAGTATGTTCAACTTACTTCATAATACTACTATTACCAACATTACCCCGTAATCCTGGAATGACCACTATCTAATCACCTTCACTGCCTCTCTTGACCTCAGCTGCCCTAAAACAATAGTTATGGCACTGCCACTCCCTACTAGAAGTAAAAAGGACATCATTGCAGAACAATTACTTCCACATCTTCTCCCCGCTCTCAACAATTTAGCCAACAACACAGACCCCACCCTTCTAGTGGAGGTCTTTAATAGCACCATGACCAAGGCGCCAGACACCATTGCACCTGTCAAACTCCGCAAAGGTAGACAGAAATCTAACCTTAATGCTTGGTTCACACCCCAACTGAAAGAATTAAGGATTCAAAAAAGAAAGCTTCCATCAATTTGGCGCCAATCGCCCACTGAGGAGAATAAAGCTAAGTTAAGTAACCTCTCTAAACTATAAAAGAATTAAATAATCAGCACAAAAAAGAATATATTCAGTGACAGGATATCCAAGGCAAAATCAGACACTAAGGAACTATTTTCTATCCTTCGCGAAATTGAATCACCAATATCACAGGTTGATAACACTCCTAAGGACAAACCTTGGTGTACCAACATACAAAATGCTCTATCAAATAAAATCCCCTCCCTCCAAATTAAAATAGCTAAAAAGAAAGCCTCTCTGCTCCTACCTGTGGAGTCCTTACCTCAGCAGCAACCCTTAATCACGCAGGATAGTACCACCCTACCCTTCAACTTCAAGAAAATCTCCATCGATGAAACAGAAAAGATCATACTCTCACTTAAACCTTCCAATTGCAAAGGAGACAACAGCCCAGCCCAAATTATAAAGGATGCAGCTAGAGATTTAGCCCCATTCATATCTAAGCTCATCAATGCCTCCTTCAAGACCAACCTAGTGACCAAAAACTTCAAACAATCATGGGTGCTCCCACTACTTAAAAAACAAACGCTAGGCCCTTCTATCCCGACTAATTACAGACCCATCACCACTGTCCCTTTCTTACTTAAAATCAATGACAGAGTAGCTTACCTACAAATACAGGACTACCTAGAAGCTAACCACCTATTAGGATCACGTCAGTCTGGCTTCTGCACAGAAACAGCCTTGATTGACCTTAATACCCACATTGACGAGTTGAAGGACAATAGGAAATCAGCTATGCTACTCCTCCTTGACCTATCTGCAGCCTTTGGTCTGGTGGATCATGCAGTATTATGCAACCACCTTAGGTCAGCTGCCCATTTCTCAAGTGATTCCATAACCTGGGTTCAGTCCTTCCTAGCTAACCGTGCAATTAGAGTCGTCTCCCCCTCAGCAGCTACTGATCCCATACAAGTCTTCTGTGGCATACCTCAGGGATCTTGTGTATCTCCCACCATGTGTAACATCTTTACTAAGCCCCTGTTTGACAAGTTGGACAATTTGGGTGTCACCTATACTAACTGCGCCCAAATCCTCATTCCCTTTCGGGGAACTTCCTGGAGGACTTGGCCTTAGTAAATAAGATATACCTCCTCATTCAGGCATGGATGGCATCCCACGGCCTATGCCTGAAAGACGACAAAATAGAGCTACTGATACTAGGTACAGAGACGGCCATCAAAAAACTCAATCCCAGCTACGCATCATTCATCATTGACAATAATGTCATCAAAGTGATGACAGCCGTTAAAACATTTGGCTTCTATCTTGACTCTGCACTACCCTTAAGAAGAAAGTCAATTCACTAGCATCATCAATACCATATACTTTCAAACTGATCCAACCCTGCAGACAATTTCTCTCTGAAACCAGCCGTATCACCTTAGCCAATGCACTTATATTATCGATACTGGATTACTGCAATGCATTGTACGTAGGATCCAATAAATACATCATGGACAAAATGCAAAGACTCCAAAATAATGCCCTTAGAGCAGCTCTAAACATTCCGAACAGAGAACACATCTCTGCATTTAGAAGAAATGTCCACTGCCTTAAAATCAAGGACAGGATTCTCCTCAAAACACTTTCTCTTACGTCCAAATGCCTACATAACAAAGCGCCACCCTACCTGGTAGAAAGAATATATGAGAACCACTAACCGACCCATGAGATCCGCCAATGCCTGCCCGCTCAATCCTGGATGGACTCCCCTTAGATCTTAGAACAGACCAGCCCTACTCCAGATTAAGACGTAAAGTCCTCACCTGGATACGGACTAATGATGTCTAATCCTGCTGACCTCTCTACAGCTAACATAGCCCTTTATTGCCACCACACCTTGACTGCACCTTTGATATAAGGCCCGCCAGGCATGACCACCTTCAACTGTATATGTTCTATTGCACCACGTTGACTGTATTTTTTTGAGAATATCTATATGTGACCATTGGTATCAATGCAATGTGCTAGCAACTATGTTCTCTTCTGTAGTAACTATGTTCATTTCTGTTATAACTATGCTTAATTCCGTATGTACGTACCTACCTACCCTGTAACTAAGCTTTTAAGTAATGTTTGCGCCCAGCTATCTGAGGGTTTTGGTTGCGCTCTCTGAAATAAACAAACAAACAAACATGAGGGCTCCTTATAAATGGGAAAGAAACACCTAGTGGACAGTGATGGGCATCGCACAAAGCTCTATCTGTGCAAATTGGGAAGATATTTAGGCCAAAACCATGCAATGAAGGGCACAGTTCACAAAGGTTTGTAATGGAGCAAATCAGGAGATGCCTAGGAGCATCCCAGATTTGCTACCTCATACCTGATTTACAGAGCCTAAAAGTAAAATGAATCCAGAGCTTCCCGAAGCATCTATGAGATGCCTTGGAGCAAGCCTTTGTGAATCACATTTGCACATGGGCATCTCTGGGATACTACCGAGCAATCTTATTCTGTATCTACAAGTATTAGCAATAAGCCAGTTAGTCTAATTCTTGGGAGCACAATGATAACAGAGCCCTTGACACAAGGGTATAGAATACAGAGGAAAGTTCAGGCTTGCCCCAAAACCAAACAAGTGCTCTCGCTCATTTCTTATATTGTAAATGTATATGTATCTGTTATAAATCAATTCAATACAATTCACAATGTCCTTGAATCATATAATCCAGGTCAATGTTTAATAGCTCAGTTCTTTTATTCCATAATAAAAGGCAGTGAAAATCCATACATGTTGTGCAGCCAATGCATTTCGGAACTGGGTCCATCCCCACGGCCAAACACTGCATATGCACATTCAGTGGTCAAAAACTGGGCTAGTCGGCCCGAACCTGCATGCGGCAGCCATGCACGCGCCGGGGAAAACGCAAAGAGGCTCAATTTGAGTAAACATGTGCAGCAGTGAGGCTGTGCTGGTTCTCAGCGGATACTCCCAGAGCTCCGGATTTTCTCTAGCGTTAAACTTGGGGAATCAAATATGAGGAAGAGAGAGCAAATCTGAGATGGTCAGAAAATAAATCTCCGAATTCGTCCATGCAAATCTTTTCCAATCAGACCGTTCATATCAATGATGCGCTCTCACTGCAGGCGAGAAACAAAAGAGTGACATTTCCTAAAGTCCATCTTACCTGCACACCATAGAAGAGACCCGTACTGACCGAATTGCATATCATGCATGATTGATATTTCGTGCAGCAATGAGAGCGGTCAGTTTTGTCCAACTCTTGAGTGTGCACCTGTCATAATTATCGTGTACAGGTTTCTCATTTGCTAACCTTTAAAATAGAGGCTATGTTAGTAAATCAGTATGGTACATATATTCCTTTGCACAGCGGGTTGAGCCAGGGTCGAGCCAGGGTTCTGCATATCGCGGCACCAGCTTCTGGTACAATATTCTTTTGCAATGCATTTGTGTAATGTGTCTTTAGTTAGGACATTATTTTAGACCGCTATTCATGTTATATGCGTGTGCAAAACAGTGTTTCTCGGGTAAAATCCATTATTTTCACTGTTCCTTATTAATGTTGATTTTAACGGCGAACAGTAATGAAAGGAAAAAGCCGTTTGAGAAGTTTATCGGTATAGCTGTTTGTTTATTTATTTGTGTGCTGTCCATTTGCCCCGCTGGTGCGCTTAATGCAGTTAACAGAAGCCCCTCTGGGTTTTGGCCAAACCTTCCAGCGAGAGAACACGAGGCCAAGAGCACTTTTTATGGAGGTCGCGGTGAGCGGGCCTTTCCATCCTGTGGGAGCTCATTATTGCGCCTGCGGGTCTTTGGCAAGACTTGGGCCTTTGTATGGTAAACGAATTGGTAATATTATATTGCGCTCATCAAAGGGTTCAGCAGCTTTTAACAAGATCCAGAAAGGGCGGGGGAGGGGGTGGGGGCTACACATGCCTCGGCATAGCTGTTATGAAGCTGTATGACTTTCCCAAGCAATGCGTCTTTGGTCGCAGAGGTTATTCCGACTTCTAGCGGTAAACCTGACAGCCTAAAACATGATTCATTCTCGATTCGTGTTTTAAAAATATCACTTTGTATAAAATGTAAGTTCAGAATAACTTGTCTGCCTCGGCTTGCCCTGGCAGTGCGAGGGATCCATGAATAAGGGCGGAGACGGTTACACGTTATTATCACTAAGCCCATCTTTATAGACCCAAGATGTCTCCAAGTGTCGCCATTCATCTTGTCTATGCCCGGTGCTGGGTGCCTCCAGGAGAGCTGCCAAATGGTATATTTGTACATGACAGTTTGCCACGGCCTTATCCCATGGAGTCTTCGATTCGAACTCTTGTAAATGAAAGGTGATTCGCATTCGCCTCCTGTCCGTGGCAAAGGCTTCGTGGCAGAGGCTCCATACCAGAAGCAGCTCTCTGATCACCATAGGGCGCCTATACATTCCATTTCACGACTTTAGGGGTGGCCGCGGGCTTCCTTTGGAATTAAAAGGAAAGGGTCAGCACACCATAGTTGTATTTACAAAAAGGCTGACTAGGCCCGGGCCCGGGGCGGCAGATTGCCAGAGGCGCAGCATTTTATTGCAGTTTATTATTAATTTACTGGATGTCATTTTTTGAATATAAAGCACAGTTTGTTTCTCTGAGTCTGGCTGATCCCCAACACTGAGAGTAATTATGAGGTGTGAGCAGTCTTTCCACTCTGACATCTAAATTTTTTAATGGCCACACTTGCATATGTGCTTGATATTTACAAAAGCTTTATTGTTAGGTTTACATTTGTTTAAATAAATACATTTAAAAAAGAGAAACACGTGTGTGCTAGGTATTTAGGGATTCAGTCATACAACACTCACAGACATATATGACAGATATAAAGCTCTGTGGTCATCCTTATCTTCCTAAAGTGTTCTTTAATATGCAAACCAGCCAAAACCTCATTTGTTGTGTTTGTGTCACTTCACACTATCTTTGGAATTCTTTCTACGCTCTGTCATACACTCTGTTAAGCAATCACTTTTATAAACAAATACATGAAATACATTTTTTAAACTGTTGCAAAAATTAGGGTTTTGCCTTCAGAAAAGTAAAGGTTAAAATGATGCATCATTTTACAAACTTAAAGCATGCATGCGTATGCTTAAATCAAGAACAGAGTTCCCACATGTGGCACTAAAAGGATCTTCAGAAGCAAGCACTCATTTCCCTCCCAGCCCCACATTTCAGAGGTCTGTGGCCGCCCAGGTGGAAGCATGAAATAGAAGCTAGATACCCAAAGCCATACAAGGGCGACAACAAAAACTGTGTGACAAAGGTACACAGTTTTTCACGGTTGTAAAGGTGTCTCGTAAAGATATCCATTCAGCCATCTTTACAGATGCTGCTCAGTTCTAAGCAGGCAAATGGCATCCATGCTGGGTTTATCATGTGTCTTTGGGAACATCCTGCTGCACGCTCAGTACTACCCGGAGAACCAACTACAAAGTATGTCACACAATGCATAACTGTGATATTCATAAGTAATCGTTACATTCATTATATTTTAAATACGAGGTAGGACTTGTACTGTGAAACCGGACTTCAAACAACAGCAGGACATCTATATCTATACCCACAAAACTCAAAATGTTCCTCTGTATTGTACAGTCCAACCAACTGTACAGAGTTAACAAACATCTTAAATGTCCTTAAACACAAGCTGGCAAACCTAGCCTAAACCAAACCCACAAAGGTAATATTGTGCTGGAACACCTGATCCATTGCTCCCTTCTACTCTTGGAGTGTTGGGTATTTCGAACAATTGCATAAACATCAATGATGTAGCCATTATGTACCACTTAATTTGTTATAAAAGGTTCCTGCATTGTGCATCTACGATGGGTGCTGTTGCTTCCCACACATGAATGTTCAGGGTTGCCCTTATCCATTACTCCACCGTGAGAATGCACAGCCAAAGATTCCAAGAACCTTCTCCAACTGTCTTTAGTCTGCTGAGGTGTTTATGCCCAGGTAGAGTTTACAGACTTCACTTGTGATTTGCCATATGTTAGTGGCGTTCCAGACTAAGGGATTGGAGGTACATCGGATGCAGCAGGTAACTTGCCTTATTTCATTTTGCCCCCAGAGCTGTAACCATAAGCAGGGGGTTGAGTCCTTTTTATTCAACATTTGTATATAAGATGTGCCTGCACCTCTTGCATATATTTCATATGCAAACTTTACCATTTAACAAGACCGTATGTCTAAATGTAGTTATTTTGCATTAATATTACAGACCTGTCTGGGTGCTTCTCATAGAGTGACAGCATGTACTTTGTGAGAGAAACCAGATATTAGTGTACAGTGTTTCTCCATAATGTGTCTGAAAGAAGGGGTAAGCAGCAACCTCTAGGAGTTCTGAGCATGGAATACTTACACCTTACTGCACACATGTGCGAACGTCAACACAGGGGGATGATGGGTGGATCCTCATGTGAGGACCTATGGCAGACCTCAGAGTGGGCAGAATGCTCTGTGGGAGGATTTGCCCTCTCGTGTTGGCAGGTCAGCTCTGGTGGCTAACAGGAATTAATGTGCACCATAGTTAAATAAACAGTCACAGCCTTAGCTCATTTGACCAGCTTGACAGCCTTCTTTATAAAACATAAATTGTAAAAACAAAACTCCTTATAGTAGACAATTTCATAACCTCAGTCGGCCACCTATGAGCAAGTCCATTCATATCTGGTAAATATATAATTAAATATTCTCAATTGGGTCACCTGGGAGCAAGTCAATTTCCCTTTTGGTAAATCAATAATTAAATATTCTCAATTGGGTCACCTGAGAGCAAGTCAATTCACATTTGGTAAATAAATAATGAAATATCCACAATTAGGTCGCCTGGGAGCAAGTCAATTCATATTTGGTAAATACATTATTAAATATTCTCAATTGGGTCACCTGGGAGCAAGTCAATCCACATTTGGTAAATAATTAAATATCAACAGTTAGGTCACCTGGGAGCAAGTCATTTCACATTTGGTAAATAAATAATGGGTCACCTGGGAGTCAATTCACATTGGGTAAACAATTAATGAATTATTCTTACACCCATATTCCTATACAACCGATAGCCTCAGACTACCACTTGGATGCACAGCACCTAGAACATAGACCCACCAGTCAACCAGACTGGACACCTGGACATAAACAACCTTTACCCGTAAACAGTCAAGCCCCCTGCAATCTCATTAAGGGAATCTGCAATTTCCCCACAGTGCCGTCTATGTGCTAAGATAAGAAATGGGTAGATCGCTGCCTCCAGAGCGGAAAGAACCATAGAAAGGGTAGTAAATACTAACATAACCAACAGGGCCAAACCGGGCCTCTGGAGCGTGGAGGAACATCTCCACCACCGGGTGAGTAGCACCCTCTAGGTACTCCTGGTATCTTACACACGGGTCCCCTGAATGGGCACCCAACTCTTTCATGAGGTGAAATACCTCATCCCCACCTTCCATGAAACTGACTTGCAGAGTTTGCTGTGACAGGCCTTGAGAATCCTACCTTCAGACCTGTCTGTCAAAACCCACATGTTCACCGTATAGCAGCCCGTGCGGTATGCGGTGCACCTTTCTCACCCTTTCCCACTCCTACCTAGCAGAAAGCGACTCTGCTCTCTCCCTCAAGAGCTGTGCCGTTGCTTTGTACCGCTCCCACCAATTTGCTCCATCAGCTCACGACTCCACCACGCCCTCTCAACCACCGGTGGGGGAGAGATAAATGCCGGCCCAGAAAGTGGACAGCCTCAGGGGACTTCTCTGACACAACAGAGGACCTAGCTGCCTTCCGTGTTGACACTCTACGTCTCGTATCTCTCAGCGCTCGCCCCTTACGAGGATCCCCTTGAGGCTTTATGCTCCCAGGAGACCTTCCACCTGTGTCTGCCGGCAGGAGAGCTCTCATCAGCTCTAAGGTGAAAACACCTCACAGCAAGTCCTGCTCCCCCTGTTGGTGGAGCATACCATTTGTGTCAGACAAACTCTTTGTGCTGGAAGTACGAAGCAAAGTGAAACGGGTAAAGAGGCATCGGTAGAAAGAAATGCTCGCCAAAAAAAGGTGACACAGCGCTCAGTATACATGGCAACCCACAAGAAATGAAGGTTTACACTAGCATTGAAACCAAAATTCATTGTTCCAACCATCTCTCTATTCTGTCCAATTGGCAGACAGCTTATGATCTTTTCGCTTCATCTAAAAGATTGTTTTCGGACTTAACCGAAAGTAGACAATTAGCCATAACAATTATCTCTAGTGCCCTCAACTGTAGAGTACAAAAAAGGTAGGAGGGGCCCCTCTCTATAAAGAACATGGCATGATAACCTGTTCTGTGGTTTTTACCCACTTTGAGAGTCAGCATCCAGCACTTTTTGCTCACTGTCCCGAGGAATATCCATTTGCATATCAGTCTTCGTCCCACCCACAGTCACAGTCAAGCACCAAAATGCCTGGCAAACCTCCTTTGAACAAGAGTGCCAAAAGCAACCACAGACACGTGTTTCGGCCTAGTCGGGCCTCATCAGTTAGGTGGAGCTGTGCCTCTCTGAGCACGGTGAGCAAGGGGTCCATGTCTGGGTTCCCCAGGTAACTTAGGGAGATCAACTGTAGAGCACACTGCCTTCTCCAAATATTGGGCAGCAAAGATCTGAAAACACTCTTTCAACTAACATAACATAGTCAGTGACAGGCTTGAATTAATAGAGAGGAAGCAACACGTTTCTAATCCCTGCAACCTTAAAAGCATCCTTATAATGTTATGGAGCCAAAGGGACAGAGTCTGGTTAAGGTGCAGAGTCTGGCACAGATGACGAGTAAAGTTTGAGGGGCCACATCCACTTATTTGGGCCTAGGGCCTAATAAAGCCTAAATACGCCATTGACTACACCCCCAACCTTCACCTGTCTTCTATACATTATATGTATCGTTTAGCTCACTACTGTTTTATTCCAGTGAGAGACCCTTACTAAAATGCAGATGTAGGCAATATGTAAAGAAAGAACGTGTTCTGTTTAAGGGAGACATCAAACACTGGCAACACCTTGTAGTTCTTTATGGCCCAATTAATTTCATTGATTGTCACCTGAGTAACTACGTTAGATAGTTATGGGCTATATTACATGATATTGTCGGGTGTAGAACCACACATCTGTATTGATATTGATAGAGCGTATTTGTATTTGTGGGTGCTGGGGGGAGATTTGGGGGTGGCATCATCACATTTTGTATTTACCATAATGCATCCAATGGCTTGGCCAGATAAACGTGTATGGTGTTAATATCACATGTCAAGCCAATGGAGTGAATGCGTACAGTCAGGACGGTTTATAGTCAAAAAGTCACAAAAAAAAATCGAACAGCAAAAAATTCGAAAAAATAATGTCGAATTCAAAAATGTCGAAATCACATACATATAATAGAAAAAGTCATTAATTCCAAAATAAAATGTCGAAAATACAATCGAAAAACCAATGCTAAAATTACAATGTAAAATGTCACAAATACTAACGTTTTTTATAGGGGGGTCCCCCCAACCTCCCACTTCCTCCCCATCCCCCCCACTCCCATGGATATACCTTTAATTATTTTTAAATTTTTTTTAATGAAATATTAATTAATTAATTAATTATGAAAAAAAAAACATCCCAAACCCCTACCCCAACGCCCCCCCTCCCCACCCCCCCTACCCCCCATGGATATATCTTTAATTATTAAAAAAAAATGTTTAATAAAATATTTATTAATTAATTAATTATTTAAACATTATTTTTTAAAAAAATGTCACAAATACTAACGTTTTTTATGGGGGGTTCCCCCCAACCCCCCCATCCCAAACGCAAACCCCAACCCCCCCTCCTCCCCATCCTCCACCACCCCCCATGGATATACCTTTAATTATTTTAAAAAAATGTTTAATAAAATATTTATTAATTAATTAATTATTTAAACATTAATTCGAAAAAAAGTCAAAAATGGACTTTCGAAAATATTGCATTCGAAAATATGACTGGACACCGTCAGGACTACACCAACCAATACTTCCCATCTCTTTGCCCCATCACAAAAAGGCAGGGATTGCTGAACTGTGTCTTCCATACTAACTAAAAATAGATTGAAACTGAAAACTGTAAACTGTCACACTTCTTTTTCTCCATACTTTCTGTGCTTGTCCACCCAGGCTCGGACTGGCTCATAGCGCAATAGGGCAATGCCCAAACTGCATGCCCAACATGCTAGCGTGAGCCATTTTCTTTTTTTTATCAAAATGGGCCGTTTTTTGGGTAAAAGGTAAAAATGTATTAGCTAATTCACTACACGGCTAGTAGTTCTTGTTAGGCAGAATCATATGCAGTACCCTTTGGGAACACCACACACAATTAAGACTACAAGTGCAAGTACAAATTCACCTTTGGTACAAGCCTGTACTACACAGTAAAGTGGTAGCGATGGCTGAGCAGACAGACTTATCTCAACAGTAAAGTGAGCAGTATCAGAAGTTACATAATGGACAGCAATTACTATGGTTCAAACAAACACTGACTGAAGGTTTCTGACTAAAAGAATATACATTTATTTACACATTCATTTGTAAAACAGTTCAATAAATAAAGCATCAGAAAAATAACACTCTTAATATACTACAAATTCTGGACAAGTTAGGCTCAAAAAGAAGTTTGAGCAAAATGGCACTTCAGCAATTAAAAAAGGGAGGAAAAGACAAGGTTATACAAAATTAAACAGCACCAACAAGTAAGTAGGAAAGGCAATCTAGAAAAATCAATACGCCTGGACCAATGTTAATGGTTCAGAGTCTTTGCAGAGGATCACACAGTGCAGAGTAGTTCGCGGTTAAGACTTTTCCAAGCGTTCGAAACAAATTTGGTGGGAAGAAAAGTTACTTAAAAGAGGACAAGCCCTCGGATTGGGGAAAGATTTAAAACACTATCACTGCGGTCGGACGGAACGAACAACCAGGTTTGAACTGTCCTTATAAGAAGAAGAATGCTGTAGCTGAGGCAGAAGTTCCTGTCAGATCCTGCAGGCTCACGGTTCCTGAAGCGACTGTCGGACTGACATGAAGGAGGAAGACTGGAGGGTCCTGCACTGCCCAGTGAAGAAACCAGCAGCAGATCAAAGCAACAAATAAAAGGTGTGCTCCTTAAAACCCTAACAGGGTCCGGTCCTCCTGGCTATCCGGTTCACTGCAGCTGTGCACAGTAAATTCGACTAGGGGAGGGAAGGCTTACTTGGTGTTTGTTGAACTGGTTGGTCCCACCCGCTCAAGGGAAGAAGATTCCTTGCAGATCTTCTCTGTCGTCGAAGTTTGGAGATTCGGACCTGCAGCAGGGCTTCACCAGGAGGTTTAGTCGTGGTAGTGGTCCTCTTCTTTCAACTTCTCTTTGGTTCTCTCGATATAGTGGTGACCCTGCTTTCCAAGTCCCAGAGACCTGCTTTATCTGCAGTTTTCCCCCATTCACCCATCATGGCTGTCAATCACACAGCAGGGTGGCTGTCCTGGCAGGACAGTCACCTAGCCAATCAACAAGAGTGCAACTCGGGTTTCCAAGGGAACCCTGTACAAGGGTCCTAAAACCCCTCCCTCACATGCTGTCTACCCAGACTCTCAGGCGCCTAAGGAGGGCTTCTGTGTAGAAGCCCACCAAAAGACGGCGAACAAAGGAACCAAACCTGGTTTGGAGCGCAGAGTAAAACACGAGAAAGACCTTTATAAAAAGAAATGGTAAACCCAGCCGGAACCAAATAAAAGTAAATGGGGTTCAGCGGATTTAAGTTCGAGGCTACTAACTTAGCTTAAAACAGTACCAAGGCTATATTCATAGACCGCGGTAGGAAAAATATGGTAGATACCACTGCCACCAGCCAAATGTTAAAAAAAGGGGAACGAAATAATGTTCCATGAGAGACAGACAAAAAGTGATAACTATCAACCCTTTCCAGTACTCTAAGGAAGATAGTTTGTACTGGGTCTGTGAATTTAAAAAGACTAATAAAGTCAATGGTAACTTTACATGTTCTGGGACACAGTAGTCAGTCCCAGAAAATGGAGCTTAAAGTGGGAAGTCTGACAAAGACAACCCTGTGTCATTGCACTTAAGGTGATGTGTGACACACAGTAAAAAGATGATGCCTAGGGAGTAGATGAAGCTCTACACTCTATGAACACAAAAATGTTAAACACACACAGCAAAACACATGTAAGAATGAGAAAAAAGGCTCACACTTTTACCAGAAAAATAAATCCTAGAAATCCAGCAAAGCTGCTGAGGGACTCAGTAGGTAAGAGAAATTAGCCATTCTGGAGAATTCTCCCTAATAGTTCTGCACAATATTTACTGTACATATATTCTGTAAAATGCTGACATTTCAACACATTGGCATCATTAAGAAGTTGCCGGTCCGGGAACTACGGTACTGGTAAGCTTGTCGGTACCATAGTTCCGGGACCGGCAAACTACTATGGGGCTCAATGGGAATGGGGAAGAATTGTTTCTGGTGCCCTGGAATGGGCAATTACCGGGTCTGCCGTGGTTGTAATACCCTGGTTATTGCCCTTTCCAGGGTGCCGGAAACAACAACTCTGGCGGCAGCCGTGCCTGTACTACAGGCACGGCTGTCAACCAGGATTGTAATGAGGCCCATTGTTGCTAAAACTCTCCCTTGTGTACTTCTCAAACAGTCTGTTGAAAAACGAATTCATTGCTATTTGCAACTGTGGGAAACGTTTTCTTTAGTTCCCAGCCAATTATATGCACCAGTCCGACCCTGTGTCCACCTACCTTTCGTTTGCTGTGACACAGTATGTTGACAGTTCCACCAGCTAGTGCAATTCCGTGATCACTTTTTTACAGTATGTGGTGCATTACACTTGTTGAGGATGCCCTGCTCCTTGAAATAAGGAGCAGGGATAATCCAGATTTTTCAATGGGTCCCAATAGATTTCCAAGACATGCTTCACTGTCCAGGAGATGGCAGTGATAATCACCTCATTGGTCTGGAGTGTCTTAGATAGAGGCTGAGTACTGCTTGTGAAAAAATCAAATAGTGCTTGGTAAACTGTCCTTTGCTTTCTTATTAATAGACATGATTGTGAAGTGCAGGAAAGGCTAATGATTGTGACAGTGGGTGCATTGCTATACAATAAGACTAGGCAGATGCATGCTTTTAATACTCATCTATCTTTACTCCATGCCTGTTATGTATCTACAAGTAAAGATACAGTTTAAAAGTATTGTGTCATGATTGTCATCAGGCCCTGAATGCTAAATTGTAACATCCACCCCAAATGTGGTCTAAAGGCCCACCTGGGGCTGTGGCAGGTTTTGCAGCAGAAGATAGTGCTGTACTTAAAGCAAGGCTTTGGAGGAAGTTGTTGCAAGAGAAACTACTATCGAATAGCAATATTTTCATGGGTCTAACTATAGAGTTCCTAGGAACCAATGTTCATTTCCCTTGTGTGTATGATAAACATCAGATGTTATTAATAACTTACCTGCACAGTTTCATCACTAAAGCAACACATATTTGCACTTGCAACATAGTGGTTTGTACACTCATTGATAGAGGCACATTAAGAACGTCCTTACTCTTGTTGAGCATTTGTGTATATTTATTGTCTTATAGAGATAATATATGAGCATTACCAATAGTATAGTTGAACAATATACAGTTCCTAATTTTAGCAAAAAAAGTGGTTGAGTAGATACTCAGCATCATACACTTCTGTTCACTTGTAAGCTTTTAAAAATATCCATATCCAATCAGCATTGTGGTAGACATTGTGGCACAGTACCATCTAGTTTAACACTCACAATAGAGTTTCTATGTGGATTGGGAACAAAGAATACAGATGAGATTACACAGACCATTCCCTGAATATCACATTAGATGCAAGGATTCCTCTTGCCCTTCCTCTGTGCTTTGATGTATCTGCTTATCCGGTCCAAATAGGTGCAGGAGTTGTACACGCTATCTTTAAGTGGTGTGCCCAAACTCATTACCACACTCAGTGTGTCACCAGAACAAGGAAATCAGAGAGGCATACCAAAGACCAATACATAATGGTGCCTCTTGATGGTTTAACCATGGAAAAGTAAAATATATGTTGAAAGAAATTGAATAAATGGACTATTACAGCATTCATATAATGAAACAGTAAAAAAAGGGAATTTAGAAAAGTATGAAAAAGGGCCATGTTAAAGCTGCAAGAGCAGTTGGCTGTGACATGGTGAAGCATCTAAAAGCTGTTTGCTAATTTTTTCAAAGAAGGTTACCTTTGTAAAGGTTGTACCTCCAAATTACTGAAGCAAGAATGAAACATCAGAATTTGGAAACATAATCAAAGTAACATTTTTAAGGCCCACAGACAAGAACTACAGTGATTGTCCAGCCATTAAATGTGCTGCTTGGTCTCTTGTCCAGGCAGTCAAGTCTTGTGGGATTTTGGAAATGGCAGTCTCCACGTGTGGACCCCTGACATCCTTTGCCTGTGTTTCACATATATTTAACTTGTTGTTTACTGTGTATTATTCATTTTACCAATGCATTGCCAAATATATTTTTTATCTTGCACTGCATGTGACTGTATATACATTTTCCCTGCCTATGAACCTACCCACCGCCCTTGACTACAGTTTCTGTGTTTTTTATGCTGGTGGTTTATTTCTGCCAAGTGCTTGCTTGTTCTCCTGTGTTTGTATTTTGTCCTGTGTTTGGTCACTGTACTTAGTTCCAACATTGCCTGCTCACAGCCTTTTGTACTTTACGTAAGAATCTCTATAATTGCTTGTTTTCTGTCACACTGGATATTGTCCACCATTTACTCTATGGTCCTGTGCTGTATTGATAGTGTGTGTGAAACACTGCCTTGCTATGCAGTCCTGTGTTGAGTTCCTGCGATTGTGGTTAGTCCACTCTGTGTCACCCGCACTGTGTGATATGTGGTGGGGTTGTGAAACATGCCCCAGCCCTAGGAAAGCACTACATTGCTTCCAAAAAACAGTTCCCCTGTTGTTCCTTGGTACCTCTTCCCCTCCCCAGTAACAACACTCTAACAATCTGGACTGCCCTTTTCATATATTGTACCTGCATGCCCACTTGTCCAACTCATCCTACACTGTGTAATTTCCATCTTCCCTTCCGGACCACACATAACCTAGTTCTCCCTGTTGTGTTCACCCTGGGAGGTGTATGGGCTGGCTCTGGATGGACACTTTGCCGACACCCTGTAATTACCATCCCCTTTGTCATGTCACCAGACTGGTCCCTTTTGCCTCTTCCTGAGAATGTGTGCCCACCTGCCCTGCACCCTGTAATTTCCATCTTCCCTTTCTGTCCCCAAGCCCTGGGATCCAAACAGAAACTATTTCTCCCTGTTGTGTTCACCCTTGGAGGGGGAATGGGCTGGCTCGGGAGGGACACGTATCCTATTCCCAGTAATTACCCTCCCCTTTGTCATGTCACCAAGCATCATGGGGGTGGGTATTGGGCTGGGCTGTAGAGTGGGGGCCTACAGCCTTCTAAGTGTAGAGAGAGGACCAGTAGGGTCTCTTTTTGGTTGCTGGTGGCAGTTTGCTGATGGGTGGAGGCAGAGAAACCGAGGAAGCAGAGACACTGAGGAGGTCCTTTGAGCAGGTACCCTGTCCCTTTCTTCCCTCCGACATTCTTCCCTTTTTCTCACCCCACAACCTGCTCTATTTTCCCACCAGTAGGCCTTCTGGCCTCTCTGCCTCTACTTCCCCCTGAAACTTTCTCATGGCCTCTCTGTCTCTGCTTCCCCATGATTCTTTCTCATGTTATCTCTGCCCCTGCTGCTCTCTCCTGCTGTCTCTTGTTCCCCACTGCTCTATCCTGCTTGCTCCTGCTCTCCCCTGATCTCCCTTGCTCTCTCCTACTGTCTACTGGTCTCCCCCTCTCTTCCTCTCTCCCTTTCTCTGCATTTCTCCCTTTCTCTCTCTCTCTCTCTTTTTTCTATATCCCTCTATCTCTTCCTTTGTCTCTTTCTTCCCCTTTCTCTCAAGCCCTCACCCGTGCTACCTGCCACATTCTCTCCCCTCTATCCCTAGCTCCCCACTGGCTATTTTCCTCCTTGATCACCAATATCTCCCTCTCACTGCTCCCTGTTCCCCAGCTGTCCATTCTGTCTTATCTCTCACCTCTCCCCAGTCTCTCCCTCTCTCCTCCTCCCCTTCAGTCTCCCCATTCAAACCTCTCCTTCTTCAACCTTTCCCTTGCTCTCTTGGGGTCCCTCCCCCCCTGCATCCAAGGGTACTCACGAGGCCCTCATCTGCCATGCCAGTGGGTGTGACTAGCTTGTATGCCTGCCATCAATGCCCCGCCTTGTGCCTGCAGCCCCTGTAGACAATCATCCATATTGAGTGTGCCTAAAATACTCTGCTGGCAATTAGTCTACTTCTCTGAACAACCTGGTTTTAAGGAGTTTCCTAAAAGTGGATTGATTACCCTCCTTCCTTAATGAATTAGGGAGCTCATTCCAGGCCTGCGCTACCTAAACAGGGAAGGAACAACCATTCCCCCAGACCCTTTTGAATCGGTTGACCTTAAGGGTACCGGTCCCTACTGGGTCTGTAGATCTTCAATGTCTCCTTAAGGTATTGAGGTGCGGACCCAAAAAGACATTTGTGTCCCAATATCAACATCTTAAAGAGAATTCTGCCTGTCATCAGGAACCAATGAAGCTCTCTGCGGGACACAGTTACCGAGGCTCTACGTACAATGTTATAGATTATTCATACTGCTTCATTTTGGAGTTTCTGAAGTTTGTAAATGCAATCCTTGTAGCTCCCCTTAGCAGGGAATTGCAGTAGTCGAGTCACAGTAAAATAATGGCTCACACCAGCTTTTCATGATTTTTCCTCATAATCATAGGACCGATCAATCTTAGGATTATAAGATAATAGTTAGAGTTCCCTACTATGTATTCCACATGGGCATCCGCATTGAGCGTAGCCTCCATGAAGGTGCCAAGGGATTTAACCTTCCAAGATACCGGAACAAGACCTCCATCAATTTGGAAACTACAAAATTCCTGTTCTAAACCCTCCCGAGAATGCTTGGACTCATATACCATGAGCTCAGATTTGCTAACGTTTAGGCATAACCAATTAATGGACATCCAGTTTTTGATGGCCATGTAGATTTTGGTTAGCCTCTCCTGATCATCGGCATACTTTCCACTGAGTTCCATGGTAAGCTGGAAATCATCTGCATAATTAGCTAAGAATATCTCCCATCTCTCTAATTCCACACACAATGCCTGCATTTAAATGTTAAAGAAGGAGGGAGACAAGCAGACCCACTGCGGAACACCACTGACAATGGGTTCAGCGACAGATGAGGCAACTCCCCAATGGACCCTAGGCCTTCGCCCCTCAAGAAATGACTTTGTCCATGTCACTGCTTCCTTAGAAAAGCCCCTAATAACAGCCAATCTGGCCAGCAATTTTTCATAGTCCAGGAGTTTCGAAGGCTGCTGATAAGTCAAGCAAAACCAGCATCCAATCTACTGCTTTCCAGGGCTGTTAACATCTGGGTTTGGAGATCGACAAGGGTGCTTTCCGTACCATGGCACACATAAAACCAGACTTTTTTTTAATGCAGAACACCTACCACTACCATGTAAGATTGAATTTGCGTGGTAGCCATCTTATCAACAATGTTAAGGAAACAAAGAGTGTTGGTTATAGACCTCAAATTAGAAGCATCCTTAGGATCTAACCCCTGCTTCTTTACAAGGGAGTAACCACAACATCATTAATAGTTCAGGGTATATAACAATGGGTAAATGAGGCATTAATAAACCTGCATAAGAATGGAGCAAAGGTACCACAATGTTCAAGGATGACTTTTCATGTTAGTAGGTTACCCGGGCAGCTAGTGGGATGCATGGTCCTCAAAATGTCCTCAACATCTAGGTCCGTAACAACTGAAAAGTGGAACTGGGGAGAGAGATCAGAAGTTTCATGCTCCTTCAATCCTAAATGGGATGGGGCAACAACCATTTTTTGTTGCTTTCTTCCAGTTGTATCACAAGCAATTGGGGCATTCAATGTATACACAGTTTTGTCTACAAATGCTTTTTGAACCCTTAAGCAATCATCTTTATAAGGAGTGGTGTTTTGATTCAGTACCTTGGGCTTTTCCCAAGTTCCGAACAATTTAAAGAGTTATTTAGTTTAATTACCGGACCTGTTTATCTGCTCATTATAATGGTTGTGTTTGACTTCTAAGATCTTACTTTCATAACAAAAAAGAGAAAGCCTCAAACCCATCCCTTCTCAGCTCTTGGTGTACCTTTTCAAGGTAATAAGAATGACTATGTGTCTGCATTGTAACTTGTGTGTACCACCTTAGTCTATGAGAGTGTTTGTTTGCTCCGTGCAGCACTTGTCTCACATTGTAACCTCTTTGTTGTGAGCTTCGGTCTGGTAGCGTGAGATTGGCTCCCTTTCTCAGCACTGGTTGCTGTCCATTGTCTGTGTCAGCTGGGTCACATGTTCCAAGACCATGATTTGGATTTGGAGCTGTGCAGCTCTGAATTCTGAAGAACCATTTGCATTTATTGGTACTGTCATTCAGAGAATGTATCTTGTGGCCTTGGCCTTGGCAGCAGGTCCTGTCTCACACGTTTGCTCTCAGTTCAGCCTGAATTCAGCCCAGCTCAGCCTGTGGCCTGCTGTATTTTTCTTAAGCCATCATGCGGCTTGTACAGTGTTTATATTCTATATTCTCCGTAGGTTAGTCACACTTGGTTCTGTCAGGTCCCATAGGTGCACCTGCAATTCCATAAGGTTATTCGCATGTAAGCATCTGCAAGCTCTCTTCATGACCTCTTGCTTCTTGCGGTTTCTGCATCACTGCGTCTAGCTAATGGCAATATAATAAAATCAATGACAGTAGGTATATGTATCTGTCTCTGACTATAGAACTGTATGCTCATGTTCTTCATGTATTTGAGTACGGGTGTGTGACCCGAAGTGCGGATGGCACGTGTGCTTCATGTGTAATGACGCTATGTTGTGGTGTCTCTATTGACATCAGCAACATTTCTTCTTAGTGCTTTAATCGATACTGTCAATTGAGGTGTCTTTAGTCACAGCTTGGGGCTTCTCGTCCTCTCTGAGGTAGATTGGTACTGCACCTGGCCTGTAGGGCTGGCTGAGGGGGTACCTCTCGACATACATGTCAACCATAGGAGCACAGGGAATCGGTCCAAAATAGTATGGGTGATTGTGGTGTCTCCTGGCCTTCTTCCGTGTCATGTATTTTATAGGAGGGAAGGAGGGGGAAAATGTCCCCATCCCTCTTCAGTCCCCCCTGTGGTCGACCTGTCGACCACATCCTTATTCAACAGTACTTTTATTGTGGACTGCCATACCTTCATTATCCCTCCAAGGTGTCCATAATAGCTTGTGTGGTCGTCAAATGACCAGTGCATGTAACAGCACACTCCATCAGGGGTGCACCAAACCCACATCCCTTCATAGTACTTTGGATCATGCAGATTATCCAGTTTAATGGATCCTGTCAGAAATAGTTCATACTGTGCAATTTGTTATCTGAGCTTGTCCCGTTATGTAACAATCTCATCCTTTGTCCCTCCTATGTTCACATCCATCAGGATTTGCATCCGGATAGCCTCTTCTGCTGTTTTCTTGCAATTTGCCATGCAGATCTTGATTCCACACATGGATGCTGCTCACAGCACAAGAACTCCGGCTATCACCTTCAGTCTGTCTGATAGCCATGATGGCATCCACAAGCATATATACGTTAGTCAGTTCTTGTCCTTCCCTGTTCCTCGTGCTTCATCTTCCATTTTGCCATGCATCAGTGCCGTCTGTGCTACTGCATCTGAGAGAGTTCCATTATCTTCGTCATTAGCTAGTGTGAATGTGCAACAGGAACTCCCTATCTTTGTGCAAACTCCTCCTTCCATTGCCGTGAGGAGATCCAGAACATATATATTCTGGAGCACCACCAACCTTATTGCTCTGAGCTCTTCCTTTATGTCATTGAACCCATTCACTGTAGAGTTAATTGTTACCATCAGCTCCCAACGAGTGATCTGTAACCACTTGACGTAAGTGTATGTCTGTATTCCTGGTATTATTGATGTGACAAACATCTGTATCCAGCTGAATAGCCTGTGCTCTGCTGGAATCTCATCTCGTGCCTTTTCTGATGCCTCAGAGAAGTAATTCCCCCCTCTCTTCACTCAGCTCAATCCTTCCCATTTCTGTCATGATGCCTACCCCCGAGGACCCAGACCAAGTCCAGCAACCCCGGAATCAGGCAACAAGTTACCCCAAGCAAGCCCAACAACCCCTGCTAGGGGCTATTTGGGTGCAGTCCTGGCGCCTATGGCGCCAGGCTCATGTGGAGAGTCAGTCCTGGCGCCATACGCGCCAGGCTCATAGATTTAAACTTACCCGATGCAGACCATGCTGCAAGAGCTCCAAGCCAAAAGAGGCTTGGAAGGGACTATTTTACCTAGGGACTATTTTTTTACTCGGGTGGGGCTGGGGAGGAATACTTACCTGGGACTACTTTGGAGGCTATTTAAACCACGCCCGAAGAGCAGCACATGCTTTGCATTATTCTGCATCCAGCAGCGTGACGCTCACCATGCCTGCATGTCTGCATCCAGTCTTCTGCCACGTCCGCCTCGAGTTTGGAGCTCCTAGAAAAAAGGGGAGAAAGAAGGAGAAAAGGTTAGCACAAAAGCAATACCTTTGATCCTTACCTGAATTCCCGATCCATCGCGCCTTCGAGCTGAAAGAAAGAAGTTATTTTATGCGCGCCGCCTCGCCTGCTGCAGCGCCACGCTGAACTCACCGCCTTCGCAGCATCTTCACATTCCCGCGCATCCTCCTGCATGTTCCCGCCGCATCCCGGCACCTAAGGAGAAGACAACAACAGCTAGGTTAGCCAAGGGAATACACAGAGGAATATTAGTTACCCCCCATAGACTTACCTGATTTTACCGCCGGGGTTACTATTCCTCTTCACGCGTCGGCGCAGCTTCCACTGCATCTTCGCCGAACCCCGGCCCCCAAGGCGGAAGAAAAGGACAGCAAGGTGAAACAAAGGGACTATCAAGGGGAACCCTCCTCACCACAATAGACACACCTGATTTTACCGCCGGAGGTATTATTCCCTGAGACTTCATACTTTCTCTCAGCGCCTGAATAAGGGAGAACGCAACAAGCTACATATTGACATTATTTTATCGAACTGTGTTGGAAAATACAAATCCTTACCAGAATATTACCAGTTGCCACGAGGAACTCTTCACTAGGGTCAAGCTGCAACCTGCAAGCAATCGGGCAAGAGTGAAAGTCAGGCATTTGAACTCTTACGAACTACATACTTTTCGGAGTCAATATTGTTCTGGAACTCACCAATTCCTTCGAGCCAGTGAAGCAACTGTTTATCAACGCGCCCCGGCGCTCAATGCAGGATGGAGAGCTCATCTTTTCAAACCATCAGAAGAATATTCCTACGGGCCAAGCAAACGAAGCTAGGTAGGCCAGTCCAGTCCATCATTTCAGCCCTACACGTCACATTGGTGGAGACCGCAGCTGTCCAGTTCAGATCGACGCCTCTGTGGGAGCCAGGTGAGCGTAACAATTTCTCTGTCCTCTCCACCTGGGCTGTTGGCGTCACCCGGACTTATCTTTTCCTTCTCTTATTGTTGTTCATTTTCGGGAATTCATCGAGCTTTACATCTTTCTTGGGTACAACAAACGAGGGCATATTAATGTGAACCAATGAGCAAACTCCTCCCCATTCGGGTGGCAGCTTCTCAAATGCTTTAGATCCACAAGCCCAGTAATGGTCCATCCGCACTGCTGTTCCCGCTCTCATTGATGCAAGTTGCTCAATTGTTTTGCACCCAATGTTTTCACCCACTTAAACCTCGCCATTATTCTGATAGCACTCGGATGGTGTCATCAGAGGGATTATCGGCATCGGGCATCTTTGTTGTCTGCCCATGTCAGTAATTTGGCTCTCACGCCCCACTCCTTCAAGCACTTGTCATTTTCTTCCTGCACCTTGTTCACTGATGATTGGGCTAGTGTCAGTGCCTTGCCTCCTACCACTGCATCCTACGATCCATTGCTGGTCTATACTCGTCCATACATTAGGATCTGTGGCCTTTCCAAGCACCAGGCTCTCCTTCTATCTCCTTCACTCTTGTCCAGGGATATGGCAGTTCTGTCAATGTGATAGTCTTTGTTTCTCCCTTCTCAGGTCCATCAGTTATGTACTGTCTGGCTTCATCTAGCTGCCTGTAATTGTTCATCATGTCTAATGTCCTTATGTAATTGTCTTTGTATGGGAATTTTCCTTTGGACATCCATCTCAATGTTGCTGTCTTCCCATGGAATCTTCCTCACGTTTGCACCATCGCGAGATGCATCACACACTGTGCACTTGCTGCTGGTATTTCAGTTGCTATGAATGTTCTAGAGGCACTCATGGCATAGGGGATTAAAGAGTAGACAGAACAGCTCTCCCTGGTGGTTTCCTTGCCTACTTTTTTTTATATTTTTGCACCACATGTTGTTAGACACTCGAGCAGTGTCTGTGAGATACATGTCTACTCCCATCATGTCTGTGTCAACATTGCTCTAACCTCTCCTTACCTTATCATCAGTGTTCTTTTGTCCACCTGATATGGTCGTTCCAGCCTCTTGGGTCGGGGGAATGTTAGCAGAGGGTACAGCGATAGCAGTAACAACAACATATACACGACATAACGATCATGTTCTTTATATATCCCTTCATTTCCATTTACGCTGCTCGATCCTTGCAACCTGGTGATACAGTTGACCGCCTGAAATGTGCAGAAAAAGGTGTTACTGTGTTAGTATTATCAGTGTACTTAAGATCTGCGGACCAAATAATCACTGATAGCGAAGGCAAATACCTCCTCCCAGATCTTACTGAGGGGTCTCTCAAAATTGCCAGTACCGGGGCTCACTGTGCTGAAGTTATGGGTATGTTTGGGCTAGATATTCTACAAAGACAAGATAATGTACTGCAGGGGATCGTGCTCTGAATAGGTTTGGTCTCCTTACATAGTGTACAAACTGGTTAGAGAAAGCTTTTGGGTGGTAGATGGAAGGTAACATGGGTAAAACAACAATGCAATCCCCACAGCATCCACTTAGGCCCTGCGTGTGCGGAAGGGAAAATAACAAACACTGTATCCCTGTACAAGTATTCAGTCACTATTTCTGCTGCTTGGGATCATGTGACCATGGGATGTCCGGACCTTCCTAATCTTGTAGGTGACTCCATACAGTTTTTCCTAACTTAACTGCATGGTCTGCCACCTGCTCTACCATGGTTGGTCCAGTGAACCTAGGCGCATTCCAGCACCTTATGAATTTACACAGAAGAACAATATCTCCTACTTTCACAGGATGTGTTAGTTCACAGTGTTAGTTCACAGTCTTGTGCGTCCTCACAGTTGATCTCTTCACCATCTTCTGGGCCCCCCTGATTCAGCTGTATCTGCCGAGAGATAAAAAAGGTGCTAGTAACCAGAGAAGTAATATAGTCATACATCTCCTGTCCTAACAAATCTGCACTATTCTCACAGTCCTTCAGTACTCTTGTGGGGGGAGCCAGGGGAAGATGCATGCACCGTCCTGTCACCACCTCATCGGGCATTAAATGGTGGTCACACCCATGCTTATATCGCAATTCAAACAAGGCTAGTGATAAACAATGCAACCAATGTTTCTTGGTGCTCTGCTGAGTCTTGGCTATCAACTCCTTTAGGAGTCCATTCAGGCATTCACACATTCTGTTTGCTTGTGGGTGGTACACACAGGCACATTTATGCTGGATGCCTAGCAGGGTTGTCATGTGCTGAAACAATTCATTGGCTAAGTGAGGGCCATTGTCAGACCGCAAGACCTCACATACGCCCCATCTCGGGAAAACCTCCCTGACCAGAAACTTGGCTGCTCAAAGGGTGTCAGCGTGCAAACAGGGCCCTGCCTCTATCCATCTGGAGTATGGGCAGACAACCACTATCATGTAGAGGTATCCATATCATATCCATGTAGCCCACGTGGAGAGGCAGAAATGGGCTTACAGATTTTGGTATGGCTCCTCTCACAACTCTCAAAGTATGCCCTGCTGTAAATTGCTGGCATATCAAGCTGTTACTCACAAAATTAAGCACATGTTCATGTGTGTAGAAATGACCT
Organism: Ambystoma mexicanum; assembly: GCF_040938575.1. Taxonomy (NCBI): domain Eukaryota; kingdom Metazoa; phylum Chordata; class Amphibia; order Caudata; family Ambystomatidae; genus Ambystoma; species Ambystoma mexicanum. The sequence continues at coordinate 214,783,997 of NC_090935.1, read as the reverse complement.
CCTTCCCTGTGTGTGTGGGGATAGTGTATTTGTGCTAATGCTGTCTTCAATAATGCTAGTGTCATGACCACTTTCCCTGTAAAGGCATCTGTCGGAAACATGAAGCACCCTCTCTTCACTGATAGTACTTTCTCTTCTTTGGGTGCAGCTCCCTGCAGCTCCATAATCTGTGTCATCTTCATCTTGTCCCTCCCCCCTCCCAGAGCCTTTTGTCTCTCTTTCAGTTTCCACAATTGCCCAAAGTATGGTGCACATTTATCTTCATAATCTGATGCTTCATTTCCTCATGAGATAGGGTTTTCCCTTTGGTGTGGGCCTGGCACTTCACTAATGCTATCTTTTGTGGGTAGGCAATCACCCCGATACATCTGTCCAATAATAGTGCATGCTGCACTGGGGTCCCGTCTGCTTTCCTGAACCCTCTCCTGAGCCATTGTGCCAGTCCTGAGTGTACTGTTGATGCCACATAGCCTGAGTCAGAATACATAGTCACTACTTTCTCTACGCTGCTTTCCAGTGCTAATATGAGAGCCACTAGTTCTGCTGCTTGTGCTGAATAGTGGGATGGTAGCCGCACACTTGCAACCACCGTACTTGTCCCGTCCTCCTTCAGTCTTACCACTGCAGTCCCAGTATGTCTGATTCCATCAGTTTGATCAATTGTCGACGAACCGTCAATGTAAAGGATGTCTTCCCACTCAAGTGTGTCCTCCTCTACCTTGCGTGTCTCACTGAACATTTCTATGTTCTTTGTGCAGTCTTGTGCATAGTCTCCTGCCTTTAGAACATCTGCCAAAAATGTCACTGGGTTCACTGTCTTGCATCTTACTATCTTCAATCGTACAGTAGATAGTATCATCTCCTACCCTGATGCTCTCTTTGTGGTCAGTGTGCTCTTTGGCTTATGCAGTATCGCGAAGAGGGCCTGCTCCACATACAAGGTGGGGTGCACCTTATTGTCACTGCTGATGATTGCTCTACTGCGAAGGCTGCAGCTGCCAAAGTTTGTTCACACGGATAATGTCCTCTCATCACTGGGTCAAGTTGTCCACTGTAGTAAGCAATTGACTTATGGCCCATGCTTGTCTTCTGTGTCAGTACCACCTTCATCACTACTGCATAGGTGTGTGAAAATAAGATGAATTTCTTTTTGAAGTCTAGGGTCCCTAACACTGGGGCAGTGCTTATGGCATCCTTCAGGTCTTCAAAGGCCTCTGTCATCTCTGTCGTCCATGTCAGTGCCTTTGTTCACCTCTGCGTTTCATTCAGAACGCACAGTAGTGCCCTTGTGTATGTGCTGTAGTCAAAGACCAATGCTCTGCAGTAGTTACACAACCCCAAGAAATGTTGCATTTCCCTCACTGTCATAGGCTGGCGTGTTTTGCGTATTGTCTCTGCTCTCCATGGAGTGATCTGTCGGCCATCCTAGGATATTATCTGTCCAATGTATAGCACCTCTTTCTGACGGTACTGTAACCTAGCCTTGTCCACTTTGTACCCCTTGTCAGCTAACACTGTCAACATGTTGTTTTGCTTTTCAGACATGTGTAATGACCTCAGAACTACTCACCCTATTACACGTCCAGAAAAAGTTCTTGGACACAGGAAGCAAAAATACACACCGAAACCAACAATTGGGATATAATTGGCTCTTTACAGGCCCTTTATTCACATAACTTATAGGCCTACAGATAACTATTGGAATAAATGCATTCGGTTGTACATAAACACACAGTCAAGGATAGTTACAAAGGGTCATCATCACTGTTAGTGCAGTTGTAGGAGAAAACTTCTTCTTAGCCACAACAACACTACACAGTCCCAAGGCAGGTAGGCAGAGAGCTCACACATACTAACAGGCTCTGGAGCGGAGCGTCCTCCCTCTCAGCGAAAAACTTCATCACCCGGGGTTGCAATTCTCTGTCTTCACCAGGATACCTCTCTTCTTATGGGGGACAAATCCCCGCCCCTCATAGGTTGCAAACTGCCCCCAGCCGAAGGACAGACAACAAGCATGGGAGGCAAAGAGTGGAAAAATCCAGACAGTAGTTGAAAAACCCAGCTTGTCTCCAGCCTACTCGTTCCCAGCACCTCTGATAAATGCACCTGCACAACTCCGACTCCATTCTCAGCTCATCCTTGACCGACCAATACAACTATCCTTCATAGTGAGCTCCTCTGTTTCATAATATAATATTGCAACCATTGCAGAATTCATGTCTGCCGTCTAACTGAGCTCACAGAAATGTAGACTTTCATTGCGGTTTGGAAGTGAATGCCCAAAATGGCCATGCAGCAGTGCCATGTTTTAGGTCATTTTTGAACACCCATTACACATGTGCACCGAGTCCCTTCTGGCGTGCTCTTCCGTCTCACTGCAAATCAAAATGTTGTCTACATACTGTAAAGCTGTGCTTTCCGTCTGTATGTTACTCAAATCCATCTGTATACAGATGGTGACTTCCAGTACCCTTGTGGCAAACAAGTAAATTTCCACTTCTGATCTCTGTAAATAAAGCTGGTCAAGTCTTGTGAGTCTGCGTGTAGTGGCACCGAAAATAATGCATTCTTTAAATTGATTACCTTGAAACAGGGCGCTTCTGCTGGAATGTGGCACAAAATTATTGCTGGGTTTGCAGCTAGAGAATACTCTGCTTCTGCAATATGGTTAAAAGGTCCTAAATCCTGAATTAAACATCATGACCCCCGCCATTTGCCTTGCGCACGGAGTACACTGCTGTGTTACATGGCGACTCTGATGGTACCAGAATGCCTCTCTCAATCAGTGCTGTGATTGTCTCATAAATGCCTTCATCTGCTTCCTTTGTTAGGGGATACTGTTCACTCTTGGCAAAATTGCTCCTGGTTTCAGTTTGATCTTCACTCCCCTATGATCTTTATGTACCCCACGTCATAAGGTCTAGTAGTCCATAAACTGCTGGGTACCTTGGCCATGTCCTGCTCCCAGAATGAGGGTGGCGTCTCCAGCGCCATAACCATTCTCTGTGGCACCTCTTTGCATTGTATCTGTAACCAATAGGTTACACACATTTCAAAAACCATCTCCACTTCCTGTTTCTCTTCCTGGAATAGTTCTTTGTCTGTTACCATGGTCAACCTACACGCTTATGCTACTGCATTTATTGCTCTCCATGCCGTTCCTGTGTCATCCATACCATGCACTGCGATCTAATCCTCTCTCGCCACCACTGCCTCTATATCTGTGGGCACTATTCTTCCTTCTATTGTCCAATAGTGTTTTTGGCCTGAACAGATATTCGTTTGGGACCCGCCACACTTTCCCAGCAATGCCTGGAAGCCATGCAATAGCAATGTCAGTCCCACACTGGAACATCTTTGGGTCCACTGGCAATCCCCTCTGTACCGTGCGTCCACAATATGCTTGAACGATCTGCCTTACATTGAGCAAGTGTATGCCTAGTGTTGAGCACACTATGCCTTTGTCTGTGAATGAAATGGTCATGTTAATTCTGCTCATAATGTTTCATCTCAGTATGTTTACAGGTGTCTGTCACGAGTAAATCAGAGGTAGTGATAGATTGTGATCTCCTATAGATAGTGACATATTATCAGTAAAAGGAACTACTTCTCGAGTGTTCATGGCATCGTCTGACAATATAATGTTCCTTCCCTAATTCGTTCCCTGGTTCCTTTCACGGCTTGAAACACTTGTGTATAGGTGTGTTATAAATGCCATATCTTATCATACCTAGTCACCCCGGTGTCAACAAGAAAGCAACACATTTATCACCTATCGCCACCTCTGTAGGGTTGGGTGCGATCGCCAGGATGGGACACATCAAGTTCGTCTGTGGGCTGTCCTATTGTGGGTACATACACAGTTCATTTTCTGTGAAGGGGTTGTTCCGTACCATGGTAACTACCACCAGTCATTGAACGTGTGCTGTCACCACTGTGTTCACTTGTGATGGTGTGTCGTCATTCTGCATCTGTGCTAGTTGTTGTGTGCTTCCTCTAATCTGTGGTGCTTGTAAATACTGTGGTATTGATGCTGGCAACTGTGGTGCCTGCATCTGTGCTGGTGGTGCTTGTGGTTGTGATGGTAGCATTTGTTGATATGCACCCTGTGTCTGCCCTTGTGATTGCTGGTCCTGTGTATAATAATCGTCTTGGCCCCCTTGATATGGATGCTGGTCCTGCTCTGCCCAATTCTGTGGCGCTGCTCAAAATCGGCATACCCTAGATGTATCCTAGCTGCCCGCAGGTCCAACACTGTGGTGACTCCCTTCCTTGCCCCAGTAAACTCCCTGAAAAGTCCCCTTGGTTCTGCTGGACCTGTTGTCCATATCCTCGAAAAACCCTCCTGAAAACCCCCCTTGATTTTGATGCATCTGTGGCCTAAAGCCATGCCCCCTTTGTGGGAGTCCCCTTCCTCGAAACCTATGCTGTGGGCTGCCCAGCACCATCTACCCTCCTCCCATGGGTGATGCAAATGGTTGTGGCTGCTGCTGCTGTAGTTGCTGATGTGCCTGTTGGGCGGGGCTGGTTATAACTGCCCCTTCAATTGCATACTTTGATAGCTTTATCTGCACTAGTTTCGCCTCATCTGCTTTTCTGTCTTCCCCTTTTTGCTTAACCTTCTCTTTCCATAGTCTACAATGATGCATTACCGTGAGCTGTATCTCTGGCCATCCTTTCATTTCGATCCCCACAAGTTTCTTCAGACTCTTCTGTACTGGCTCTGGTAGTCCCTAACTAATATGTGGTAAAATATAGTGACTGTTTTATCCCAAGGCTTTCAAGTTTCGAGACGCCAATGCTCTTGAATCTCCTGAATGTATTGCCACCCATCTTTCTGTGAGGTAATCGCCCCGATGTCTGACGTGTATGGGTATTGTGTCCTTAATCCTTGCCATACCGCTGCCCTGCAGTTTGCAAATGGCACCCCGTTGTGCGCTGTGTTCTGTGTCATCACCCCATGGAACCCCACCCTCTTCCATACGTCATCAGCTGCATCTCCTAATATCGATACAAACAGTCCATTTATGTCACCTACTACTAGTCTATTGCCAGCTGTCATTCTTTCCACCTCATAAATCCATTTTCTAGCCCCCGCGCTCAACTATGGTAGAATACACTTCAGATTCTCCTTGTCTGTGTGCTTCCATGGCATGTACTGAGGTCTCATCCCTATTCTCTTCAATAAAGGCATCTGTGTGTATGCTGTCTGTTCCTCAGGTGTCTTTCTGGTCAGCCTAATTTGACTTATTTATTTTATTTATTTATTTGGTTATTTATATAGCGCACCTAACCCGGAGGTATCTGAGTGCCAGTTTACAGTAGGGTATAAGCAATGTCGTTACATATAGCAAGGTACATACATATTTTGGGCTAGGCAACATATTGTACTACAAATGCATGACATTGGTTAACAGTACTGTTTGCAATGTGAAGGTTATAACGGTCCCTCTATGATGTACTATGTTTCATTACATATAGCAAGGTACATACATAATTAGGGCTAGATGACATATTGTATTACATATGCATAAAATCAATTAACATAACTGTTTACAATGTGAGGCTTATATCAGTCTCTATGAGCAAAGAGCAATGTTCTTTACGGAAAGCCCAGATGGCTGGCTCTCCTCTTAGATTTGCTTGCAGGACATTCACGAGTTTAGCCGCTAGTACTGGGAAACTCTTACCCCCCGCTTGTTCTAGTTTATATCTGGGTATAGTTAATAGGTTGACCTGGGAAGATCTAGTGGGTCTGTTAGTTTTCTTGTGTGTGAGCCTAATGATTAGGTATTTGTGGGTTTTGTTAGCCAGGCACTTATGGGGTAGGGCGAGAGTCTTAAAGGCAATTCTCTCCTTCCCTGGTAGCCAATGGGCATTTTGTCTGGCAAAGGTGATGTGATTGGCTTAAGGGATGTTTAATGCTGCTCTTAGGGCATTATTCTGCAGCACTTGTAGTTTTTTTTAGATTGATATGATAATGATATGATAAGATATGATAGTTTATTTATATAGTGCCTATACACAATGGGCCTCATTACGACCCTGGCGGTCCGGAAATAACGGTGGCGGTAAACCCGCCGCCACCGTTGTTTCCGGACCGCCTGATCCCGACCCCTGCAGGCGGGAGGTGATGTTCCCGCCAGGTCTGACCTGGCGGGTTTAACACCTCCCGCATGCAGGCGGACGAGGAAACACCGGCAGCATTACGAGATGCTGCCGGTGTTTCCATGATCCCGATTCCCATTGAGTCCCATAGGACTCAATGGGAATGGGGATTTACACCATTCCGCCTCCGTGATTCCCGGAAAACCGGGATTGTAATGCCCCGGTAATTCCGGGAATCACGGAGGCGGAATGGTAATACGAGTCCGGCGGTAACCAGGCGGTTTTACCGCCGCGGTTACCGCCGGACTCGTAATGAGGCCCAATGTGTTTAAAAGTGCTTCAAGGCAAGGGAGGGAACAATGGAAAAATACAATGGTATTCTTACAGGCCATGAACAGTAAGGATGTGAAATTAACTATCATACTCGGCCTGACGACATTTCAGATAGTGTACGAGCTAAGACATAGATAAGGAAGGGAGATGGAGTGTGGGAAGGTAATGGAAACAGACAGGCGACTACCGTACTAGGCCTGACAACATTTCTGGTAGAGCCAGAGAAAACAAAAGGTGAGGGAGTGGGGTGCAGAAAGGGAGGGGAGGAATAAAACAAGCGACTATCGTACTAGGCCTGATGACATTTCAGATAGTGCTGGAGGGTGGGGGGCACAAGCAAGGGGAGAGGGAGGAGAAAGACAAGGTTGCTATCATACTAGGTCCAGGGACAATTCTGATAGAGTAAGTGCATAGAAGAAATTAAGGGGAGGCGAGGAGGAGATAGGAAAAGGGAGAAAGGAAGAGGAGGAGAGCACAAAGAGTAAGCAGTCAAAGAGAGTGGAGAAGCAAGAGGGGCGAGCAAATACAATTGCAGAAGTCAGTAGTAACACATAATGTTGCAAGTCTGTATACAAGATGAACAGCCTGATTCAGGGCCACCATGAGAAAGGGTGTCGCACTGTGTATCAATGAAGTCCATAAAAGTCAAATCCAGCATTGGCCACAAGACAGTGACGTTGAAACCAGAATTTATCAGGACAGACTCCTGCAGAAGTAGGCTGGAGGGGCGGGAAGGGGAGCAGGGTAGAAGAATCAAGCAAAACAGGCAACACCTGTGTGCGAGAATGGGGGGCACAAGGGACCATCACAGAGGGATAAGAGGGGTGGGGATATCCTGTGGTGACAGAGGGAGTAAACACATGTTGGTGCATGCTCACCTGCTGTCTGAACAGCGGTTTGGGCCCTGGATGCTCCTGGTCCGAACAGGTCCAAACAGGAATTGCCCTTTTCTTTGTTGGCCCTTCGCTTCAGATGCCTGGGCGAGAGACGCCCTTGATCTCAGAGTTAAGAGTAGAAAGGAAGGAAGAGGCAGGGCTAAGAAGGTGGGTGGTGCTTAGGTCATGTGACCAGATCCATTTGCACCTGCTCCACATCTGCAAAGGAAAAGAGGTTGGAGGCCTCCTTAAGTAGGGAAAAAGAGCGGCAACCAGGAAGGCACCAGGTGGATGGAGATTGCGACTGTTAGTCCCAATATATAGGGCATTACAGTAGTCCAATCTAGAAAAGATACGTGCTCTGGGCAGGGCAATACAACTTTCAGTGGATAGGAATGACTTGCATGCGGTAATACGTTTAGACTTA